>NC_065418.1:11992500-12649931 GCF_024362695.1 Pectinophora gossypiella
ATCATCATGTAATGTCCTAACCAAACATGGGACAAAGTAATGTTTGTGATATGTCCCCACCGGGAATCGAACCCAGGACCTCCGGATTGTGAGCCCAACGCTCAACCACTGGACCACGGAGGTCATTCTCTCAACCACCTAAAAGACACACTACTACACAGAATACAGACAGTACCACTGCATTGAACGTTGATTTCTGAGAAGCTCCTGGAATGTTTCTAATCAATGTGTTTGAGATTGAGCATGCGCTTCTCTGTTGAACTAAGTGTAAAGAAATAACATAGAATGCGTTTAGTAGTTTATTTTCCCCGGCATGTTATGAAAATCAACATTCGGAATTTTGCTTTTTTACACGAGCCGTCAACATAACAACACATAACAGCATCACGCCTGAATACTCAAAGGGATGGCCAGAGGTGTATGAGTATTATACACTTCCTCCGCACTGCTACGTATATATTCCATGTAATTTGGGGCGACGAGCGAATATTACAATAATATTTTTTTTTAAATCAAAAGGCAACAAGGCTAAGTTGATAGTTACAAACTTCTTACAGCCTCTTCCTTCCAACATAACATAGCATGCCTGTATCTCGAAAGGGGTAGGGAGAGGGATATAATATATGTACCCACCCCTTTGTTTAATTCCCTTGTAACAGGGGGCGAGCCTATTGCCATTAACAAGAATAAGGGACAAACCACGTGATATCAATGATCTGTGGTCGAAATATGAATTCAAAGACATAAAGTCGATTGAATCGTAATGACCATGAGGACGTCATTTATAAACAATTTTTTTTTGAAATATGCAAAATATGCGCCACCGAAATGACGTGTATTTTCGGTGGCATAAATTCAACTGAGTAACATGTGTGATATTTTAATGTGATTATACTGTCAGGTGCAATAAGAGCCCACAAATCGCCTTTCCATCGCACAAGTCGACACAATCGGAACTGAATTGATGAGGTTTAGAATACCCTCAAACGCGGTTCGGTTGGGGTCAGAGGTATTCTGAATACCAAACATAAATTTACGCCCCAGGTGCGACTTTCCGATGGCAATTTCTTGTAACACCTATCAGGTTTGATCCGGTTTTATGTAACGTGAACGATGACACGTCATATAACGGAGAGCCAGTAACTTGTATGGAGCCTGGTCTTGGAAGCAATGAGGGCGAAACTTATGTCATTTGAAAGTTATTTTGGTAGATTATTTCAAATAACTGTGTGAAAAAAGTTACAAAGTCTGTAATTCAAAGAAAGAAAGAAAATATTTATTCGGCAAAAAATACATAATTATATTATTGTAAAATGGTAGTTAGTAATTAACAATAGAATTATAAATAATGCCGAAACGGCTGTAACTCAGCAAATGCCATAGCCTAGCTGTAGCTAGATTTTGGCGCCAATTGGAATGCATTATAACTTTAAAATAAAACATATTATAAAGTTGTTTGAAATGAGGTGCCATAACAAATATTGTGGCGATTTGATGCAGCTTTCTACATAACTATGTGAATTCGTAAGAGAAAAATAAATTGTCTTTGTTGCATGCAAAATAAGAAGTAAAATGTATGTTTAATTTGTATTCCTATGTTATACGTTCCTTTTAAGCCGTAGTAGATCAGTTAGTAGAACACTTGCCTCTCACTGTGAGGTCGCAGGTTCGAATCCAGCATAGGCCTAAACCAATGATTGTCGAATTTATTTTCGAATTCATGTTTGGATTATACATTGTTACCACTTGCTCAGCGGTGAAGGAAAACATCGTGAGGAAACCCACATTCCCGAGAAATGTATTTTCGTAGGTATGTGACCTAACCTGTATTGGACTAGTTTTCCCTTCGCAGGTTGTAAGGTCAGACAGGCAGTCGCTTCTATAAAAAACTGAAGCTTTCAAATGTCCAGGTTAGGTAAGCAGACCCTGGGAAAAATGGAATAAGGCTAGAGAGATGATGATGTTATTGGTTCCTTTTATGCAAGAAAGAATTGTGTTGTAATAATTAAACATAGACATAAAATACGGAACAATGGGCGGTTTTAGTTATTAATTTTTAGTTTATTTTCTACCAAGAAATTTTCTAAGAAAATCAAAATCGTATCTATGGGAGATCAAAATTAATACAGAGAAAACTACTAATTAGGTTTCCAAATAACTTAAAATCTCATCTGTACCTCTTGAGAACATTTTTTTCCCGATGTTCCAAGAAAATTGGTCCCCTCTTTAGTAGCAAGAGCATTCTCATACAAACAAATATTTACGAAATATTCGCACATTATCATAAATTAACCTTCTATGAGGTTTGAGGTTTCTAGTATATTCAGAGCACGCTCCAACCATTCTTGAGACTATCGATTCTGTGTATAAACATAATAGTCACGTATTAATATAACTTAAACAATGTTTTCCCTCTTACAACGAACGCAATTTCTTGAGTACCTACAGTAATTTGAATCGAATTTGTATTCTATTCTAGAACGTCAATTTAAAAAGATTAAGTACGTGAAGCGACTTCGTGCTTCGCTTCCTTGTTTAATCTTATAATTTATTTTCTTTTTAGTCGTGGTCCGTAGTTTTATACAAGTTTTCTGCTATTAAAGTGAGTTAAGAAACTCTCCTTTTCTGAATACTTATCATAAGCTGCAAATCTTTCTTTTATGTATAATGTTTAATGCAGGTGCTAAAAAACACGCCACAATATTATAATATATGAAGTCTAAACTATAATAACATAGCGTCATGCCTATATTCGTGTTATAACGAAATGATCTGCGCAACTAAAGAAGTCGACCGAGTTTATAAATGTAATTGACATATTATAAGGTAGCTACCAAGGTCAAAGATAAATATGAAATTCAGGTTACCTACAAAATAAAGACAGATTTAAAACTAACAAGAAATATTTCCTATTTATTTTATTCATAAATCTTTGACAAGAGAAACGTAATAATAAGTCCGACATTTTATCACGTTTTTCTATGACGTCACATTGAGCTTATTCATAAAAATTCCGTAGTAATTTCGTGTTTTGACTTATAGCAAAAAGTAACTGATTTGACTAGTTGGCAACTAGCATATTCTGTCAGAATCTGTCATAGTAGCACCTCGGGACTATATTTTAATCCTAGTTTACCTTTTATTCATCATTTTGTAATAACACTGGCTTAGTATGTTCAAAAGAAAAAATAGTTTATTCGATTCCATTCGCTTCAATTTATCCCAGTACATTAGTACGGTCACGAGTACTAACTAATATGTATACACTTTGAAACCATGACACATTAAGTTTTTTGATAGATTAAACTGTCAGTCTCATTGTCAAATATGATAGTGCGACAGAGTTCTAAAGTGGATACATGATATTGCTCATGACTGTACCTATCCCAACCCACTAAGACATTTATATGATGATTCTAAATTTCAAAAGGCACGTTAAGCCGTTAGCCGTTGGTACTAGGCTGTTAGCCCAAACGACTCTACCAGTGTGGTGTGTGCGTGCGTGGTGGAGTACGCTCCATACCCCCACCAGTTCAGGGGAAGCAAGGAAGATTACAGAAGAAATTGCAGAGATTTCAGGTTAGGATGTTTAAAGAATATTCATGTTATGTTATGCAAGACTTATACAAAATACCTTTTAGTTAGGTCATGTGTTACTTGTATAGTCATACAAGAGTCGTAGTTGTAACGCAGTGTAACGCAGGGGGGAAGCAAGGAAGATTACAGAAGAGATTGCAGAGATTTTAGGTTAGGATGTTTAAAGAATATTCATGTTATGTTACGTAAGACTTATACAAAATACCTTTTAGTTATGTCATGACAATGTGTTTATTGTATAGTCATACAAGAGTCTACTGAGAAGGATCAAACGTGGTTAATCGTGGTTGATTCTCGCTCGTTTATTTTCACTTACCAACTTTATCACATGCTCAATAAAGCTCTCTTAATAAACTTCGCATTCACGGCACACGCGACTTAGTTTCCAACTAAAAGGGAACCCTAAAAGCAATTTAATAATAACTAATGTCTGATCTGGTTGGTTTACTACTTGAAATATAATGTCTCAGAATATTAATCTGTATAAGCGTTTAAGTTTGAAATGAATTGCTTTGTGATGAACAAGCCCTTCAGCTAATTATTATTTGATTATGTACTTAACAACGTTAACCTATATTGTTGTTTTCGTGTTTTCAGTGGCGGTGAGGAGATTAATAAACGCTCATAATGAGTTGTTTCTTAAGTAACAATACATAAGCAGCTTATATACGTACCACTGCTGTGCACAGGCTTCCTCTCAAGCAACCAGAGGGGGTATGGAGCATACTCCACTGCGGATTGGTGGTGGTTGGTATTTGGGTTTGTAGCCCGGGACTAACGCCTTAGCCGTCTGTCCGAAGCACGTAATCATCTTACTTTTTCGGACAATCAGGTGATTTAAGCCTGCAATCTCCTTACTAAACAAAGGAACATTTAAACATAAAAAAGTTTAAAAATAACTTAAGAAAATTACTAATTGAGAAAAGTTTTTAAACACTGCAAGAGTTTTTCTTACATGATAAATAGACTGTAAGTGTTTTAGATTTTGTTATAAATAGTTTTTAAGATTTTCGTAGTTATTTTTAGATTAATTTTGTTTCATGTTAAGTACTTATTATTATTCTTATTTTGTATTTCTGGCTTAATTTAGTTTCTTGTTATTTTTGCTTGTTTTTGCTATACCCTCCCGGGTCCATATGTGGTATACTATAATAATATAACAACTGTTTACCATATGGTGTGCAATAAATACTTTGACTTTGACTTTGAAAGTCTCACAAAGTGATTTCGTTAAGGTGGGGAGTACATAACCATGACAACCATCGTGACCATGACGCACCTAGCCAGTCGGACAGGGTGTAATACGCCCTTATGTGTGATGTGTACATCTAATACTGCAATTGGATAATATTGAAATTAAATATAAATAATAAAAATATTATTAAAATAAATTATAAAATGAAATAAAAATAATTAACAATAAAATTATTGTCGTGAGCTTATAGCGGTAGCCTGGAACAATTTTTTTTTCTTAACATTACCTCAAACCTTAAATCTATTTGTATTGCGTTAGTTGAAATTATAGTGGGAAGCTCGTGTCGTTCCTAATATTTCTACGAATAACGTTGATAAATGTCACGCTTCATCCCTTCGCTACTCATCACTTATATAGCATTAACCCGTTTATTAAAGGGTCCGCTTACCTAATCTGAAGATTTGACAGACAAATGCGACTGCCTATCTGACATTTCAACCCGCTAAGGGAAAACCAGCCCAATACAGGTTAGGTCACATACTTCAAAAAATGTGGGTTTCCTCACGATGTTTTCCAACACCGCTGAGCACGTGATAATCATTTATGATCCAAACATGAATTCGAAAACGAATTTGACTATCATTGCTTTAGGCATGTGCTGGCTTCGAACCCGCGACTTCAAAGTGAGAGGCAAGCGTTCTACCAACTGGGCTAGCACGGTTCCCTCAGCCTTACTCCCTCGCTTCTATAATATATATTTTTTATAATCACTAGTGGATGAAGCATCGAAGTATAATAATTATGTATTTAATTTGTTCGCAATTAATTAGCTTATAATAAGTTTGCCATACAATTACCAATCGAAAGCATTTGCGTGCTATAGCACTCTTGCTAGAGTGACTGTCATTTTTTCAATTAATTATACTTGCCGTGGGAAAGACCCGAGTTAATTGGACTTGTCACTCTCAGAATCCGTGCGGGACATTTTCCAATACAGACGTCTTCAACCCTATAAAGTTCCGTTTTAGTTAGACGACAATACACCTGAGGTAAATTAGAGCATTTCGTTTAGGTGCTAAGTTAGGCACTATGCGCGTGAAGGCGGCAACGGAAGCGTTCTGTAACAGAAAGCAGAAGTTTGTATCTTCTATCGTGTGGGTTATGACGTGGAGAAGGTGAGGTGGAGATGCGTTACCAACATCAGCGCCACGAACTTTTTTTTATTTATTTTTTACTGACATTATTATCGCATTTCCCGCGTGATGGTTTGAGGCCCGATCTCCCTATCCATCCATAGGGAAGGCCCGTGCCCCAGCAGTGGGGACGTTAATGGGCTGATGATGATGATTATCGCATTTAGGGTGCGTTCAAATTAGTCGCAATGCTGCTTCTTTATAGTTAAGTAAGCAACCCGATTTTAAGCTTTAGTTATGACTTTTGAATAGATTTCCCTCCTCTGTCGTTGGCATTCACTAGGTCTTAAACTACCTCAGTACCAAATTTCATCTTAGTCTGGCTCGCCCATGTAAGTCCCATGTAATAGGGGACATGGGACTTAAATAATAGCTAGCGAAGACTGGGTTACTTTACACCTCTGCCTACCGTTCAGGGATACAGGCGTGATGCTATGTTATCATGTCATCTTTTATCGTGTGGGTTGTGAGGTGGAGTACCAACCTCATCAACCCTAGTGTCAGAGTTACTATTGAGCCGCCAAAGGCCTGTGACATGGCTCATGTAACGATTACTTACTTAAATCAGTAAGTAGTAACCGGAACCAACGGCTTAACGTGCCTTCCGCAGCACGGATCATTTTCCTTTGGGACAATCAAGTGATCAGCCTGTAATGTCCTAACCAAACTAGGGACCACAATGTTTGTGATATGTCCCAACCGGGAATCGAACCCAGCATATCCGGATCGTGAACCCAACGCTCAACCACTAGACCACAGAGGTCGTCGGTCGGTATAATGTTAAAATATATAATTTACTTACAGGAAACACGCTATCCGCTAACAGTAGAGTGGTTACCCAGTAAAGAACACTTCATACTCACCCCGGAATGCAATTACACTCGAATTCTCTCCGTTGCGTCGGTATCCGTTTAGTTGAAAGCTCTTGGTTTCCATTCGTGACCACTTCTGTCTTGGCTTAGCACTTGGCTTGAATTCAAGATGGTTATGTTTGATATTATATAAATTAACTTTCTGCCCGCAACTTTGTCCGCACGTCGCGTCGCGTGGGTTATCGCGCGCGGCACGATCTATCTATCCCCTTTTCATCCCCTTAGGGTGTGATTTCCGGCTAATAGCTTTGCCTGTGGTTCCACACTATCTCCATACCAAATTTTATCTAAATCAGTTCTTCGGTTAAGGCTGCCTGTCCATTGAAGCGGAGCGAGCTTGCGGAGCGGTGAAACGGATAAATATTAACCAATAGGATTGCATAAAAACTCCGCTCAGCTGCAGTGGACAGAGATTGGTTAATCCTATTGGTTAATATTTATCCCTTTCACCGCTGCGCAAGCTCGCTCCGCTTAAATGGACAGGCAGCCTTAAGCGTGAATAGGTCACAAACAGACAGAGCTTTTATGAAGGAAATCATCCCCCAAGGGGATGAAAAAGTGGATGGAAAATGAAAATATTTTTGTGTATATCATAATAATAATTTAACAATTTATTACCATTTATTTGAAATAATTCATTTTAAATATACTATTTTTACTATTATAAAATGATATTTATTTGTTATACAAATATTATAATATAATAAAATATTTATTTCTAATAACTTTAGAAAGGAACTTCACGGCTATATCCCAATTGGGCTAATCAGAAGTACGTACATCCATCACAAGATGAACTAAGCACCCACGCCTCACCGAGATATGTGTTAGACCACCATGATAGGTGGTGAGCCGTACCACCATCTATAGTAGCCGAGCCAACTCGTTAGTAAAAACTACACTTTACATAAATTAATAACTTAAATGGGAATATAAATATGTATATAATATTTAATGTATTTAAATTATAATTATATGTTTAAAGCTTATTTTACGGTCATGTGCTATTATTTACCCAATTAAACATTCACCGCAACTGATAAGTCAAATATTGAACCCATATCAACAACAAATCCCGTATCAACAGTAAACTCCATATCAACAGAAAATTCGTGTACAATAAAATATAATGCTTTATCGTAACGACTAGGTCTGCCGCGCGATAGTTCACTGCAGACGACAGATTCGATATCGATATCGGGAAAAACGGGTATTAACTAGTTTTAAACAACCAATAGTAATCTTATTACTGGCAGTTTATGCAATATTAAGAGCAATACCAACGATAGTAAGTTCATTATCCAAAGATTTTTAGGGAAACCTACCTATAAACCAAGTGCCTTTTTTAATGCATATCCACTTCGAGGCCTTTGAAATGTGGTGTTGGAGGAGGATGGAAAGAATAAGATGGACAGTAAAACTGATGAGGAAGTGCTAGTAAGAGTAAGGGAAAAGAGACAAATATTGAGAGTTATTGAGGACAGAAGAGGCAAGATGATTGGACACTTAATAAGACACGACGAATTTATTAAAAACATCATAGAGGGGAAGCTACAAGGAAAGAGAGGAAGAGAAAGACCAAAAAGAGCTTACATGGAATAGATAACAGAGAGAGTAAACATCGTATCTTATAAGGAAGTGAAAGAATTGGCTTTTGATAGACATGAATGGAGAATGCTACACTGACAAGAGTGTGGCTCTTAAATTAAAGATGATGACATATATAGAAAATCCGTGTTCAATATAAAGTAATGTCTAAGCATAGATTTAGCTTTATCTTAACGATTAGTGTTGCCGTGCAATATTATGTACAATCGATAGCACGGCAGACGACAGATTGTCGATAGCGGATGAAAAACCGGTAGTATCCAGTTTTAACAATCAATAGTGATTTTATTACTAGTCTATACAATATTATTATAATTATTTATTATTTTTATTATAGTCTATACAATATTAAGATTAATACTATTGATAGTAATATCGGTATTAGTTTTCCGTAAGTATAAGACATGTCTTGCCTAGTGTGGGATTTTCGGTCAATATCGACGGTAATTAGTACAGCAATTTCTTCGTGTTCACTTTGGTTTAAGTATTGGTACACTTTTCTTGTAATTGGTGTTTTTGTGTACACATGCGTTTAACATCATCTTCCTAGCATAACCTGAAGATTTGACAGGTCCGGTTTTTTTACAGAAGGGACTGCCTGTCTGGCCTTTCAACCCGCGAAGGGAAAACTAGCCCAATACATGTTAAGTCACATACCTCCGAAAATGCATTTCTTGGGAATGTGGGTTTCCTCACGATGTTTTCTTCACCGCTGAGCACGTGGTAATCAAATATGATCCAACATGAATTCTGCGTTCGAACCTGCGACCTCAAAGTGACAGGCAAGCGTTCTACCAACTGGGCTACCACGGCTCATGTGTACACATGTGTACTTTGCAAGTAAAATTATTATTATTAAGAAGACCACAGAAAGACCATATAGATAGCGTAGCTTTTTTACATTAATGTTGTCGATTGTAAAACTCGCAACTCTTTTCGGCAACCCTGGTAAATACTTCTCCTAAACTGCGGTCATTTAATTTAGCCCGCGTATCTTCTTTCCAAGGACAATCACTGGATTCCGAACATTTATCATTAGGGGGATTGTAGTCTAGTTGCGGGAACGATTGGAAACGATTTATAAGGTACAGCAGAGGCTATACAGGATGTTAGTGAAATCGAAACTAAAACTTTGAAAGATGATTCACGCCATGATTCTGAGTTGATATCAAATGGAGTTAGTTTTTCGTCGCAAAAGTATGAAACTGAAAATAATTGTAAAAACTGTCTTGATTTTCCGATAGGAGATTCCACTTGATATTAACTCAGAATCATGGCCTGAATCGTTCAAAGTTTTTGTTACGGTTTCATTACCAACCATACTTACACGTCTGGGACTACCTGTAAGTACTTGTACATGGTACAGGTTACATCGTAACGAATACTAAGGGAAGTGATTTAGCTCATTATTCTGAGTTAATATCAAGTGGAATTTTTTATCGCAAAAGTATAGAATTTAAAATAATTAAAAAAAAAACATGAGTTCTGTCACGCAAAATTCCACATGATATTACTCAGAATCACGTTCTGAATCTTCCCCTGAGTATTCGGCACGATGTCACTAACATCCCGTATATTTGGGGATAGTTGGCCTTTTTTCAAGAGCGTATACCTCGCGTTCACCGTCACTTATAACCACAGCTAGGGATGCCTAGCCGTGCTTTTGCAGCTGTGTTATTTTTATTGGGTACTTCTAGCGCTTCAACACTTCTGCAGTAAAAGTACTTACATTACCTTAGTACATAGGTATCATGTCATGCAAAAACGCACGATATTAATTGAAAATGGGTGGGATGGAGCTACAAATTAGTAATCAGAACAAAACTAGCAGCCACTTTCGATAAGGTGCTCAACCTATCATTTTAATATTGGTCGTACATTCTTAAAACGACAAAACCTCTCTATGGGCTTTTAGGACATAATTATATGGGAAGTCAAACAATTGAACAATTTGCTGGCCTTATTTTATGCACTGTATCACAGCGACTTCTAAGATCTATTATGATCTCCGCCTTATGTAACAGTTCACTTCTATGCTCTATAGTATCTTATGATGTAGTATTTGTTTAGAAGTGAGATTTTGCTCTTATCACATTTCCTCTCCTTCTTCTTTTGTTTTTTTTTCTTCTTTCGGTAGCTTGCTTATGGAAGAAGAAATACATGTTTTTAATTTGTCTATTCATCACTACAACAAAGCAGGTAGCTAGTATAAACTATTGTTTATAAATTTTTAAAAATATAGAAAGACTTATACGAAGAAAAGAAACATAAGCATAATCACTTCTTAAGGAAGAAACACAGCGTTGTAAGTACACGAAAATCCTGAGTATTCCTTAAGATAAAATCTGATATCCCAACAACGATTTAGATGGCATTCTGTATTCATCACAGCTAACAGAACGAGCTCATCGCCTATTTATTGAATAAATAATACGACTGCTGAGTGCAGACGAATTGGAGAGAATAAAGTCTTAAAGTGGCAACTGACTTGAATATTCGGTATGTAAGCGGAGCGAGCAAAAGCTCGATGATAATGATTAATCTTCTCTTTTCTCGTGTGAGATGCGAATGTTGTGAGATCAATGATCGACCTCATCAACCTTATCATCCTGTCAGGGTTACTATTATAGTTCCTCCAAAGGTCCCTGCCTCATGAAATAGAATAAAGGATAATACTACGTATAGAACGGCAACTCTCTGCTTCCCACTAGCGTCTGAGCTGGGTTTACCTCAAGCTAAAACACCCCCCCCCCTCACTGGCGTCAGACATGACAGATGCGCGTGTACGATAACGTCAATGTGTGTTGTCTATGTAAAATGAGGTTCTTTGTATGGAGTGTGCGAGGTGTGGTAAAGAGACAGTTTGAAACCTAATTAAGAATATAGAATAGTTTTAATCTCGATAATCTAATTTAATATATAATTTCTAAGGGGAAGGAAGGAGGATGGAAAAAACGTGCCGCTAGAATCAAAGTCCACGCGGTGAAGGCAAGGCTTAATAGGCAACTTCTGGGTAAACTCGTTACACCGTCAATACTTTATAGCCTCTTTAAGAGGCAGTATAGTGTCAAGAGCAAACCCATTATATAAAAAAAATAATGCCGCGAGCGGAAAGCTAGTCCTGTATAAAATTTTCTAACCTAATCTTCATTGTTATTATTTTAATGAGCGACTTTTCAGACTACGTTCCCCAAAAGGATATAGATGGCGCTGTATAGATTTCCCCTCTTTTAACCTTCTAATTTAATGAATAACAGACACAAAAAACATAAATATAATATATTATATAATATTTTTTTTTTTTTGACGTGACTTATTGTAGATTTGCCGCAGATGGAATTAACTACTTGGCCGGACAAATGGGGAGCGCTGAAGGCTCTCACCCGGTACAACGTTTAAGACAACAGGCCTGAGGGTGCCCAGTTGGGCGCGAACCTCGGCTCAGGGCGTCGTCTGAGAGGAAAAATATTTGAAAGAATTAATCGACCCTAGTGGGTCGATAGCGATAAGCGCTGAATGAGGTAAATCGTCGACCACGCCGGCGGGGTCGGTATCGGGGACCTGATAATAATAAAAAATAATAATTATTATATATATATTTATACATCTTTTATCTTTACTTTTGGGTATAAATGATGACCATTGTTATACACCCAGGAAGTACACTATGTTCATCTTCCACCATTTCATTACATTATTCGTTCATTGTTCGTTCTTTTCGTTTCATTATTATTCTGATCAATATAAAGAGAAGCCATATAGGTAGCAACATAATTGTATATACGTATATATCTGATCCAATTATCGTGCAACAATTATTTTTATATATGCCTCTGCCATTACATTTTGAATAATTACATTATTTACTTTTAGTAATGAGAAAATCGGTAGTTACTACGTTAAATCGGAAAAGCCGCATCTGAATATTGGGGAATGTGGTCGGGAAAGTCTCCCATTGTTTGCAGAAATTGTATTTATACAGCGTGTTAGTGATATCGTAACGAATATTGAGGGGGGAAATTCAGACCGTGATTCTAAGTTGGTATCAAGTGGAATTTACCGTTGCAAAATTAAAGTATTTTGTGTTCTGCCCTGCGATGGAAAATTCCACTTGATATTAACTCAGAATAATGAGCTGAATTTATTTGTTACGATGTCACTTACACTCTTTACAAGTACATACAAGTAGCTATTAAAGTAAATAGGGTATGTGACATCGTAACAAATACTGAGGGGGAAGATTCAGACCATGTGTTGATATCAAAAGGATTTACTTGTCGGAAAATATATAAAATTCTAGTTTTTTTTTAATTATTTTCCGTTCCATACTTTTCCGATGGAAAATTCCACGTGATATCAACTCAGAATTATGGCCTGGATCAGCCCTCAAAGTTTTCGTTACGATGTCACTTACACCGTGTATAAATCAACACTTAGATAAAGACGTACGTTGTCAAAACAATATAGGTATCTATTATAATTCCTAAGAAAGGCCCTTATACAATATAACATGTTTGTAAACGTGCCTATGGGGAGGCGCCCAGAAACGTGCCTTTACACAGGGATATCGTAAACGTGATTGTTCATATACACACTTGACAATAATATATTATGCATGACTAAGAACGTACCAAAGCTTCACTTTGACCTATATATTGCTGTGTTTATTGACTTATTTTCTGGACTGTAAGTATGTACTTATACTGTTTTTTGTTTTTATAGCACTCACCCCAAAACTCGCATAGAGACAAAATTAAATCGAAAAAATAGATGATGATCGATAGAGGAGGAGGACCCGGTGGTGTAATGGTTTTCACGCTCGTCCCGGCTTAACAAGAGCCGCGGGTTCAAGTGCCGACCGAGTCAGATTTTTTTCGATTCATTTTTCTCTTTGTAAAATACACATAATATATGTAAATGTATACGTCGTGGCCAGATCATAGAATTATCATTTCATGATGTGCTCGATCATTTCATGAAATGGTCATATTTCATGAAATAGAATATCATTCGTTGGCCACATCATGATGTAGTTTGGCCAGATCAATGAACACAAAATGTTTAATGCGACTAACGATATGCAACGATATGCAACTAAATGCATGATTACTTCATGATATGGCCAAATATTGGCAATCATATCGTAAAATTAGTAATATTATCCACCGATAGTGGCGCTGGTGCCGATTATATTTATAACTTGATTGATATTTTAATCGATGAATCAATGTAATTGTACAATTTTCCACATCGAATAGGTACATAATTTTGAACCTAAGAAATTAATCGACTATTCGCATTTTTATTACACCACATTACATGGACACCGCCTACATTAACGATATGGCCAAACGTTTGGTTGTTATCATTAAACGTTGACGTTTCAACGATATGGTCAACTTAAGTTGACCATTTCATGAAATGGTTGAACACATCATGAAATGATCAATTTTACGATCTGGCCACGACATACATATGATGGGTCACTGAATGACATTGCAAAATTCAAACTAAGGGGGTAAAAAAGGGGTAGCAAGGTTTGAATAAAATTTCTATACTTAGTTTTAATAGTAGGTAACACTTCAGGACCCTGATACTGACATCGCCGGCGTGGTCGACGATTTCCTTCAATCAGCACTTATCGCTATCGACCCACTAGGGTCGATTAATTCTTTCAAATATTTTTCCTCTCAGACGACGCCCTGAGCCGAGGTTCGCGCCCAACTGGGCACCCTCAGGCCTGTTGTCTTAAATGTTGTCCGGCCAAGTAACGCTGCGGCAAATCTACAATAAATCACGGCAAAAAAAAATAATAGTAGGGATTCATGCGAACGAAGTTGCGGGTAACAGCTACTGTACAATATTAACCATCGCGGCCTATCTCGTATGGAAGCCGAGCAGTAACGATATTTCAGTGAATCAAGTCGAAGGCAAATCTGTCCGGAACGAAGCGGGAGGTCGGGTCGGTAGTATATAAATGTGTAGGTATAAATTCAAGCGCGTAATCCCTTTTATGTAGAACCTTAGATCGTGAAGAAATATATCTACTTACAGACATTTATACTCAGAGTGCTTCTCAAACGGAGAGCGCCCTTGTACCACTGAGTTGTTAATTTATCTTAACACATTCACTGTGTATGAACCACATATACGTGCATGGCCCATATGTGGGGCAAATTTTTTTCCCCTAGTGTGTCTATAAAACATAACATTGCAAGTGAGGGGTCGATGTATAATTTTCAGTTACATAGTGAACGTGTTAAGTGCAGTTTCCGCTCACACAGATGGTTCGACCATTACCCGCTTATCACGTTGGTCTGACAGAAAGCTAGGTGAGATGTGGGTACTTAGTTCTTGCGATGGATGTACCTCTGGGACCCCATATAGTCGTACGCTTATGTGTTTATGACATAAATTAATTAGTGACTCTTAATAAAATTGTGGCTTTCAACCAATAATTACAGTAAAAATAAAAACATTTATATTTTTTAAATTTGACAAGATATAACCAACCGAACCACCCAACCTGGAAACTGACAGAGGGCAGCAGTAACCGTCAGTAATATTCAGAGACGGAAGACATGAGTCCTAGTACAGCTTTGAAATAGCGCACCCACTCGCGTCAGACAAAGTACTGCGTGGGGCGGACGGCAAAAGGGAAACCCTTGCCCTATTTTTCTCTAAATTCCTTTTTAGCTCTAAACCACTGAATTCAACTTTGAGTTTGAATTTATGTTTGGATCAGGTGATTGATAATCCAGGATTTGTACCCAAATAATGACTGGGCTCGGGAATAAATCGACTCGCCCCCTACATACTGTGAATTTATCGATTAATGCATCTATCGAGAATTGATACAACCATAATGTGACGTGTCGCAGAATAGTTGCTGACCAATAAAAAAATACATATATCCTCTTAAGACCGAGATTGCCAGACATAACAGTTAAACAATGGGCTTTGGATTTTAAAAGGACATTCGGTCTTACGACTATATAATAATTTGTTAGATATCAAACTAATTGAACGTTTTTAAATCTTTCCAGGTAAGCAAAAGGGCAGGACAAGAGGAGTGGTGACCTAGAACTGGGAAAAGGTCAGTGAGCAGACCGAGATTAACCAGATGCTCCGACGATACCGTGAAAATCTATACTTACATGTAAATTGTTTACACTACGTCATATCATACATACAACAACAACAAGGAACAAAACAATTTTATTTTAGTCTCTGTCTTCTTTTTTTAATTTTATTGGAGATAAAAAAACAACAATACGTTAAGATAATAACGGATGGTTATATTTTTTATATTATATAATGGCACCGATTCCTGCAGACACCGCCTAATTTTAAGTTATATCCGTCATTTTCATATCCGTCGAAAAGGAAAGGGACGGATGATTCACAGCTCTTAATTTTAGGAAGAATGAGTAAATGAATGAATAACCCAGGCGAATCAAAAAGGTACGTCGCTAGTATGCAATCCGTTTGACGTGCTGTCTACTTAACTGTGTCGGGTTATTAACTGATGTAAAATTTTTAGACGGTTGGTTTAAATTGTGCTTAAAATTGACGTGCGTTTCATAAATTTTATGCTTATCGATTACCCGTCCCTTTCCTTTTCGGCGGATAAGAAAATGACAGATATAACTTAAAATAAAATTAGATGGCATTTACAGGAATTAGCACCAATATCAACATTTTTATCTCCGAATTGCCCAACAATACAATGTTGTTTGACTGTTAAGTGTATTAATAAAAATAGGTCATACAAAAAAAAGAAAAAAATGGAAGTGGAAGAATTACTGAATGACTCAATTGTTGTCATTTTGCGGATTTGAAACTCTATCTACTTATTTAGTAATATTGCCGTGATATGAATAAACGAAGCAATTTAGTTTAGAACTTAAAATGGGTCACAATAAAAGTACCTTCGTAAATGTAATATGATAAAAATCCAAGCCAATTAAAAATTAACAAAAATAGTTCGTTGTTAGCCTCCTAGCAAAAACAACTTCCACAAGCCGCAAGTAATAAAAAATAATAATTCTATGACATTTTTTTCATTGTTAGCCTCATCACATATGCACGTGTTAAATATTTTAAATATTATTAAAACATGCACGAAAAACGGCCATGTTTGATTGAAAATTGTTTCAAAACTTCCGAAAATTGTTTCGGAATTTCGTTGACGAGTATCAAAAAGGGAAATGGTTTAATTGCTACTGAATTAAACATATTTATAACAGCTATGTTGACAGAAACATTATTAAAACAGCTGTGTTGTTGATTTTGTGTCTTTTTTATAATATTTACGTTTCTCTATAAGACACTCGTTCAAAATTCTGACTTGGTCAATGGAAACGCAAATTCTTTTGTTCCATTTTGAAACGAATCATCTTCTTAAAAGTTATACAGTTATCAGTTTGTAGTATCACTATTTGTCTGTATCCAAAGCTTATTTTTTAACATAGCCTTTGCCTCCTCTTAAGGTAATTTATTGCCTACACGTAAGTGAGCACTTTTTGGTCTTTTAATTATAAATGTGAGTGTAGCCAGAGCTTTATATGTATAGTTTATACATTATAACGGCAGCCATTTGCATCAATACAAACACTTCTTTGTGTGAAAAAATGTCCTCTACAAAAGAGGATAAACGTTGACCTAAATGAAACGAAACCGTCAACAACACTTCGGAAAAGCGTGATGATCGATTATTGAATAAAGAGAAAATGGCTAACAAGTACTATGGATGGGAAACTTGGCAGTTTATAGGGTAGCGGTTCGGAAAATTTACTGGACCTTATTTTTGTATTTATAGTCTAAAAATATTAACATCCAATGTTTTTTTAATTTTACTCAGGGGCTTTGACAAAATATTCCAGTCTCATCGATCAAGTCTAAAATTAACTTTGATACTTTAGGCATTTTGGTTTGCAGGCATCCCAGAGTTTAGGGACTAATTTTATGGCGTAAAACCTGTAATTATAGGTTACTAGCCGAACGTTCATTCTGAGTGGTTGCAAATCATCTTATAAGTGGTTGCAAAAGGCAAAAGTATGGAACGAAAAATATTCATGAATTATCTGATAGGAAAACCCATTTGATATCAACTCAGAATCATGGTCCGAATCATCCCCCTCATTATTTAGTACGATGTCATTAACACCCTATTTACTTGTATTTTTACTTGTATGTACTTGTACAGTGTGTAAGTGACATCGTAACACATACTGAGGGGGATAATTTTATTCGGCTCATTATTCTGAGTTAACATCAAGTTAGTGTCATCGCAAAAGTATAGAATATAAAATAATTAAAAAAAAAAACACAATAAATACATTAATTTTGGGACGGAAAACTCCACTTGATATCAACTCAGAATCATGGCCTGAATCATTCCCCTCAGTATTCGTTACGATGTCACCAAAACTTGCTATGCGTTCACATACTAGTGGACTTTGCTTAGAAATGACGGTGTAATGTTTAGTTTTATTGACGTTACAAAACTTAATTTACTTTCAACGACTTTGTCACTACACTACATTCTCACTAAACTCACATCAACCTATTTGGAATAGGGAAGTAGTTTTTATTTTTAATTATTAGCGACATACATTGCAAATCATACCTATTTACCATTTGAAAGAAAGAAAAGTATTTAGAATAAATCATTTAAGTTATAGTTTCCTGCACTTCCATTAGACAAATTAATAAAATAAATTAATTTAATTCGAGTAACTGTGTGACTCTTATGTGCTAATATTCACTCGACCCTATAGAAGTAATAACATCGTACTAACTTATGTAATACTTAAAGTCAATCCGAAAACGAACCACGACGTTTGTGGTAATAGCGACTTAAATCCAAACTTGTGACTTATGCATGTAGGTTGACATCAACTCTAATTAATAAATGGAAAGCTGAAACTTCTCGTATGAGGCTCTTGAGTTACAAAACTTGTTAGCTTGCCTCACAATTTCGGAGTAAACTTCGGTGTGAAGATTTTCTTGTTTAATTTTGGTTCGTTGGTGTTTGAGATAGAAGCCGTGGTAACGCAGTTGGAACACGCTTGGCACTCATTGAGAGGTCGCAGGTTTGAATCCCAACACGGGTCTAAACCAATGATTCATGTTTGGATCACAAATCATTATCCCATGCGCAGCGGTGAAGAAAAACAGGATGAGGAAAACCACATTTTCGAGATTGGGCTGGTTTTCAGAAGCTTTTGGAAGTCAGACAGCAGTCGCTTCCAACCAGTTATTAAATTATCTTAAACCGTTGATCCTGGTTACTACTTACTGATGTAAGTATCTAGTCGTTACATGAGCTACGTCAGGGGCCTTTGGCGGCTCAGTAATAACCCTGACACCAGGGTTGATGAGGTTGATATTCCTCCTCACAACCCACACGATAAGAAGAAGAAAATTTATCTTAAGTGCAGTTTTCACCCAAAGAGCTGGCTAGACCATTATAGACGGTAAAACGAGACACCGCATTCACGTTGGTCTTAACAGAAACCTCGGATGGGTGTACCTCTGACTACCCGAGTTGGGATATCCCAACTCGAGAGTTGTAGTCGAGAGTTCATGTTATGTTATAAGCAGCTAAAAGCGTTATATGCCTTAATTAGCTCTCACTTTATCATAGAAAACCCTGTATGACTTTCAGGTAATTACCATTTTCATCCGGCGCTCTTTGTTCATCAAAAGTTAATAACGTTTTTATTCAGATTCCCGATACAAAGGTTCACTTCGTTAGAAGTCAATGAACAAATTATTCTCTACTATTTTCTCTTACGTGTTTTTTGTTCCATCAGAAAGAATTTAAGTGGATTTTTTTTTGTATATACAGGGCGTTAGTGACATAGTAACGAAAACTTTGAGGGATGATTCAGACCATGATTCTGAGTTGATATCAAGTGGAAATTTCCTTCGCAAAAGTATGGAACTGAAAATAATTCTCAGTACAAACTCAGAATCATAGTCTGAATCATTCCCCTCAGTATTCGTTACCACTAACATCCTGTTTAAGTGCTTACATTATAAAAACACAAAATAAACGCTTAAATTATACACATTTTTTAAAATATTCTTGCATTACATTCTGTTCCATATGGTTTGGAGCAGATAGCATTTAGTTATGCCGGTGTAAGGGTGCGCATGCAGATTGTTTGTCTCACTCACACGCACGGCAAGGCGGCACGTGGTCAGAACGAGGTTTTTGTATAGTATGTCTGGGCTTATGCCTAACTTGAAAACTTTAAATAACAAAAATAAGGAATAGATACGATATATCTGAAACGATTTTAATAATCATAAGCTGTTTTTTATTCGAAAGATATTTGTCTTTCGCACTAACAACGAGCGAATCAGTCAGTGACTTTTCATTTTTATATTACATAGATTTTACAAATTAAACATGTAACATCGACAACAGTCGTTTCGGAGATATCAAGATTTTCTCCGGCTATAAAGCTGTGCGTACAGAGAACGGCGCGATTCAGACCCAATGGATCATCAGCAGAGATAGGGACGAACATCCCATTGTTCTCAACAATGGTTTTGTTTAAGATTTCACGCGGCACTTTGAGTTAAGTGGTTTTTAGATTCCATCACATTTATTACGGTATCAACGGGTGGGATGACAAGGAAGCTTTGTTGTACCGCTGTTAGCCTCGCCGATTTAGCGAGAAGTCGAGATTAGTGACTAAACTGTGGTAAATAAATCAGCAAGTACTTCGTTGTGAGGATTTGATATTTTAGTATTGTTAATTTTATTAAATGTGGTAGGTATTCTGGTGAACGAGTATTTGGTATAAAATGCTTCAATAATAATTGTCAAATGTACCGTATATTTGCGTAGGATGGCTTTTGAATTTTCTAAGTGTAGTCAATAGAACAAAATGATTGCTTGATTGAAAAAAATAAACTTGCTTTACAAGTCAGTCGATTACATAAGATTACTAAGTCTTTTAAGGGGCAATGTATACGTTTTTACAATAAGATTCCCATTGACATTCAGAATTTGCCTTTCAAGTGTTTTAAGACAGTAGTTAAACAAAAACTTTACAAAAAAGGTTATTATAAAGTTAGTGATTATTTAGAAGATATGAATGCATGGGATTAACTGTCTGAGAACTGATATTAGGCAGCTAAATTACTCAATTGTATACCAATATTTTATGTTTTATGTTTATTTTTATTTTTTTAAAGAACGTCTAGGGCCCTGTGCCGAGGTTTTTCTTGCAGCTTCTTTTCCCCGGCTATACAGGTTATGAGAAACTGCAGTAGTTTTAGGCGGATGAGACGTTCGTTATGTAAAATTGACGATTCAAAGTGTAACTATGTTACCTACTGAATAAAGATATTTTTGAATTTGAATTGGTGTAACGAAACATTAACATTAACATTACGAATGGAATACCTTAAAATATCTACTGTAAAACTTGTGCCATTTACTTTTCATTATTCATTCCAAGTCACCTTAATTATGTCAATCTGTCGCGTTTCTTGAGAGGCTACAGCGCTTCCCATTTGTCCGGCCAAGTAGTTAATGTCATTTACGACAAATCTACAATATGTCACGGCCTCTGTGGTCCAGTGGTTGAGCGTTGGACTCACGATCCGGAGGCCCCGGGTTCGAATACCGGTGGGGACATATATATCACAAAATTCACTTTGTGATCCCTAGTTTGGTTAGGACATTACCGGCTGATCACCTGATTGTCCGAAAGTAAGATGATCCGTGCTTCGGAAGGCACGTTAAGACGTTCGTCCCGGTTACTACTTACTGATGTAAGTAAGTAGTCGTTACATGAGCCATGTCAGGGGCCTTTGGCGGCTCAATAGTAACCCTGACACCAGGGTTGATGAGGCTAGTATTCCACCTCACAACCCACACGATAAGAAGAAGAAGAAGAGTCACGTTAAAAAAATCTGTCGCTTTTCGAAATCATTTGCAACTTGGTAAAATCCCCTGTACAGTCTTATGCCCCTGACAGGGGAATTAGTTGATTGTTAGGCAAGATTGTATAGGTATTTTAGCTCTGTCCGATAATCCTATAATCTCCATCATTATTAATCCCACTAAAGACTCACCTAGTTGAGTAAATCCATTATCCATGCCGTTCCAGAAACTGCTATTACTTCCTGGAACCACCTTTTATAGGGCACGATAACACGTTAAGGAAATTATGGCAACCTTCACATAACCTCTATCATTATTAGAAGTAGTATTCAACACGACATGAGGTTGGTTGTACATTATTTCACATTTATTATTATTATCTGCCGTGAATTTCGGAGCGACCGTACCATTGGCGATAATAATGTAGTTACGGAATAGTGTTGGGACACGCACAACTAGTGATTCGCTGATCTAAATGACATGTAATAAATTTACGCTTCTTCTTTCGTGTGGGTTGTAAGGCCGATTGTCCCAACACTGTTGTCATGGTTATTATTACATTTCTATACAAGTCTTTAAATATTTGTTTTAAGTACTTAAGTAAGTATACCTATTCAATTCATTTCTATCAGTCGTTACCCCAGCACTCACACTTTTCACACACATAAATCCTTTTTTACACAATCTATCCACACTTTCTTAGGTCGTCCCCTACTCCAAGTTACTTAAGTATAATATTTTAAATTACGTATTCATTTGTTAGTACCTTATCTAATTATAATTTTATGTCACAAAGTCACCACGTGCTGAACGCTAAAAGTAATACTTCCATCTGTATACCGCGTTTATTACAATAAATTTTCATTTCTTCCTTAAAAAAGTACGTTACGTACATAAGGAAATAAGTGAACGTACTTACTTCAGTAAGTAGTTGGATCGACGGTTTAACATGCCCTAATTAATTAACGTTCGAGAGAAGCTTTTTTGCAATTCCTCAAATATAAAAGAAAAGCTTTGAAAGCAAATGTTAACCATAATATTCTATGTAGTTACGACCAGCCAAAAGCATAATAAAATGAAGAAACATTAATAATCTTAAAAATATAAGGAAGTAATTTACTAACTGTTGAACTGTGCTTTTCGTAGAAAAATATTTATGAGGAAAAAACAAACAGAATTAATTACTAAAGAAAAACATTTATCTAGACAAACACCACGCATTTCTTTAAAAGACTAAAGGTCTTCCTCAATACTACTTTCGTAATTAGGTACTAAACTTTATTTTATTTGAACCAGACTAGATACGAAATGTACCTACCTAGTTAACGCCTTAAATAACTTACTTTAGTAAATTATTCCTTCTTCAGTTTCTTTCGAAATAGGTATCTATGTTACTGTTAATATGTTATATATATGTTACTGTAGCCTTATTTGTAGGCTAGTAGCCTTATTTCAAAAAAATCAAAGATGTTTTGCCCATACCTACTTACAAACAAAGACAATAAAGACAACACACACAACATCACCTAACAATTTTGCTTTCCAATTCGAAATCAAACTGAATCTAATTCACGACTTGATACACTTTACGGAGTCAAGTCGTTTAACACTTTCATTATCAAACATTATTTAGTTACATAATCTGACGTAGGATTGCCCACACAGAGTAACGGTTCACTCCTTACTCACAGAAATGAATCGCAGAAGGGCGCCTTTGAGACCTATTTACTAAAATAATATCCAGTCAGTAGGGTTTGCAAAGTCCAAATGTAATTTTCTTTACGCAATTCTAAGTACTTACACGACTTCACATACTTCCCTAGAGGGATTTTCCAGTCGGGATATAAATTACCTAATTATCTTGTTAAGGAATTGCCTCCAGGATTTTCTCAGTTGCGATCAATAGAAAAAGTCACTTGATCGGCATTGAAACTCTTAATGTATTGTTTTACTAAGAAGAAACAAAAAAGGGAAATTAATCGCAGCGATAGTTCATTCATTTTACCAAGAAATCAGGGAATGCAACTAGGGTCATAGGGTTTACTCATTTAAAAACTTACCAAAATAATAAAATACAATCTTCTATCGTGTGGGGTTGTGAGGTGAATTACCAACACAATTAATCCTGGTGACAGGGTTATTATTGAGCCGCCAAAGGCTCCTGACATGGCTCATGTAACGACTACTTACTTACATCAGTAAGTAGTAACCGGGACCAACGGCTTAACGTGCTTTCCAGAGCACGCATCATCTTAGTTATTTTGGACAATCAGGTGATCAAACTATAATGTCTTAACCAAACTAGGAATCACAAAGTGATTTTTGTGATAAGTCCCCACCGAGATTCGAACCCGGGACCTCCGGATCGTGAGCCCAACACTCAACCACTGGACCACAGAGGCCGTTATAAAATACAATGAAATTGACGAATGCACTTTTTGGCTGTATCGGCGGCGCACGCTGGCGCGGTCTTCCGTGTCTTGTACCTTAAAAGTTTTCATCGATACACCACGCCCTCCGGCCAGAAGCGTGAAGTTGTCCAGCTTGTTCGTACGCCACAAAAGTATTGAAGTAGTATTTTGATTTAACTCCAGCGGCTGCGCCTTCAAGTTGCTGTCGGTCTTCGCCTTCTTAACGATGCCTTGCATTCAGGTGGTACTGTGCAGACGCTACCGTTATAGGTAACCACTTCTGGAATATGCACGATGAGCAAATTGGCTATGATTTAGTTCCTAATCATAGGTCAATTCTAAATTATCATTCCCTAGGGTTATTCCGGTTTCACCCGGTATAACCCTACGCTTACCTAACCTGTAGATTTAACTGGTCTGGTTGACTTTTTCACAACATTGTCATGTCATTAACTTATATATCATTCAGAAACTCGAATCAAGTCCTATACTTTATATCTAACAACATGCCAACTGAAAGTTTCCTACGGTTTATCCATGATAATTACGTCGAAAAAATATTCCGATTTCTAACATAAATTATTTTCTGCAAGATGTACATAGTATAAATACACGTAGCGTATACAGAATGTTCCTTTCATCACGCCTGTATATCCGAAGGGTTAGGCAGGAGTGTATAGAATTCAAATTCAAATTGAAAAATATCTACACTTTGAATCATCAATTTTCACATAACGAACGTCTCATTCGCCTAAAACTACTGCAGCTTCTCACAACATGTAACGTATAGCCGGGGAAAAGAAGCTGCAAGAAAAACCTAGGCACAGGGCCCTAGACGTTCTTTAAAAAATATAAAAATAAACATAAGTAATATCCTCTTAAGACCGAGATTTCCAGACACAATAGTTAAACAATGGGGTTTGGATTTATAAAGAACATTCGGTCTTAGGAGGATATATAAAAATAAACTTAAAATACACTTACCCTTCGCCTCGGTTTTGTTTAAGTTCGATGTAATAGCCGAGTCTATTGCCATTAATCGGGTACAAATCCTGAAATCCACGTTACATCAAATTTCCATGATCCAAACATGAGTTTAAAATCATAAAGTCGAATTCAGAAATATCCGTTGAGCTAAATACACACAGAATACCGGGAATTTTACGGGCCAGCTATTGCGATTTAGTATGAGTCTGCTGAGGTCAGTGTGGTTTCAAGAATTGAAATAGACTAGTAGGGCTAACATACGCAACTTGATAAAATTATCGATTTCAATATATTTTGTCGAAATCGATGTTTGTTTTTTTTTCCTAGCATGCATGTTACGTGATTTTGTTTGTATCTTGCCAGAACGACATGACTTATTGGGGTTCACATATTAATCGACAAAACGACATAATAATAATCGTCAGAATCGATAAAATGACCTGGACAAATTTTTTTCACGTTACGCATGTTATGTTATGTTGTTGTGTATCGCTTTGTAATAGACTACTCTGGGCGCCTTCCCACTCGTGTTAGACAGAGTACTGCAACAGCCAGCCTCCGTGGTCTAGTGGTTAGAGCGTTAGGCTCACGATCTGGAGGTCCGGGTTCGATTCCCGATGGGGACATTGTCGAAATCACTTTGTGAGACTGAAGTGACGGTCTGAAGTGAAATGAAGTGAAGTGATTGTCCGAAAAAGTAAGATGATTCCGTGCTTCGCAGGGCACGTTAAGCCGTTGGTCCCGGCTATTAGCCGTAAAAACACCTCCACCAACCCGCATTGGAGCAGCGTGGTGGAGTATGCTCCATACCCCCTCCGGTTGATTGAGGGGAGGCCTGTGCCCAGCAGAGGGACGTATATAGGCTGTTGATGATGATGATGATGATGACCTTCAACAAGTTTATCTATATTTGAGCGCTTTCATTGATGACGTCACAGGATGGTTTTTCCATACAAACACCAAAGAAAACTTCCGTTTTGACGTTTCGTAAAAGGTATCTTATTTGACAGGGTTGTCAAGTAGCCTATTTAAATGAACACTTTGCGTCAAGGACGATGTCGCACGCGACATCCATTATACTGTAACAACTGACAACCGCTCTGTGTATAAAATTTATAGATCGCAATACAATAGGTTATTGCAGGGTGTACTGTATGTACGGTCACGAGTACTAATATGTATACACTTTGAAACCATGTCACATTAACTTTTTTGACAAATTGAACTGTAAGTCTCACTAAATGTCAAATATGTTAGTGCGTCAGAGTCCTAAAGTGGGTACATTATATTGCTCATGACTGTAGGACACCGCTCGTACATCGCAACGGACCCACATCGCGTCATATGGCCTCACCCTAAGAATGAAGCCTGTATAGGGCGGTACCCATACGATTCAACTCTACTTGCCGTCATTAAATGTCAAATATGATAGGGCGACAGAGTTCTAAAGTGGGTACATGATATTGCTCATGACTGTACAGTGAAGCGTAGGTTGAAGCGAGATATTTGCTCGCTTGACATTCTCAAATCAAATCAAATATACTTTATTGCACGGAACTAAATTTGAACAATCAGACAAACATGAATACAGTACAATTTTGGCGGCCTTGTTACTCATTCTCCAGTTGCGTGCATTTGTTTTCTTCTATTGTGCCGGTTGTGACCGACTTACTTAACTCTTGCGTCAGGGTTATTAAATCAGAAATCAGAATAAATGATTCTGGATTCAACATAATTATCATGGATAAACTTGTTGAAGGTCAATGTAAAATTTTTGAAGTTACGTCATTTCGCAAGGTATTATAGCTGAGGAGAAGAAATGACAAGAAACTGCAACAGCAACACATCTTTTAAATCAATGTAGGTACCTATACAATACAAGTTATTAAATAACTAGAGGAACACATTCAATACCAGGCATTTTTATCATTTACGTCATCATTAACAGGCTCCTGGCATGACTCATGTAACGACTACATATTATTTACTTAAGTAAATATTACTATTTACATATAGGGCCTACTTATAACGTCCTCTCACGTCTCGCCAACGCCCTCATCGTACTATCCGAAAATAGGTTGATTCTCCGATAATGCGATGGTTGATCAGCCTGCCAATGTCCAAAGCAAACTGGTTTGTCTGTTAAGTATATTTTGTAACTATTTTATTTTATATTGGTGCAATTTGCATTTGAATGTTTGGTAACCCTACTGGGTACTACAACACTAAATACAAGACAGACAATTTTCGTAGAAAGGCTTAACCTAGAAATGCGAATTAGAAACGGGTGCCAAACCTTTTTATTCGATGTACGTTTTGTGTACTTATTCAATGATTTTACCGAGAGACGTTTAAATATTTAGAAACATTGAAGGGCGAAGAAGCGTATACATTATTAAACGCCTACTTACGTAAAATTTCAAAAGCAACTCTTTTCTAAAACAAGTATTAAGTACCATCGGTGATTTGTATATTGTATTTGTATCTCGAACACTCCATACAAATAACTCATTATTACCGTATAAGTATGTATAGTGTGTTGCTTAGTGCGAGCAAGACACTTATATCGCTTAGGGACGGTACTTAAAAGTATCGGCGTCCAAAGGACGTAATATACGAACCCGACGACCCGATTACTCTAGCCATAGAGGCAGCCAATCAGCTCGCGACACCAAACACTTCAGGACCCCGATACCGACCCTGCCGGCGTGATCGACGACTTCCCTCAATCAGCGCTTATCGCTATCGATCCACTAGGGTCGATTAATTCTTTCAAATATTTTTCCTCTGAGACGACACCCTGAGCCGAGGTTCGCGCCCAACTGGGCACCGTCAGGCCTGTTGTCTTAAACGTTGTACTGGGTGACAGCCTTCAGCACTCCCCATTTGTCCGGCCAAGTAGTTAATGCCATCTGCGGCAAATCTACAATAACTCACGTCAAAAAAAAAAGCAAGGCACTCTCCGCGCGCTCTTCCCCTTACTCCTTTAGCGGCTTACGGCCATTTAAGACTAAAGTAAACCACACTACACTGATCGACTCCCGATACGACTTAGTACGGGGCGGAGAGTTAAGAAAGAAAGAAAGAAAGAAACATTTATTATTTAGGACACCACAGACACGGATTACATCAGAAGTTAACGCACACACGAAATATTTATATATTATATAGAAACATGGAAAACGAACACAGAAATTTATACCTAAATTAAAATGTGACGTCATGTCGGCTTACCCATGTGTACCGTTCTATACGTAGTAAATTATTCTTTATTCTATGGCTGAGGTCTAAAAGCAGTATTCAGACAGGAGATCTAGCAGCTTAGTGTTAAACGTAAATCTCAAGATCGCATCTCAAAGGGATCAACTAGAATTTTCTACAGAGCAAAGCGGTATTTTTAAAACATTTTCTAATATTTTATAACTTATTTATTGTTGACGCTTTTGAGTATAAGTAGATAAGAATGCTATTTAGTTGGTTTGTTTTCTTTGAAGGTATGTTTGGATAGCACTTTTGTAATGAAACAATCCTGCGAAGCCTGGATTGATAAAAAAATACAAAATACTAGTTCTATTTGATCTTCGCATATTACTTATTATCCAAATAAATTGGTTTAAGAAGATGCTTCCGTACTTCAAATATAATTATTCATATAATATACTGATTATGTATTTATGTATATTTACGAATATAGATTATGTTTATGTAAGTATTACTTTAATGTATAAGTGCTGTTAACATATATATGGCTACTCTCCGTTTTATTTTCTTAAATGTAACATGGTATTGATATTATGTGCACGCCTATCTGCCTTCTCTTAGTTTTCAAGTTTATCTCCTTCTCTGTCTGCTGGCAGATTATTTCTACTAGAAATAAGCTGAAGTGTTTGTCCGTCTTGTAGTAGTCTAATTATTTAAAATTCTTAAAATTGAGCAGTATACGTTGGCGACTATTGACCCAAAGCCAACTATATCAGCCCATCTAGCCTGTTTCTCTCCAGAAGACAAACACTCCAGACAATGGATTACATTTAAAAAGAGATTTGGCCTTCTTCTAACTCAGCAACCTGAGCAAGCTCTGTAATTTAGACACTACTTTGTTAATCTATTTCTTTAAATCAACGCAGAATTAAAGAATACCTAATAATAATGGACATGCTCTTTTCCAACAGATTCAAATTATTGTATAAAAACATCCCAGATTTATTCTTCAGTGGATAAAATATTATGACAAAGTAAAACTGTTAAATAAATAGGCGCCCGAGTAACCGAAGAATATTTTTATTCATTCCCCTTTATCGATTACGACAGTAGAACCAAACTAATCAATTTGCAGTTACAGCCAGTATTCAATTGCTCTAACTCCATGCAAAGTGCATGGAAATCGCTTTTCGACCACATTAGCAGTCACCGGGCAGTTACTAAACCGTTTATCACAGCTCTTAGATTAAAGTAAATTAACTACGTGGCTGTGATTTAGTTGAATTTGGTCTGGTATTTAGGAAAGTACGAGAGAAACGTAGCGCCAATTAAATGTGTATATTATGCCTGCACAGATAAAAAAACTGCAACATTAATTTTTGGCTGTCCTTAAATTAATACACAATAAAAATATTTATCTTTAATTTCAAAGCGTCAGTGTTATCGCAAAGAATTATAACATTCTAAATTCATATTTGACGTATTCAGAATTTAGAATTATACGTTTTTACCACCAGTATAATAAATCTCAACTATATTTATTTTGTTATACTTAGAAAGAAACGCTTCGGAAGTTTGGTGACAACATAATTGAATATATTTGTATAAAATGAAACACATAACGTGTTATATTATTGTAATAGTATATTGAAAAATGTCTTTACTTTATTTAAATCTAAATACTAATTTTAATTTACAAAAGTAATGAACGTAAGACCAATGAACTGTCCAGCGGCAGACAGCCATTCAACTGTTTTGTGTCAAACATCGTATCATGTATTGGCAATACTACAATAAAATACACGATTAAAATGTTATAATAATTTTCATTTTTTTGTTTGCAAAATCAGTAACAAAAAGATTCTTGCGAGAGCTTTAGAATATTTTTATACAAATGTAAAAAAAGACAAAAGCAGAACAAAAGTAATCCTATTACGTGTTTAAGACTCGCAAATCACCTTTATGGCTGAATCTCGGACAGCGGATAAAATCCTACCTAATCTTACTAGATATATAATGTAACAGTAAACATTATAAATAAGCTGGGTCTACATAATTATGCATCTCGGCGTATACGAAACCCAGCCAACCTATACGTAGTACTGTACGTAGTACTATAGTTACGTAGCACTAAATGTAGCACTATACGTAGCACTATGCATAGTACTATACGCAGCACTATGCGTAGTACTATATGTAGTACGTGGTACAATACGTAGCACTATACGTAGCACTATATGTAACCTGTGCCCAGCAGTGGGATAGGGCTATAAATGTATGTTAAGTGAGTAACGAGTAATATAAGGCACAATACTAGCCCCTACACCAAGGGCTAGTAAGATTGATTGATGTGAAACATCAAAACCCACACGAATGTAGAAGATAATAAAATGACTTTAACAAGCTAACATTGTGACAAAACAGCAAACAGTAACCAAGACTGTCTTTATTTACTGATACATTTACCCGTCGTTTACTCAATTAATGTAAAGTGGTTCGGAGGAATTATTAGAATACATCTCCGCATATAAATCTAGAGGGCTCTTTGCAAATAAGTACATAATGTGTAGCCATAACGGTCTCATTTCGTATGTGGTCGACTTACGAAGACGGTTTGGTATGAAAGGGAAGGTATTATGCTATCTATATCATGCTTATGTAAGATGTGATTCTTTTGTGTGATTATTACGTTGTCAACTTTTGTGATATGATAGGTAGCATAAATTATTCAATGTTTTATGTTAAGTACTTCATTGATGTTAAACTTACCTTACTCGATCGAATTAATGAAGTTATCGTAATGTTAATGTTCATGTTCATAATGGTGTTAATTCCTGAAACCTATTTTTTAGGCAGTACCTGTCATTTGGTCAAAAAATAAACTTATAAATGATTAACAGCTTTTATATTAAAAATAAAATAAAATATTATTCTGTAAAAAAGCAAAAAATCTGACTGCACATTAGAAAGAGGATGAAATAATTGAGGAGAGGAAGACAAAATGTGTAAATGTCGATGGAAAGCAGCGCAGGTGAGGATCAAGGCGAATCTAACGATACCTCATACTTACATCAAAATCCATCTAGCCGTTTAATCTACAGAAAACCACAAAAAAAAGACATACATACATATAACACTCGAAAAAAATTGCTCTCTGCCTTTAGCAGTTGGCTAAAAATGAATGAGAGAATGAAACAATTACCCACACGCATTCCGTCAGACTTGTACTGTCTACTTAATTATGTCGGTTTATAGGTATGTGTTGTCTGAAGATATAAAGCCATCTAGCTGGAAGAGCCGTAACACCTGGTAGGTTTGTCCATTTTAGAAATTCCCTGGTTATCCCGTTTTTATTACTCCGCTCTGTAGTCCGCTTACCCAACCTTAGATTAAGGACAGAAATGCTTATCAATCAGAAACAATTTGTGAAGAAATTACAATCAACGTAATCATATTAAACACTTCCTAACACCTTCAATACGTGAACTTATTTCGTGGCACACTTTTCTTGGTACTCGCAACGGTGTAACCCGATGCCGACCCTGCCGGCGTGGTCGACGATTTCCCTCATTCAGCGCTTATCTCTATCGACCCACTAGGATCGATTAATTCTTTCAAATATTCTTACTCTTAGATGACGCCCTGATCCGAGGTTCGCGTCCAACTGGGCACCCTCTGTAGTCTTAAATTTTGTACCGGGTGAGAGCCCTTAGCGCTCTCCATTTCTAAGAACGTCAAACGTCAAAGAAAAGCAACGGTGTGGACTAAATATTTGTATTCATAAAAGCTGTCCCCCTGGGAAATGAAACGATCTACCGATAAACTTGCATTATTGTAATATGCATACGGGTGAATAGGCATTTCTGGGTAAACTCGTTCCAACGTCGGTCTCTTCTTCTTGTGGAAGACCGAAGTCAAGAGCAAACCCATCTTAATTAAAAAAAATATATATTTATTGCTATCAAACGCCTTCGACTGCCTACACCTCTAACTAAGTATAATATAAAGGTGGCCAAGCTGGCGATATAGACCAAGATCCGGTCCAAGATAAATAATATACCAAATCTGTTATTTGAGCGAATTATAAATCAAATGAAAGCTTACTATATCCTGATTCAACCGTAGAAGATTGTCTTATCAAACAGTTTATTGAATCTATGGTTACCTAGATTTTTTTAGAATATAAACATAGTCGAAATATTCCCTTATCTTTACTTACTCGACTTTCATAAAGAAACTAATCGGGAAAGTTGAAAAAGGAAAGTAATTAAACATTTAACATTAAATTATTTAACATTATTGGCCTTCGGTATTATCTAAACATGAATTCAGAATAATTTACTCGACGTAATACATACATAAACTCACGCCTATTTCCCACCGGGGTAAGCAGAGACTATAGAATTCCATTTGCTTCGATCCTGACACACTTCTCTTGCTTCATCCACATTCATCAATCGTTTCATACACGCACGCCGGTTCAGAGTAGACCGTACATTTTTTTTTTAATAAGGCGGTTTTTAGGAGGTTTCTTATTCCACTCAAACCGCTATAGTTAGTCCAAGTGTAATTGGCATTTGACTAATTCACACATCAAGTTAAGTACCAAATTAAGAGGGAAATCGTGTAGGAGTGCTCGTAAAGATAATATAGAATAACCTCGATGAATTAGTAGGCTTTTGAAACAGTAATGGACCATGTTGAATAGTCTGCTTTCATACTGTTTCAATGCCTGTTTTCGTAAAGGTTCGTTCGGTAAATCTCTTAATTGCCCGCTTTGAGAGTTTGCGTGGATAGAAATGAACTCGGTTCTGTTTGGGTTTAAAGGGTTTTTGAAAGAGTTGATTAATCGCCAGAAATAGAAACAGTTGTGAGGTAATCAAATATTTGATTTTTGAAAAATCACAGTCTAATAATATGATTTTCTTCAACAATCAGCTCTTTGCCCTGTTTTGTTGTTGTTTTGTTTTGTTGTTTTGTTTGTTATTTTGTTCCGGCTGTTATACGTATAACTTTATGAAGGTAGGTACTTCTGCAAATAATTAAATCTGAATTGTAGAATTCATGCCACTTGCAAGTTATTACTGTCGTGTTTAGCGCATTGTTAGAAAATTTACGCATTATTTTAAGTGTGGGCTGTGAGGTGGATTACCAATCTCAGCAACCCTGGTGCTTAGGTTTTTATTCAGCTGCCAGAAGCCTCTGAAATGGCTCATGTAACGATTATGGTTTTTTTTAAAGAACGTCTAGGGCCCTGTGCCGAGGTTTTTCTTGCAGCTTCTTTTCCCTGGCTATGTACAGGTTGTGAGAAGCTGCAGTAGTTTTAGGCGGATGAGACGTTCGTTATGTAAAAATTGACGATTCAAAGTGTAACTATGTTACCTACTGAATAAAGATATTTCTGAATTTGAATTTGAATATGTACTTACATCAGTAAGTATTAATTGGGAATAACGACCTTCCGGAATACGGATCATCTTACTTTCGGGCATTCGAGTGGTGCCTGCAATGTCGTTACGAAATTAGATATCAGAAATTATACGCAATCTTCTTAAACAATACCTCGATTCTTTGATTTAATTTCAATCTGGGTAAAAATTGAGACCAAAATTTTGGCCTAGATGAAAACTTTGCCTATTGCGAGTTTTTGTTAAGAAAAATAACAAGTGAATGTGATTTTTCAAAAAGCCGCTTACGTGGTTTTTAAAGTAAGGTCTTCTTCTATCGTGTGGGTTGTGGGGTGGATTACCAACCTGATCAACCCTGGTGTCAGGGTTACTATTGAGCCGCCAAAGACCCCTGACATGGTTCATGTAACGACTAATTACTAACATCAGTAAGTAGTAACCGGGACCAACAGTTTAACGTGGCATATGAAGCACGGATCATCTTACTTTCGGTCAATCAGGTGATCAGCCTGTAATGTCCTAACCAAATTAGGGATCACAAAGTGATTTTTGTGAAATGTCCCCACAGGGAAACCAACCCAGGACCTCCGGATCAATGTAAGGTGACGATATTATACACTTCTTATTTGGTGAAAGAACATTAAATCCTCAAATATTCCTCTTGATCACATCTCCAAAACCCATAATTTTTACGATGTATAACATCCAAGGCTAAGCACACGACAACGGGATTCGATTCCATGGTCCTTGATTATCATAATATCGTTATTCTGATTTTTATATTATTCTCCCTAGCTAAACATTTTCCTGTAATGTCAGCCGACAGATTCAGTCGCTCGTTTAGAAAGCTTGTCTTATGGTCGAGTTTTTCGATTGGAATGTACGTATAAATTATCTATAGTAACAGAGTTAATCTAGATAAGTTATTGACCTCACAAACCCTACAACAGAAAAATAACATTAACGTTGAAAAAAATCGTTTTTTTTTTAACTCGGATGAATAATGACTCATAATATAAACAGATCGAGAAGTATATTCCGAGTTGGTAATATATTCCGGCTTGACATGAGTTTTGAATCTTTAATTTTGCAATGTTTATTCTTTGGAGAATTATAAATAAAGAAAAATAGCTTTTATTCTCCGACTTAAAAACTAACAATTTAAGTTATACAAGGTTTTCCTTAAATTAGTGAGTACCTACATAATTATTATAGATCTATATCTAAACCCTACTGTCACCTTTTCTTTTTAAATCAGCAGCCATGAACAGTCTGGTTGTTTCATGACATAAGCCTCCTCTAGTCTTTTGCTTATCTTCTCCAGAACTTAGGAAAATCATATTCCTATCTATTAGTTCGCCTTCCTGGTTGTCTTTTCCCTTCTCTTGGGTACCATACTGAAATGTCTTTAATCTATTTCTCTCTCTTTGTTCTCATCATATATCCTGGCCATCTTCATTTAAGCTTCTTGACTTTTGCTATCACATCTTCTAATTTGGTAATTTTCTTGATTCTTTCAGCTCACCATTTATCATTTAATCTTATATTTATGGAGAATTCTACGTTCTTCGTACAAATTAAGTTCTGAAGTGCCGTTTCCGATAGTTGGATCAATTTACTAAACCCATCTTTTCATGAGTATGCTCACTACGCTTGACTTGCCCTTCACGGCTTGTCTCCATTAGTGGGACGAGCGATATGTTATGCACATAATGACATGACTTAATTCATCAAGCAGAAAATACGTCCATTAGCACAGTGTTAAACGTGCTAATACGAGCCATTAGCATAAAGTCATTTAGGCGTAATTTCGTCTAATAACAACATCATTCTGTTGATGTAAGCTTATCTCGTATAGTAATCAAATCTAAGTTTCCGCTATATGCAATTTCATAGCGATTTCCCTGAAAGGGTACTTTAGATGTCATAACCGAAGGCTTATAATACGCGGTGTAGAATAGAGCCATGTGTCGCGCGGTAAATACAAACATATAACGATGTATGAAAGCGTTTACGCTTAAGTTCGCGTTTCTTATTACGCCTTGTTCGTGCGTTGTTGTACCGGCCAAGTAATTAATGCCATCTGAGGGAAATCTTTAATAAGTCACGTCAAACAAAAAGCGCATAGTTTGAACTGGACGCAACGTTTTTACGGTCCTGGGCAAACGTTTTTGGCAAACAATTGAGGTCAAATAATACTTTCTTTACTCTCAGAGTTTCATGAACACCACCCAGCAGCGTGGTGGAGCATACGTCATACCTCTTCAAGTTGATTGAGGGGAGGCCTGTGCCCAGCAGCGGAACATATATGGACTAACTATGTTGTTTTATCGCCATTATTTTTTACAACTATCTATGAAAAATGAAGGAGAGGGGACAACGCCTTTTGACTGGACGCAATTACTCTCACCATAAGGGTTATTTTTTATTAGTATTTTGGTACGGAACCCTAACAAGTCTGGTAATAAAATAAAACTTTTGCAATTATTTCGGTTTGGATACTTCTATAAACTTATATGGTAAAAGTTTACGCATAATATTATTTGAAATGACACCTTTCCCCAAACTTTCGATCGAAATTAGCTTCATGACTTGACAAGTTCAAATGTTAACATTTCATAATATTAAACTTAGTACTTACCTTTATTTAAGTGGTTTTAGTACTGAGTTAAGTTGAGTAAGAGATGATGTTATATATCAATGTCAATTTTGACATTTAACAAATACGCCAGGACGATATGTATGCGTACTACTGACTTACTGCATTAGCTTTCTCAAAGGACGCCCTGCGCCGAGGTTCGCGATCGCGCCCAACTAGGCACCCTCAGGCCTGTTGTCTAAAATTTTGTACCAGGTGAGAGCCCTCAGCGTTCCCGGCCAAGTCGTTAAAGCCATACTTACTGAGACGCTTAATTTTATTCATGTTTTTATTTAAATTTTATCAATCTTTTACTCACTTTGAATATTTAATGCAGCATACTTATTGTTTAATAAGTCACGTAATAAAATGCCGCAGCTCTGACTTTGTTAAAAAAGTCTCGTAAGTAGTTTCCACTTACTTATTGTTACTTACTTAGCCGCTTAAGTCATGTTTTTTATTTAAATTCTATCTTTTACTCACTTTGAATATTCAATGCAGCATACTTATTTTTTTGGTTTGTGTAAAGTTACTAACACTAACTACTTTTGTATTCATTTATTAATGAAGCCGTTAACTCCTCGAAGATAATAAAATAAGTAAATATAATAAGCAGGCAGTTCATATTATAGTTATTCCGTAGTGAATTGTAAAGCCAATAGTCGATCACACCAACTCTTTTAGGGACCCACCAAAGGCGTCTGGCATGGCTCATGTAAAAATATAAGGTATTAGACAAACAGAGTTACTTTCACGTTCATAAATTAGTGTGTTTTACTGAGTGTTAAATAATTTGCCCTAGACTATAGTTTCACGACACTCCATACTCTTTCCAATATGCACAGTAAAGTAAATGAAGCAAAATAATAATATGGAAATGTGGTTTAGTAGACAGAGTAGTTTAGGACTATATTCTTTTAGATTTTTCAACGAATACAAAAAAACAATTAGGAAATAACAAGTTAACAACGCCATCTGTTGGATTTGTGGTATACTAGTCGAATGTTTTTTTAATTTGAAAATGAGTCATTTTAAGAATGGGTCCTATTAAGAATAAGTCATTTTGCGAATAGGTTTTTACAAGAATAAGTCATTTTGAGAATAGGTCGTTTTAAGAATAAGTCATTGTACGAATAGGTCCTTTTTTTAGGGGTAGGTAAGGCGTTTTGCTAATAAGTCCTTTGTCTACTAAACCGGAAGTACCTACAACTATACAATTTCATTAGGTTAAGTAAGGTGAGGTGAGGCTTACCATATTGAGTGGAGAAGCCAACGATGAGACCTTGGCATAGGAAATGCAATCTCATATTACTTATACTTTACTCCTTTGCTTGCTGTTGGGAGTAACGTTTATTTTTGTATTTAAGTAGACAAACCCCCTTTTAATTTTAAGTTATACCTGACATTGTCTTATCCGCCGAAAAGAAAAAAGACGGGTAAACAACAGACATAAATCTGGCAGGTCTTATTTCTTCTGTATTAACATTTTTATAATTATACATTGTTTTAAGTTTACGCGGTTTACGCGGTTTACGCCATATCCCTATTCTAAACGCGGTAAGAACCCGTTATTATGTGTTTTAATTTCTACAATTGTTTTTTTTTTATTTCACAGGATTGATTTCGTAGGTCATATGAAAGTTATTTACCTACTCGTAACAACGTAACTTTCAATTAATTTGACAACGCCCTTCCAACATATTTAGGAGAGAGAGAGAGAAATAATAGAAATCCTATCCTGTGAGTGACTAAAACTGATATTTTAGCCAATATAATGACAGGATTCTATCTGTCAAGATTGAAACTGGGTCATAAGAACACTCCCCATAATACGCAAGATAAATATTATATTCAAACAAACATTATAAGATAATTATGATAATGAGCATTTATTTCAAGACAATGTACGTGGCTGGAGTTAAACCATTCATTGTTTTTAGTAAGGATTTAGGTAACAATGCTGTCTCCATGTAATCCTAGGCTTAAGATAGTACCGTAAATTGGGCTGAAATATTCGTGGCACTTTTGGTAACATAAGCTTCGAACTGTGTTCAGTATCCGAAACTAATTTTGAGTCTGTTGTGTTAGGCCTTGACTGCATCAGGTTTAAGTATATCTCATCATTCTGGTTTTATTTTGTACAACTCCGGTTTTAGTCCATAGTTTTGGAAAATGTTCGAGGAATTATAATCATGTGGAAATGTATATGTCTTTTTTTTGGTTACTATTCTGTTTAATTTCTTTCTTTGAGGAGTTTTCTATAAAGTACTGATTTGATCAAGCCGTTACGGCAGATAACGATACTTATACAAACAGAAAAAAATCTTTTAAAATACCAAAGGAAAAATACTTAGAATCCGGTTTTTGTGTAAATTCATTAGACCGAACAAGTGTAAATCCATCTGAAAGCAGATCAGCTTTCAAAATGGCGCCTGTTTCGTAATCCTGCCCTACTTCAAGTAAAACCAAACTTCGTGTCCTGAACAAAATAATGTTGCCTTGAATTTTTTTACCATCTTACCATCCGAGCACTCTCGACCGAGGGTACTTTGGCTCTACTCAAAACCGTCTTGAAACATTTTCGCCTAAACATAGGAGTTTAATCCCCTTAATGGATGGGACCCATTTTTGCCAGTCGTTTATAAGACTAATAGCCAATTAGGACAGGTAATGCAGGATGATGGTTGAACGAGCGAGATCAGGAGAAATGCCGCTTGCAAGGTACTCATACCAGAAGCATGTTCTTCGTAAGAATTTTATTTTTATTAATATTTTATCGTCCTCTCTTTGAACGTGTGGCATATGTGAGTGATGCTCTTGCATTATGAATTTAATTTCACAGAACGTTTCTCATATCATTTTCTATCGTAATAAGACTTGAGTATTATACTTGCTTATGTAAATACGATATTTCAAATGTGTTATTAGTTCTATTACGAATTCCGTGTAGTTTTTTTTATCTTCATAGTAACGCTTACATTAACATTAACATATTACGATATATTAAGATTAAGATATTATGATATTACGCGCGCTAAAGTTGGATGTATGTACGTATATTGGTTTATAACACTCACTCCACGAATAATGGTACAAATCAGCCTCCGCCAGAAAATTATTTCGTAATTTGCAAAAAAGTTTGAAGTTCTTCGAATTCTCTTATTGCTCTGAAAACCGATAAAGTTTTTCTGTTTTAAGCACGTACACATTTCTAGGTCAATTCGATAAAAAAGTATCTGTGAGTAGGTCAACCTCACAAAAACATTATAATACATATTTATGGTTTCTGATATCCATTTAACATCTGTTGTCCGTTATTCTGGTCACATAAGCTGTTCGTATATTCTAGACCATCCAAATGGGACATTATATGAATCGAACTTGCAAACTTAGTGCGTTGTAGCGACAGATGTTACCAGGTTCGGCACCGTTTGTTAAAATGTTATATCCATTTATAACGTTGGTCACTTATTTTCTGTTCTGAGGTCACTTCTCTTGCATTGGTTGGTCTTGGTATTAATACAATATTGACCTTACTTATATTGCAGCTAGGTATTGTATTGATGTCTTTCATCAATGTGGCAGGTAGAAGCTTTCTATGTCTTGTTTTTTTTGATATAAAACTTTTAAGGTAATATTTTGTCAATGTTTCATTTTGTTTCCGGTTTTGTTGTTGGTTGTTTGGTCCCGCTTTCGAATCCCGGTGGGGACATATCACAAAAATCACTTTGTTATCCCTAGTTTGGTTGGGATATTACTGGCTGATTGTCTAAAAAGTAAGATGATCCGTGCTCCGGAAGGCACGTTAAGCCGTTGGTCCCGGTTACTACTTACTGATGTAAGTACATGCGGCACGTCAGAGGCCTTTGGCGGCTTAATAATAACTCTGACACCAGGGTTGATGAGGTTGGTAATTCACCTCACAATCCACAATAGAAGATTTTGTTGTATGTGGGTTTTGTATGCACATAGCTGGTGAGGAGTGATACTATGTTATGATGTCGTTGTTATAAAAGATGTTTCTGCTATGCCGAACTAGGACGGAAACTAAATTATTTATATGGAAAGTGTCCAGCTGCTCATAATTTTCCTAGAAATTTCGTCAAAAAGGTTATAGGAATTGTTTATTTTTTGACATAATGGACTATGGGTTCTGGTTTGGTCATCGGCCACCTTAAGGTTTGTTAAATATTTATCTGAGGACTTCGTATCAAAAATAGCTGGAAGTTTTCGTTTGCCTATTTGGGGTTCACTCTATCCAATTAACACACGTGATTTCATGTATGTATAACATGTATCAGTTCAGAAATTACCCTAATTATTACTGAATTACCCCGCGTCCATTTTGTTCCGTACCTCCTTTTAGTACGGCAAAATGAGAATGTAAATTACAATTTAAAAATCCTTTGTTATTTTACGTAGCGTTTCCAAAATGGGTTAACGTAATGTCAACATTGAAATGGGTATTCAATTTTTTTACTACATGGCCGTGATAGCCTTTGCGGTGAACGGCGTGCCTTGCATTACGTATAAGTCACAGATTCGAATCTTGTAGTGGGACCCATACATCTGACATTTATTTTCAGATTTGTACCTCCAAATACTCATTTGCGGGTATTTATTTGTAAGTAGTTCCTCGTATTATAATCCCATCACTTTATGAAGATATAAAATATAGGTAACGAAAGATATAAAATATAAGTTTTTAAATGAATTTAAATGTTTTTTTTTTCTTAGATGAATTGCGACAATGTGGCCTTTTTAGACCCCCAGGCAAAAAAGAAATCCGGTGCAACTCTAGTTACAATGCATTCATAATCTTAGTTGAATTTTACATTCGAAATTTTGAGGATGAGAAGTAGCTTAAGTTAATTAAACGTATTCTTAAAATAGGGACGTAGCCAAGCTTTTCAGTATGGCTCAGAAAAGGGAAGACTGCGGTTATAGTCACCGACGCCCAATAGGGCATGGTAGTTTTAAAAGAAGAACATTCTACGTATATTTATTTCTCTGTGGTTCCACGTCCTATTTGCAGAAGCAAACATTTCGCAATGTATTACCAAGTACGTTGTTGCTACGTGTGTTGTGTTAAGTGGAATTCTATGGTTTCTACCTGTAATAGGCGTGGTCTTATATGTTTGTAAAATGTGCGGAATGAAGTAACCCCACATTTTAACTTAAGTCCAACCCTGTCATTACAGAACCTGTAGGGTAGGTTGGGGCCTGACGACGAAGTGCCGTTAAGCGTCGCGAGGCCCAGAACGACCGGCCCACTTGGCACTCTTAATAGCTCCACCCACCGACCTCTATACGAAACACTGGAGTAGCTAAACGTACCATCTTACAAAGTAGCTTAATTCCAATTATATTGTGTTCAAATATCGAAGTTACTATTAAGCCTCTTGACCTGATTTATGGAAATATCTAAAATATATGCAATAATTAATTATTTGAAAAGCCAGTAACAAAAGGTCTTCGCTACTTCACAATAACCCGTGCAAATTAGACAAATACACCTCACACAATGAAGTTTCGTAAACGAGATGTTTAGTGTATGGATTGTAGTAAACATAAACTTTTATTGCAGCTTACTGCTGATGTATAACGTAAAGATTATTAGTAGGCATAGAAAATTTGTCCGTCAGCCTATCCAGCGTACGATGTAGAGGTCAGTGGCTCCACCGCATTGCTGAGACCTTAATATTGGCGTAGAAATTTCTTTAAAAGACATACTACTGCGAATGGTGGTGTCAATGTTACACAACTATGCACTTAAATGCATAACAAACATTCAAACATTCGTAGCTTTTTGTGACTAAAGTATAAAGATTCAGGCCAAGTTAAATGAATGCAGGTCACAATATGAAATACATACATAAACTCACGTCTATTTCCCGCCGGGGTAAGCATACACTATGAAAATTTGCTTCGATCCTTATACACTCCTCCACATTCATCAATAGTTTTATACACGCACGCTAGTTCAGAGTAGATCGTACTAAACCTTATCCAAGGACATCTCCAATTTGGTCAGTGTACGTCCTTCGAGGTCTTCCTCTGCCAGCCCTACCACCACGCTTCGCTTTATATATGTCACCGTAAAATTGTAAATAACGTCAGATTATAATCTATCTCGCGAGATTGTGAACTGTCGAAAAATTGTGAAACGTAATATACTGCTTACAATTTAACGTATTATTATTCGTCAGATTATAATCTATCGAAGTAAAACTGTTAAATCACAATCTTACAATTGTCAAATTGTCAACTGTCCGACGGCTGTCCCTGATTGGTCGGCGTTACAGTAGACCGTTCTGTGTCCATAGAGTTAGGAATAAAACACAGGTGTCAGTCAAATAAAATAAATGCTCTTCAAGATTGTGAAATCAAGTACGTATTTATTAATTATTTAGTAAGTAATCAATAATTCTGACATCACATGGTAAGAAAAAATGTATCAAAATTAAAAAATCTGAAACGTGTCATTCAGTATACTTTTCGTGTGTAAGATAAACATGCTGGCGGCATAGGGGTGGCCCAAGGGCCACCCCCGCCGCACCCTAACCTACTGTTATGCCTTGTAAAAATTATGACAAAACACTATTATTCTAAAAAAGAATTATGGATATCTATTTATTAATCCCAAAAATAAGTTATACCTAACAAACCAGTATTCCTAGATGTTATTATGGGAAAGTAAAACTATTATGCTAAAAAACGTTATGCAAAAAGGATTATGATAATTAAAATTATGACAAAAACATTTATGCATTTTAAGAGAATCCCAAATTAACATTATGCTCACTCTAATAGTTTTGTAACTCTATGGTATAGCACGCGAGGTGCGTTTCGTATCACAATTTGACGGTTTCACTTCGATAAATTATAATCTACCGAAAAATAATACGTTAAATTGTAAGCAATATGATACGATTCATAATTATTCGACAGTTCACAATCTCGCGAGATTCAAATCGATAGATTATAATCTAACGTTATTTACAATTTTACGGTGACATATATACCGCTTTCGTAATCCTATTATCCTCCAACCACTGTCGTAAAAGGGTACTCGACTGGATCAAAGATAAATTATTTAATGGTAATCTAGAAACAGAAGCCAGTCTAGGATGAACAAAAATTATTCACAATTTTCAATTTAAATTATTTTCAGGACTATGAATTCAGTCACTACGAATGCGACGTTTGGCCGCTTTTATTGATGACGAACCATGACCGTATTTTCATCAAAAAATCTGTAGAAAATTTTCGTTCTTTGTTTTAAATATGCTACACGTTTTTGATTTTCATTAAAGAGGATATCAGAAAGAGAAAAGATTAAAGAATATTTTTTAAACGGTTCAATTTTAAACGTATATTTTAAAATTGTTCACAAAATCTAAACCTTTCAGCATTTTGTGTTAAAGAGAGCCCTTTTAATATTGCCGCATTAAGGCCTGTGTTGAAAATATTATCATTTAAGCCGTATGAAAGCCTTTATTGAAAATGTAATACCGTCCTGAATTCGTAGTACCTAATTTTATTACGAGAGATAATGTCAAACTGGGTCTTTTATACATTTTATTTTACCTATTCATTATTTTTTTAATTTATGTTTAGGTCACATTTTCATTTGAAAATAAAATAAGAGGTATATAATAAAAGTTGTCCAGCCGGAGTTTGCAAAAAGATTTATTAGTTAATATTTTCATTTTATAAATGTAGTACTTACAGGTTATTGAAACACCATAATGGCCGCCATGTGAGAGGAACTTTCTCAACAAGATTGGTTATAAGTCACATGCGAACTCACGGACGTCGGAGTTGAAGCAGTTCCCGTAGGGGAAACTGGTTAGATCATTCTAATCATCAATAGTTGTCAAACCAAGTCGTAGGTTTGATCATGGTATAAGAAGACCTGGTATCATCATCAACTTTTGTTTATTAATAGTTTTTTTTTTATTTTAATCAGAATAATAATGGTGTTGCGAACTCTTCGTAGGTTTTGTAATCTTTTTATATTATTATGTTTTTTATATTTATTCTTTTTTGACGTTTTGTATGTTAATTTTGTTTCTCTTCTTGTCTTTTGCTTTTTGGTGACTGGTGAAAATATATTAAATAATTCTCAAAGCTAAGTATCTGTTATTCCTTCATTTCATTTAGTTATACAGTCCACTTCATATTCATCAGCTACCACCGTAGCTCACAAATGGGTAGAAGGTGTAATTGTGCTTGGGTGTAGTAAAAATGGTCATAATTTATATCCAATAACAAAGATAAAAGATGAATGTATTGTGTCTGTTATGCATCGAATTAGTAGGTTATACGAAGGAAAATGTTTACAGCGTCATCTATATTGTTTTTGAGAAACTACATACAAAAATCATATTTTGTTTTGTTTTTTTATAAATAAATATTTTGATTAATTATCAAAATTCACTTTATACTATATCTCAATCGTGAAAACATGTGTATATTATACGGAAATTCGTATAGCACAATTGTTATTCAAATGGAATTCAATATTGCGTTTCGTTCCCCATTGTAAGGGGTACAATTACCCTGAAATATGGTAAAACCGACGTCCGACTGTGTAAATACATCGTTGAAACTCAACTCCTACAGAGGCGGTTCCGGAAGCGTTTTGATTGAGGGAATGTTTGTAATATACACTGTAATAAAATTGTAAGCACAAAGAGTGTATACTCTGTATACACTTTTAAAACTTTAAGACTAGACAAATTTTCGATATAAAAATGATTTTAAATGTTTTTAATGTAAGTATAGATAATTATATTATATTTGTTTTTTAAATCTCTAAGTTCTGTTGTTTAGGAAAAAAATAAATTTTATAAAAATATTAAGCTTAAATTTTAAAACCTGACTACAGCTAAATAGCGCTCTAAAAATTCTTTATTGTACAAAGACATTGAAAAAGAAGGATATGTACAAAGGAATAAAATAAGCACAATATAAAATTATGAAACAAGAATATTCTTTTCTGAAATTGTTCCGAATAGTGATGTTTTGTTTTTATGAATAGAGTGAATGTAGTAAATATGGTACTTGTATTATTTTTAAATTAAACAATAGAGCTATTATATATAGCTTCTCGTAATGTTAGTCACTCTGTGTGCGTACAGCTTAAAGACGCTCGTGTTGATTCCTGGTCGGCTCGTAATAACACACTTAATTTGATGGCTGTCAAAGGATACGTATGCATGATTTGAGAATGATTGAAATTAAAATTGGGACGTTTAGAAGGGTTTTATTACTTGTATACGTCATCGTGCCTTCTTCTCTTTTACGCGTACTTACGTACACTGTAGGTATGTATACGTACATAAGTATACTGTACGAGTATTCGGGTAGGTGTAGGTAGATTTCTGTACTTAAGTAACGCCAAACGGGTGTGACTTTGTGTCGACGTAACGTTGTGATTTAAAAGTACTGAAAATGACACGCGAGTTCGTCGTAGTAAATTATAGTTTTAATGTTAATTGATATTATAATAACATAACAAAATAAATATACTACTATTCTACTAACATTTAGTGAAGTAACTGGTATAAATAAATTATGCTTCTTACTAAATACTTAAAACGCATATTTTTTGTCCTTTCGAACGCCAGACAGAACGCAGATCTTGCAGACACAATAACTCCGGAACTCAGACCTCGATTAGACATGTCGTAGAATTGATTACATGATGTGCTCGATTATTTCATGAAATGATTATATTTTGCATGATTAATTCAAGAAAGACTTGGAGAAATCCAGTATAGGCCCAACGATGACCCAGAATAGACCACTCTCACGACGAAGGATTAGGAGAGCCAATTCCAAGTAAAAATGGGAAAAAATCGGAAGAAGAAGTGACTGTTCCAAATGTATGGATGGTCACAAAGTGGTTTTAACGGCAATAGTGTGTATAGTCCTCCTTGGCGCATCCTACGATGGCGACTTCAGGTTACTCTAACTTCCAAACTGCAATCGTACGCGATATTATATATGCGATATTAAGATTGTAAACAGATCGCGTTGCGATGTGGAAATGTAGGTACATGTAATTGAAATCGTCAGATGTCATACGAATTAATTGACCACGTGGGAAATTCTCCAAATAGGTATCAATAAAATCAACAATATTTAACAGCTTCCAACAATCGATGCATATAAAGTAAACACTCAAGTTTCCATACATAAATCATGGTGTTTATTCCCGGTACAATACAAAGGCATTATGTATGATCTGAAGAACAAACAACTCATCTGACCTATATAGCTCCTTGCCATCGACGGTACAACCTCTGGACTCCTAATATTTTTCTGTTACAAATGAATTCTGTTAACACATCTGACAAATTTTCTGATTCCTGCCCCAGCTGATTCGGGAAAAGGGCAGGTGCTTCCAAGGTCGGGTCGGGTGGGGTTGACCCCAGGTCGAACCCCTTCGTTCGCTGGCGCCAGGATGTACCATCCTATGATGTTCTATCCTGAGTCTTTTGTCAGGTTTAGCGGTCTCATCTCTTTTTCAACATTAGCTCATCATGTCCCTAGGAGCCTTCCTCTTCTTCCGCCTACTTTACAGCGTAGTTTCGTGTCTTGGTCATGTCCATACCATTTCATCCTGGCCTTTTCAAGAGTTGGATAGGTCTTCAAGTTTTGGAACTCTAAAAGACGCAACACATCTGACTGAAGTAAGCTAATCTAAACCTTATCACCGCCTTACCTCAGCTATTTAATTTTGACAGAATGCATTCTATCGAAAAAACAAAAGATTAGGTGTCTATTTAGTTTTATCGTCGATGCGGTAAGGGCTATGACGCGGTGGAAAGCTCGCTACACCTGATAATATAATGGTCTAGTAACGCTTGTATTGGTTTGTACGAACATTATTGAGGGAATTTCTGAGTACATTAACACAAATGTTTATAAACAAACTTTTCCATGATATTAGGGATTAAAGCCTCGAGTATTCAGAAGAAAACTTGCAGATATGACATTGTTTTGTTATTTATTTTTATTTATAAGGTTGATGGTAGGGCTGGCAAAGAAAGACCTAGAAGGACGTACATTGACCAAATTGGAGATGTCCTTAGAAAAGGTGCAGTACGATCTACTTTGAACCGGCTTGCGTGTATGAAACGATTAATGAATGTGGAGGAAGCAAGAGAAGTGTGTCAGGATCGAAGCAAATGGAATTCCGTAGTGTCTGCTTACTCCAGTGGGAAATGGGCGTGATTGTTGTTGTTGAATGGCAGTGATTTTTTTTGTATTTTGACAGAATGATATGACTTATTTGAATTCTAATATTAGCTATAAACGATAAAACGACATAATGAAATCGTCAGAATCGATAAAAGACCGTGACAATTTTTTATCATCTTGCGCATGTTAGCTCTATTGAACACTATAATTTATTACGTTGGTAGTTAAAATTGCAAATTTTAATCTCTGCTAGGCTGCCCTAAACAAATATAGTCTAAATCTCATTTATCTTTACAAGGGACCAGGCCCTGAATATTTATAGCAGTAATTTAAGCGTTTATCTGAAATCATATAAAGTACCAGCTTAAAGTTCTATTTATATAGCCGGTATTGTATTAGTAGCGTTATGAGAACTTTTTTAATGTTGGAGTTTGTAGGAACTTTTCATGAATGTTTCATACAAATTCCCGCTCTCCTTTTTAAAATCACGTCTGTGTGCAATGATCTTTATACCATGTATTTAATATACTTTTTTGCCTTATTTTGGAAGTTATCCTTTAGTAAACTATTTTTATGGAATCGATACGTTATTGTAATAGAACATAAAGTAATATCTATTACCTTAACCACACTTCGAGCCTATCAAATAAGATTGCTATGTAGGTATAAAGTCACGTGCTCAGCGGTGAAGGAAAACATGGTGAGGAAACCCACATTCCCGAGAAATGCTTTTTCGGTGGCATGTGGCCTAACCTGTATTGGGCTGGTTTTCCCTTCGCGGGTTGGAAAAACAGACAGGAAGTCGCTGTATGCTGTGTTCTGTAAAACACCGGAACTGTCAAAATGTTCAGGTTAGGTAAGCGGACCCTGTGAAAAACGGGATAATGCTAGGTGGATGATGATGTAGGTACTTAGTAAAAGAGCCTTGGAACGATGTGAGACAGTATACATTAATGAAACAACATAAAAAAAAATGCTATGAAAGATACTTAATCGAATAGCGGCCTTATTTATATTTATATTATTAAAGCGATTTCTTCAAGACAACCATAATGTGAGGAAAAAATAAAGGGTTCCATGAGGTTCGTTAGTGTTAATTTTTGTTTTAAGAGATACTACTAGGTCATATTTAGAATGAATCAAATTTTAATGCAATATATGCCGAAATAAAAAATGTACCTACTTTAAAACTTGATATTTCATGCTCTCGAATCCAGGACACAGCAAAAATACATAACCAGAACAATCTTATGAAATTATGTGTATATTTGCGTGTCCCGTTTAATTATTGTTCGCTTCGCGTTGTTTTTCTCTTCGAGATGATTTATTCTTATTTATAAAAATGAAAGCTTCCGCGCTTGGAAGTGCGAGTTCCGGTTTTGTTTCTCTTTTAAGGGGAAGTCTGTGGTTTTGTTTTTATAGAGTCATTCACTATTATTATAATGGCAAAGCATTAATGGTAACCATTTTTTTAAATATTTTCTACATGCTCACGATGAATAAAATGAAATGACAAATAACAATATTGCTTTTTGAGGTAAATTGCTTCAATGTGGCCGTTTCGATCCTGACTTGACGTTCTTTTTAGACCGTGATCCATTATTGAAGAAATAGGTAAATAATATGGATATATTTGGTTGTATAAAATAAATATAAGGAGCGGGAAAATAAAACGGCGTCGTTCTTGTTACTCCATTTTGTTTCTATTGTTTTTCTTTTGTTTTATGATAAAAAGGTTGCATCCCGTTTTCGTTAGATGGCGCTTGTCTCTGACAATTATAACTTTGTTCGTAGAACGCGTGACTTTTAAATCGTAGTTCCATTCGAATTCCGATTCGGCGTTTAAAAACCTGTATTCGACTTTATGAGTGTGTATTCATATTTGGATCATAGAAAATTGATATCACGTAGTTTCCAGGATTTGTGCTCGGTTAATAGCTATAGAATCGCCGCGGCTTATGCTGAGTGAGGCCCTTTTATAAAGGACACCACCACCATCGTTGACCAGTCCATACACTCAATTATTTGTATTTCTCGTGTATGTTGTTTTTATTATGTGTTTTGTTTGATTGTAAGTTGTGTGTTACTCCGTGTTTTAAATTATATATTTGTTATTTGTTTTGTATTTGTTACTGTGGTGTCCCTTTATAATAAATGTTTCTTTGTTTCTTTCTTTCTTATTACGCGAAACTTGAACATACCTGGCGAGGAGTGGGTGTATATACTATACACGTCTGCCAACCCCTTTGGGGACACAGGCGAGATGTTATGTCTTGACATTGCCATACGTCAGTGCAAAATCAGATCACAGGTTTTCATAACTGTGTACAATGATTTTATGTGATCTCCTTAGTAAGTTCAAAGTCTATCTAATGTTCTCATCAACACTAATCTAAGAGCAACGCTCTTGTCGGTGTAGCAGTCCCCATGCTACGTAGAGCTACTATGTAAAGCTACTACTATGTAAAACGTGGCTCTTAAATTAGTGGGCAGTGGTTTACCTCTTGCCTTCCACGCCGCAGTACTCTATCTGACGCGAGTGGGATGGCGCCCATCTCCGTCTTTGCAACCGTTGAGGTCTTCATCCGTATCCCCGGGCAAGGGATCTAGCTTATACCACATAGGTCTGTGTCCCGAGCTCAGCCACCATATTACTCCGGTCTACTGAAGTAAGAGACCCCCACCCCCGCGATTACGACGCGCCGAACTTTAATTGAAGATGACTCTGCCCCCTGGTGCCAGGTTAAGGGTCTTGTGTGAAACGAAACCAAAACCTATCCAAAGTTCTTCTTGCCCTTAAAACGAGAACGAACGTCGACCGTTTATCACATGGCGGTCGCCTTTTGTTTTTCTCTCCATACATGAACATGAATTTATGCTACGTCGCGTCGGTGGCAAAGCGCTTAGATCGGTGAAAATTGTAAATTTCCTCATAATACCCTGTAATGGCACTTTTTCGATCGCTTTGTATGCGCTTTGCTTTATATAAGATTTTAGAAAGTAAATTGTGAAAAACGTTTTGAAAAAAGAGGATCTTTGTAATGTTTTGTCAGTGGACTTTTGAATTTGTTTTCAAAGCATTCTTAAACATACCCATTACAAAAGTCTTTATTGTGCTTTATCCAAGTAACATATGGTTTTATCTCTATCTATTGGTCCTGTAAGTGAATAATATTAATACTTCATACCACTGACTTCCTTTAAACAAATAGACCCACATTCGCTAAGGAGTTTTTCTAAAAAAGCATCCAATTCGTTTGGTAAATACGTACATTACGTTATATAGATAGAATAAGTTCGTTACCTCAAATGCAAATATTGGTTGAACGTTGTCGTTAAACGCCCACGTGCACGTTTTTTATAGATTTGTTGTCTATTTGTTATACGAGGTATATGGTTAATACCCATGTCTACGTCCACGCGGGTTCTTCTTCTTCTACAACCATTTCTTTTTCTTCTTCTTCTAATCCTTTTATCCCTTCTTCTTCTCTCGTGTGTGTTATGAGGTGGATTACCAACCCCATCAACCCTGGTGTCAGGGTTACTATTGAGCCACCAAAGGCCCCTGACATGGCTCATGTAACGACTACTTGCTAACTACTTAGTAACTTATGTTTATTTTTATTTTTTTAAAGAACGTCTAGGGCCCTGTGCCGAGGTTTTTCTTGCAGCTTCTTTTCCCCGGCTATACAGGTTGTGAGAAGCTGCAGTAGTTTAAGCGGACGAGACGTTCGTTATGTAAAATTGACGATTCAAAGTGCAACTATGTTACCTATTGAATAAAGATATTTTTGAATTTGAATTTGAATTAACATCAGTAAGTATTAACCGGGACCAACAGCTTAACGTGCCTTCCGAAGCACGGATCATCTTATTGTCGGACAATCAGGTGATCAGCCTGCAATGCCCTAACCAAACTAGGGATCAAAAAGTATTTTTTTATCCCTTGCAGCGCTCGGATAACAGATTTCCTGTCCTCGCGATCAACCATTTTGGGGTTCAATTTCCAAAATATTATATACGTGAAATCAATTTGTAAGGATGATAGCAAATAGAATTCCGTGGTCTCTACGACATGGAGATATACGCGTGATCTTCTTAATGTTATTACCAAGTGCCTATGTAATAGTCTTCTTCTTCTGTCGAATGGGTTGTTGTTAATAATCGACATCATCAACCCTGGTGTCAGGGTTACTATAGAGCCCGCTTTTTTGACGTGACTTATTGACTTATTGTACGTACCGAGTAGGCGCCGCTACTTCAAAAGCGCACCCTTGATGCAGGGCAGCAGCGGTATCAGTACTGGTTGGAGGCCGAGGAAATGGATTCTGGTAGGGCTCTAGCTAGAACATCACCGATTGAGAAATTGGTCGGTGTGCTGCGGAACGGAAGGCGATTGGGGCAACCACCGTTCTACACGCCCTATCTATGGAGTAATGAAGGCGATTACTCCACCGACAAGAGCGCAGCTCTTAAATAAAGAGAGAGATTGCACGTAGATTTTCCGCAAATGGCATTATCTACTTGGCCGGATAAATTGGGAGCACTGAGGGTTTTCACCTTGTAATTGAGCTGCCAAAGTCCCCAAAGTTACTCTGAGAAAGCAGTATTGAAACTTTATATCAACAGAAAGTGGAAATGAGAATGTTTCCATAGTCTTCAAAGATATTACTTTTCAACAAAAAGTGAACGTAACTCTTCGATCTGAATTACTCTGCAGAAACTTTTCTTCGATTTACGCTCAGTCCAATGCGAAGTGGCCCCATAGGGTAGTGTTTACGACTCATACTTTTAGGGAAAGCACATTCCACTATGCAAAAAAGAAATATGTAGGTATTTTTTAAGGCGCCAAAGTATAGTTTTACGAAAACAAATGAATGCCTACTTAATAAAAGTATCAACATCAACTATACGACAAAAACTTTGAAGGTAGATACTTTATCCTAAGTGTGTTGATGCTTGCTTTGAAGTACTTACCATACAAGTAGTTGTCAAAAGCATACAAAAATATTCATAGTAGGTATACATAATTAGAGTCGCGAGCCATGGTAGTTTATTTGGAAAAAAGTTTGACTCTCACTGTGATGTCGAATATGTTTAGATTTTAAGTTTTTTTTTAGCGGTGAAAGAAAAACATCGTGAGGAAACCCACAAACTCGAGAAATGTGATTCAAAGGTACGAAGGTAAAGACTTATCCTATATTAAGCTAGTTTTCATGAGTTGGAACGTAAGACAGGCAGTCGCTTCTGTAAAAAATCGGATCAATGATAGTTTACCCAATCATAGGATAGGATTATACCCGCCGAGATAGAAATGTCACAAAAACTCTCTTAGTTCATACATAGTTCACTGTATATAATCATTATCATAATCATCTTCCTAGCGTTATCCGGTTATCACGGAGTCCGCTTACCTAACCTGAAGATTTGACAGGTCCGGTTTTTTACAGAAGCGACTGCCTGTCTGACCTTCCAACCCGAAGAGAAAACCAGCCCATGAAACGCATTTCTCTGGAATGTGGGTTTCCTCAATATGTTTTTCTTCATCGTTGTGCGTGATAATCATTTATGATCCAAATATGAATTCGAAGACAAGTTCAAATATCATTGGTTTAGGCCTGTGCTAGGATTGGACCCTGCGACCTCAATGTGAGAGTCAAGCCTTTTCCAACTGGGCTACGATTTAAACTAGTCGTAAATAAATCGCGCTTCCCGCGTTAAACAAGCAGAAAAATACACAAGAAAATCGGCAATTGTCTAGTCACGATTTACGCTTGGGCCATTGCAAAGTAGCCCCAGAGGGCGTACGTTACGACTCACTCCTTTTTCCCCAGCAATAACTGCTAGGAGTAATGGATGATGTGATATCTTTTATTCTTTTACTCACGAGCCAGTTTAAAGCATTAGTTTGAAATCCTGGCGAAAATACCGAGGATAGAAGACGTCGTTAGATTCGAGATAGACGGATAAATAAGTATGGCGGTGAATCTTTGAGAAGTGTCACGTTTTATTGAGCTATTATTGGTTTAGGCCGCGTATTGTGCGTATGTTTTTATTCGTATGTTTATGTCCTGTGTATATGTCGTTGTGGATTAAAGTATTATTGATAGATTGATTGAAATATCGTCAATCAATCAATCAATAATATACTTTATTAAAAATAAAAATAAGCACAATAGGCGGCTTCATTGCTAAACAGCAATTTCTGCCAGGCAACCTTAGGATGAAAGAAGTTTATGCATTGGAGCACGGGATGGTGCAATAAACATTATTATAATGACACCAACATATCTAAAAAATATATAAATATAATTATATTATATATACACACATATATTTACACACACATACATACAATTAATGGCCTATACAATATAATACATATAAGGAGAATAAGAAAACAATAAACATATTCGTTTGAAAAGGCTCCATAAGATCAGCAACACATAGGCTTGCCAATGGTGACTTGCCAATTACAATCCCAGCCAGCCTGTTAGCCTTCTGTCATAGATTAAAGAATAATACGTATAGAACCGTAACTCTCTGCCCCGCACCAATTCATAACGGGCGTTTCACCACTCTAGTTCTCACATTAAGGAAGCCGCTAAGGAGTAAAAGAGAGCAAGCGGACGATGTCTCGCTCGCACTTATGCGTTAGGCGGCACTCGAAAAAAATTAATTTAATGACACTTTCTATGGAACACTCCATACAAAAACATATACCAGGTGTGGGCGTTATGTATTAAAAGGTAAGATTGTATGATATAATCAAGAATTAAGAAATATAAGCTTAATATGAATAGTGTTATCTTATATAAAATAAAGGGTACCTATGTTTAAAAACATAAGCAAACTACTAAATCCCAATTGGGGTAGTCGATACATCCGTCGCAAGATGAACTATGTACCAAAACCTTAGCCTGTAGCTCAATCTTTATCCGTTAGAATTTTAACGTTTTTTGGTTTTGTATGAAAGTAAAAATATCGTAGCTTTGAGATACCTAAGCTGCCAAAATGTAGTCCCTTTTAAGTGCCATCTAAAATTTCAAGTTTGGTGTTTATTTTTACGACGACCAGACGAGAAACCAAAACCATTTTTAATTAATGTGCCGTAAATTAATGTTTCAATCCCGATTATTTTAATGATATAAAAACTTGATACCTCGAAAGCCAGCTGTTGCTACAGACTATTATAAAAAAGTGGGATGTAAAATGTCAACGCAAGCATTTTTGGCAGTTTTAGGGCAAAGACTTTTAAGTCTGTGTACTTTACTGTGTACTTTAATACACAGCCAGAAATGCATTATGCCACAGAATAAATAAATTACTTAGTTGCTGTAACCCGCGACTCTGCATATACCTACTCTATTGTTGTAAAATCTAAGTCATTGTTTTAGGTTTACGCGATTATTATCATAATTAAAACACATAATAACGGGTTCTTACCGCGTTTAAATCAGGGATAACACGCGGTTTAAACGCGGTAAGAACCCGTTATTATGTGTTTTAATTAAAACTAACTTAGTATCTGGTTAGATACTCTTAGTCCGTTTTTGGTAGGTCCCGATCTATATAAAGTATGCGTCAATCAGTATAACGGTAGAGGCGTGAAAAGGTAAAATCAAAGAGAATTAATTCACTACGTTGGTAAAATATTGTGCTTACCCAAATGTAATTTATCTTCAAACACATTATTTGTTTTGTATATCGAACGCGAACAGGGTAACCATTTAATTCAAATATTATGGAATTGTGACGTCATAACCCGCCAGATGTATCCTAAAACAGAGGATCTTGTTTCATTTCTGGCTGTTTACACGTGTTTTATTTAAGCTAGATATAACCTCAACGAAACATACTCCCGTAAACATTAGTTTCTATACTTGCAAATGTCGTTTACTGCACGAGTATATTATGTAAATCATTTGTGTTTCATTATACGTTAAGCCTTTGGTTCCGGTTATTACCCGTAAAACAGCTTCATCTTCAAACCCAGTGGAGCAGCGTGTTGGAACAGATAACCGAGGGGAGGTCTGTGCCTAGAAGTGGGACATATAATTGGTTGTTCATGTTATATATTTATGTCTAAAAACGTCTATCAAAAATGACAAGATGATGTCAAAATGCTAGAGTTGTTGGCAATTATTAACCCTTATAATATTATACTGTTTTACTTTTAATCGTGTGTGGGAAAATTGAAACATCACTAATTTAAGATTCACGCTCTTGTCGGTGTAGCATTCTCCATTCTTTTCAATCAAAGACCAATTCCTTCACTTCCTTATAAGACACGACGTTCGCCTTCGCTTTAATCTGTTCCATGTAAGCTCTTCTTCCCCTTCCTCTCTTTCCTTGTAGCTTCCCTTCTATGATGTTTTTAAAAATTCGTCGTGTCTTAGTAAGTGTCTAAACATCTTGCCTCTTCCGTCCTCAATAACTCTCAATATTTGCCTCTTTTCCCTTACTCTTACTAGCACTTCCTCATTTGTAACTCTTTCAGTCCAACTTATTATTTCCATCCTCCTCCAACACCATATTTCAAAGGAAAATTGTGTAAAATAGAAAATAATAAAAGAAATAAATTGTATCCCAAAACACAAAAAAAATTACAACCGGAACCCCTCCAAATCAGACAACATTAGACAGGTAGGATATATAAGTATTTGAAATTTTAGCCTGGATTCTTGAACAAGATAATATTCAAATAACCGTTTACGCACGATATTCAGATAGGTACTCTGTCAGACATGATCAATGTAAGGAACGCTCTTAGTACTTGGAAGTCGTTACGTTGTGTATTTATGTACTCTGGATTTCTCGTAAAATATACGATCATATGAATACTTGAAACAGTAATTGTCTACGTTTGTATTCGTTACCAAGCTCAGAATAGAAAATAATATCTGTGTTGTTAAGGTACAAATGTAAATAAATATAAGTTATATCCTCGTAAGGCCCGGATTTCCAGACACAATAGTTAAACAATGGGATTTGGATTTTAAAAGGACTTTGGGCCTTACGACCATATACATGCATAAAAACACACTTCTAAGAAAAAAGGGCCAAACGACACTAAGGTGATTTGGGACCACCTGTCACTGCCTACATCTGCAGATCGTGTGGTAGACCTTACCGCTCTCGTATTGGCTTATATAGTCATGAAAAATGTGGATAAGATGTTTGGGGACTGTTAAAGGTAATCTTTAGTAAGATGAGAAAAAAAGAAAACAATAATCAAAATTCTAAAGATAACTTGTATTCCCTTTTGACAAGCAATCATCGCTCATGGAATAAAAAACTAACAGAGAAGGACATAATCATATATATAATCATATTTGAAAATTGTGACCTAGATGTGTAAAACACATTTGTCAGAAGATCACGCTGGTTAGGTATTCATCATATCCTTAGCATTATCCCGTTTTTCATAGGTTCCGCTTACCGAATCTGAAAATTTGACAGGTCCGGTTTTTTACAGAAGGAAAACCAGCTCAATACAGGTTAGGTCAGATACCTCCGAATGCATTTCTCGGGAATGTGGGTTTCCTCACGATGATTTCCTTTACCGCTAAAATATGGTTTCGAAAACAAATTTGACACTCATTGTGCTGGATTTGAATCTGTGACTTCAAAGTGAGAGGCAAGAGTTCTACTAACTGGGCTACCACGGGTCAGGTAAGGTACTTATTGCTGTCAAAAACATTTCTGTGCGTGAAACGTCTGTATAAATTCATAATAACAGTGATCTTGCTAGAAGAGACACAAAAGACACAATCCCTGAGTCGATTTTACAACAACGTCAGGGAAATAACTAACTACACGTGATACTATTACAAAAGGTTACCAATATATTCCCATTTGGGTTAGTCACACGTACATCCTTCGCAAGATTAACTAACCCACGCTTCACTTCAGCTTTCTGTTAGAACAACGTGATAGCACGGATGCATACTGCACGTGTACTATATTTTGTATTCGCTTCCAAACTCCCAAGTCGTTGCCAATTTAAAATTTATTATGTGCAATCGGGTCAATTTTACAGCAATTAAAAAAAACTTCCGCTTGAAAATTTTTCGTATGACTGTGTGTTAAAAATATTAAAAGATAATTGATATTTATGTACATAAGAGTTTGTATTTGTACTGAATGTTTTAGGACGAAAATACTGTTCGATCGTTAAAAAAAGAAATTTGGTGAGGGCGACAGATAAGAGCTTTAAAATGGGAAACGACGCAACGCTCCATATAAAGAGTCTTTAAAAATAGAGGTAATAAAAATGTATGAATTACGGTAAATTAGGTAACCGACGATTTAAAATTCAACCGCTATTTGAAATCGCTACTCGTGGAAGAAGATCACAGGAAAATTGAATATTCGCTTTTCACTACGGAAATTATTTTCTATTCCCTAAAAGATGTTGGTAAAAGATGAAATAATGGAATCACATCGTAACCGTAACTACTTAGATGTCAGTTTTTTCTTTTTAACTTGTATGAAGTTTTACACGAGTTGTCAATCGATCGCGACTCCAGGGAAATCATTCTGGGTTGTGTCCTTGTCGACGAGAAGGATGCTTAACATTTTTTTCCAAGAAGTTTATAATAATTTGCGAAAGCGATATTTTTTGCCAGTGACGGAATCAGAATTTTATTCGAGACTCGCATTGAAATTCTACCCACTGAAGACTGCCAAGAATACTCCGGTGAGCATTCCGGTGAGCATGGTGAAGATTTTTATGATAGTGGAAGAAGAGAGAAAAAGTGAGTGAAGTGGTTGTGTGAAAGTGTGAAGTGAATGTAAAATTGCGTGATAAAAGGCATAAAGAAGAAGTAAGCGCGTCAATTCATATAAGGTTTACTCCGGTGGCAACAGGCGCGATCGAAGGCATGATATGAGGTAGTATAATAGTACTTTAGGCTGTTTGGCAATAGTTTTTGTAGGTACACCCTATTAAAACAAAACCCTACAAATGTTAACACAAAATTATTTATTTGCTTTTAAACTACGATTAATTAACTTTACATAAAATCAAACAAATTGCAGCGATATCATTAGGGCTAACATGCACAACGTGATAAAATTTTGTCACGGTCATTCTGACGATATAATTATGTCGTTTTGTCGATTGGTACACATACATACATACATAAACTCACGCTCGTAATCCCTAATGGGGTGGGCAGAGCCACAAGTAATCAAAGACAACTTGCAGCCGCTGTTGATACGACAACAAAGAGTGTTGAGTGTTGTTGTCGATTGGTGTGAACACGTAAACCCTAATAAGTCATGTCGTTCTGTCAAAATGCCAACAAAAGCATGTGGCTCGTATGTTAGGGAAAAAACAAACTTATCGATTTTGACAAAATCTATCGATAATTTTATCGCGTTGTTAGCCCTGCTGGTCAACGGTTCTTATGATTTTCTCGACTGGCCATCTCTCCCTTAAGGCCATCCCGGACTTACCCTAGTGGAATTTTAGATTAGCGGGGTTGTGGACCAAAATGCTTTTGTGTGGGCTAGAGCACCTTCCTAGACCCGCTCCTGTTATCAGCTGTTTCTTTATGTATGTGGCTCAGGAAACTTTACAGACATCAAAAAAATAGGAACTGTTATCTTTTTAAATAACTTTATATCAATTATTCGTTTTCATTTATTCGAGAGGTATTTATGATAATAACCTCAGCAGAATTATAATAATTATCGCGCAGTCAAAAGTTTCTTATATCCTCGTAAGGCAAGGATTTCCAGACACAATAATTAAACAATGGGATTTGGATTTTAAAAGGACTTTGGGCCTTACGACCATATGGCTCAAAATATGAGTACTAAATAATAGTTCTATACATCCGATACTTACAGCAGCATGGCAGAAAATAATGGTCGAACATCAAATTAATTGATCATTTGGTTATGACTAGACCACAAATAGTAGCCGTAGCATGATCGGTCAAACGGTCACGATATTATTACCTATCGTAATACTAATCAGAATTGCGGTCATTAGATACTAATATCCTCTCGTGGTATTAACGCCGTTGCAATTTGTGGTCAAATGCGAATATTTATACCATATTTGGCTTCGAACGACTTTTAGTTTTATAAAAGCTTGCGTACGCTAATTATAATAATGAACGGCCTCCGTGGTCCAGTGGTTTAGCGTTGGGCCCACGATCCGGTCCTGGGTTCGAATCTCGGTGAGGACATATCACAAAAATCACTTTGTGATCCCTAGTTTGGTCAAGACATTACAGGCTGATCATCTGATTGTCCGAAAGTAAGAAAATCCGTGCTTCGGAAGGCGCGTTAAGCCGTTGGTGCCGGTTACTACTTACAGATGTATGTACGTAGTCGTTACATGAGTCATGTCAGGGGCCTTTGGCGGCTCAAAAGTAACCCTGACACCAGAATTGATGAGATTGGTAATCTACCTCACAACCCACACGATAGAAGAAGAGAAGATAATAAATGAACCGTATTGAGACAGGTCGATTTGAATCTTTATTATCCGACTACGGAAAAAGGAGGGTTATATGTTTGACCGCTATGTATCTATGTATGTATATACTATGTCTGTATGCACGGCTGTTTCAACTTAACTTCTAAATCACTTGTCAGAATTAGACAAATGAGGTGTCACTAGAAGAGTCATGATTGTCCGGTAGTTATAAGCTATGTGACGTAACGCTTAATTAAATGTGGCGCCCTCTAGAGAACATTAACTAAGGACGAAAAAAAATCTAGTATATTTATTTATTTTTATTCCAATTTGTCCTAATAGTTTGCTTACCACGGCATATGACCACGGCTATCTTCTCAACATGATGACTATTCAGTAGAGTTTCAGCGAAATATACCTATTTTCTTGTTTCATACTTTTTAGATTGTGATTTTTTCGTAGTCGAGTTTTAGTTTTTAAACTATAATAACTAGTAAATTGCTCGTTAAGACTCAAGCCGTTTTTTGGTTGCTCGCGAAGGTTCGGGACAAACTCGCATAAACTATATTTCCATTACCATAAAGTGCACACTGTGTTCGAATCCTCACATAAAATAATGTGGCAACACTAGATTTAAGTTTTTGATTCGACCACAAGATGGCGCTTCTAACACTTTGTGGAATTTGGGTTTGCTCAAATAAACAGTCCAGTACGGTTCAAACACTTATTTTTATTTTATTTTTCTCCGTATTACACCACCATCGTTTTTCCGTCCGCCATTAGCTATCTTCCCCTCTCCTTCCCTTCTCTCACTTATTGACACTCCTTCACTCAATCTATCATTTCTCTATGCATCCCTTCTATACTCTTTACCTTCTGTACTACTCATGTTACTCGTCTACTTTTCACATAATCATCTCAACTCACCTATCACTCACTCAGTCACACGCCTGCAACTCTTTACTTACTCACCATCAACATGTAACGATAATTATTATTAAATACAGTCCAAATTTAACTTTTATGTGCAATTTCATTTAAATAACTCCAGCTTCGCACATACTGTATGAACAACGACAGCAACTGCTCGAGTAGTGTACATCTGAACATCAATAACGAATAATGTTACCAGCATAGTAAGCTTCTACTACAGCGAAACATTTTTTTTGAAGTACACGTTTGAAAATTTCTACTAAGTCCAGATAAACTCAGAACCTCAAAGTTTTGTAATGGTCACTCAATGGACACGCAAATTTGTTGAAACATGGTATTAATAATACTTAACAATAGTATTTGTCAATCAGTGAGCCTATTTATCAATTTTCCGTATAAAATATGCTAATTTGAGACGTGACCGCACATTTCTTGTAAAAAGATAACAAATACTTTATTGCACAAACAGGAAAATAAAAAATATAAAACAAAAGACAAAATAATAGAAAGCGTATAATAGGCGGCCCTATTGCTAAGTAGCAGTCTGTTCCAGGCAACCTTTAAATATAGGAGATATTTAATATTATACAATATAGCGGTAAAGTGCAGCATGGGAATACTTGTACGTATAAAACTACTGCGAAAATGCGCCTTGACCATGCCCTTTAAATTAGGAAAGCTTTTAGACAGAGAATTCCACAAGGATTACCTATTTTCTGAACAAAAAGTAAATTAATTTGGAAGTCTAGTAAAAAGTAAAGTAATATTTATTTAGAAAAAATTGCGGCATAACCCATTTTTTTTCGACATTCTTCGAATTTAATGCCTATCTTTTTAATAAAACATTTTTATTGAGGTTACTAATGGCGTTTAATGGTCTAGAAGATGGAAGTCACTTGACGATTGAGCGTAATATCTGACACCTCGACATTCAGTCTTGATCTATCAAGCTTTTCTTCCACAAATTGTAAACAAAATCTAAACATACTTTTACCATGCTGCTCCAGTAGGTTGGTTGAGGCATTTTGTGGCACCTTACTATTTTTGGGCAACCAGGAGATTCAGCCTGCAATGTCTTAGCCAAACAAAGTGATTTTCGACAGTGCCCACTATCGGGAAACTGAACCCGGACCTCCAGAGGGTAAGCCTTAAACCACTAGATCGAGGAGGCTGTTGTTTTTTGAAATATTCTGTTGATATACCGATTTCACTTTTGTTCGTTTAAAGTTAGCGTAGAATTCGGAGAATTGGTTAATATAAACAACATTTCCTTTTTAACCCTCTTGTCTGCATGTGTCTTAACTTCAATGGTCAACGCTCGCGTCGGCTACCGCGCCACGACCAATTGGGTAGTTTTCTAGGCCAAAGATAAATTATGAAATTCTGATTACTACTAAATAAAGACAGATCTACAAGTGATAAAAAACGTTTCTTTTTTCTATTTAACTTACTTATGAATTTTATTAAAAAAAAAATACAATAATAAGTACGATAAATTGTTACTTTTCTATGACGTCATAGGTTGCTTTTTCATACAAATGTTATAGCAATTTCGTGTTTTGACGTTTAGACAGTAAAAAGTAACTGATTTAACCCTATTGCCGTATGACATATATCTACGAGTACTAGATAGATAGCGTTCGCTGCGTCTATCGGTCGAAGACCTCGATATAAATCGCGCCGCGCGCGACACGGTTGTTGTGCAGACCCAGCATGTCGTTAATAATGCTGATAGTGATATTTTCATCATTTCTCTGGTTTTGTGGGACTTCTTATTGTTATTTTATCTGACTAGTCTACGTTTGTATGTGTATCGTAAATCGTAATTGTTACCGCACTGTTTCAAATCAGAGTTTCCTTTCCCGGTATGTTATTCGAAACCTTTGTTATTTTTTTCATTACATGAGTTTCACACCATTTATTCATTTTAAAACCTTTTTGTTCACGAAATATAATTACATTATCATCTGTTTGTATTTATTTGTTTGGTTATTCTAGGAACGTTAAAGATATTACTTAATTACATGATATTTTTGTCTGGTACCTGTTATATGTATTACGTAAACAAATTCACAAACAAGATACAAAATCCAAATTGACACAACACGCGTTTCCCTCCAGGGGGCATCCTCAGATATGTACCTACGTATTAGTAACTTTTGAACGGCCTCTGTGGTCCAGTGGTTGAGTGCTGAGCTCACGATCCGGAGGCCCCAAGTTCGAATCCCGGTGGGGACATATCACAAAAAATGCTTTGTGATCCCTAGTTTGCTAAGGACATTACATGCCAATCACCTGATTGTCCAAAAGTAAGATGATCCGTGCTTTGGAAGGCACGTTAAGCCGTTGATGATGTAAGTATATAATCGTTACAAGAGCCATGTCAGGGGGCCTTTGGCGGCTCAATAATAACCTGACACCATGGTTGATGAGGTTGGTAATCCACCACACAACCCACACGATAGAAGTAACTTTTGATTATAATTGATTTCCAAAAGGTAAAGAAGAAAATCCTAGTATATCAAATATTCTAACTAGTGGTTTCGCTTCCTGTAAAAAGAAGTTAATAAGTTAGATTTTACGAGATATTTGAATATCGCCGTCACTATAAAGTGTTACCACAGTATTTTCCCCTAGTTCTTTTCTGAAGATTGGCATTTAAGCCGAGATTAAACTTGACATCCCATCAATTTACATAAAGAGCCTTTTTGAAGCGACTAAACCCTGACTCAAAATTTAAGATGGTTTAAAAGACCATTAATAGAAAGCAAGTAAGTAAATTATTTTATTTTTATTTTGTATTTATAAATAAATTTTATGAATACTAAGGCCTATAGTGTAGTAGTAGGTAGTAACAATACTTTTTCCTCTAAAAGCATGATATTTTCTACGTGAAGTTTATGAAGCATTATTCTTTAGAATTTGGTTATTGTACCCGAAAAGCTACTATTAAGTAATATAATACATAACATTGTTATGCTAAACATAGCATTGCGTCTGTATCCCCGAAGGCGCTTCTGCCCACGCCTTCTACGGAAACCTTGGTTGGGGATTCACAGAGTGTTAATGACACCGTGCCGAAAACTGAGAGGGATAATTCAAACCGCGATTCTGTTTTTCTTTTTTTAAATAGGACCCTGTGCCGAGGTTTTTCTTGCAGCTTCTTTTCCCCGGCTATACAGGGTGTGAGAAGCTGTAGTGGTTTTAGGCGGATAAGACGTTCCTTATGTAAAAATTGACGATTCAAAGTGTAACTATGTTACCTACTGAAATAAATCTATACTTATAATAAATCTGTAGAGAGGTCAATTCTGTACATTAAATATTTTTTCAAAATAACTATCAGGGGGTGATAAGTGATCGATACTGATGCCAAAAATGCAATCAGTAAAATTTTTGTCTGTCTGTCTGTCTGTCTGTCTGTCTGTCTGTCTGTCTGTATGTTCCTTATAGAAACAAAAACTACTGGACGGATTTTAATGAAACTTGGTACAATTATTCTTCACACTCCTGGACAGGTCATAGTACACTTTTCATCACGCTACAATCAATAGGAGCAGAGTAGTGAAGGGAAATCCTTTTGTATGAAAAATCTAAACCACTCAAGTTAGACGTTTGAAATTTGGCATGCAGGTACCTTAGATACCGTAGAGGTGCACTGAGAAAGCAATTCCCGAAATTCCTACGGGAACGGGAATTAGCGGGAAAATCCTTTTGTATGAAAAATCTAAACCACTCAAGTTAGACTTTTGAAATTTGGCATGCAGGTACCTTAGATAACGTAGAGGTGCACTAAGAAAGGAATTCCCGAAATTCCCACGGGAACGGGAATTAGCGGGAAAATATTTTTGTATGAAAAATCTAAACCATTCAAGTTAGATGTTTGAAATTTGTCATGCAGGTACCTTAGATACCGTAGAGGTGTACTAAGAAAGGAATTCCCGAAATTCCCACGGGAACGGGAATTAGCGGGAAAATCCTTTTGTATGAAAAATCTAAACCACTCAAGTTAGACGTTTGAAATTTGGCATGCAGGTACCATAGGTACCGTAGAGGTGCACTAAGAAAGGAATTCCCAAAATTCTCACGGGAACGGGAATTAGCGGGAAATACCTTTTGTATGAAAAATCTAAACCACTCAAGTTAGACATTTGAAATTTAGCATGCAGGTACCTTAGGTACCGTGGAGGTGCACTAAGAAAGGAATTCCCGAAATTCCCACGGGAACGGGAATTAGCGGGAAAATCCTTTTGTATGAAAAATCTAAACCACTCAAGTTAGACGTTTGAAATTTGGCATGCAGGTACTTTAGTAAACTTAAAGCTTAGTTGCAACAGGATATTACAAAATTCCCACGGGAACGGTAGTTAGCGGGAAAAAACATTTGTATGAAAAAATCAAATCTAAATAAAATGAGAAACTGACTGACTCAGTGACTGACATATCAACGCATAGCCTGAATGGCTAAATGTAGGCATTTGAAATTTGGAAGGGACATAGCTTAGGTACCGTAGAGGTGCACTAAGAAAGGAATTCCCGGAATTCCCACGGGAACGGAAATTAGCGGGAAAATTTTGTATGAAAAATCTAAACCGCTTAAGTTAGACGCTTGAAATTTGGCATGCAGGTACCTTAGTTAACTTAAACCTTAGTTGCAACAGGATATTGCAAAATTCCCACGGAAACGGGAGTTAGCGGGAAAAAAACATTTGTATGAAAAAATCGAAACCGCGTAAGATAGATGTTTTCAATTCAATTCAATTAAATTATTTATTGCATTCCATGTAGTACAATGGGGTGTTACATAGGCATAGGAACTAAAACATGGACCCTGTAGGGCACAGCAACGTTGAAGGGAAGAGAGGAAGTGTGTATTAAAATTAAAACTCAATGAACAATCAATTAAAAAAAAATCAATTCAATCAATTGATTCAATCTAGCATGCATGCATGCCTTAGTAAATATAAAGTTTATTTTTGGCTGTATTTTGAAAAATGGGAGAAATTTGATATGCACTCCCACACACACAAAGATCTCTCTCTTATATAACACGCCACGCGGACGAAGTCGCGGGCAAAAGCTAGTAATATATATTTTTGAATTTGAATCTGAGTTTATATCAAGTGGAATTTTCCGTCACAAAACTCATGGAAATGTTAGTGTTTTTTTTCTTTTGTGTCGGAAAAATCCACTTAATATTAACTCGGAATCGTGAGCCGAATCATCTTTCTCAGTCTCCAGTACAGTGTCACTAACACCCTGTATACATACACCAACACCTCGCCAGGTGTGATTAAATTCCATGTAATAGTAGACGAGCATATACCCAGGAACCGGGCACAATTACTGGAAATCACAGTCATAATGTCAATAACCAATAGTCCAACATGAATTCAGTGGTTTACAGCTTTAGCCAGGATTCGGACCCGTGACACTATCGTGGCTGACTTTGCTGACTGACGTATCGTTTTGCTTAATTTTTTTTTTGTTTGGTTTTCCCCGAAGGGTAAGGCAAAGGGAACTATGCCCATACAGCCATGTTTTACGTATTTTTTTTCTAGATGATTGATGAAATGATGAAAGGTGATGATGATGAAACCTAAGCCCCCATCCTCGGAGTAGAGTCCTACTCCGAACCCCAAACGAATTAACTCAAAAGTCCGCATAAAATTTCGAGTTATGAAGCGGCTTCCTGCCACGAAGCGAAAATAGGTAGATGATACACTTTGTTTATTGAATACTCCGGTATAATAACACTCGCGAATGTCTTCCGACTAACTTAATGCAATCATTAACCACAAAACACCACTTCGTATTAATTATTTAGATTATTCAATGAAGAAACAACTGTCCCGTTCCCGTTTCCCGCCAAAAAGCCCGTTTTGCTTAAGTTATTTGTGTTTTATTGACAATTGCAAAAGGTGCGATTAGTTCCACCAAAAAGAGCAGATACGTCAGTTTGTGACATCAGCTATGACGTCACAAGTTCTGAGAACAGGGCTATCACAGACAAGTAATATCTTCGTAATATTTCATTTAAATCTGACATTAGAAACCTTAAATAACTTGGAAGTCCGTTAATATTGAAGTTCCTGTCTGTGATTGAAATCGCTGAAATTGTGACAGATAGACATTTCAGTTCAGTAAATTGATATTTCGATCATGGTTTGTTTTATTGAAGGACTTGTTGAAGGAAATAGTTTGATGTAGTTAATTAAAACGCCTCGTTTATTGTCATTACATGTTCTATCATTAAGCATAATTATTAATAGCCCCCAATGTCCCACTGCAGGGCAAAGGCCTCTCTTCCCTTCTTCCATTCCTCCCTGTCCCCAGCTTGTTCGTGCCACCGTTTCAAAAAGCGATCTAACTTGTCGCGCCATCTTTTTCGTGGCCTTCCCCGACGTCTGGCAGCATTTGCAGGAACCCACTCTGTAATTTTTTTTGGTCCAAAGGTCCCTGGCGTCAGGGTTATTATTGAGCCGCCATAGGCCCCTGACATGACTTATGTAACGACTACGTACTTACATCAATAAGTAATAACCGGGACCAACGACTTAGCGTGCCTTCCCAAGCACGGATCATCTTACTTCTGGACAATCATGTGATCAGTCTGTCATGTCCTGACCAAACTAGAGATCACAAAGTGATTTTTGTGGTTTGTCCCCACTGGGATTCGAACCCGGGACCTCGGATCGTGAGCACAATGCTGAACCACTGGACTACGGAGGCCATCCGCTAAGTAATAAGGGATAGATAGTTCGGACTGCCTCGCTCGCAATTACGCGTTAGGTGGCACAAGGGTAAGAACATAGTATAAGAATACCAGGTTAGCTCAAAACTGACAGCTAGCATTTTCAAGGTTAGCCCAGCTGACGTCATCACACCCTGCGTTGCCATTTCGTAAAAAATAAATTACCCACGTCCAATGTTTTTAATTTACTTTGCAAGGAATTTTTGTACTTTTAATAAAAGATTTACATACAGTTTTAATTATTAGTGTAAACGTGACAAATATTAGTAATTAAATACATTAGTCAGTAATTCACTTAATCAATAATAAAATTCGCGTCCTTGGAATGTTGGAGATATCAATTGAACGGTAACACTTACGTCATCAATGGGCTAGCAATGGCGGCTTGTCATAGGATTGAGCATACCTGGTGTTAAATAAGTTTTTTGTATGGAATGTCCGGTGTGTGTCGCATGTTTAGGGCCATATCTCACTAGGGAACCATGGTGGAGTCACCTCAAACAGTGCAGTTGACAACTGGTGTCTTGTTGGTTGCGAAACCCGTAAGATACCAGGTGAGATACCCTTTATGCAACTGCGATATATTTTGTTGGTTGCGCAGCCGTGGCGCCACAATAGTGTCCTAGTGGGATAGAAAATAAAACATTACTTTTTCTGTACTGTCTTCAGCCCTCAAGATTACTATAGATCAATTAATCCGTCCTTGAACAGAAAATTGTTAATAAGTAAGCCAAACGTTTTGAGATCTTAAGATAAATAATCCCCTAAAGGGTAATGTTTCAAGATTCAATTTTCAGGAAACGCTACTCTATTTTAGTCCAAGGAATTAAAATCTTAGCTCTATTGTCTTAAAGGTCAATGATAGAAATAAACTTGCGATAAATTCTAATTACTCTTAGCTTGGACTTTAAGGGTGGCTTGCGTAAGGGTCTTTAAACATGTTTAGTGGCCCACTAAAGTGGTCTTGTATATTGAATATTTATTTTTTATTTTTTTAATATTTGAAGGAACAACAAACTTAAAAATATAAACAGAAAGCCACTAGAATATCGTAGGTATACTTTTGCTATTGAAACTCATGTTTAAGTATTTTATCTATTTCTAGTTTACGCCTCTATGTGATCTTAAGGCTTAACTTAAGCTCCTTTTAATTAAATTAGAAAGAAAAGACATTTTTTTTAAAACTTCCATTACTTTATTTTAAAATCCAAATTCCATTGTTTAACTAATGTGTCTCGAAATCTGTGCCGCAGGAGGATAACAGTAGTGAGTAGGTTAGGTACATAGGTAATGGTAAGTGCCCTGGACTCCATCTCTCTCACTCTGTCTCTTTCTCTCTTTCCTGCACAATAAAACCGCTTATAAAGAGTCATGGAAATAAACGAGTTGGTAAATATCTTCTTTATTTCTGGAAAAATACAAACAGAAATGAAACGCCTATGAATAGATATTTTTTAGAATATTATTATACAAAACTAGACTAATCTGATGCTAGATTGTCTGCAAGTGTTGTAGCTCTTTCCATCTCAAGAGGCATTACGGTAAAAGTTTTGTTATGGATAACAAAAATATTGGTAAAAAAAGAAAAACCAATGGAAATGGAAATATCTGAGATAAGGGGTAGAATTCCGTCAAACTTGTATCAAACTTACGAGGAAAAGTATTTATAGTTGGGATCTCTAACAAAATTATTCACGGATCAGGAGTTTTGCCAGACGATTATAATCGTTTTAACAGAAAGGTTCTCTCTGGAGGCAAAGTCCAAATTTTGGCGTTTTAATTTCCTTTTGTTTAAATAAACAGGCTTCTAGAACCTTTTAACAAAGTTATTGAAAGGTAAATTATTTGACAACTGAAGCTGTTTTGATGTCGGAGTGTTTTTATTATGAAAATTTGTACAATATTTGTGGGAAGGCTGAGTGGCAGATAACGTATTTAGCGCTCAAATATTTAGTATTTCCATTAAAAGAGAAAATATATAATGTTGTGTGCCTTTGGTAAGCACGCAATGTTGACAGCACGTCCACCTCGCATTGACGGTAAACTAATACTGAGCAGACAGCGCCCCCTGATCATACATCCAATTTACTAGTAACCACAATAATAATTGCACATACACTGCAGTACGGTCACGAGCATTAATATGTATACACTTTGGTACCATGTCACATTAACTTTTTTGACAAATTGAACTGTAAGTCTCACTAAATGTCAAATATGTTAGTGTGACAGAGTCCTAAAGTGGGTACATTATATTGCTCATGACTGTACCTATAAGTATATTGCTCAGGCTCAGGTTTCCATTAAAAAGGTTTTGTTGAACTTATATCAACGCTACTAGCACAAAACCAAAAACAAAACAAAACAAAACTCTTTATAATATTAAATAAATTTCATTTATTTCAGTCATCTTAGTTCCATACAGAGTTTTATAGAACCTACACATTAACAATAAAAAAACATATACAAAATAATACCTATCAAATAGGTAACTTGTTTTTACCACAGTTATGTGTTTTCAAGAAGCAACAATATTTACGACACAAAATCCCCTACTTTCCAACAATAATTTCTGTTGTCAACACACAACATAAATAACAGCTCCACGGCGAAACATTTCCGAACACTTTCAGAAAATGTGCCTTTGCTTAGAAAAACTCGGCGATTTGCCTCACAAAAGGTGATATGGGGAAATGGAGGAAGCTGAGTATTCCATAAATACAGCTGTCAAATCTGAGAATCGCATTTCAGTTTCGCAATCGAGGCCAAATTTCGCGTTCGCAACACGTACGCGGTTCAGCGAAGGCATTAGTCAAACCGCGGGTAGGAACACAAGACGCTGCCTTTCTGCACCTCCAGCTGAGATTTTTGGTGTTCAGACGAGAAACTTTGGTATTCTTCACTTTATACTGCTTTGATTCACAAGGTTTCCCACTAATGATTTGCTACTCTTTGTTTTTCTGTGTATGTAATAAAGTACTTGTTATGTTATGTCGTAAAGAATAATTCCACGTACAGTCATGAGCAATATAATGTACCCACTTTAGGACTCTGTCGCACTAACATGTTTGACATTTAGTAAGACTTATAGTTCAATTTGTCAAAAAAGTTAATGTGACATGGTATCAAAGTGTATACATGTTAATGCTCGTGACCGTACCTATAGAATAGTAGCTCTCCGCCCAGCACCATTTTTTACCGAGCACTCACTTCACCCCCTGTCTATGCCTTAATGGCCGTATTCAGGAAATGAGTATAAACGCGCGGTCTGTATCTCGCTCACACTTATGTTTTACTAGCTTTTGCCCGCGACTTCGTCCGCGTGGCGTGTTATAAAAGAGAGATCTTTGTGTGTGTGGGAGTGCATATCAAATTTCAAGCATCTAACTTATGCAGTTTAGATTTTTTCATAAAAATTTTTCCCGCTAACTTCCGTTTCCGTGGGAATTTCGCAATATCCTGTTGCAACTAAGCTTTAAGTTGACTAAGGTACCTGCATGCCAAATTTCAAGCGTCTAACTTAAGCGGTTTAGATTTTTCATACAAAAGGATTTTCCCGCTAATTCCCGTTCCCGTGGGAATTCCTTTCTTAGTGCACCTCTAAGATATCTAAGCTACGTCCCTTCCAAATTTCAAGTGCCTACGTTTAGCCGATTAGGCTGTGCGTTGATATGTCAGTCAGTCAGTTTCTCCTTTTATATATTTAAAGATTTTACACAGACACTACACATTGACATTATCGTACACGCGCATCTGTGTGTGTGACGTCTGACACCATACGATTCAAGTCTAAACTATGTTCGAGGGGGGGGGAGGGGGCTAGCTCAACCGCTGGTGGGGAGCGGAGAGTTCCCGTTCTATTTATTATTCCTTATTCCATTGTTTTAGTCGGCACAAGTAAGAATCATCTTTTTGTATGGAGTTTATGTGGAGATGACGTATTTTAGGTCGCTAATTATTCCACACTAATTGCAAATGTAAAACGACGAAACGACTGTTGTATGCCAAATGGAGAAATTTTAAACGGCAAAGAATTTCTTGCCAACTAGCTTGGCTAATAGCCCAGACACTGCATAGTGACGCTTATCTCATTCAGCTGACGAGAGGAGGTCGGTATTAGTGTCCCAGTGCACATAACATAATAAGCTCACGACTGTATAACTTTTTATTCTTTTTCTTCTATCGTGTGGGTTGTGAGGTGGATTACCAACTCATCAACCCTGGTGTCAGGATTAGTATTGAGCCGCCAAACGCCCTAACATGACTCATGTAACGACTACATATTTACATCAGTAAGTAGTAACCGGGACCAACGGCTTAACGTGCCTTCCGAAGCACCGATCGTTTTACTTTCGGACAATCAGCCTGTAATGTCCTAACCAAAACAGGGATCACAAAGTGATTTTTGTTATATGTCCCCACCGGGATTCGAACCCGGACCTCCGGATCGTGAGCCCAACGCTCAACCACTGGATCACGGAGGCCGTTACTTTTTTTTATTCATCATCACCAGCCCATTAAAGTCCCCACTGCTGGGGCACGGGCCTTCCCTATGGATGGATAGGGAAGGCCTTTTTTTATTAATACTGTTTTTTTAAGAACGTCTAGGATTTGTTTGGTTTTGAGAAGCTGCAGTAAAATACGGATAATATTTATGTAAACGACAATATCGCCATAATGGTTACATAATATCCTGTAACTCGGATTTCCATACACGATAGATAAACTATGGGATTTCGATTTTAAAAGGTATCTAGACCTTACGATCTTTTGATAAATTACCCCAGTTGGATGCAATTGTGATATTTTATGTTATATACTGTTCTTCGAATCATGTCTTCAGTTGGACCATATCTCACAGTGAGTAACGGAACAATGAATTATAACGGGACATGCGAAAATGCTTGTTCCGCCTTCGAGACTTTTGCTACCAAGCGAGTATAGACGACAATTTATAACAGCTTTCAAACAAGTTGTTTGAAGCGCTCGTTAATTAGATGTCATTCATATTAATTAATTATAAATTAATTTTACCCGCACCATTCCATCTACGGACAAGCAGACGACGGGTACTTCATGCTTTTGTTGTGGATGTACCATTGATTCTCGCGAAGTGCTTCGCTTCCTTTTAAATGCGATCAGCGAACGTTTAAAACAGATTATCGCGGTCTGTGTTTCCTAGAAAACACCCGTATTCGAAGTTGTTAACTCCAGGCTTCCTGGACTTCGACCTCAGTTAAGCTAAGTTACCTGGAACATAGCTCAAAATAGAGGCTATTTCTAGACTTGTTGCGCCCTCAACCTTAACTCGAGTTTACTCTTGTATGGCATTCGTATTAGTATGTTGTTCTTCTTTGCGAGTCGATGGCGATCGATACAAAAAAAATGCTGACCAATAATTGGCCACGCTTACGGTATTGTCCCGGTACGGTGTTAGGGCACAAAAGGTGAGCCATAGTTTGCGGTGATTAGTATGTTGGCAGTATGATATCCTCGACATCACGTGAGTAAAGTCCTCAAGTCGAGTACGTAAATGTCAACTTAAAATACCAAATTCAAGTGGAGGAGGAGTCGAGTGCACATGAATAAAGATAAAATTGATTTAAATTTAAAAAAAAGTCCGTGTCACAAAAAAAGTTTGCCGCGGCGGTACTGTCGTAGATTCTGCGTAGAATTATTATGTTTTTTCAATTAGTTTAATCAAAATCCATCGACCTTCCTAGTTCATCAGTACTACATGGCGACGATATTGTAGTGCTCCGCGAGACGCAAGACGCAATGCTCCAGCAACGTAGGTATTTATCTCATCTTCATAACAAGACACAACGGATATTTTTTTTCACGAGGGGAAATGCCTACTGCATACGCTGCAGAAACAGCGATAGAGTTATTATTACAAATCTTTTTTTGACTGAAATTATTGAGCTCTTCCAGACCACCGATATGCGCGGTAGTCTGCACTGCTACTCCGCAGTTGCACGCCCCCGGTGAACCTCTGAGGCCCCATTTGTGCAGGTGATAACCGCAACAAGCCACCCCTGTTCGGATGCAGTTTAGCGTAGTCCAAATCTTACGGTTGGCTTTTTTTTTGATTGGTAATGTCGGGCTCACACCGTCTATAACCCCCCGGTGTCCGTATCATCGCCGTTAGGAAGACAACAAGGACACTTTCGCATTGCGGCTTGGTGGCAAAGCACACCTGTTTGCTGCAACCTTAAAATGGCCATAATGTTCAGAAAGAGGTTCTCTCTTTTTACTCATAAAATTATTATGTAATTTTACCATGGCATACTGTTACTTGTCCTATTATTAGTTACGCATAGTATTAATTTGTCATAACTTTTTATGCATAATTTTGAAATTCATAATTACTATAAGCATAATAATTAATGACAATAATGATATATAAGCATAATTATTATAAGCATAAAAACTATATTCCGAATAAGAAAAGTTTTGGCACAACTTTGAACATTTTCGAAACTTACCCCAGTTGGATGCAATTGTGATATTTTTATGTTATGAATGTGCTGAGACCGATGACAACACTGTAATATCTTGTAACACGCAACATTCACGAATAAATATTTTTGTATTTGTATTTACTTTTTCCCTGGCTGCATTTGGTTCATGATTGTGACTTTTTATATTTTTTGACACTATTTCATGCTGTTGGTCATCATTCAGTATACTTTTCGTGTGTAAGATAAACATGCTGGTGGCGTAGGCGTGGCCCAAGGGCCACCCAGGGAATTTGTATGAAAAAGCAACCTGTGACGTCGTAGAAAACGTGACAAAATGTCGCACTTATTACTACATTTTTCTTTATTAAAATTCATAAATAATTTAAATATTAAAAAGAAAACGTTTTTTCTCACCTTTAGATGGTCTTTCAACATAGGTTCGACATCACCATAGTGCGAGTAACGGCAGCGCGACAACAATTTATAGGTATCTAACCATTAACATAAATAAAATAAAATCGAATAGGAAATTCCTCGCCAATGCTCTCTAGTTGCATCTTTGCGTTATATAATAATTTATGTTTAATCATCTTAACATATTTCTTTTGTATACCTAGGTCTAAAAGTGACTTTTATAGTAATCAGAATTTCATAATTTATCTCTTAGGTAATATACTTAGGAAACTGCTTAATTGACAAGTGATAATAATACTATGCAGAATCTTCGACACTGGCGCTTCGGCCACTGGACTTCGTTCATGGCGCGGACTTTTTTCTAAACCCGTTATTATATTATATTTTTTCTTCATTTTGTAATGAAGTGAAATAGGTTTTAATTTTATCACCATAACGGTGCCAATTCAGGCAGATACAAACCAAGCTCTACCTCCTTCCTCCATTTGTACTATGTATGTGAAGGAGGGTGCTATATTTTCAGAGATATCATTATTGAAATAAAATTAATTTCTGTCTGCCGAAATCGGCACCATTTTCTTTCCAAAACAATGTGTGTCTTATTATTATGAACCTGTGACCTTAAAAGACAAAGCATGTTTAATAACTCTCGCTAAATTGAAACGAAATATCTGCCTATTCACAAAGTTTCATAATAATTTTCTCTTTGTAAAGAATATTTCTCTGAGTTTGTATAGTATTGCTAATTTGAAAACTTATTATTGACTTTGCTGAAAGCTTCAGTTAGTTATTGTTTTATTGTCTGATACTTTGTATTTCACTTTGTATTATTGCGTTACTCTTATAGTCTGTTATTGAAATGTTAAAAATTAAATAAGTAAGCGCTAAGTGAAAGAATTAAATTATTAGGTTATTACCTATTAAATTGCCGTTTTGTGTGAAAATATTTAACCTATTTTTTTCATGTATTTTGTATTTGTATTCATCGAAGTAATCACCCATGCAATTAATGCATCTTTGCCAACACAGTGGCAGTTTATTGATGCCCTTCTTAAAGAAATCAGCTTGACTAAATCGTGAGACAAACGCCCTAGCCACTAGACTATAGAGAATGGTTAAATTACAATGAGATTCATGTTGTAATCGCAGGATAAAGCACAGGGAGATCCGCAAGGAACAGTCCGGTGAACCATTTCAGTCGAGAATGATTAGCCGGCTAAGCTGTTGCCCAGGTTAGGGGAGTTGGTCAGGTTACTTGGTTAGGGCTTCAGCTGGATATGTGATCCACGCAGGATATTTTCTTTTTGTCTGCCATATGCAAAATAATACAATGAGATTCAGCCACTTAACCCCACGAATTTTCTTCACTGAAATAACGTATGAGACAAAACAGAGTAGGTTCATTGGATAGGAAAATAAATCAACCCGCGTAACATTTCTTTATCTACGAAAAACCTTTTTCGCCCTCCATTTAAAGTCCGAAACCCTTTTGCAAAAGTACGCAACTCATTACCATTACGAAATTAGTTCGTAAAATCACTTAATTGTGGGATTTCCTTCTTTATCTTAGTGGCCAGTCATCTGTAGTAATGGCCGTTATTTTAATAGAGTTGTAAACGTTATGGGTTGTTTAATATCATTGCAGGGTTTAAGAACTATTAGGACCTTATCTCACTAGAACATCATCAGCGGGAAATTATTCGGGAGTCGTTAATCGGTAGCAAATTGGTTGACCAACTAGGTGACCTTTTATTAACACCAGTAACAAAATACATGCAGTTGTATTAACCCTGCCGTTGGTTGCGCAACCAACTAAACACCAGGGGCCTGTTTAATAAAACTTACAATTGTAAAATATAATGACAATTAGATGTAAATTGCGGAGTGTGTGATCACGAATATTTTGCAGTTTCATATTAGCTACGTAATGAACATCAAATTGTCACTAATTTACAATTGTAAGTTTTATTAAACAGGCCCCTGGTGTCAACTACTTTCATTTCGTACAAGACGCGACTGTGGTTGCACTATCATAGTGTTGTAGTAAGATATGTCCCACCACCTTCTTTAATGCCAACTTATTAATGATAAGCAAACCCGAATCAGGTTGTTTTGAACCGCGAGTCAAAACAACCTGACCAACGTCAACGTTCAACGTGGTCAACGTTCGCAATGCTTAACTTCTGTATTAGGACACTGATTATAATGATTAACTGAACTGGATGGTAGCTTTTATTTAAGCAGATATTTTTCCGGCCAAGTAGTGAATGGCGTCTCTGGTAAACCTACAATAAGTAACTTTATTTACCCAAACCAACCCTAATGTTTACAAGCTTCAATCCACTTTTTACCAGTAAGTCTTCTACTTCCGATCTTTTTCCATTTCTACTTGGGGTCGGTTCTCTTAATCCTTCGTCACCAGAGTGGTCTATTCGGGGTCATCGCTGAGTCTATGCTGGATTTCTCCAGGTTGTTCTTGACGACGGATTTCATGTTAAACAGGGTCTGCCGCGACGTCTTGGGTCCGATTTTAGTTCCAACACTTTTCTTGTCGTATGATTTTCTGGTCTTCTCGTCACATGACTATAACAGCGATATCTCGTTTCATCGAGCCATTCGGTTTTAAGTGCTGTCTTGAAGTTACTTCAGACAAAGATGTTTGGGAGTTTGTTTAGAAGAGTGACATCTGCAGACCACTTCGACATTCGCATTTCAGCAACTTGCATCTAGTCGGTTTGATGTTTCTTGACATTTTACCAATAAGCATAATTATGGGCAATTTTACCTAGCAACCTAGCTTTTGTTGCTTTATACTTTATTTTTATTGTATTTTCTGAATGAATGCAGAAATCCTATGAAATAGAATTGTAGTTTTCTTATTGTAGTTTCATCTTTGACTTCGTTCTTTGCATATAAAATCTCAATAGCGAACGGATGTTCAACGAAACAGTAAATTGATAAAGAGCTTTTGAATGACTTCAAATGGAATCTTAACAAAATCTGTTGAAAGAATGTGTTCGTATTGTTTGTGTTCGTATTTGTGGAAGAAATACTGTATCTTTATTATTTTAACTTATTTTAGAAGTAATAACAATTAGTATTGTTATACACTCATAACTTCGTCCATGTGGATTTCGGTCATACCAATTGGTGTGATCTCACTTTGATAACATTCTCGGCAGTAGAAAGGCGCAAAAGTTATGCAAAGAGAATTATATTACCTAGCTTTAAGGCAGATAGAAACAAACAGAAAGTTTTGGAAAAAACAGCGAGTGTCCTTACTATTAAGGAGTTTTGATAACAGGAACATAACGGTCTCTGTGGTCCAGTGGTTGAGCGTTGTGCTCACGATCCGGAGGTCCCGGGTCGGAATCCCGATGGGGACATATCACAAAACTCACTTTGTGATCCCTAGTTCGGTTAGGACATTACAGGCTGATATACAGGTAAGAAGATCCATGCTTCGGAAGACACGTTAAGCCATTGGTCCCGGTTACTACTTACTGATGTAAGTATGTAGTCGTTACATGAGCTATGTCAGGGGCCTTTGGCGGCTCGATAGTAACCCTGACACCAGGGTGGATGATGGTACTTCACCTCACAACCCACACAATAGAAGAAGAACAGGAACATTCCCAATTTAGGAATGGCACATGACTGTCCGTCCAACACTCGGGTACTCCATACCAAAATGTCAGTCTACCTTATTGATTCCCATGGTTCAATAATGTAATAATCTAAATATCTAAATATATAAAACGAGAAACTGACTGACTGACATATCAACGCACAGCCTAAACGGCTAAACGTAGGCACTTGAAATTTGGAAGGGGCGTAGCTTAGGTACCGTAAAGGTGCACTAAGAAAGGAATTCTCGAAATTCCCACGGGAACGGGAATTACCGGGAAAATCCTTTTGTATAAAAAATCTAAACCGCTTAAGTTAGACGCTTGAAATTTGGCATGCTGGTACTTCAATAAACTTTAAGCTTAGTTGCATCAGGATATTGCAAAATTCCCACGGGGACGGGAGTTAGCGGGGAAAAACCTTTGTATGAAAAAATCTAAACGGAGTAAGATACGAGTAGATGTTTTCAATCTAGCATGCATGCATACCTTAGTAAATATAATGTTTAGTTATGGCTGTATTTTGAAAAATGGGAACAAATCTAGACTGCATAAGTTAGGTGCTGGAAATTTGACATACACACCCACACACACAAGGATCTCTCTTTTATAACACGCCACGCGGACGAAGTCGCGGGCAAAAGCTAGTTTATTATACCTACCTAACTAATTTCTCCTGCACGGTTGTTTTTACCCGACTGCCAAAGGAAGCGGGTAATATTTTTAAACTTTTTCGATCAAACTTAAATTGAAACCTTCAGAACTCATTTAAGATATTATTATTAAGATGTTCGGCCTGGTTTTGGTATTAATCAGTTTATCAGCATACAGAAAAGAAACATCCTAAAAATCCATTCATTATGTTGATACCTAACGATACAGGTAAACCTAAAGTGGGTGTCAAGGCTCATATTCTTTATATAACGTTATATTTTTTTCACAAAAAGGGTTATTATTATTATTAAGTTTTACTATTATATAAGGCTCAGTAGGAATTTTCTAAACTGGTTGCTCCGTGATTCCATTTTACTGTAAACATTATGAATTTGTCTTAGGTAAGTTCTTTATGAGTGCGGTTTTGGTAAGACAGCTCAACCTCTCACCATTTCTAGTAATCGACGAGAAATGAAGCATATGAAATAAATTAGGCGTAAATACACTAATAACTGGGGCACGCTCCCTTTGACCCACGCTTTAAGTTTCAGTGTCAATCGACAGCTTCCTTAGCCTCCCTTACGCCCCTTAAGGGACGGCCTGTCCCACGGGACCCGAATGGTGTGGTTTACCAAATCATAAATTATTCAAGTAAAGCGCTCAAAACTGGGGTTGGTTCAGGAGAAGGATGACTATTGTTACCGGCAAAATTGGGACCAGACTTTTGTATCTACCTGACAAAGTCGAATGAAAATCGTTTGAAAAAAATTGGCGACACGTGTAGGCGATGAATGGTTGCTAAGTAAATAAAACCACAGAGAAAAGTTGTAACAAAGAAAAATAATTTCTTTTTAAAACCTTCAAACATACTTAGTAAAATCGTGTCTCAGAAAAGTGTAAGTATGTAAGTAAATAAAAATAAACTTAGGAAAATCGAAACGTGTGTTCTTTGTTCGATTACTCGGTGCAAATAATTGTTGCTACGAAAAATAAAACATATTACAAATAAACCTGTGTAACTTTTTATACCGATCATAAGAATAAGCACAATCTACAAATAAACTCGGAATAACTACCAAACCCCCCTACCCACCTACCCGTTATACCTCTCCTTATTATCGGCTTATACCAGGTTTATTCCTAGTATAATCTTGAAATAAGGATGGAATAGTAAGTTTCTATTTGTAAGGCCGTAAGTATTTTAGAATAATTTATTACATTTTAAACGGTCGAAGTATTCATACCGTTAAGATATAAAAGTCATGAGTAATGGCAGTCTCTAATTATCCTAATAAATCAGAATGGATGGGGCGTCTAGTGAAAGGGCCGGTAAGTTGTTAGTTTGGTTGGAAAACTAATTGTTCGAAATCAGAAGGTCGGAAATCTGGGTTGGATTCGCGAAGGTTGTGTTATTGAATTTGTACGTTTTGATGTTTCGTTATATTAATATGGTTTGATATGATACTGTAACGGATTTATTAATCTGGAAAGTAATCTGAATAATGGGTTACTGGTTTGTAATAGTTTGGTTTTGGGTTGATAATCAAATTAAACTGGACGGATTTGCGGGTATCGCAACTAATAGAATTTGCTTCATGCTCCACCTGGACATATTTTTTTTTAGTAAAGCATTCAAAATTGTTAATGTTTCCTGCATTAACTTAAAGTCTGTACGCCTATGAAGTGGGTACTTTAACGGATTTGATTTTACTTATCATCATCATCAAATTCTTTCCTATATCGTCGACTATATTGAAAAGTGAACACCACACAAGCGTCTTTTTAATAAATCACATACGTTTGTGATTTTTGTTAACAATACTTTGCAATGGACAACTCACTCAGTTTTGACCTGGATTGAAATTAAACGAAAGAAATCGAGGTAAGATGACGAAAATCCCATTTGAATGTGATTTTTCAAACATACGTGACACGGTTTTCATTATAAGGCGGCCATATGCGAGTCTTTCCCGCATTGACTATAAATAATATGTTTCTCTTTCCTATAGCGTCTCAAATAACCCTGACAGTGTTTGTGTGACCGGTTATCCACCTTACAACCCACACGAAAAGATGTTTTTAGCAAGCAGGTGCGCTGGGCATTTACATGTCTAGACGGTAGATAAGGTTAGTCGTCGTAAGAAAGTTAGGTAAGAAAATATCAGAAAACCTTTTTGCTAGATATGGACCAATATTCAAATAGCTGTGTCGGAACATTACCGAAAAATATCGACGGTATAAGTTAGATGATTCCATACTTCGAAGGGCACCTTAAGCCGTTGGTGCCGGCTATTAGCCGAATAAACACCTCCATCAACCGGCAGCGGAGCAGCGTAGTGGAGAGCTTGATACCCCTTCCGGTTGATTGAAGGGAACCCTGTGCCTAACTGTGTTGGTTAAATTATGTTATGGTATTATGGTATAAGAACCAATACTGTAACATGGATGCGTACAATTTCAAACTACATAACTTCCGAAGCTAAGAGAAAGCATGTGTATGAATTTGTGCCGGACGGCCTCAAGACCGCGAGACTCTCATTATGCTAGCAGTATTCTCGCGATACATAGACTTGCTCGTGAAGCGACTCATCTCATCTCAGGCCTTTACATCTTTATCAGATGATTCAAACAGCGTTTCTGTGGCAGCTTTTAAAATGGCTGTAAAGTCCAATGCGAGAGCGACAGTAGCGGCCGCACGACTGGCATTGTAGTTGAGGGTTACTAGATGGTACAGGTGGTAAATCGGCCCTCTCACTTCTGTGTCGCCTCTCGCGCTTGTCGGCTAGATTCTGGAACCAGGTTTTATCGTGTGCTTTGCACCCATCGGCCAAAGACGTCCTCCACTTATTCCGGTCACTGGCCAGGTCCTCCCATTTATCGGGGCTGATCTTAAAAGCAAGCATGTCACGCTTTGTGCAGTCTTTAAATCGCAACAACGGCCTTCCCACCTTTCTTTTTGCAAAGGCAACTTCGCTCAACAGGGTACGTCGTGGTAAGCGGGTGGCGTCCATTCGATGCACATGCCCCAGCCACCGCAATCTTCGCTGTTTAAGCATCGCGGTGATACTGGGAAGCTGTGCAATTTGCAACACTCTCTCGTTCGTAACCCTGTCTTGCCAAGTGATGTTTAATATGCTGCGAAGACAGCGCATATGGAAACCGTTCAACCGTTTTTCCTGCTTTGCATACGATGTCCAGGTTTCAGCTCCATACAAGAGTGTGCTTAAGACACAAGTTTGATAAACTAATATCTTGGTCTTCGTTGTAAGATGATTGTTACTCCACACTCGTGCATTAAGCCTCCCGAACGTCGTAGCCGCCCTTCCCAGTCGACTACCAATTTCCAAGTCCAGCGACAGATTGCTTGATATAGTCGAGCCGAGGTAACAGAATTGGTCGACTACATCAAGAGGCGCACCATCCAACATGATTGTCGGTTTCTGGTTGTAGCCCTGTGCCAGAACGACTGTCTTTTTGGCATTAATGGACATGGAAAAGAGGGAACAGGCACGCGCGAATTTGTCCATAAGAATCTGCAATTCTTGCGGAGTCTTGGCAATAAAAGCGGCATCGTCGGCAAAGAGCAGTGAGTCGATATGTAAGTCTTCGCGTTTAGTACGAGACCTTAGTAGGGAGGAGTTAAAAAGTTTCCCGTCTGCTCTCGTGTGTAGGTGTACTCCCTGGACTAAATCTCCAAAAGCAACTTTTAGAAGCAGGGAGAAAAAGATGCCAAAAAGTGTCGGTGCCAAAACACAACCCTGCCGCACACCCCTCCGCATGTCAAATAAAGCAGATGTCTTGCCGTCGTAAACAACGGCACCTTCCATGCCATCGTGAAAGGACCTGATCAGATTTAAAAGTTTTGGGGGACACCCTATCTTACTGAGTACCATGTAAAGACCCTTCCGACTAACAGTATCAAAGGCTTTGTTCAGATCTACAAAAGCTATCACCAGGGGGCTATTCTGCTCACGAGACTTTTCCTGCAGCTGGCGTAAAGTAAATATCATATCCGTCGTAGATCTTCCGGAACGGAAACCACACTGCGCCTCAGGGTACACGCGCTCAGCAAGTTGCTGGAGTCTAGCCAGTATGACCCTCGCAAACAACTTGCCGACGATACTGAGAAGGGAAATGCCGCGATAGTTATTGCAATCACCGCGGTCTCCTTTTCCCTTGTACAAGGTGATAATATTTGCATCGCGCATGTCCTGTGGAAAACGTTCGTGCTCCCAACATTTTCCTAAGAAATTGTGCAGTATGGGATGCAGGCACTCAATCTTAAGTAGTTCCGCAGAAATTCCGTCATCACCGGGACTCTTGCCGTTTTTCAGCAATTTGACGGCTTTGTGCAGCTCTCTCGGGGTAGGAAGCTCATCTAACTCTCGTGAAGCGACTAAGTCACGAATAACCGAGCTATCAAAATAAAGATTAAAAAACCCACCATGCACTGATGCTGATGAGATTCTGCTTGCCCAGCCTAGGCTGGGCCTGAAGCTACTTCCTCCATCAAGGAGATTGGGCGATTGATGTTCCCTTGCCAAGGAATTTCATCAGCATCAGTGCATGGTGGGTTTTTTTTAATCTTTATTTTGATAGCTCGGTTATTCGTGACTTAGTCACTTCACGAGCAAGTCTATGTATCGCGAGAATGCTGCTAGCATAATGAGAATCTTATGTCAGGACGCACTCTCTCTTTTTAGTAATTAATAATTTAACTCTCTGAATAGTACTAACAGTTATTGCAGCCCTCTGTCAGGTTCCAGGTTACAGCCCTGTGACGCGCCTAGCCTCTTTCATCCTGCTTACACTTACACTGCAAATGTCGTATGCAATGTATAAATTTGCTTATCTATCAGATAATTCCTGATGTAACTATTATTTTATTTAATGTTTTATTATATGTATAAGCTGTTGGTGAACTTTTTTATAAATAAATAAAAAACCCGTACCGATGGCTTTCCATCTCCGCCCCCCAAATGCACCTTTAAACAAATACAATCCGATACAACTTAAATAATAATAACCCTGATGTCAGGGTTGCTGAAGTTGGTTATCCACCTCACAACCCACACGATAGAAGAAGTTAAACATAAAGGACTAATCACGAAACTCCACAAAGGCAAACACCGCTTATTGAAAATTTTGTTTTGTCTTATCATTTCGTTGTAGGCATAAGCCCCATTATCTCCTTGATTAAAAATCACATTCACCAACCCCCTTTTTCGGGGAGAATAATGTACGAAGCTAAAAAGTAAACTGGTATTTATGAATGTGACATTTAAACTTCCAAAAGTGGGTACCAGTTGGAAGCAGTATCAGCTAATGAAACCTCCACAGAAGTAACAAATGCGTCTTGTTTAACACAACAAAATGGAACACGACCGTAACACTTCATAAACTGACTTCATTTGCATTTATTTACTGTCATTATTGTACATTTCTCTGCCTAGTTGAACGTCTGTTCATTGTTGAACTTATAATGTACCCATCTCAATCATATGCCTTCTTTCTGTTTGTATTATTTCTGATTATACACACATTTTTGATTTGAATAATCCTTACGATTTATAAACAAAGCAGAGCTCACAGACTCATCATAATTATGTAAAACATATTTGTACAAAATGAATATGAATGAAATAGCTTTTTATTAATATTTTGTCATATATTATGTGACACCCGTCGTCCATTATTTTATCTATTATAACATGAACCTGCTACAATGTTTATTTAAGTAGGTATTTTCTGGTTATTTTTCTTATTGTTTGACACAGTGTATTTTATGTATTTTGTTTTTTAAGATGTAAATAAGTGTTGTAGTAAAAAGACGAACATAGATTGTTTAAATTAAATAAAATTCATAAATTACGACACTGAAACCCTTGATGGGTTTAAAGTGTGTCTAGTTACGTCTGGTCTCTTCTTCTTCTTCTATCGTGTAGGTTGTGAGGAATTAATAACTATAGGAACACATTTAATACCAGACACTTTTTATAATTTGGGTAATCATTAATCTCTTATAATAAGCTTCTCATGAGCTTTAAATTTATTTTCTGACAAATTCTCAATATTTTCTGGTATTTTGTTTTAAAACCGTATACCCCAAAGAAGATGAATTTAATTTAATTTTGTTTTTGTTCTTTGTATTTTAAGTACGTCATTCACAGTTTCTCGGAAGGAAAGATATATTTTTGCGTACTTACATAATATTTTCATAATATATTTACTTTCAACACTCACTAGTTGATTTTTTTAAACCGATGTTTTATGTGGACCGTTGAAGTTTTGAATCTACAGTAATTTCTAATAAAGTAAATTAAAGACAAAAAAAAAATAATTTCTAAAAAATCTCATCATGTTGAAAAAACCAGTATGTTCAATAAAATATAGTTTCTCATCGTTAATTTTAATGTTATTATTTACTTTCTTTGCATTAGGTAAAATAAATGTAATGTATATAATAAAATGTAATGGTGTATGTAAACAGTTCGTTTTCTTAGCATTCAAAACTAGATTATATACTGTTAGCCAACTTAGAACCTGCGAGAAGGCGCCGTTTGCTCAAGTTTATTTAGCTTTCTGTCAATTTCAATCCGAATACATCCCGCTTAGGGACGGTACTGAAAAGTATCGGCGTCCGAAGGACGTAATATACGATCCCGACGACCTGATTACTCTACCCATAGAGGCAGCCAATCAGCTCGCGACACCAAACACTTCAGGACCCCGATACCGACCCCGCCGGCGTAATCGACGACTTCCCTCAATCAGCGCTTATCGCTATCGCCCACTAGGGTCGATTAATTCCTTCAAATATTTTTCTTAAACGTTGTACCGGGTGAGAGCCTTCAGCGCTCCCCATTTGTCCAAGTAGTTAATGTCATCTGCGGCAAATCTACAGTACTTAAGTCATGTCATAAAAAAAAAACAAAATGTCAATATGAAATATAAGAGAAGTTTCATCTGCGAACAGAATATTGTCTCCTTGGTCTTGTACATTATAAGGTACATCATTTATATACACTAAAATAGATACGGACCCTTAAATGGATCCATTTCTTAATCAATCTAATATAATAGTAATCTCGTCGTTTACCTAATACCCATTTAGACTTTAAACACAACAGTTAGAGCGCAAATAAAAATAACTCTTTAGACCAAGGCTATTCAGAAATTCGGGAAATTGTCTAATGTAAAAGATTGGTCGTACAGAAACGACCGCAATATATTCGGAAAACGATGGTCCATTTGCATACTTATACTCTTGAAGCCAGAGTCGGCTGTTTGGAACGTAAACGCATTCGGTGCAGATACCTGCATATTTACGTTCAATAGCTATATGAGACTGAATTTGTCTCAACAATCAATAGTACGTTATTGATATTAGCACATAAGCTCGCGACTATATCCTAATTGGGGTAATTAAGGGTACATCCATCGCGAGATGAACTAAGTACCCACACCTCACCAAGTTTTCCGTTAGATCAACGTAACGTGTGGTGATGACTGCTATTGCCGTGTATAAAAGTCGAGCCAATTGTGGTGTCCGTCAGAATCGCTGTTCAGAGTACTAAAACTGCACTTAAGATGAATTAATAAGATTGAGATAAAGTAAAATTGAGGCATTGGCGTTTCCCGTTTATTTATATTTTGATATCTGCATCTTCCAGGGCGTGCTGTAAATATTGACAAAGGACCATTACTTGAAAGATGGGCTGATTACTTATCACTTTGTCTTTGCGGTGGTTTGGCATATTTTGTCCATCTTAAGACGTCATATCAAAATTTGTGGCTCCGAAACCCTATTCTCACACCTTCTTCTCTCGTCGGTTGTGAAATCAATGAGTGACCTCACCAACCCAATGGGCCAGGTGACATGTCTCATGTGACACATACCTAATTTTATTATGAACTATTAACTTAAGTAAATAGTAGCCAGGACCGATTGCTCTCCAAAGCACGGATCATCTTACAATTGAGTGATCAGCCTGGAATATCCTAATCAAAGATTACAAAGCAATTCTTGTGTTTTGGTCCCATGGGTATATGAACCCGGCAGCACCAAATAGCGAGCCCAATTACTAGACCGAGGAAGGCATCAACCTCATAGTAATTAATAACATACATTTAACTAAAATGAGTAAAATATTAAATGGTCTACCCCATTTAAAGACTATTAGCACTAAAGGCCAAAATTAAGGATAATAAGTTCAATGGTCTGAATTGACGCAAATCTACGATTTTAATAGATGAAGCAAAACTCACTGAATTTGAAAACGGAATGGTCCGTAAATCAACCCCGTTATCTGATGACCAGACCAATTACATGGTGCATTAAAATTAAAACGATGACAATGGATTCATCGTTTCCACAATTAGTTACTAAGATAACGATGAAGCGATATACATTTTATCATAAAGACGATTTATCTCAAGAGCGTGTTTTGGAAACTGTTACTATAGTTTTGGAATGTACAGTCATGAGCAATATCATGTACCCACTTTAGAACCCTGTCGCACTATCATACTTGACATTTAATGAGACTTACGGTTTAATTTGTCAAAAAACTTAACGTGACATGGTTTCAAAGTGTAGACATATTACTACTCGAGACCGTACTTATTGTTATATCGTTGCTTGATACAGAAAACAAAAAATTATACAGGATGTTAGTGACATCGTAACGATAACTTTGAGGGGTTATTGAGGCCATGATTCTGAGATGATATCATGTGGAATTTTCCGTCGCAAAATTATGGAACTGGAAATAATTTTAAAAAACTTACAGAAAATATGAATTTTCCGACAAGAAATTAAACTTGATATTAACACTCTGTATATGCTCAACTGGACTGGATATCAATGGAATCATAATATAACAAAATCAGCTTATACACGTTTCACTGCTGCACAGGCTTGCCCTTAATCGACTAACCAGTGGAATCCATTTTAATTAATAAGCCATTTGATAGACAGAATTAAAACCCACTTCAGTCTAATTGGGGAATATTTCGGGCTTTTGAAATGGATTTATCTTTTACCCATATTTTACATAAGTATTATAATAATTATATTAATGACCAATCATACATATTATATAATTATGTCGTGGCCAGATCGTAGAATTGATCATCATGATGTGTTCGACCATTTCATGAAATAGAATATCACTCGTTGGCCACATCATGATGTAGTTTGGCCAGATCAATGAACACAAAATGTTTAACCACATGAGAAACTAAATGCATGATTGCTTCATGATATGGCCAAACGTTGGTAATCATACCATAAAATTAGTAACGTCCACCGCGCACTATTGAGACGCAAACCTGACCCTCCATATCGTGAGCCCAACGTTCTAACCACTATACCACGGTGGCCGTTCAGAACACGTCGGATCTAAGCTTTTATAATTTATATCTGAAAATCAAACCGTAAATGGTTTGTAACAACAAAAGAATTCTTGAAACTCACTTGTTATGTGGATTCTTTACTTTTAAACATAATTTTGGTTTCAAACGCTTCACAAAGGCTTGTACTAGGGTATCAAATATTCATATGTTTTTAATAAGACAGAGATTGGTTTTGGGAAATTCTATGATTATACACGTGCCGCTGACTTTTGGGTCAATTTGATTGTAAGGCTGTGGGCTCAATAACAGCAAAGAACGGAGCGGAAGGAGAATTATTTATTACGCTTAACTGCGGCAGCAGCGTATGTTTCAAGCCGACTATGGCTGCGAGCTACCTACATGACAGTGACAAAGGGAAAAAAGCGGCAGCCAGTCCATGCATTTTAAAATGCATGGACTGGCTGGCGCGTTCACCTTTAAAGGTGAACGCGCACTTCGTCGCGCCACAGGAAACGAACGTGCCCAAATCACCGAATTTAATAAATATTTGTATGAATTGGTATGCAACTCTTTACGACCGGAATGTTGCCGCAAAATGCGGTGACTTCGTTGTGTGCGGCTCCTGAGGCGCGTTTAAGTGCGCGTTCTCTACAACGGGCCGCTAGCTCCCTACGTCGCGTCGTTTGAATCCAATTCATGGGCTTAAACAAAGGATGCGTCACCATCACGCCACGCGTCTATTTCTGGTGCTCTAACTGGACGCAGAAATGAGCTTTGGGATTATGAATCCTTAATACCAACTACGCTGGCGTGGTCGACGATTTCCCTAACTCAGCACTCATCGCTATCGGCGCACTGCGATCGATTCATTCTTTCAAATATAATTTCCTTAGACGACGGCCTGAATCGAGGTTCGCGCCCAACTGGGCACCCTTAGTCTTAAATTTCGTACTTTGTGAGTGCCCCCAGCGGTCCTCTTTTGTCCGGCCAAGTAGTTAATGCCATTTGCGGCAAATTTGCAATTAGTCACGTCAAAAAAAGTTACTTTTTACCGTTGATGGGTTTGCTCTTGGCCCCAGACTTGCCCGAAGGCATTGACGAGGCCTAAGATAGAGCGAGCTCGACCAGAAGGTGCCTATTCACCCTGGCCTTGAAAGAACCCAGGTTATATGCATTCGGAAACATAGAAGAATGTGGTTCAAGGGATGCATAGCTGCGCATCGCAGCTTACCAAGCTCCTGGGAGCTGCTTCTGCAGCTGACAAGGCTTCTGCAAGAACATTTCTATACTTACGTCTAATTACCTTTGAATACATCGAGGAGCGTACCGCTCTAGGCCTCTATTAAAAAGTATAAAGGCAAAATCCTCGCAGGAAATTCTCGCGCTTATTAAAATTTTATTCTTTTGAATTTACTTTTCTTTCTTATTTACACTAAGATATAAGTTATATTCAAATATTCAAAAATCGTCATTCTTCAAAATTGGCTTACATAGTTAGCGCTTTTCGAACGTCAAAAATTAAATACACATTATGATTATTATATATTATGTAACTACTACCACATCGGAAGATGTATGCATAGGCTCCTACTGTTTCATGTTTCCTTTCTTTTTTTAAATCCAGTTTCCATAAGTATATCAATCAATATCAATTTACAGATAGAAATAATGTTTTATTACAAGTAGTACTTAAGTAAGCAAACAATTGGTTTTCTCTCGAATACCAAAAGGACGCTATTGAAAATATCTAGATAATATTCTTCAGAAACTCGATTTAAAAATATCCAAAGAAAATATTTGCGAGCTAATAGATTCGAAGACGTAAATAGGTACCTAACTAAGTTAGGCGAACTGGAGCACTTTTTCTTTTCAACTTTCCAGTCTTATATCACATCTTAATGAAACAAAGTAGAGTTAGATGTTGAGAGAAAAATTACTTTGTCCGTAAAAAAAAACTTCCCCTCATTTTATCAACAGGAATTTCAAGTCGGCGCGGCGATTTTGGCGAAATTAGAAGAAAAGAAAAATATTTTACCAAAAAACTTTTATTTTTATCTCATGACCGCATTTTTCTGGTATTTCAAAGTCAACTGTAAATATAGCATGTAAAGAAAGAATTTCATTATACCTACTTTTCATTATAACACGTGAAAATTAAGTAGATTCCTCATTAGTATTCTACCTCTTAACGCCACGTCTGTCTAGTTAATTTGTACGGGTTACATTAAAATGTTGCTAAAAGGATGATCCATCGTTCATTGTTTAGGATGTGAAAATAAGCACAGGAAAACTTATTAAAAAACCTAGACAATTACCTAGAGTTACCTTATTTTCAGGCAAAGATATTTTGGCAGTTGAAAATGACCTGCATGAACATCCGCGGTGGTCTAGTGGTTAGAGCGTTAGGCTCACAATCTGAAGTTCGGGTTCGATTACCAATGGCGACATTGTCGAAATCACTTTGTGAGACTATTTGTTTGGTAAGAAAACCGCAGGCTTGAATCACCTGATTGACCGAAAAAGTAAGATGCTTCAGTGCTTTGGAGGGCATATTTAGCCGTTGATCCCGCCAACTAGCCGAAAAAACGCCTTCACCAACCTGCAGTGGAGCAACGGAGAGCTGCAGTGGTGAAGTATACTCGATACACCTTCTGGTTGATTGAGGGGAGGCCCATGCCTAGCAGCGGGCCGTATACAAGCTGTTACTGAGAACATAACGAAAACTTTGTGGGATGATTCAGATTCAGACCATGATTCTGAGTTAATATCAAGTGGAATTATCCATCGCAAAATTCTGGAACTCAAACTAATTTAAAAATAAACTAAAATTTTCATACGTTGTCACTAACACCCGTATAAGGTCACGAGCATTAATATGTATACACTTTGGTACCATGTCACATTAACTTTTATGACAAATTGAGCAGTAAGTCTCACTAAATGTCAAATATGTTAGTGCGACAGAGTCCTAAAGTGGGTACATTATATTGCTCATGACTGTACCTGTACGTGATTGTTCATGGTGTAAGTGATATCGTAAGGAATACTGCGGGGGATGATTCGGCTCATGTTTCTGGGTTAATAGAAGAGAAATTGAAATTTTTATCGCAAAAAGTATAGAATTGAAAATAATCGAAAAAATATATGAATTTTGCGGCGGAAAATTCCACTTGGTATTAACTCTGAATCACGGTCTGAATCATCCTTCAAACTTTTCGTTACGTTGTCGCTAACACCCTGTATAGGCATCTGCCCCGCATCGTCTGATAAGTAAGGACTCAGCTTTCAAACTTTGCATAAGAGTTGTCAATGTATGGACCACCAGCCTACCTTCACCTACCCGTCCGTGGTATTTATTATCTACTTACTAGGTAAACATAAAGCTGCTCTTTCTTTTGTAAAATAATATAATATTAAATATTACAAGATTGTAATATTAAATAATAGCAACAGAAAATTCGTTCTAAAATTAATATACTTACTAATAATGAATATTTAAATTTAGATTAGATAACGTTATTAAATTATCAGAAATTGTAATAAGTAATAGCTTTTCTATAATAAATCGATAGTAAATTATGGATTTTATTTTACTAAGTTCTAGATGTAATAATAAACTCAAATTATTTTATGCATTTTATCGGCTAACTTCGAGGGAAATAAATTAATAAGGTGATTGTGTTTATTAAGGGACGCAAAAGCAGGGTTGTTATTAATGTGTCTTTCAAAGCCTGAAGAGCCAGGTAAAGGTCACAGACTAGACACTACACAAATGTCAAATTATAGACTGGAAGACGATAAGGTGACACAAATGTCTCTTAATTATGTTGTTATAAATGTATACAATATACATTTATAACTTTACACTCACACTAATATACATTACAGATCTATAATAGGTGTGTTCGCAGAAAGAGTGACTTACATCACAGTTCGAATCCTGCTCGAGTCTGAAACCACTGAATTCGACTTTACATAAATGATATAGCATCATTGTATTTCCAAAGGGGTAGACAGAGGTGTTACGTATATACACTCATTCCTCGCGAGCAATTTTTAAGTGAAAAGGGGCCAGACTATCGCCCGTAACCGAGCACAAGTTCTGTGTAACCACGTGACATGAATTAAAGTACTACCTCATCTTCACGTTAACCCGAAACTTCCAACATCAATCTTACCTCTCAAGTCTAGTCAAAACTGACCTCTAAACTACTAAGTAACACGTAACTTAATTGATCGCACTAAGATCCATTGAGCTATGAATATCTAATTAGGCCGCTTCTATCTTGTGTTAGCAATAAAATTAAATCTCCCTTAATTGGAGTTTTGGGAGGAGGCTTTAGTTGAGCAGTGCTTTTGGACCATTTCGAGTAATCTTATGTCAGGACACTTTGTATTAAATGTCTCGGCTAATAATGCTATTTTCTTGACAACTGTTTCACCAACTGAACTCGTTTAGGGTTTAGCCAAGTTGCTAACGATTATGACAAATGACAATCGACAAAATTTTATTTTTTTTGCCGAATATGGCATTAGCTACTTGGCTGGATAAAACAATCAATAGTGACAGTGATAAAAACTTATAGAAATGATAATAATATAATGTGACACAAAATGACATGTCAATCTCATATGTGTTTTAATGACATGTTACAATTTTCGTTCGTTATACCTGATTATGTCTCTTTTTGCTCTTTATGTCGAACACAAATTATTGTATTTTACGAATTTTACTAACTCATTACACCTTTTACACATCACATCGCTCCCAAATTTCAGAATTCTCGAGAATTTACTGGCATGAATGTTGTTTGTTGTGTGTTTTTAGGAGAAGTATAGCCTTCTATAATATTCTATAATATATTATATATCAATGAAAAAATGTATCAAAACACCCGACGAATGGTATTAAATTACATTGTGTGCTTAGGAGTTTCAGCCGAGGAGAGATAATAAAAAGTCCTTGTGCCAATATTTACATTCTCACACCACCCGTCGAGTTTCAACTTTGATTAATATTATGACAAGATCGTTTATTTAACTTCTATCTCACAACATTTAGTTGATTGATTTATTTACAAATTATTTGTAGAGATTTATACATGTTAATACTATGTTTATTCAAATCATTCAATTTAGGGCATCTAAACAAGTAGTGAAACTTCAGTGACGTTCAATTATTTGTTTAAATGATGTTTAATAACGATTATTTTCTTTTTCTTGTTACAGGTAGAAGGTATGCGGGCTCGAGGGGTACCCGCTACCTTGCTACTGTTGCTCTTTGCAATAGAGGCTCTGGACGCAAATCGAAGAAAACAAAAAGACAAGGTGATCCCAAACACCATCAACATATGTGACATCAGTGATAGGGACTCCAAAGTCCACTGCTACTGCGAACAAAGCCAAGAGTACAACGAAGCAGAGAAGACAGAATGCTGGGTCTTCAACGGAGGGATACAAAAGTCAGACCCACTGTGGTCCAGCTTCTCTTCACAGTCAAACATTCAAACCCTCGCGTTCAACGTAAGGGCAGACGGAGGCCTCGACTTTGTCCCAACAAAAGTCCTGCAATTCCTCCGGAGACTCAAAAATTTCAGCATCAAATTCAGCTCTATACCAAAAATAGACTCATACACCTTCGCCAATTTATCAGCAGTACAAGAGATGACATTCACAAAAAATAAAATAAAAATACTAAGCAAATACGCATTCTACAACATGCCAAATTTAACTGTGCTCACTTTAGACGAGAACAGAATAACAGAGCTTGTAACAGATACGTTCTACTCGCTCCCGGCTCTACAGAAACTTTATTTCACTAGTAACAACATAAGCGTAATACAAGATGGAGCGTTCAGACATCTTGTCAACTTACTAGAATTAGAATTGGATAGAAATAATATAAGTGAGCTGAAGAAAGAAAGTTTTAACGGTCTCGCTAACCTTCAGCGTCTAGATTTAAGAAGAAACAAATTAGCTGTACTAAACTCATTCACTTTCACCGAACTATGGAATCTTCAGGAATTGTTGTTAGATTATAATGATATTTATATTATGGCGCAGAGAACCTTTGATGGGCTGTCGCTGTTAAAGAAGCTAAGTTTGAGTCATAACAAACTTGTGACCCTGCCAAGTGGGCTCTTTGAAGGAGTCAGAGGTCTCACAGCATTAAATCTAAGACACAATAAGCTACAAAGATTCACATTTGACAATCTTCGTCCAATATACGATAATTTGAAGAATAAGAATAGTTATATCTATCTTGAAGGTAAGTTAAAAGATTAATAAGTACCTAACTACAATTAAGTTCAAGAAAATTACTCACAATAATCCCTCCCCTAATTTCCCTATTCACGTATTTCGGAAGCGCTCAAGTGGAGAGAATCTAATTTTCTGCAGCAGAAATCAATCAACATCAATTATATTTGAAGATCTAATTAATTATGTTACTTAATTCGAAACGTGCCTCTTTAATCTATACGTGATCTATATTGCAATTTAATTGTGTAATAAAAAGCAATTAGTATGAGCAAGCTTCGACTGTAGCCGGTGATATTTCAATTAGAGAGATTAATTAAAGCTTTGATTGTTTCAGGAAACGACTTCGACTGCAATTGTCATCTGGCGTGGATGCATAGACTCAGGCACGAAGCGAAGAGCGTGAAAGTGCGAACGTCTCTAGAAAATTTCATTTGCAAATTCAATGTGGACCCGTCAATGAATTCGCACCTCGCTTATTTTGAAAGGAGCGTCATAAGCTCGAATAATTTGTATGAGATTGACGATAAAAGTGACATAAAGGATTATTCTGACACGGATGACTTTTTCCACGAAGAAGCAGATGAAATTTACGATGAGCCAAAGTTGGCGAAGAAGGCGAATGACAAAACGCTACTACAGATTCCCGTTGAATTATTACCATGTCCACAAGAAATAAAAACGGTCACAGACAGGACGTACACTTATCCTTCTCAGAATGAAGCGAAAGATTATAGGAATCTTATCCTTAATTCGAGGTCACACAAGTACGGTGTAGATTTTATCGTATCTCTTTTCCCATTCCTTATAGCGACGGGACTTTTTGTAAATTTTGTTATACAATAGAGACGACAATTTAAACGTCATACTTGTGTTTAGAGTAACGACTGTTTTGGCAATAGACTGTCGAATATAAACATTTATGACACCTCAAATCTAGACATCTGTCTGATCCGAAAAAGTTAGATGTATCATCAATATCACTTTCAATACCTACAAAATAGAAATATATTATGTTTTGATCCCGAAAAAATAATGTTACAATGTCCTTTGGAATTACAACCAAATCTTATTAAGTATATTATTATGGACCACTATTTTTTGTAGGAAAATCGTACTTTTGAAATAATATTGTAGTTAATGTCCGCTATTGTAATATTTTTACCAGACTTTTTTTACTTGTCTGAGATTTTCTTTATTTGTTCTGTTTGCGTTATCGAATATTTACATTTTCATATAAAGTTTAGTCAAACAACGGCACACAATCATGAGTAAATAACTTTATTTATTACTTATTAAATGTAGACTGTTAATCAGAAAAAAAACCGTGGATGAACCCCCGTTGCATTAATTTGAATGTAACTTCTGGTAAATGCGTGGTTTGAATTTTTGGTAAATAGACTTTATTATTTTAAGTTTGCGCTACAGATTTGATTATTTATCAAACAACTTCACACGCATTTGTTTTATAAGAATTGTAATCATTTATTTTTCCTTAAAAAGGAAAGGAATGTTCAATGTTGTATTTTACATTTTATTCCAAATATTCTATGTAGGTACATAAATGTAATAATGTATAAAGTGGTACACTATAATGATCGTGAATCTTATATATAGAATAACTAAAACTAACTAGCATTAAATATGATCACTCAAGAAATCATGAAAATTGTAAATGTTAAATTAATCATTATGTAAAGAAATGTGATATAATTGTAAGTAATTAATTATTACATATAATGTACAGTAAAATATTTCTTATTGTCGAAAATAATTGTACTTTTCTATAAGAAAATGTCATTGACTTTGTCGATAACTTTGAATTTATTTTTCTTGTTGCAATTCTTAAGAAAAATTCTATGTAAATATTCGTGAAAATAATTTTATCTATAACAATCTATGAAGATATTTTGTAAATAAATGTTTGTCTGAGAATGGCTGTAATTTAAGAATAAATCCGGGTCGACTCCTAGTAATAAGATCGATTGAATGAACGTTTCACAATACTGTATCTGTTTATTATTTTTTTAAGTTTACAAAAGGCTTCGTTCCACATCTTGTTATAGACGGAAAAAAAATCATTCTTTACCGAAACCAATTTTAATATTAGGAGCAGATTCGCATGATTTGTAAACTATTAATGAATATTCTATGTAAATATTTTATCAGTTATAAAAAGTGTATAAAAGTTTGAGTTTTGTAATTGTATTTTCGTCACAATACATCCTGGCACCAAAACCTGGAGATAACGTGAGATTGATGAGTTATGAATATTAAATGTTTTGAGAAGGATGAATATTCAGGTTCTATTTAAAAAGCATCAGCTGTCAGCCTTGAAATTTGGAATGTATACAACTCAACGGTTGTGCTAACTTTAAGGTTTTCGTTTAATATTTAAACCGCGTTGTTAGGCTCAGAGTATAATTATACTACGAATACTTTAGAACAACTTTTAAAATCAAGCACTTGATATACTCAATAGATCATCATCATCATCATCAGCCGTACGACGCCCACTGCTGGGCATAGGCCTCCCCCAAGGATCTCCACGACGAACGGTCCTGCGCTGCCCGCATCCAGCGGCTTCCCGCGACCTTCACCAGATCGTCGGTCCACCTTGTAGCGGGCCTACCCACTGAGCGTCGTCCGACACGTGGTCGCCATTCTAGAACCTTTCCGCCCCATCGGCACTCAATAGATCATGCATGCATATAAAATCTTGCTACTGATTGCCTCAACTGAAAACTCGACGTTACTCAGATTTAGATTTCACAGATAAATTTTAATATAAATACATCTTATTAGGGTAAAAATGGTGTTGATTCCAGTACACACCATTTAATTTTACATTAATTTATACCTGCCAATTTCTTACCCGCCGAAAAGGAAAGGGACGTGTAATCGAACACACGTCATTCTTAGGCAGAAATTCAAATAAAATAACCCTATCATAATTTTACATTGGTCAATAGCCCGACAGAATTAAAATGACAGCACACGTGAAACGGGTAGTATGTCAGCAAGTTGCCTATTGTATTCGCCCGGGTTATTAATTAATTCACTCATTCATTTTAAAATTAACAGTTGTCAGCTATCCGTTCTTTTCGTTTTCGGCCATAGAGCAACACGGACCTCCGCGGACCTGAGTTTTTCGGCGGTTAAGAAAATGGCGGGAATAACTTAAAAAGAAAATTAGTAGGTGTCTGCAAGAATCGGGACCATTATGTTACTTATTATTTTTCTGTCTTTTTATATTTTTATGTTACTTATTATTTTTCTGAATTTTCTGTCTAAAATCAAAAAGAAATGAAATATAAACAAAACAGTTTCCGCTTTTATAATGCTTCAGTTTAAGCATACTATATTTTCAATTAAGTAAGTGGAAAGTTATTAATATTTTTATAAAAATGTAAAAGTATAAGTAAAGAACGCTGATGCTATGAAAACATGTTGTATTTATAACTTTGTCTAGACCACTATAACGAAATTCATGACTTCATTAAAAACTGCTGCAAACTACGCCGAAATATAATGAAATATTTATTAAACCTAGGTTTCCTTTGTTCTAAGTTAAACAAAAACAAAGTTGATGTACGTAATTGTGTAAACTTGTGTAAATTATTTATTAATTTTAAAATTATTTCATTAAAGGTTGATGTTGGAAATTGGAATTTTCTTATCAGACACCTATTTTATGAGTTAGCCCGTAATTAAATCCCTTTTTGGGAGCGTAATCAAAATTAAGAGCTTTAAGATTCCGACCTTTTGGTAACTTTCTTCCCGATTGATGTAAACTGTGTTGCGACCTAACAACCTTTCCGATGTCTAAACGCAGCTACTTCTAAACTTAAATTAAAAATCGGTTACTATTTGAAAAAATATTAATACACGAAAGTTATTAGCGATCTAATTATTTATTTTTTTAACCATGTATTTAGGTTAAGGATATAATAATAAAAAAAATGTTAAAAATATCAAAGAAAACGTTACGTCTATAATTCCAAGTAAGTAGTCGGAGGTAAATCTATCGCATTAACGATCATCCATCATCATCATCATCAATTTAAGAGCCACGCTCTTGTCGGTGTAGCATTTTCCATTCCAGTCTATCAAAGGCCAATTCCTTGACTTCCCTATAAGACACGACGTTAACCTTTTCTTTAATCTGTTCCATGTAAGCTCTTCTTGGTCTTCCCTTTCCTCTCTTTCCTTCTAGCTTTCCTTCACGAACGATCCCTTTTCCTTAACGATCATCCACACAAATAAAAACACAAAGATACAAATGTAACAAAATTTCGTAATTTACAGGAAAATAATTAACCTAGGCATGATTTTGCATTAAAGATGATCAATAGGTATCTATAAATTATATTATCTGCACGCAAATTCTCAATTAAACTCAAAGTTTTTACTGACGTCATCCATAAATTAATTGGAAAACGTATATTCTGAGGGATTCTGTCACTGGGATTTGAACAAAAGCACGCACGCAATAACTAGGCCATAACAAATAAAAAAAAAAACATTTCATTTCCTGTTGACAATAAGTGAACTGAGAGCAGAATAGAAAAATAAAAAATGAACTATAAATGCTATAGAAATAGAAACCATTCTAAATAATCAAAAATAAATTTCATATCGGATTTTTTTTATATGTATACTTATTATAAAAAGAAAATAAAGGTCGTGTCGTATCAGGAGATGAAGGATTTGGCGGGAAGAAGAGAGGAATGGCGATTACTCCACCGACAAGAGAGAGAGAGATAGATGGCCTCGATACTTGACCGTTTGTATTGATGACGTTACTCGGACAGTGTCAATAGAAAATTTTCCTTTTATCTTTTCGTAAAAAGTATCTCATTTGACTAAGTAGTATAATGGCCCATTTTGCATGAGAACCGGTGTTTCAAGCAGGTGGTGAGTGGCATAAAACAGAAGACCAAATCAGATGAAAAGTGGTTCGTATGTAGATCAAAATTTTAAACTCAGAGGCGAAAGGGTACTTTCAAGAAACAAACAAAAAAGTGTAGTTTCTCATCATCATCATAACGGCCTGAGTGGTCAGTCAGAGGCACATCTATCGCAAGACGAACTAAGTACTCACAGCTCACTCAGATTTCTGTTATACCAACATGATAGGTAGTGAGTCGTATCGCCTATAATGGTCGAGCCAACTGTGTTAACGACTCAATTGTGTTTTGAACGAGATGTTCTGCAACAAAATGATATTTCACCACAGATACGAAGATCCCATCAAGCTTTGACACACTCCTTGCAGAGTTTATTCACGCATCAATATTTAACCCGAAATAAATGAATATGTTAATATTGCTGAAACGTCCATTAAAAGTTTACTCAGTAGAATTTATACTGATGAACTTGAAAGCACTTAAAATTTAGATAAGCACTAGACTAATCAAACTAGAAGCAGCCTTCTATGTAAATGACAAGTCTAGCAATGGCACCGGTCAAACCACACCACAGAGCACTGAAGCAAATTACGCTCGACCACTTAGAGGCGGATGTCATATAATTATCGTCCTAGTTGGCATAGTGATTAGTATATAAACGATAACGTATCTTTGAATGAATACATAACTAATTATAAATATCTTGCTGAGCACCCGTTTAATGCAAATTGAGACTTTGTTGATATCAAATTCGTAATTTCCCAATATCTACAAAGTTTGAAAAATTCAAAATAGACGAAAGGTGGTCGTCCAAATAGGTGAAAATTTGACTAGAAGAGTTGGATGAGCTAAATTAAATGGACCTGAAATTGCTCTTTGACAAACTGGCGGATCAACTGCTGAGTTCCAGTTTTGTTGGAGTTTGAACGTAGTTTCCTGCATAGTATTAGTTTCTAAGACTCCGATCATATTGGCGCGAAGAGAGGCACCGTAGAGAGTGCGCGTCTCTGAAGAGTTTGATCCCAAAGACGAGCGCCATCTGTTACTCGCCGATACAATCGGTGGATACTATAAGCGACACAATGTCAGGCTATACTACAAGCGACAGTATAGCCGCGTCCGAAGAATTGTACAAATGTATAAAAATAAAAGTTTAAAAACTGAAACCGGCTACGGAAAAATCATGCTCTTAAAATTATGAAATAAGAAAATAGGTAAATTCGGAAGAATTTCAGAGATATAGGTACCTACTTGGTGGTTTAGAAGTTAGGTTGGAACAGACGTGCATACATACATCCATACATACATACTACAAAGCGGTCAAGCACATAACCCTCCTTTTTGATACGCCGAAAAATTAGTCGGGTAACAATTAGTGCTGTCGTTTTCGGTCGGTTGATGTGCTGAGTTTGGTAGTTTGTTGCAGGCGATCGGTTTCGGATTCATACATAACCATTAGTCCAACACAGTTGCCTTGGCGAAAATGCATAATTAAGAATTAGTGTTTTTGCTGCGTCGCAATGTGAATTGAACAACGAGAACAGTAGCTGGACTAAATACGTAAGTATTTACCTACCTAGGTGCAATTTTATTGTAAGTACATTTACTTTATTTTTTTATGATATTTTTTTTTATTTTTAGGATGGAGCAGCACATTATTAAATAAATATTTAAAAAACTCTAAAATTTTAATGATTTTTTGCGGCGCGAATTTTTACTTGACAACAGCTTAGAATAATGGTCTAAAAATCATCTCCCAAAGTTTTCGTGACGGTGTTACTAACACCTTATAGTATAATAGCCCCCTAGCAATAACCCATTTATCATAGTGTCCGCTAACCTAACCTGAAGATTTGACAGGTCCGGTTTTTTACAGAAGCGACTGCCTGTCTGCTTAGTATAACAATTATAACAATTTTTTGCAAAGCAAAAGAAAAATATCGAAAAAAGAGCACGATGCAAAATATGCCTTTCAATAAAGGAGATCTGGAAATCATTCAGAAAAAATAATTCTGGGAAGTACTTCAACCCGCCATTTGTGGATGTCAGTCATCCGTCGATCGGGAATAAATAACCTGCGCTAGCAACGAGAAACTGCTTTAAAATTGGGTTTCAGATCCACAGGTTCATTTTAAATGGGAATACTTTAAGCCAGGAATTATGACAGATAAAATATCCGATCCGAAGTAAAAAGAAGCTACAAGGTTTTCAAGTTCATTAATAATGTAAGTAGGTACGTATAAATATCGATTAATGGATCATTGGAGAAAAGCTACAGCACTCACTTATGCATAGAGAAACTCACAAAACAGCTCTTGACAAGCTGCGTGATAAACACGCTCGTCCCGGCTGGACAAGAGGCTCTGTAAAGGCCTCTGTAATAATTTAAGTAAGACCAATACAGCAAGTGAATGTGTGGGTGAGTAGTCTGATGTAAGTAAATAATCGTTACATGAGCCATGTCAAGGCCTTTTGGGGGCTCAATAGTAACCCTGACACCAGGGTTGATGGGGTTGGTAATCCACTTCACAATTCACACGATAGAAGAAGAATAATTTAAGTGTTATTTTCTCTTGGCCATGACTTTCTGGACGAGAGTGATAACCGTTACACCACCAGATTCTCCTCCTCCTCTAGATCGAAAGAATTTCCCATGGTCCTATCCATGGTTAACACGTTTGTCCCGGCTCGACAAGGGCTGCGGGTTCAAGTCTCGTCCGAGTCAGATATTTTTTCTATGTAAATTTTCTTTTTGTAAGATTTTACTTACTGAAACTAGAACCCTAGTAACTATCAGAATGCTATAATTTCTGAAACGTGTTTTAAAAATAAACAAATTAAATAAAAGTTAGTCAGTTGGGCTTGACCGTGTGAAATAAGAGCCCCCAGCGCTCCCCATTTGTCCAGCCAAGTAGTAAATGCCATCAGAACTCACGTGATGCTATAAATTTATACTTATAAAGTGTACCCAAATTTATGCGCAATAAAATCTTTATCTTTTTTTTATCTTTGAAATACAGTGGTTTACAGCCCGAGCATAGGATTCGAACCCGTGATACTGGTGTAAGTTACGCTATATCCTCATGAGGTTAAAATTCTGAACAATGATGTTTGAATTTTAAAAGGACTTTCGGTGGTACTACTATATTGTGTAAGATATTTATAGTAAAAGATGTTAAAAGTCTGAATTAAAGTTTCGATTCAACAGTGGGTTCTACGTATTTTATTACGGAAACAGAAACAACGTTCGAATAGAGACTAGTTACTGGCTCAGTTGCACTCCAGCTAACGAAACGATTAGAACCATTCGACGAAGTTAAACAAAGAGCAGCCAATCTGTAATTGAACTTTAGTTGCGTTCGCTTGAAATAATCTTTCCGCAGAGGTACTTATTGCCAATACATTTTTTTTTCATTTATTTTGTAACTACGAAATTGTATCTACTGCAATGTTATTTGTAGCTACAGATCAATTCATAGAAAAACAATAATAATAAAAGTTATTATCGTTATTATTAATTTCATTACAATCCAATCTGATTTAGAAAGAAAGAAGGAAAAAAGAAAGCTCTATGTCGAAACAAAGGTGTTGTTTATCGACACTAAGACGGCGGCGTCTTGATGCGATTACAAATAAACAGTTACACACTCTTACTAACTTCTTTACCATTAAAGAGCTACACTCTTCTCGGTGTAGCATTCTCATTGCTACTTTTTAAGGGAAATACAGGGCATTGTTCTAAGTTAAAACACAGAATAACGTGTTCTTACCGCGTTCTTATCTCATCAGTCATCCCGTGATCATGGCACTTGGAACAGTGTCGAAATATCGGGAGTCTCATATCCCTACTTTAAACGCGGTAAGAACCCGTTATTATGTGTTTTAATTAAAATATAGGGTAGTTGTTTCTCTCTTGCCTTCCGCTCCGCAGTACTCTGTCTGACGAGAGTGGGATGCCGCCCAGAGTAGTCTATTTTAAAACCTTACTAGGACTCCTATCCTCCGCCTCTGAATAGTACTCACAGTTACTGCTTGCTCTTTCCGTCTTGCATTGCCGTACCGATCTCCGTCTCTGCAACCACCTAGATCTTCACCTGTATTCCTAGGCAAGGGTTCTCTGTTATACCTTGTTAGGTCTGCGACAAGGCCGCTGATCAAAAATTGCCCCAGTGGGGGACAAAGAACCTCTGTCCCGCCTGGGGCCGGGTCTTGTATGAAACTAAAACCAAAAGCACAAAATTGACTAACTGATCGATTAATAAATTACTTAACTTTGTCGATAGTTTCAATCTCCAGCCCTAAAAATATAATAATAATAATAATAATCTTTATTGAACATAGGCTTACAATTTTACATTAATAATATACTTTATGAAATATCAAAACTGACAGTCATCAATTACAAAACCAAACTTCTATTATTAGCAATTTGGTTAGCACATATTTGACAAATACACAAAATTCTCACAACAGCATTTACCATTTCGGTTGTGGCCTCTGAAACCAATTCATTTGCGAAACAAATCAATCATTCCCTATTACGTTCGTGAAATGAGCCAATGTACGTTTGTATGAATTTTGAAGGGTCCATCCACTGGGTCGACATAGCTCAATGGGTCAAAGCGATCTTTGAAAAGGTAATAGCCTCCGCTGGCTATTCACTATCCTTTATATTGGTAATGGTACAGTTCTCTCTCAGAACTAGGGTCACATCATTACGTAAATGATGTATTTTTATTCAAAGTGGTCAGTTTATCAAAGGATTCCGCTTTTATAGTTGGAGGATCAGTGAGTGGAGTATAGAGGAGGATTAGAGTCACTGTTCTATACAGGAATAGAAGAAAAAGGATGGAAAGGCCCTAATGAATATTTTGTATGAGAACCGCTGTCGGCGGTTCGACTCCGCTCTCTTCTACTAGTACTCCTGCAAACAGATTACTTTGACAGCTCGACTGCTTCTGTAAATTCCATAGCTGCTTTACCGGCAATAAATATTTTATATGACAGGCTGCAATTGTATCGTTATTTTCGTAAGATATAGCATATAAAAGTATTTTGTTGATAAATACTAATGTTTTTGGCATTCTTGTGATAAGGACGGATCTCCTTGCATAATAGTCGATATTTGTTTTTTTCGTCTGCAAATTATAATACACAAGACGACCTTATAATATACTATCGTAGACCTCCGTGGGTCGTACAGTTTGCGGACTAATGGAGTGCAAAGTTGAAGTATGAACTATATGCTCATACTTGTATAGAGCGTGTTTCATGCTAACTTGGCTCTTTCAATCTTTTTATTATATTCCGTGGTTCTACACTTCTACACTTGTTATATCTCACTAGGACACCATAGTGGCACCATCACAGTCGCGTCATCAAGACACACGCAGGATTTGCACGGCAACCACGACGCGCGCGACGCACATTATCGAGCGTTTTGACCAATGGATACAGCGAACGCTATCTACGTAGATAGATGACGTACGGCTATTGGCCGAAGCTCTCGATACATTCACGCTGCTATTTACGTGTCGCGAAGGCCGGTGTGGTAGCGTTTATATAACTGCAACCACGGTCGCACCACAAAAGGAGTTTGGTTACTGGTTTTTGCAGTGTAATTATTTTTTTTTAATTCCGAAATAACAATTTGTAAAAAGCAATATTCCTACACTTTGGGTTTTCTGGCGGGAACGTGAAAGATGTGGTTGCTTTCTTCATTGAATAATCTAAATAATGAATACGAAGTGGTGTTTTGAAGTGGTGCGATAATATTTGTCTATGTACACTCTAATTCTGTTAAAATAATTTGGTATATATTATAATGTATATTTTTGAATTGAATTTGAATATACACACCATTAACACATGTTTATGGAATACGATGTTCGTGCGTCACCTAACAGGGTCCACATAATACCAGCGTCGTGGTTCACGCCGCGGCTTGTGCTGAGTGAGGCCCTTTTATCTCAGGACGTCCACCACCACCTTATGGTCATTTCGACAAACATCCGTCTTGCTTTTTTGTAATTGTTTTAGTGGAAATTTGATATGATGTTGTTGACTTTTTTTTGTGTGTGGCGTCCTTTTATAATAAACCTTTTCTATTCTATTCTATTCTATTTTGTGGTTAATCATCGCATTATGTTAGTCGGAAACCATTCGCGATAGTGTTATTATATCAGAATATTCAATAAACAAAGTGTACTATCGAGTCGCTTTGTGCCAAGAAAAAGCTTCATAACTCGAAAGTTTATGTGGAGTGCGGAGTTAATTCGTATGGGGTTTGGAGTAGGAGTCTGCTCCGAGGGTGGGGGCTTAGGTTTCATAATTCATCGTCATCACATTTCATCATTTTATTAATGATCAAGAAATAAACCCTTTTTATTACACCAAGGTACAATAACAACTTTCACCCATTATTATTCTGATCAAAATAAAGAGAAGCCATATAGGTAGCAACATCATTCTATACATAATGTGATCCAAATATCAAGCAACAATTAGTTACATTACGTTTTTGAATAATTATATACCGCAGCAATGAGAAAATAGGTTATTATCACGTTAAAAGTGAACAACGCCATCTATCTTATTTTTGGGGAACGCCGATTGGAAAGTCCTCATTGTGCATTTTTATATGCATACAAAGTTAAATTGCAATTTTTCTTTTTATAGAATTGCTTCAATGTGGCCTTATTTACCCCCCTGCTGCTGCGTCGTAAGTAGAATATGAACGACAAAAATGTATCCTATAAATTCGATAAAGGCGGTAAATTTTGCTCACGTCAGCAAACACTTCGGTTCTCCGATATCGAACCCGCTTGGTAAAGTCGACGTTTTCTCCCTTTATAAGTTTTATGATATCGGCCAACTTCGGGCCACTTCTTCAATATAATAGCACAGATTTATTTAACAATTACAACGTAACAGATAAATCACACAGTAAAAAAAAAAACTATTTTTGCCGAGATAATAATCTACTCGGCGATTTCAGTGGCGACCGCTGCATGCTAAAATGTACCTAAACACTTAAGCGTAGAGTTGTTATTGTTTTGCTCCGCGCGGCCTCACGGGGCCGCAGACGGCCTGACGAGCCGCATGTAGATACATAATACTCAATTACTTAATTCTTTTTTTATGGTTAGATAGAGTGACGAAGCCGGATTACTGGTAATACTCTCACATGTATATCGGATCTTAACTTGAGTGTATGAAACGGTAGATGGAAGAAGCAAGAGAAGTGTGAGAAATAATCCTGAATATGTATGTACCTTTAACATATCGACTCGTTTACCTACCACTTATTTCAAAGGTCTTTGATATAAGTTCAGTCAAAGTAAGTTTTATTGAAGTCTTTCTAAATAGGAATTTTTTCTCCTGCTATTCATTTACAAGGCTTCGTCGGTTGAGTTGGTTCTATACTAGTAGCATTTATTCACTCAGTACTAATTTGATTCCAATCTACTAACTTAAATTGAATTTCCTGTTATCTTTAATATTAAACCCATAAAACACTGCAATAATTTGATTTTGATTGACATACATACGGTCATGAGTACTAATATGTGTACACTTTGAAACCATGTCACATTAACTTTTTTGACAAATTAAACCGTAAGTCACATTAAATGTCAAATATGATAGTGCGACAGGGTTTTAAAGTGGGTACATGATATTGCTCATGACTGTAAATATATAAGAACACGCCTATTTCCCGTTGGCATAAGCAGAGAAGGAATTTGACCACTATAATCCTGACAAACCACCTTCGGTTCTTCCACTCTTATCATATACTTGAAGCAAGCTCGCAGGTTTAGTGTACTTTCGACTTGGCCTTTCTTTAAAGTGACGACCTCCTTAGTCCTATTAAGTATTTTTTTATTACATTCTATTGTTATTTTTTGTCTTTGTCAGTCTACAAAAAAATCAGACAGAATATTCGATATATGCACTCTCAACAAGGTAAAACATCCTGGATCTCCGCCGTCGGCTTTCGGACATCATCATCATCATCACCAGCCCATTAAAGTCCCCACTGCTGGGGCACGGGCCTTCCCTATGGATGGATAGGGAGATCGGGCCTTAAACTACCACGCGGGCCCAGTGTGGATTGGTAGTTATTAACGACTGCTAATCCAGCCGGGACCAAGGGCTTAACGTGCCTTCCGAAGCACGGAGGAGCTCGAGATGAAAACTTCGGCTTTCGGACAATCAGCTTACAATTAGTGTCCTAACCAGACTCTTGACTTCCCCTTAGAAGTAAACTCAAGCCCTTCAAATTGTAAAATCCCGCTGAATCGCTGACAGTCTCACAACCATCTTAAAGTATACATAATATGATCCTAGACATAACAAGTCTTAGCAAGTATAACGTTACGAGAATTACTCACGACGAGTAATAACACATCTTATGTTTCATAAAATGGCGGGGAGGCAGTAAAATAACCTGTGGGTAATATTATTAAGGAAATTACTAAGGCCTGCGTATTGGCTGACGAAAATGTTTGCGGTTTCTTCGAAAAATTCAAATTCAAAAATATTTATTTTTCAAAATTGGCTTTAGCGCTTTTTGAACGTCAATAAATTAAATGACATATTATGTAACTAGCTGTAAAACTACTACCACATCGGAATCTGTAACGCTGAGGGAAAGACGTGGCCAGAAAACCTCCCAGCACAGGGCCCTAGTCCTACTGTTTTCTTTTTTAAATCCAGTTTGTATTACATAATGCCATATTAAAATTTCATTTACAATGTGACGGCCTCCGTGGCCCAGCGGTTTGAGCGTTGACGTCACGATCCGGGAGGTCCGGGTTCAAATCCCGGTGGGGACATAATTATCACAAATATCACTTTGTGATTTCTAGTTTGGTTAGGACTTTACAGGCTGATCACCTGATTGTCCGTAAGTAAGATGATTCGTGGTTCGGATGGCACGTTAAGCCGTTGATGGTCCCGGTTACTCTTACTGATGTACTTCACGGATTGATTACACTTTTACATTGAGGTCTAACTCTCTCTACCTATTTAAGAGCTGCGCTCTTGTCGGTGGAGTAACCGCCATTCCTCTCTTCTTCCCGCCAAAACCTTCACCTCCCGATACGACACGACCTGCACCTTCTCTTTTATTTGTTTCATAAATGTTGAGGTCTAACTACAAAACTAAAATGCAGTAATATAACAAATAATACTTAGCCTCGTTTACTTCTCTACAGCCATAGAATAGGCAAGAAAATAACATAGCCAAATTATATACTTTTATGAAACGTCAAAACGATACATTTCAATGGAATTTGTATAGAAAATACTCACGTATGACGTCATTAATTATAGAAAATCAGTACATATAAAAACGAAGGTGGATTTTTAATTAATTCAGTCTGACTTTAATTTCTAATAAGCATTTTATAATTTCTCTTTGAACTAGTCACCTATCCTGAGATCTTTATTATTTTGGATAATAAATGTGTCACTATAGACTTCAATACCAAATATGACTGAAAGTTATCCTCAGCCCTGCGGCACAGCAAACGCGCCGCGCGACGCCTGCATTATATCGACGGCTGTGAGCAATAGATGTTCGAATAAATGTTTTTAAAAACGAATAAATTCGAGATGTGAAGACGTAAGTGACGTAGAAACTATAGTCTTCATTATATAGAAACTGATAGCTCTGTCCAATTGAAGAGTTCTGACAATATTAAAAAGTTATCCACACAACCTACACGATAAGTACCTAGACGGCCTCTGTGATCCAGTGGTTGAGGGTTGAGCTCACGATCCGGAGGTCCCGGGTTCGAATCCCGGTGGGGACATATCATTAAATCATTTATTTATTTATTTAAATCATCTTTGTGATCCCCAGTTTGGTTAGGACATTACAAGCTGATCACCTGATTGTCTGATAGTAAGATGATCCGTGCTTCGGAAGGCACGTTAAGTCGGTGGTCCCGGTTACTACTTACTGATGTAAGTGAGTAATTGTTACGTGAGCCATATCCGGGGCCTTTGGCGGCGCAATAATAACCCTGACACAGGGGTTGATGAGGTTGGGAATTCACCTCACAACCCACACGATAGAAGAAGAAGAAGAAGTACCTAGAAGAAGAAGAATAGATAAGTCTTCTAATATTCACTTGTAAGTCAATAAAGCCGGATACAAATATTGCGAGGCATGTGCTCCGCACGCCATACGCCGCACGCTTTGCTATGTGTTATACGTGCTAGAAAGTAGTCCCAGGAAATCCTAATACAGAAAATCCCGGTATTCGTGTCGTAAATCCCGGGATAAAACTACTAAGTAACTGGGAATTCCCGGGATTTCGGGTACTCTAATACACGCGTAGCACATGCCTCGACACAAGCATTGAGAGGCATGCGGCGCATGGTCTGCGGGGCACATGCAATGTCGCTATCCCGTCTCAATATGTGGCGACGCGATGTTTTATAATACATAATAATAAAAGGTTTGTTAAATTAAGTAGCCAAATCATTTTATACTAACCAACACCCGTGTTATCCTAAAAAAGTCCTCACATTTAAACATAATCTTCTAACCTCTATATCTTAAAAATTAAATTAATCCTACACCGCCCTATCATTTATCTGTAGCAATCAAACAAACCCTACTTTATAAAGGGAGAGCGCAGAATTTCCGTGTTCATATAACCCGAAATCCCTTCAGAGGATATTCGAATTAAATGTGTCGAGGCGGTAATGCGTACGGGGCGTAATAGAGCTGGTACACTGCAGTTAGGAAATGTTTTAAAATGTTTCAACTGAGTCTTAGTTAACATTATTTTATTTATTAAACTTTATAACGAGATATGAAGCTCTACAGTTCCTGTCATTAATACGAATAATAATAATATTAATCTCGTGACTGTACACACGGTACAAACAGTGATCACATGATGTCGCAAGTAAGTATCCTCAATTTAAATAGTGACCATTTATTTTTAAAATGCAATAACGTATAATACAACTATTACTATTTGTTAGAAAGAGGTAGGCCTAGGCTTGCATACTCAAATTCGATCAAATTCAGGTTGTTTTAAAGAGATACCTGGTCAAAAGGCACGTTACGTCACGTCACGTCACGTCACGTCACGTCACGTCACGTCACGTCACGTCACGTCTCGTCTCGTCTCGTCTCGTCTCGTCACGTCACGTCACGTCACGTCACGTCACGTCACGTCACGTCACGTCACGTCACGTCACGCCACGCCACGCCACGCCACGCCACGCCACGCCACGCCACGCCACGCCACGCCACGCCACGCCACGCCACGCCACGCCACGCCACGCCACGCCACGCCACGCCACGCCACGCCACGCCACGCCACGCCACGCCACGCCACGCCACGCCACGCCACGCCACGCCACGCCACGCCACGCCACGCCACGCCACGCCACGCCACGTCACGTCACGTCACGTCACGTCACGTCACGTCACGTCACGTCACGTCACGACACGTCACGCCACGCCACGCCACGTCACGTCACGTCACGTCCCGTCTAAACTAATGCCCGTAATCCCTAATGAGGTGAGCCGATCCACAAGTAATCAAAAACAACCTGCAACTACTGTTGACACGAAGGCCTAAGATGAATGATGAACCTTACATTGACAAGCCTATCGGCCGTAATAATTAATGTCCATAATTGCATATTAGAAAGGACACAATCCCTGTTGGATTTTACAACATACGAAGAATAACGAATTATAACAATAAAATCCAACATAATTTTAGTAAAATGTCATGGTGTTACGCAATGTTTAGTAACGTTTACAAACATTTCATAACAGCAGTGTAGCGACACCATAATGCGCACGGGACGTAAAAGCGATCTCCTTTTAGACTGGAAAGCTTCTCAATAAATTACAACGGCATGGGAACGTAAAACAGAAATGTATATGGGCACAGACTAGGGCAATCTCGAGGTTAAAAGCTTGCGAGACGTGGAGACGAAGAATTCATTCTGTCGTCTTTTTAGAAGAATTTTGTAGTTTGGTTTATATAGGTGACGATTTCGGCGGACATAAACTTTATATTCGTTTTAGTGCGACTATTTTAAAACAAGCTTCTATCTCTTTCTTATACTTCTCGTGGGGGAAGGACGGCAATTTTTTTTTGTTTACTTACATGGCTTTTAATTACTGACTTTGTGTGTATTTGTTTGTCACTTATTATTTGTCTTTGATGGCATTAATGCGGAAAAGAAAAATCCTAACCACTTGCGCTGTCCTCATACACCTGAAAATAGCCCAGCTCAAAGAAAAAGGGAAACACTCACGTGATCAGCTTCTCTGTTCGTTTTACCAGGCCTGGTTTTTGTTGACAGCACTAGAATACAATCACAGCAGTCTATTCAAAATTAATTAGCGGCGGCGGTGCATTTACGATTATATTAAAATATTTGCAGAAAAAACGTATTATAGACAAAGCAGGAAAAAACAAAAGGAGAACAAAACGGAAATGAAGAGCACTGAGGGCACGGGCGGAGGAAAATCTTCATTCCTGAAAAATATGGTTTCGGGAGCATATGACCTAACCTGTATTGCGCTAGTTTTCCCTTCAGAGGTTGGAAGGTCAGACAGGCAAACGCTTTTGTAAAAAACCGGTCCTGTTAAATCTTCAGGTTATGTAAACGGAACCTGTGGAAAACGGGTTAATGCTAGGGAGATGATGATGATGATATAGCCTGGAAAATCCGTCATTGCCAGTGGCAGGGAATGGTATCTCTGTAAATCGTACGTTTTAATAAGGGTTAATAATGTGGTTATATATAACTTCTTTTTTTTTAATGCTGCTTGTCTTCCCGGGCATGTCGTAAAAACCGACAGAGGGATTGTGTCCTCTAACATGATGGGCTAATGTTATGGGCGATAGGCTGATCCCTTATCACCATAAGGTTCATGATATCCAGCTTACGACATCGTATCAACAGTGGCTGCAAGTTGCCTTTGATTACTTGTGGCTCTGCCCACCCCATTAGGGATTACGGGCGTGAGTTTATGTATGTATGTATGTTTTTTTTTAATGGGACTACTTGGCCTGATAACTACTTGGCTAGATTAACTATACTTTGCCGGACTAACTCCGGACTAACTTCTGGGCCAGATTAATTATGCTTTAACGGGCTTTCTACTTGGCTAAATTAACTATACTTTGCCGGACTAACTACTTGGCCGGATAAAGTTTTATAAAACTCAAGTAGAAGCTTTCAAATTGGGTACTATTTATGTACTTACTACCACGTTACCAATATTAAAACATTCAAGGAAGGTCATTAACAAGGGTTTGCACTCACAATCCCATACGGAATGTTTTTTTATTTTCTCTCTATAATAACGTAGGAGGAAGTTTCAAGAAGTAATCGCATATGAATGTTTATACACTAAGTATATTTTTTAAGTAGAAAATTGTTAGTAGTAAGTAGAACACCAAAATAAACAAAAATAAAAGAGTTATGGAGCGTTATATGATTTTATTGTGCCCTTGACAATAATATGTAGGCCTATTCTAATAATAGATTAGTAATAATGATTATATACTACATCATCACTAATTTAAGAGCCATGCTCTTGTCGGTGTAGCATTTTCCATGTTATTTTTTAGGGAATAAAGGGCAATGGTTTCCCTCTTGCCTTCCGCCCCGCAGTAGGTACTCTGTCTGACGTGCCCACGCTGTATAGCGCCCAGAGTAGTCTATTTCAAAGCCGTACTACTCCTATCCTCCGCCTGTGAATAGTACTGACAGTTACTGCTGCCCTCTGTCAGGTACCAAGCTACAGTCCCCGTGACTCGCCTCTTCCGTCCTGCGTTGCCGTACCGATGCCTTCCATCTCCATCTCTGCAATCGTCTGCGAAAAAAGAAAAATAAAAAAGTGACTCAACCATCTATCACGTTGGTCTGACAGAAAGCTCGGTGAGGTGTGTACCTCTGACTACTCCAATTGGGATATAGTCGTGAGCTTTTTTTTGTGTTTGAATGAGTACTATATCTGAGGAGCTCGGTGGCGCAGCGGTAAACGCGCTCGGTCTGCGATTGTTGAAGTTAAGCAACTTTCGCAAAGGCCGGTCATAGGATGGGGGACCACAAAAAAAAAGTTTTGATCTCGAGCTCCTCCGTGCTTCGGAAGGCACGTTAAGCCGTTGGTCCCAGCTGCATTAGCAGTCGTTAATAACCATCAATCCGCACTGGGCCCGCGTGATCTCCCTATCCATCCATAAGGAAGGCCCGTGCCCCAGCATTGGGGACGTTATTGGGCTGATGATGATGAGTACTATATCTAACAATATATGGAATTTCAACAGTAAGCAGTTACAGTAAGCAGTTGATCGCCATTTTGACGCTTCTTTTAAGGACAATGAAAGTACTAAAAATAACTAAATATCATTTGTACCGTATCGAACCACAAATGTACTCCGGAACATTAATTACCGTAGTCTTAACAAATATAGGTCATCCGGTAATGCCGCGTCATCTCTGCTTCTGATTAGGATAAGATTAATGAACAAGATTTACATCGAGTACTAATTACAATATATTAACCGCATTGCCTGCAATTGGCATATCGGAATAGTACATACATACATAAATAAATTCAAGCCCATTTCTCACCGGAGTAAGCAGAGATTATGGAATTCCATTTTCTTTATTCCTCACACTTCTCTTGCTTCCTCCACATTCATCAATCATCATGCTAAAAGATCGTGCTAAATCTTTTCGAATGACATAAGGACGGAATAGTAATTTCAATAATCCATAATTATTAATATCTTTAGTCACACGGCATTAAGGCGCAGAAGTTATGTAAAAAGACCTTTATTACTCTTAGCCTTTATATCGTCTTCTTATCGTGTAGGTTGTGAGGTGGAATACCAGCCTCATCAATCTTGGTGTCAGGGTTATGGTTGAGCCACCAAAGGCCCCTGACATGGCTCATGTAACGATTACTTACTTATCAGTAAATAGTAACCGGGACCAACGGTTTACCGTGACTTAATTCCGGACAATCAGGAGATCAGCATGTATTGTCCTAACCAAACTAGTGATCACAAAGTGGTGATATATCCCCACCGGGATTCGAACCCGGGTCTACAGGATCGTGAGTACAACGCTCAACCACTGGACAAAAGAGGCCGTTCTGCCGTTAGTTTAGGTACATAGTATCAGTGTCCAAAAAATAATAATTTGAGGAAAAAATACAGCCAGTGTCCCTACTATTAAAAAGTTTTACAATAAGAATATTCCTGTTTTGGGAACATTCTTGGGAAAGGCACTTCAGTGATTGTGTTGGATAGAGAGAATGGAGAACTTTATTATTTTTGACAACTTTCGCGACCTATTCCGGGCGATAAGTAAATGCTGAAAGCGAATTATATCTATAATTATGCAATGCATTTAATAAATTAATATAAGCGGCTTAAAGCTTTCACGTAGTACAAAGAGAATATAATATATTGTACTCGTATTGAAGCAAAAATCGGAATTCGACGACTTTCGAAATGAATTCGATTTTATTTTAGATATCCCACTGCGGCGAAGTAAACACGAGAGTCATGTGTTTGACCGCTATATACTCGTATGTACGTATGTATTGTATATATCTATGTCTGCACGTCTGTTCCAACTTAACTTCTGAACCACCTGTCAGAATCTAACAAATGAGGTATCACTAGAAGCGACTTGATAGTCCGGTGGTTATAGACTATATGACGTTACGCTAAATTCAATGTGGCGCCCTCTAGAGGACATAAAGTGAGGACGAAAGAACATTTTTTTCAAATGGTATTGTATTAGCTATTAAATGTAAAGGCTTTACACATTATAATATTATACGAGTATGTACGGTCACGAGCCCCTGACATGATGTAACGACTACTTACTTACATCACTATGTAGTAACCGGGACCAACGGCTTAACGTGCTTTCCGAAGCACGGATCACCTTACTTTCGGACAATCAGGTGATCAGCTTGTAATGTTCTAACCAAACTAGGGATCACAAAGTTATTTTTGTGATATTACCCCACCGGGATTTGAACCCGGGACTACTATTAAGCCGCTAAGGCCCCTGACATGGCTCATGTAACGACTACGTACTTACATCACACATTAGTTACACACGTACATTACTACATATACATTACATTTTACTATTATATATCTATACATCATCTACATATATACATCTCTGCCTACCTCTTCTAGGTATCATAGTTTCACGCCTCTATAGGCTTGATGCAATGTTACGTTATGTTACAAAAAATCGTATCCGGAAATAACAACTCCCATGCGGCGCGAAATAAGAAGGTATTTTACGACGACACGTAGCACAGATTAAAAATTGAATTACAGCACACTCTTGACACAGCCTTTTTGTAATTTTGTTTGTAATATTATTAAGTTTCGGTTAAGATCCAGGTTCGATTCCCGATGGAGACACTTTCGAAATCACTTTGTGAGACCGTCTTTTGTTTGGTAAGGATATTGCAGGTTTGAATTACCTGTTTATACGAAAAAGTAAGATGATTCCGTGCTTCGGAGAGCACGTTAAGCCGTTGGTCTCGGGCTGCTAGCCCAACTATCTCCACTGTCCTGCAGTGGAGCATCGTGGTGGAGTATGGAGCATACTCCATATCGATTCCGGTTGATTGAGGGAATGCCTATGCTCAACAGTGGGACGTATATAGGCTATTTATGTTGTATGTCTTATTAAGTTGGTATTCCTTACATAACGTGCAATATTCAGAATCGCTCCTACATCATATTAGGGCAAGCAGAGCTTTCGCTTTCTCAGTTCCAATCAAAGTCTTCATCCTATTCCCGCCGATTTAGATTCCTCATAAGTGTTACTGTCCTATCTCACTATAACTCCATGGAGGCCGCGGTAGCCCTGTTGGAAGAACGCTTCACTCTCTCTGTGAGGTCGCAGGTTCAAATCCCAGCACAACCTATGATTTTCGAATAAAATGTTAGCGAAAAATAACTCGAGTATCGCGGGAAAACTAACTTTTTTATTGTCCGTTCATAGTACTTATACAGGGTGTTAGTGACATCGTAACAAAAACTTTGAGGGGTGCTTGAGGCCATGATTCTGAGATGATATCAAGTGGAATTTTCCGTCGCAAAAGTATGGAACTGAAAATAATTAAAAAAACACAAAAATTTTCATGAATATTCAGACTGAAAATTCCACTTGATATCAACTCAGAATCATGGTCTGAACCATCCCCCTCGGTATTCGTTACGGTATCACTAACACCCATACCTACTTGTATGGCTACCGTATGTACTTGTGCGGGGTGTAAGTGACATCGTAACGAATACTGAGGGGAATGATTCAGCTGATTATTCTGAGTTAATATCAAGTGAAATTTTCCATCGCGAAAATATAGAATTGAAAATAATTTTAAAAAACTAAAAAAAATCATGAATTTTGCGACGAAAAATTCCACCTGATATTAACTCTGAATCATCCCTCTGAGTATTCGTTACGATGTCACTAACACCCTGTATACAAATCGACCATAAACAACAAATTTGTTATTTTTTTTTAATTATTTGCCTGGTTTTCTACTTGAACATACCCAAGAGACCTCAGGCCTTTAAACAAATTCTAACAAGTAAAAAAGTAATAAGCTGTAAAAAACTTAAGATAGGTACTTAAACTCTAAACATACAGAGTTGTATTATGAATGACTCCACTACCTTCAATATTCGAATTCATGTTTGGATCATAAATGATTATTACGTGTTCAGCGGTGAAGGAAAACTTCGTGACGTAACCCGCATTCCCAAGAAATGGGATTCGGAGGTACGTAATGTAACCTATGCTGTATTCGGCTGGTTTTCCGATTTTCTCTTCGCGAGTTGAAAGGTCAGACAGGCAGTCGCTTCTGTAAACCGGACCTGTCAAGTATTCAGGTTAGGTAAACGGACTCCGTGTGAAAATGGAATAACGCTATAGAGATGATGGGTAGGCTATAGAGATCTTTCTTATGTTAATTTGTTTGTAATGATGGTGGACAATAAATAATCTAGTAGGTAGTAAAATTCTTGTCAAAGTACAAACTTTGAAATTTCTTCTACCGACCATTAACTTATTTTACAGTCGCCGCACGGATCAGCCTCGTTCATCTTTTTTTACGTCGCAACCATCGCAGCTTACCTTTATCAATTATTCTAGTCACTACATCTTTTACATTGCAACATGACTCAGACTTCCCCTATTCATAATAAACTTTTTTTATTTATTCGTACCAATCGGACCTGTCAAATCTTCAAGTTAGGTATGGACCCTGTGAAAAACGGGATAATGCTAGGGAGATTAATTGATTAATTTCAACATGAAAATTAAAAAGATACATTTAGTGGACACTAAAACCCTTAAGTGTTTAATGTGTGTTACGTCTGACTATCATACAATATAGGTAAATTTAAACTTAAATTACTATAAAATAAATAAAAACACAGGAGGAGCTCGGTGGCGCAGCGGTAAACGCGCTCGGTCTGCGATTGTTGAAGTTAAGCAACTTTCGCAAAGGCCGGTCATAGGATGGGTGACCACAAAAAAGAACATCTCGAGCTCCTCCGTGCTTCGGAAGGCACGTTAAGCCGTTGGTCCCGGCTGCATTATCAGTCGTTAATAACCACCAATCCGCACTGGGCCCGCGTGGTGGTTTATTGCCCGATCTTCCTATCCATCCATAGGGAAGGCCCGTGCCCCAGCAGTGGGGACGTTAATGGGCTGGTGATGATGAAATAAAAACACTAACACTAAACACACATACACTTAACACTATTACTACAAATTAAATTATTAAGTTCTGAACAGACTTACATTATTATGAATCGAAGAAAACAGAGAAAGAAAAATCTTTACACAATATAGCATCGCGACTGTATTTCTAAAGGAATAAAACGAGACACTATTTTTCCAGAGGGCTGGCAGAGGAAGACCGAGAAGGTCTTACGATGACCAAATTGGAGATGTCCTTAGAAAAGGTTTAACACGATCTATTCTGAACCGGCGGCGTGCGTGTACGAAGCAATTGATGAATGTGATGGAAGCAAGAGAAGTGTGTCAGGATCGAAGCAAATGGAATACTATAGTCTCTGCTTACCCCGGTGGGAAATAGGCGTGAGTTTATGAATGTATGTATGTATTTTTCCACTATATAGACACTGGCCACCGGAACTGAAACTGGTTGAATGTAAAACTGTAAAAATAAAATAAATAAATAAATAACTTACAAATACTTACCTTGCAACCCATTCCATTACATACATAAACAGCCTGTATACGTCCCACTGCTGGGCACAGGCCTCCCCTCAATCAACCGTAGGGGGTATGGAGCATACTCCACCACGCTGCTCCAATGCGGGTTGGTGGAGGTGTTTTTACGGCTAATAGCCTGGACCAACGGCTTAACGTGCCCTCCGAAGCACGGAATCATCTTAATTTTTCGGACAATCAGGTGATTCGAGCCTGAAAAGTCCTTACCAAACAAAGGACAGTCACAAAGTGATTTCGACAATGCCCCCATCGGGAATCAAACCCGGACCTCCAGATTGTGAGCCTAACGCTTTAACCACTAGACCACGGAGGCTGTTAGGTATGCAACCCATTCCATTACCTACACGAAATGAACTTTATCCTCTTTCATCGTTATAAAATGAGACAATTAAACATGTTACGTACACATTAAGCCGTTGATCCTGGATGTTTACTTAAGTAAGTATGTAGGTAATCGCTACGTGCGATGAAACGTCCCTTTGGTGGGTTAATCCCTTATATACGTAGTATTATAGCTACGTACGTACGTAGTATTGTAGCTTACTTACTACGTATACGGGACACTCTTCATAACGCACAATATGATGCAAGCAAGCTTAACAAGCAAGCAAGCAAGCTTGATTTGCCTCTCCCACACTAGTTCTTACTCTAGTCTAAATTGCTGTAAGCCGCGAGGGAGTAAGGGAGCGAGCACGTACTGTTTGTCTCGCACGCACTTAAGCAGTAAGCATATGGTAAGAATGAAATTATGGTAAAGACTGTCCGGGGTGTGACCATGGTTGCGCCACCAGCGAGAAATAATGACAACATCACACACATGACAAAACACAAGACAACACAACAAAACAAACAAAAAACAAATGACAAATGACATTTTTGATGATGGTATTATGATTATGAAATTAATCAGGATTCGGTTGCCGCCAATAAATTTGTTGCGCAACCAGTAGAGCTAACATGCGTAACGTGATAATATTATAGATCGATTCAATAAATTTTGTCGAAATCGATGTTTGTTTTTTTTTTCCCTAACATGCCTACCACGTGATTTTGTTCGTATTTTGACAGAACGACATGACTTTTATGGGTTCCCTTTTTGGCACCATTCGACAAAACGACATAATTATATCGTCAGAATCGATAAAATGACCGTGGCAAATTTTATTACCTTGCGCGTGTTTGTCCTACAGAATGAGGTACTTTTTACAGCTACATACAAGACGGTTGCACCATCATAATGTACATTATGGCCCCACAATTGTGTCCTAGCGAGATAAAGCCCAAAAACTACACCTGGTTGCAAAAATCCCTTTGGGAATACGTAAGAAATCTTAACACGATCCCTAAATGTGATTTACAAACAAACTTCGGTGCAGTGTCAACGTGTTGCATAATAGTATGTAAATAAACGTGGTAAAGTTCCTTGCATTAAACAAAGGTGCGAGAAATCTGAAGATAATGTGTTTCCTTGGGACATTGTGCTTGTTTATCGTGTATGTTATTTCATCCTTGAATGCGCTTGACATGTTTATCTAAGTCAACGTGTATTACCATCAGTAGAAATATGTAACAAGAACGTTGAAACTTTATTATTTTGTGTTTCCTTAATGTCATAGAGTATTTTCTTTCCTAGAACGGGTGAATTTCTTAGCTAGTGAAGTGGAAGTGAAGAACTGTTCTTTATTGTTTTTCTTTTATTACTGTGCCTATATACTTACTTGCGTCACAAATAACAATTCAAGACGATTTAAATAAGTGTTAAACTTACGCAAATAAAAAATGCTGGTGATACGTTGCACAGGCTATTACTGAAAGACCATTTTTATTAAATTCAGTTGTTCTAGAAAATGAATATAACATAAACACACGTTTTAAAGGTTTAACCCCCCTTAGTAACATATTTTGCCCCTTTATTTTGACTGTTGGGCACAGTCCGAGGGTACAGAGCGCACTCCACTGCAAGGTAGTGAAGAACACTCGGAATCGTCGGAACAGAGTGAAACTAGAAATTGATCCGACCAAGAGTTGAACCCGGAGTCTCTAACCGTTATAGCCCAGATAACGTAATTATGAGTAAGTTATTAATTTTTCAATAGTCGATATTAGCTTCCTTGTAAATGTTATCCCAGTAAGCTATACATTTGGCATTCAGATGTTGATCCACTGTCAGGGTTTCTGCAATATCCATGAAGTATTCTTCTTTAGTGTCATATTCTGGCCAATTGACGTTTAGAGACAAATCAGGCGTGGGAGTACTGGAAAAAATACACTGTTTAAAAACTGATTGCAAAAAATCGTTATCTGATAAAGGAAAGGCCAAAGTCTCGTCATATAGGGTGGTCAAGAAACTTGCAAAGGGTCGACACATATGAAAAGAACTCCACTGACAAGAGCTTAGCTCTTAAATTTTGAGTGAAAAACTGTTTGATTGCTAGGGGCGTCATCAATCAATGAGTCAATTAATTTATCACTGTTGACTGCTGACCTTTACAGACGGCGATACGATTCACCAATAATCACCTCGGTCTAACAAAAGACGGTGAAACGCAAACACTTAGTTCATCATGTGCGGATGTCTGTACTTCTAACTACCCCATTGGGAATGAAGTGGTAAGTTTTCATTATGTTGAATAGGTCACGTTGAAGATTATCTTTAGCGAAACGATTAATTGAGATAAAGATGCATTATAATCCGCCGATAAGACATACGATATTTTGCATATCCAAAACAGATAAAAATAAAATTTTTAGTCGGTTTTTATGCAATTATAAAATTATTAAAATAATATAACAAAAGTCATCAAGTATTTACGTAGACTAAATCACAAAGCCTAATTAGCACAGGACAGGTGCATTTTAAGTGTGATTATTCAAGATAATTGTAATTACGCAACGCTATAAATGAATACTTGTTATCATTGTGTTTTTTTTTGTTACTTACCCATACTTGGCGAAATTCGTGAACAGTTTACACGTTTGCTGTATCATCTTGTACGACGAACTATTTTTGTCCAATTTCAGTCTTGCCATTTTCACATCAAATATGTACATCAGATCATCTAAGTGGCTCACTCCTTGAATATCATATTGTTCTCCTAAGCTGGTACCGAAGATGTTCCTTTCCGAGAAACACGAGAATCTATACTTGTATACATTTCCACATTTTGCATCTGATGCGAACTTTATAAACTTGTCGATATCATACAAAAAACTGGACTCGGAGAAATATGTAACCGCTTCTTTTATAGTTTCGATGCTTAAGGGTTTTATACCAAAGAAGTCTTTACGGATTTTCTCTGCCAATTCCAAAACTTTCCCTGGAGTACTCTTTAAAATTATCTTTCCTGGAACCAAACATTCTTCGTATTTCTCATAAATAGGCAGTAAAGTTTCTAAAATGGAAATGCTTAATATTCCTTCTTTACTCGTGTAACCACCTAATAAATCTGCTTTATGAAAGTGACCATTTTTCACCGCGTCTACCGGATGTTCTGTTAAAAAATGGTCTTTGCCGAAATCTTTTTCTACAACAGGCGTAAAGTGGTACATTTTTAAAAAGTTATTGGCATGGTCTTCAAAAGCAATAATATTGGGATTTTTGTCGATGAGTTTATCAACTGGTAAATTTTGCAAGAAATCGAGAAGTTCTTGGGGGTCTTTGGTGTTGCAGCCTAGAAGTTTTCCCAGAGCAAATGCGCGTCTTCTTGGCTCAAATGCCAAAGCCCAATCGCAAATCGGGACACCACTCATGGAAATAACTCGTTTAAATAAACCTTTGGACATAGGAGACAACATGTGTGCTGCTGCGGATGCCCCTCCAGCACTCTCTCCAATAATAGTTACATTATTAGGGTCACCTCCAAACTTGTCAATATTTTTCTGAATCCATTTTAAAGCGGCAACTTGGTCTTTAAGTCCTGCATTTCCAGGCACCTCTTCCGTGTCTAGGCAAAGAAATCCGAAAATCTCAAGTCTGTAATTGATTGTCACTAATACAACGCCATGTTCAATAAGGTAATCAGGTCCGTATAAAGCGACATTGCCTGATCCGCTTTTAAAACCTCCCCCGTGTATGAAAATCATTACGGGTAAAGGATTATGGGGATTTATTTCCTTGGTGTAAACGTTAAGGAAAAGGCAGTCTTCACTGCCGAGATCTATTTTTTCTGTCATGATGTTCTTTTGAGGACAACATTTGCCGTGTTTGTTCGCTTCTCTTACACCTTCCCATGGTAAAGGTGGCTGTGGTGCCTGTAATAACAAGAGACAATGTTATTCATTCACGTAATATATTCGTTGATACTCTTATCTATAATCCGTTAAGGGATGTAGAACATTTTGTCCCTGACTAAGCATGATACGAATAACATTACTATTCCCCTACGATCAGTCAATTCTGTGTATTCAGCTATTGATACAACGGAATAATAAAATGTAAATTGTGTTATCCGTTGTATCAATATGTCAGGTTCACTGCTGCAGTTGTAATCCAAAATAAATCAAAACTCGTAGTCTAAATATTAGTTAGCGACAAAAAATGAAATAAAAACGGCCTATTAAAACAAGTCCCATTACTGAGCACAGGCCTCCATTCGATCACCCGGAAGGGGTATGGAGCGTACTCCACCAAACTTCTCTGCGGGTTGGAAAAAGTGTTTGCATGGGCAACTAACCAACCCATTCTGTAGAGTTTTCAAGGTGTATCAACCAATTACATGAGTCCTCAGCTGGGACTGACGATTTTACGTGTCCTTCAAAACACGGAATGGAATGGAGTTAATTTCAAAATGAAATCTGCCCAATGACTAATCACTTACGACTTACTTTGCCTAAATTTTGTTGTAAGTGCCATTATACTAGGTTTACGTATTGTATTGCAATAACCTCTATTCCTTCAGTGCATCAAGGTGACATTTCGCGAGCGTCCCAAATCTCGAATCTGGAAGTTTCAAAGCTTGACTTATGCAGCTGGATTTATTGAATTTTATCGCTCCGTATTGTTTTGTTGACAAAACCGGGTCAGTGGCGCACAACGGGGAAACTTGGATCAGGGGAAACACTCGTATCTTATAGTTGAGGAAACTACGGGATTATAAATGATATTGTTTGGCTTTGTTACGTCATACACAAGTAAAGTCTTTTACATACGCTGCATCTTGTGATTATTACTAGTGGGTTTATTTTTCATGAACCAGGTTCACCTATTACTTTGGTCGAACAGAAAACTCGTTTACTTAATTCATCTTGCGATGGATGTACTTCTGACTATCCCAAATGGGATATAGTCGTAAAATGATGTTATGTTTAATTTATTTATTCATTTCTAAGGAACACTTACAGTTACACATTTATTTATTTTGAAAAATAAACAAAGCATCAAGTTGTATGTAAGGTGTATGTAACGTGTACGTATGGTGAATCGTGGCTACTAAGATCATCTTGCGATGTAGGCGTGGGTTTATGGATGTATGTATGTCGTCAGTGTACACAGCATTCATAATACGAGTACGTGGTAATTCAACAGCTTCAAAAATAGTAATTTAAAGCTCTAAAAAATACATACGTAATTAAGTTTATGTACGTATGAACTATGTAGTAGGAAAGCAATATTTAGTTCGGTTTGTGTTGCGGGAAAACGCTTTATGCGGGCAGCAGAGGATAGGTCTATGTAGTGACATAGACCTATATGTCACTACATAGACCTATCCTCACTAAAGGCTCACTAGCCTTTGGAGAAGCCTATCTCCAACAGTGGAGGATTTCCTTTTGATTGATGATGAATATAATAGTTTATTTACCCTTAAATGAGCAGATGAAAGATTACGACAGCAGTGTTATAAAGTTAAGGTTCGTGGTAGGGCTGGCAGAGGAAGACCTAGAAGGACGTAGTTGACGAAATTGGAGATGTCTTTAGAAAAAGTTCAGTACGATCTACTCCGAACCATGTGGAGGAAGCAAGAGAAGTGTGAATTCCATAGTCTCTGTTTACCCTAGAGAAAAATAGGCATGAGTTTATGTATGTATGTACCTTAAATCGCAGTGTCCCTACTGGAGGGGCGGCGTACTGTATCCCCTTGAAGCTGTAGTACTGTCCATCACCGGTAGACAAATCCAATATCTCGCCTTCTAACCAACCTTGTTCTACTTCCACCTTCGCCATGTCTTATTCCTGATAAAGGTTTTTATTCCTTTTTAATTTTTTTAAGACTTATTTTAATTTAATATAAATATAGCTATTTATTTTGCCCCGACCTTTTCTTTCTGCACTATTTTATCGACTGTCATTTTATTTTTCTTTATCGATCAAAGAATACACAACTCAAAGATAAACGATAATATTCAGAACGTAGTAACAGTAAAATTATTAACTTTTGTACTCTTATCTATCATAACGTGTCGCAAAATAATATTTATTATCTAAAATCCGATGGATGTCGCAAAGACCATAAAAATGAATATTACTGATATGACCAATTTCGTCCGTAATTAATACATAAACCTAACATACATAACATCACGCCTGCATCCCCAAAGGGGTTCGCAGAGGTAAGCAGTATACCTGTATATACCTACTTCTGGCCAGCTTTCTTTAAGTAATAATAATAATAATAATAATAATAACGTTTATTGAAATAAGTTTTTACATTTTATGCATTGAAACCCTGTCTCCCAAACTAGGCAAACCTGTGTCTTGGGAGACAGTGCCTTCCCAATCTATGTACTTATACTTATAAACTAATTAAACAGTGGCAATACTACGGTATTAAAGTAATAAAAAAAAAAAAATTAAAGAGAAAATAAGTGTGTAGTGTGAAAGTGTAAGTGGTTTGTGTGCGTGTAGTGTGAATGTGTGCATGTGTGTATGCGTATGTGAGTATAGGTTGGTAGTCTCTTGGTAGTTGCACCAATATGCCCTACGGTAGAAGTCCCATGCAATAGGAGGCGAGCCTATTACCATTAATCTCCACAATTCAGAGATTCTGGACACCAAGTAAGTTCGATTATCTATGATCCAAATATTAATTCAAAATTATGAATTTGGTTTTAGAGGTCCAGATCCAGAGTCGAGATTCGAACCTGTGACATCACGATGAAAGTCACGCGTTAGCGAACAAGGCTATCACGGATTTTAAAAAAGCAGTAAAAATATAAAGTCCTTTATGAACTCTGTATTTAACGCACTCTGCATAAGAGGCGAGAAGTAGAGCATTGAGTGTCAAGGACTGAGCTATTCATTTTCTCTTGCTGGCCTAGAAAGGGTACCATTAAAAAAAAAACACGAAACGTGAGAAAACACTAGGTTTATACAGAAAATCAAGATGGTCACAAAAATGCAGAATGAAATCTATTTTGAATAAAGAAACTAAGCTACCATTTTAGGTAGGTAGTTATTTTCACCCTTAGACCTACGATTAGATCTTAATGTTAGAGTTGGTTATTTACTATTAAGATGGATTCTATATATATTTCCATACTTATTCTGTTGTGTGTCTATGTATAATTTATTTATTTTTCTTGTAGGCAGGTGGTATTATTATGCATAGTGTATTTGTATACATATTAAATGTAGTTTATACCCGTGGTTGCTGCACCGTCCCGCGACCAAATTTTCTCATGGCTGATTTTCAGGTAGTGGTTGCCTGGAAAAAAATGCTTTAGAGCAATAAGGCCGCCATTTGTACTGTTGTTAATGTTTGTATATTTTGTTTGTGTGCAATAAAGAATAGTAGATTTGATTTGATTAGTTTATGTAAGTACATAATAATTTACAATCCAAAAAATATAGCGTGAGCAATATAATGTACCCACTTTAGGACTCAGTCGCACTAACATATTTGACATTTAGTGAGACTTCCAGTTCAATTTGTCAAAAAAGTTAATGTGACATGGTACCAAAGTGTATACATATTAATGCTCGTGACCGTACAGACAATACACAAAATATTTTATAAATTATTTATTGGAAAATTACCAGACCCAGATATACGGCGGTGTATAACTTAGAACACTTCCCCAGGGATACGGATGAAGACCTCAACGGTTGCAGAGGCGGAGATGGAAGCCATCGGTACGGCAATGCAGGACGGAAGGGGCAAGTCACAGGAACTGTAACCTGGACCCTTACAGAGGGCAGCAGTAACTGACACTACTATTCAGAGGCGGAGGACAGGAGTCCCATAGGGCTAACATGCGCAATGTGACATTTTATCGATTCTGACGATATAATGAAAATGAAAATGAAATGAAAAATGTTTATTTTCTTTTACAATAAAGCCTTAACTACTGGTGGATTGGGGTCTCCATTTAAGCGACATAGCCTGTGTTTGGAGGCCCCGCTCTTCCATTATTACAAATAAATTGCATGTAAATAAAGCAGTGTGGTAGGTTTAAAAAAAGACAAGTACTACGGCATGCAGATAGAATATATATCAGCACACCCAGCCCTACGATGTATAAATCTTGGGATCAGCACATATTACTAGGACATAACAGGAATAGACTACTGGGTGTATTAACACTAGGTAACATAATTATGTCATTTTGTTGATTGGTGCTAATATGTGAACCCAAATAAGTAATGTCGTTCTGTCAAAATATGAACAAAATCACGTGGCACGAATGTTTGGGGGAAAAAAACAAACTTATCGATTTGGACAATGTTATTGAATCGAGCATTAGTTGTATCACGTTGTGCATTAGCCCTGCTATTACGGCTTTGAAATAGACTACTCTGGGCACCATGCCACTCGCGTCAGAGTACTGCGGGGCGGAAAGCAAAGGGGGAAACCACTGCTTTACTTTTCCCTAGAAAAGTAGCATAAAGAATGCTACACCGGCAAGAGCGTGGCTCTTAAAATAGTGATGACGATTGAAAACTTGGACTTTTATTAAAATTCGTGCCCATTAGCGACATTTCAGATATAGCTAATTTTTATACCTAATATAAAACCGGAACTACTTTTGTATAATATTTTATCTTGTTTATACTTTGCACCGTAGCGTGATATTTTGTTGATAAATAATAGATAATTATAAACATTCGATTGACGTGTACCAAAAAATAATTGGTTGTATAATTTAAGGATATTATTGCGTTTACGAATAGGGAAAGTTTGCCTAGTCATTAAGATGTATAATGTTATTTATGTAGAAACGATAAACCGCATTTTAACTGAAATTATATTCCTAAGGTACCTAAGGATTTCCTGGATGAAATTACCTTAACAATGAGGCCGCTTTATTGGACCAAGGAGTATAAGTAACAATGATTTCTTATTTACTAATATTATAAAGTTTGAATTCAGAACTATTTCAGAACGCGGGAATCAAAACAAAAGAACAATAAAGTATTTATTTCTGAATTCAAATTATGATAAATATAGAAAAAATAAAGCATTTTTTTAAATAGCACCTATTTGTTATAAGTTTATAAGTAAAACCAAAGGAGATGCACGTAAGAGTATAGATATCGGTATCTCACGAGAGTATAAAACGCATTTTCCAGTGGAATGCGTCGTCTCGAGACAAATTGTCGTGAAGTGTATTTACTCTCGCGGGCGTGCTCAAGAGCGCGCTGCGAAAGTGATGTTCCTATTTGCCCGCTTTTTATAAAACTGGAAAACTTTACTTCTCTGTTGAACTAAAGTAACATTGGAGTGAAGAAAAAACAGAGACTGCGTTTGTTGCTTATGACGCGCGATGGCGTGTTTATGTACGTATCTAGATACAAAGTTTTCTTTTTATACTACTTATTTTATTAGGTAATAGCAAATTGCATGGGGGAAGCCTTTTCCCAGCAGGGGATCAAGTGAGCTAGTAATAACATAAGCTCACGACTTTATCCCATTTGAAGTAGTCAGAGGTAAATCCATCTTAAGATGAACTAACGTACCCACATCTCACCGAGCTTTCTAGCTTTGAGCTAGTAATAATAATCCTATACGAACCGGGATTGTCTTTGGGTGCACTCCCATAGTGCATACAAGGATAAACGCCGGTTGGTGTCACAGCACATTTAGATCAAATTGTCTTAAAGGAGGAACTCCTTAGGCCCGAAATATGGAAACGCCATACATAATAATCCAAGTTGTAAATGTTTGTTTCCTTTTGTTGGTTGCCTGGAAGAAATTGCTCTAGAGCAATAAGGCCGCCCAAATTGTACTGTATTGTATTGTGTGTTTTGTCTGATTGATGAAATTTTAGTTCTGTGCAATAACGTATATTTGATTTGATTTAATAATAATAGTAAAAAAGTCCGGGACTCATCATCAGCCAGAAATCGTTCCCTACTGGATATAGGCCTCCCCCAAGCTCTATACAATGACCGATCCTCTGCTGCCCGCATCAAGCGTTTTCCAGCGACCTTCAGTAGGTCTTCGGTCCACCTTGTGGGGGACCTGCCCACGCTGCGCTTTCCGGTCCACGGTCGCTATTCGCGAACCTTACGGCCCCACCGGCAGTCCGTTCTACAAGCAATGTGCCCCGCCCACTGCCAATTCAGTATAGCGTGGTATAGCAATTGTTTGAGCTTTGTCGTGGACTATGTCCACCTTGTGTTCGTCTGCGGATCTCCGCGTTTCTAATTCGATCACTCAGACCCCAAAGATAGCCCTTCCATCACTCTTTGAGTGACCTTCAGCTTTCTCATGAGGCCCATAGTTAAGGACCACGTCTTCAAAATTCGATGTAAATAACAAACTAAAAGACAATATCTACTGGTATAAATATACTAAAATACGTCCGGAACATAAAATCACGTCCGAAATCCCTAATGGACTGGGCAGAAGTACAAGTAATCAAAGATAATTCTGTTGAAACGAAGTCTTAGGACGTAAGAGATCAGCCTATCACCCGTAACAATTGTTCTGTTTACCACGTCACGTATCCAGGAATACAAGCAAAGAAAAAGAAAAACATATTAATAGATATTATAATTAATTTGTGACGTATTGTTATTTTTCAAGAATTAATAAAAGGTCTTGTTAAACAAGATATATTATTTTAATTTATAATAAAATTTTATATATATATATATATATATATATATATATATATATATATATATATATATATATATATATATATTTAAATTTTTACTTGCCGTAAACCGGACTCTGTTTTACTATAAAATTTTAAGACTACATTATTTTTCTATCTGTCTGTCTGCGGAGGTCAGTGTTGTTCTACGGTCTGTCTGTCTATCAAACCTTTAAAGAGCTATTCAGTCTTCCATAGTAGCCCTAACAACTAACATCAAGTATATTTTGGATCACAAAAGCATCATTACCAGACTCCTAAACGATCCCTTAGAAATTAAAATAATTTTCTTAATTCCTTACAAAAGAGAGGAAGATTAAATTTTGCAAATTCCATTTAATATCGTTAACGGTTAGAAGAGATTTTCCTACATTGTTTTAGAGTAAAGCTGAGCTTTTTGGATTATCTGTAGCTGACCTAGATTTAAGGCAGTTTTGGCCGGAATTAAGGCTTTCGGGCCACTGCAGGCGGTGCAGACGGATATTTATTAGACCAGAGTGTATTTCAATCACTCGGAACTGAAAATAAAATTTTAGTGATGCAGTAAACGGCTAATAGAATGGACTAGTGCTAACTCGTTATTACGTCATAAATTCTAATTTAGAGAAAGAGAGATAATATTTAACCGTCAACTTACTCACCTATTACTCCTGTCTGTTTTTGTACCTTTACAGTTCGAAGTTGGTTACGTTCTCATTGTGAGGTCACAGCTTTAAATACCAACACAGGCCTTATCCAATTATTTTCGAATTCATGCTTGGATCATCATAAATGATTACGACGGAAACGACCGATCCGTTCGATCAGATCCAGCGTCTTTTTGAGAAGAAGTTCCATGACCTCCTGGGGATCCATTATGTGTCCCCAGTGCTCGTCTTCTACTGTGTATGACAGCCTCACGGCTGCTCAGCAGATGCAATGACGTCTTATCCTCCCTTAAACAGAATCTGCATAAAGGGGACTCGGTCAGCTCCTTTCTATGTAGGTGCTAGTTGAGACATGTTATCAGATTATTGTTAACAGATAGAGAAGTCTAAAAATTATGGTATACTAGCCAATTTGTCTGCAGCCTACAGCCTAGAATTTCATAGCCGTCTAGAGCGCGAAGATTTCAGTAGACATAGAATTTAGCTTGTCTGATCTGACTGCCGGGCATATCTTAAATGACATGGTCTGCATCATAAGCATTCGAATCCATTCTTGGTTCCACTTCACTAACCATGCACAGTCATCCAGAAAAACAAGCAATATTCATATTCATATAACTTATTGGTAATAATTCGTAATACACGTCAAGATCAAAATTAGTCACAAATTACAATATTAAAAATTAAAATAGAATTGTTACATCAATACATTCATACAGATAATGTACCTACACAATATTTGAACTGTACTGTCCAGTACCTAAATCTAAATTACAAATTAATAAATTCATCGTAACTGTAGAACGTGTGCTCAAGAAGCCAACGTTTGAGTCGCGATTTAAAACAAGGTATAGACAGTGCGTCAGTGACGTGTGTCGGCAGTACAACATGGAATAGCAAGTGTGGTGGGTTTTGCGTGGTTTTCATTGTATTATAGTATTTTATGCAACAGTTGTATAAGAAGGGTCAAAAAATGCGAGTGGCGTGAGTTGCGATGTGAGCCTTGGCGAACATCGCAATAAGAGACGCCACGAGCATTTTTTGACCTAGTTATACAACGTTGCATACAATACTTTTTCTACGACGACGTAATTTTAAATGAAACCAAAATTTTCCAATTTATTTTCCAACGCGCGGGTAAATGGCGGCAAATGTATACTTTTTTTTTATAGTATATCTATGGCACCAAACAAAGTAAAGGTGCCAGTTTCCAGGTCAAAAAAAAAAAAAACAACAACAATGCTTTTTTGGCGACATTATAGTACAGTTACACTTTGTAAACAATGCTTTTATAGGCCATAGAGCGTACACTTTTTCAAAGAGTTTAATTATGTATGTACTTATATTAGACTTTTTGGTTATTTAAATGCCAGATTAAAGTAGAGGAGTAGAAAAACGAATTTATTTACTTACTTATAGCTTGTTTTAAGTTTACGCGGTTATTATCATAATTAAAACACATAATAACGGGTTCTTACCGCGTTTAAACAAGCGGCAAAGAAAGTGGGTAGACAGATATGTCTGCCCGTAGAAAATTATGGATCTACCTACTCCACTCCAATCTCATCAGTCATCCCGTGATCATGGCACTTGCAACAGTGTCGAAATATCGGGAGTCTCATATCCCCATTTAAACGCGGTAATAACCCGTTATTATGTGTTTTAATTACTTATAGCTACGAATCTCCCAAGTTCAAATCAATTCTTTCTAACGTTTTTCCGTTACCGTTCTAACGGGTTTCATAGCGTCCGCTTACTTAACCTAAAAATTTGACAGGTCCAGTTTTTCACCGGATCGAACCATCCGACACTCGAAGTGAAAACCTGCCCAAGTACAAGTTACGTCACATACCTTAAGAAACGTACTTCTCGGGAGTGCGGGTCTCTTCCTTATGTGAACCTTCACCACAGAGCACGTGTAATCATTTGTGAGTGAAACATGAATTCATCAGCTCATTTTCTCCTTAACATTTCTGCCCAATTAATTATCAAACGGCATTTCCATCTCATTTAAAGTACTAAAATAGCTGGTACAATTTTTTACAAGAAATCCCTCCCATTCACCATGCGTCGTGTCGTCGAGACCGAAGCGAGAAATAGATATTGCTTTTTACATTTTAGGGTTCCTTAGGGAGCACGATGGAGTCGGAAGACTTATAAGTCTTGGCTTCAGTCCAAGAATTGCATTTTGTTCAATATAAAATACTTTATTGCTCGCAATTAACTAACAACGAGTGCCTTCCGAAGCACGAATCATCTTACTTTGGAACAATCAGGTCATCAGTCTGTAATGTCCTAACCAAACTAGAACACAAAGTGATTTTTGTAATATGTCCCCACCGGGATTCGAACCCGGGGCCTCCAGATCGTGAGCCCAACGCTCAACCACTGGACCACAGAGGCCGTTAAAAGTTGATAATGTTCTATGAAACGACAAACGAAGATAGTTTGGTGGTATTACAGACTGACTGTGTTTGAATTGCAAGACAGCAGCAAAGTTGCAATACAGTCGAATTACCACCACATTTTATTGCAGTTAGATCGCAGTTTTGTGAGCGTCAGAATGATTGGTCACTTGGAAAAGGTATTTAAAGTTGAAATGGTGTTCAATCATTGCTTCCCTATTGCTGCCGTTTAGTGCGTTTTACTAGACAATTACTTCCAATCTTTTTTCGAAATCAAACTTTAAAATAACATTTAGAGATGACGGGCCATCTTCTTCTTCTATCGTGTGGGTTGTGAGGTGGAGTAACAACCTCATCAACCCTGGTATCAGGGTTACTATTGAGTCACCAAAGGTCATAGCTCGTGTTACGACTACTTACTTACATCAGTAAGTAGTAACCAGGACCAACGGCTTAACGTGCCTTTCGAAGCACAGATCATCTTACTTTCGGACAATCTGGTGATCAACCAGTAACCGGCTATTATAACGTAACTCAGTTTCTATATACGCCAACGAATGGCTAATCATAAAATCTTTCTATACGGAAGAGGTACCAAATGTCTATTATGTCTGCTCCAGACCAAATACAATTTATTAAAGTAATCTGTTACTCGGACTTCATAATGTTCACATGAAAACATTTTACGTCGTCCTACAAACTTTCACTTCAGATTTATAGTCGAAAGGGGTGTGAAATTCGGCGTAAAAAAATGGGTTAGCACAAAGATAGTTCTAGAATAAATTCGCGAGTTTGAAGAAACGGGGAAAGTTCAACTTACGGCTGAGTGCAAGAACGTTCCTCGGCTTATGAATATTTTACTTGCGTCCGAAAAACTTTAAAATTGAGGTTCTCAAGCTATAGTTGACACGCTTATTATAATACAAGAAGGTTGTCTTCGTCAACTTCTTCGATGATTCACTTAAATATTTAACTATGGGTTAAAACATTGTTTCGCTGCAAGGCAGTAAATATTTGCAATATTCTTCTTCTTCTTATCGAGTGGGTTGTGAGGTGGAATACCAACCTCAGGGTTATTACTGAGCCGCCAAAGGCCCCTGACATGGCTCATGTAAGGACTACATACTTACGTCAGTAAGTAGTAACCGGGACCAACGGCTTAACGTGCCTTCCGATTTTCTTAATTTCGGACAATCAGGTGATCTGCCTGTAATGTCCTAACCAAACTGGGGATCACAGAGTGATTCCAGGAGCCCAACGCTGAACCACTAGACCACGTAAGCCATTTGCAATAAATTAACATAAATAGAATCGCAAATAGACAGAGAAAAACTTGCTATGATTTCTAAGTGAAAGTGATGAACCTTTATACGGGCAGATTCTCAGAATATTTATTTATTTATTCACAATTTACGTAGACAATATCGCCATATTACAGTTGATTAAATTATGAGGGGATATGTCAATAATCGGATCATCCATCCATGACATTTCCATTTCATTTGAACATATTTGGACTATTATAATAGCTTATACATTATTTCCAACAAATCCTTCCATTTACCATGCGCCGCGTCATCGAGAGCGTATCGGGAACTGGATACTTATTGGTTTTTGTATTTCAGGGTTCTGTAGGGAGCAAGATGGAGTAGGAAATCCTTCCATCCAGCAGTGCCATTATTTCGGATGATGATGATGATAAAAACTAGAGGCAAGCGAAGAGATGAGTAAATGAATGAAACACTTTTTTGCAAACACATAACATGTACAAGGAAAATCTAAAAATCGAATGTGAGCAAAGGCGACCTTGTCGCTGATGATGATGATGATAATGTTCATATATATTCAATTCATCTCCGCCATGCTTGGGCATTGCAAGCTGTTTCACCTGGTTGTTTGAAATTCTGATGATTCTGAGTTCCGGAAAGCATTTCTAGTCATTGGCTACTTTTTATTTAACTGAATTATCATCCCCCTAGTATTATGCCGTTTTCACAGGGTTTAACTTAATTGATTTAATTAACATTTTTTATCGCATAAATAATATTTGACAGGTAAAATCGGACTTAATTCGTCACATGCGCCATATGACAGGTCTTCCGCGATTCTAATAATAAAATAACCCTGACAACAGACGACAAAAAACGAACTGTCCCTGTATCTTATACAGAACCTTCACTAAACAACAACGTTTAAACTTACCAGCATTTTTTTCGAGGTATTGGCAGTAAGTAGTATCGTGGCGCTCGGTTACAGAAACTAATCTCCTTTAAAAGTGGGTCGTTTATTAAAAATCAGTATCAGTGCCGTTTACTTGGGGTATCACGTAAAATGTTTCAATCTTTTAAGGTAATGCTGTCATCGATATTCTAAGGGAGTTTCCTGTTGCAAACAGTAAAGACTTTGGAAGCCAGTTGTAACAGTTCCTAAGTTATTTTAAAGAAATCGTGGTGGATCATCTCTTCCGTTATTCTGGAAAGAGCTTTTTTAATGAGAAAATGTAACCAGTTGTAACAAGCAGTTGTACTACGGTTTACATAGGGTTGCCCTGTCAATATACCTACTTAGTTTCTGTATTGTTCAAAATCAGTGGCACCCAATGAATAAAAAACAATATTGAGCATTTAATAGATACACAAAATACAATGTTGTTACAAGAAGCGGAAAACCTGTGTCTACTTGTATCAGGAAATGTAATTTTCGTTTTGAGTTTCCTCAGATTCATCTATTATTAAATTACAGACTATAAAATTTTGTAATTTCCATGTTCAAATTTTCATATTTCTGTGCTAAGAACGACCTACACATGTGATATTAAAAGCGTTCCCGCTGGTAATAATGCGAACGAGTGATGAGCATGACGGCTAGAGGCTTTTCATATTGAAGTTTTTGTAATCTGTGATATTATAGCCACTGCAGTTGGGAAAAAGGGAATGGAATATTATAGACAGGGCGTGATGAAAGAGGAATTAGGTTCATATCCTAGGACACAATGGTGGCGCCACCGTGGTGGCCTTTACTAGCACTTGCGCAGTAAGGCGCCACGCGATTAGAAGTAGACTTTGTTTAGTCTCTTGTTTCCCGATTTTGTGAGGTTAAAGTGACCTTACTAGGCTGGTAAATCTTCAAGCAGAATGATAGAAAAATTGAAGAGAGCTTAGTCAAGTTTTACGACATGCCCGTTAAGACAGTTGTTTACCTACTCCCAGAACTGCAGCAGAGTGCGGTTATGGTGCAGTGTAAAATGAACATTCACTCCGGTAAGTACTTTTCAGCTGGTGTGGAGTGTCGTACAGAGCGTTAGTACGAGCCGTTATGTGTACCGACTGCACGAAAGAGAGGAAAATAATGAAGAACCAACACAAGTTACGAAAAATCTCAATACCTATAGAGACCTCAAATTCAGTTGGTAACAAGTGACACTTTTAATTCCCAATTTGTATATTTGTGTAAATAAATGTATGCAGGGTGGCCAAGAGAGTTACGTTCAAAACGAATAATTAGATAGTGGAGCTCATTAGCTACCAAGAAACACCCCCATGTATGTTCAACGATTGTTTGCTTCAAATCTGTCTGGCCTAAATATCTGTTCTTAACGTGTATAACCAAGTAAAAACAGCTGCAAGAAAAACTTTAGCACAGGGCCCTGGACATTCTTAAAAAAAATGTACGTTTCAGTATTTGCCTGCTTAATATTGGTTCACGGTTATTTATGGTTATTATAAGTACTTTTTCACAAAGTTTAAATTTAATTCCAGTTTCAAATCTATCTAAATGTATTTTTTCTTAAATCTTCTGAGAGAATAAATTAATTTGACTTTTAAGACGATGATGGTAGCATTGGAAATGATATCATCTGAAAATAGTATTCTTAATTCAAATTATTATTACAATTATTTAAGACATTCCGCTACACAAATCGACTGATATTATTGCGTAATACATATTCCACGCCAGCAAAGATTCGTCCAATCCACGTCGTCCTAGAAAATCAACTTCCTAAGTACATAAAACGACTGTTCCTTTATCAAAAGGCTGACAATCAATACTATCAGTATCAATCATGAAACTACTAAATCATGTTCAAATAAACCTTCCTAAATCCCTTGTGTCCTCTTCTGTCATACCCTTATCTCTATGGATGATAGGGTGGCAAGCGGTTTTCAGAAGTGTGGAATGCTCAACGACGTCCATAAAGTGAATAAATAATGAATGTCTAAGTTAATAAAATATCGTTGGAAACTGTTCACGCCCTTAAATACCCTCGCTATAATATGTTTCGGTTACAATATATGGCATAAGTGAAGCCACACCATTCGGTGATCGAAATTATTATTTTTGACATAGATAAACTAAACTAAATGAGCTCTACACATTTTTGCCACTACTTGAAGGTCTAGAGAACCTACAAACAATAGAAAATAATTATAAACCTTTCCTATTTTCTTCAGGTTTACTCTGGGTTATTGACAACTCCTATTGAAATGTACTTTTTATTACATTTTTAAAGGTTTATTTCCGTTTATCTATACTTATAATAAATCTGTAGAGAGGTCAATTCTGTACATTAAATATTTTTTCAAAATAACTATCAGGGGGTGATAAGTGGTCGATACTGATGCCAAAAATGCAATCAGTAAAATTTTTGTCTGTCTGTCTGTCTGTCTGTCTGTCTGTCTGTCTGTCTGTCTGTCTGTCTGTCTGTCTGTCTGTCTGTATGTTCCTTATAGAAACAAAAACTACTGGACGGATTTAAATGAAACTTGGTACAATTATTCTTCACACTCCTGGACAGGTCATAGTATACTTTTCATCACGCTACAATCAATAGGAGCAGAGTAGTGAAGGGAAATCCTTTTGTATGAAAAATCTAAACCACTCAAGTTAGACGTTTGAAATTTGGCATGCAGATACCTTAGGTACCGTAAAGGTGCACTAAGAAAGGACTTCCCGAAATTCCCACGAGAACGGGAATTAGCGGGAAAATCCTTTTGTATGAAAAATCTAAACCACTCAAGTTAGACGTTTGAAATTTGGCATGCAGGTACCTTAGATACCGTAGAGGTACACTAAGAAAGGAATTCCCGAAATTCCCACGGGACTGGAATTAGCGGGAAAATCCTTTTGTATGAAAAATCTAAACCACTCAAGTTAGACGTTTGAAATTTGGCATGCAGATACCTTAGGTACCGTAGAGGTGCACTAAGAAAGGACTTCCCGAAATTCCCACGAGAACGGGAATTAGCGGGAAAATCCTTTTGTATGAAAAATCTAAACCACTCAAGTTAGACGTTTGAAATTTGTCATGCAGGTACCTTAGGTACCGTAGAGGTGCATTAAGAAAGGAATTCCCGAAATTCTTACGGGAACGGGAATTAGCGGGAAAATCCTTTTGTATGAAAAATCTAAACCACTCAAGTTAGACGTTTGAAATTTGTCATGCAGGTACCTTAAATACCGTAGAGATGTACTAAGAAAGGAATTTCCGAAATTCCTACGGGAACGGGAATTAGCGGGAAAATCCTTTTGTATGAAAAATCTAAACCACTCAAGTTAGACGTTTGAAATTTGGCATGCAGGTACCATAGGTACCTTAGAGGTGCACTAAGAAAGGAATTCCTAAAATTCTCACGGGAACGGGAATTAGCGGGAAAATCCTTTTGTATGAAAAATCTAAACCATTCAAGTTAGATGTTTGAAATTTGTCATTCAGGTACCTTAGATACCATAGAGGTGTACTAAGAAAGGAATTCCCGAAATTCCACGAGAACGGGAATTAGCGGGAAAATCCTTTTGTATGAAAAATCTAAACCACTCAAGTTAGACGTTTGAAATTTGTCTTGCAGGTACCTTAGGTACCGTGGAGGTGCACTAAGAAAGGAATTCCCGAAATTCCCACGGGAACGGGAATTAACGGGAAAATCCTTTTGTATGAAAAATCTAAACCATTCAAGTTAGATGTTTGAAATTTGGCTCGCAGGTACCTTAGATACCGTAGAGGTGCACTAAGAAAGGAATTCCTGAAATTCCCACGGGAACGGGAATTAGCGGGAAAATCCTTTTGTATGAAAAATCTAAACCACTCAAGTTAGACGTTTGAAATTTGGCATGCAGATACCTTAGGTACCGTAGAGGTGCATTAAGAAAGGAATTCCCGAAATTCCCACGAGAACGGGAATTAGCGGGAAAATCCTTTTGTATGAAAAATCTAAACCATTCAAATTAGATATTTGAAATTTGTTATGCAGGTACCTTAGATACTGTAGAGGCGTACTAAGAAAGGAATTTCCGAAATTCCCACGGGAACGGGAATTAGCGGGAAAATCCTTTTGTATGAAAAATCTAAACCACTCAAGTTAGACGTTTGAAATTTGTCATGCAGGTACCCTAGGTACCGTGGAGGTGCACTAAGAAAGGAATTTCCGAAATTCCCACGGGAACGGGAATTAACGGGAAAATCCTTTTGTATGAAAAATCTAAACCACTCAAGTTAGACGTTTGAAATTTGGCATGCAGGTACTTTAGTAAACTTAAAGCTTAGTTGCAACAGGATATTACAAAATTCCCACGGGAATGGTAGTTAGCGGGAAAAAACATTTGTATGAAAAAATCAAATCTAAATAAAAGGAGAAACTGACTGACTCAGTGACTGACATATCAACGCATAGCCTGAACGGCTAAACGTAGGCATTTGAAATTTTGAAGGGACATAGCTTAGGTACCGTAGAGGTGCACTAAGAAAGGAATTCCCGGAATTCCCACGGGAACGGAAATTAGCGGGAAAATCCTTTTGTGTGAAAAATCTAAACCGCTTAAGTTAGACGCTTGAAATTTGGCATGCAGGTACCTTAGTTAACTGAAAGCTTAGTTGCAACAGAATATTGCAAAATTCCCACGGAAACGGCAGTTTGCGGGAAAAAAACATTTGTATGAAAAAATCGAAACCGCGTAAGATAGATGTTTTCAATTCAATTCAATTAAATTATTTATTGCATTCCATGTAGTACAATGGGGTGTTACATAGGCATAGGAACTAAAACATGGACCCTGTAGGGCACAGCAACGTTGAAGGAAAGAGAGGAAGTGTGTATTAAAATTAAAACTCAATGAACAATCAATTTAAAAAAAAAATCAATTCAATCAATTGATTCAATCTAGCATGCATGCATACCTTAGTAAATATAAAGTTTATTTTTGGCTGTATTTTGAAAAATGGGAGTTATTGGGAAAAAAATTGTATGAAAAAATCTAAACTGCATAAGTATGCACTCCCACACACACAAAGATCTCTCTCTTATATAAGACGCCACGCGGACGAAGTCGCGGGCAAAAGCTAGTTTGTAATAAAAATACAGCAACTTGGTAAATACGTAAGTATGGGAATGTGTATTTAAACAATAATTTAAATAAAATACATTGTTATTTTTACCTCTTGCGGCACAATGAAAATTTAGAAATAATCAAAAAATTTAGAAAGCTTCAAAAAATAATGATAAATGAGAAAAAGACTAAATTATTTTAGTTTTCCACTAAATGCGCTACACGGTACGCCATCTAGATACCAGATAGAAACTAGACTAAGGTCCCTACACCCTTAATCACCAAAGCCATTTAAGTGAAGAATAATTGAATTGAATTATTTATTGCTCTATAAGTAGTTATTATTATTGAGTAAGTAGTAGATTTTCACATTATTTTTTTATGTCGCTACGACTTTCATAATTGGTCTTTCCATGTGTAACGAAGAAAATTTAATTTACTTATATAAATTTGTAGTCTGTTTTGGTAAGAAACTGCCACCTGAATTTTGTAACGGTTATAACCCAGGCTTATTACGGATATAACTGTAAGTAACTTAGTTCCGAGGCCTTCGCTTATGTCACGGTTAGTCCTTGAAAAATATTATATTCGTCTTTGGGTTTCGATCTGGCTTAAAGAGATATTTGAATTTGGAAATCGAACGTCACCATCGTCGTCAATTGTTTTGAGCTGGCACACAAGTTTGCGGGGGCATGAAGTTTTGGCGCCAAATTAGATCACGCTACGAAGAATTGGAGTGAAGAAGTTTTCATTTTCACATTAATTGGGTATCTAATATTAATAAAAAAAAGGTCATGTCAGTGTCCTTTCGCGGCTCGAAGTCACCAGGTTTACACCCATACGAGACAAGAAAACTGGTAAAACAGTAAAAAGGTAAAATACAGAGGTTTTTTTTCATTAGTATGGATTCCCGTAGATTGCTTCATAACACCATAATCCACCGTCCATTCAATTCAGAATACAAAGTGTCCTCACAAACAAACAAACTGGCCATCCCTACCCGGGGACGTTTTTATTAAAACTGCAAAAACGACAAACAAGGGTTAAGCACGAAATGATGGCTCCATACGCCGCCCGTTCCGTGTAAACAACCCTTTCATTTGCCGTTACACGATACACTCCGAGGTTTTGTTTTTCAAACGTCTGTGTACCGTGCAAAGAGAGCATCGTCGAGTATCACTATGTAGTGTTACGCGTTGATTGGCGAGATGGTACATATTTGCACATACATGCAACAGTTTGATTGAAGTGGCAGCAATTTTTTGTCAACATTTTGGTATAACATATACATCATAAACTCACGCCCGTAAAACCTAATTGGGTGGGCAAAAGTGATCAGAGACAACTAGCTAGTGTTGATATACGAAGTTCTAAGACGAATATGATGAACCTTATGGTGTCAGGGGAGCCTATCACCCATATAAATTGTTCATTATGACTTTGTGGGTGTGTTATTTATTATTAAATTATTATTATACTTATATACTTCTGCCATAACATTGTATTTTTGAGTAATTAGATACCCAAGTAATGAGAAAACAGATCACGTTAAATTTCGACAGCACCATTTATATTATTTTTGGAGAACGTAACCTGGAAATTCCTCCCTCATCATCATCAGCCCATTAACGTCCCCACTGCTGGGGCACGGGCCTTTTCCATGGATGGATAGGGAGATCGGGCCTTAAACCACCACGCGGGCCCAGTGCGGATTGATGGTTATTAACGACTGCTCATGCAGCCGGGACCGACGGCTTAACGTGCCTTCCGAAGCACGGAGGAGCTCGAGATGAAAACTTTTTTTTTGTGGTCACCCATCCTATGACCTGCCTTTGTGAAAGTTGCTTAACTTCAACAACCGAAGACCGAGCGTGTTTACCGCTGCGTCACCGAGCTCCTCAATAAATTCCTCCCTCATTTTGCTTTAAATAATAAATAAATATTCTATTTAATTTCGTTCACAGAGTTGCCCGTTGATAATTTGCCATAGATACGATAAAGTATTATACGACACACGTACCAAAGCTATATTATAACGTTTCAACGTGTGAACATAAAGTGAAATATTTTACGTGGAAATTCAACCAGCATTATGGGTACATTTGCACTAGGTGCGATCGGAGGCGGGCTTTTAAATAAGGTTATTTCTATATAATTTGATTTATTTTTAGTTTTGTTTAACTGTTTAAGTTTTATTTTTGTTTCGTTTGTTTAGTATATTTTTGTTCTGTAAGTAACTGTTTTGTTTATGGTGTAAATATATAATATTTATTTTTAATTTTAGAAAATAATTATATATAGAGTAGAAACCACAAAGTACCAAAGTTGTTTCTGATTTTTTCCCCTCAAACTTGAGGCATTGAATGAATACTGTTTCTTTTTCCTGAAATTGTCTATGTCATTAGCACCTTTTTGTTGACTTCCCTTTTTATTTTCCCTTAATATATTAGTGTATTAAACCCACATCACGTTTTGTTTAGGGTTGGGGTCCACTTATTTATGGGGACATCGCGTTTATCCCGTAATATTACGGGGTCCGCCTACTTAACGGGAAGTTATTGGCAAATTCAGTTTTTATAGAAGCAACGGCCAAACTGACTTTCTAACCAGAAGGGAAACCTTCTGAATTACAGATTAGGTCATATAATGACTGCATAGTACGTAGCATGATTAAAGTGAACTATACTTACATAAACTCATACCCGCGGTACCCAGTGGAGTGGGCAGTGTCAAGTTCCACAATCATATAACAACTTGCAGCTTCTTTTGACACGAAATCCTGGTGGTGGCTGATGAACAGACGCCGTGGTCTAGTAGTAAGAGCGCTCGAGCACTCTCGATCAGGAGGTGCGGGTTTCATTCCCGATGGGGACATTGCCGAAATCACTCTGTGAGACTGTTTTTCTTTGCTAAGGACATTGCAGGCTTGAATCACCTGATTGCCCGAAAAAGTAAAATGATCCCGTGCTTTGGAGGGCACGTTAATCCATTGGTGATGAGATTCTTGTATGCAGTGTCCGTGGCTAAATAACTGAAAGCGTTCTATGTTTTTTTTTCGCTCCCTGATATTTTCAACACGTTCACTGTGTAACTAAAAATTTGATATCAACCCCTCACGTGCAATATTATTTGTCGATAAACACATTGGAATTTATGTACATGTGCCCCACATATGAGGCATGCAAGAATGAGTTTCAAATTTATTGCCCCATATGTGGTTCATATACAGTGAATGTGTTAACATTGTTATGTATAGGAGCCTAAACGAAGAAATGTAATCCACTGTGTAATTTGAGTCGTGAATATCATAAATAACACAGCAATTTGAATCGTGTCATAATAACAACATTTCGGCTTAACAAACTACTGTCATTAATATCCATTACAAGACGCAATTGCAAAATTAATGCGTCCCACCTAAAGTTAATTGTTTCAACAATCAAGACATGGTTATCTCATAGTTTCCAAGTGATGGTTTCCATGGAAACGTGAAGTGTATTCTGGAGTGAAAAAAACATAGAAGACGTTCAGCTGCCTGTCTCTCCTGGCGTGCAGTCCCATTTCAAGAAGGCAGCCTTTCTCGCTACGTCTGCTATTTTAGTTTCGGAACGCAGCGTGGTGTTTCGGATCCGATCGATCAATTATTCTTTCTAATTGTCTTTTGTTTTGTATTATTGTTTTTTCTGTGTAACAAAGTATTTGTTATGTTATGTTTTGTGATGGACGATAAAATTGTTATGGCGACAGGCTCATCCCTTGTCACCATATATCATGGTTCATCATACTCATCTTAGGACTAAGAAGTCCTAAGATGTGATAATAATCAACAGTAGTGCCTGCATGTAGCGGCGCTGTTGTATAAGATTACTTATGGCTCTGCTCACCACGCTAAGGATAACAGGTGTGGGTTTATGATGTTAGGGACATGATTGTGGTCTACCAACTCTAACAGCCTCTTAAATCTAACGGCCTTCGTGGTCCAGTGATCGAGCTTTGAGCTCCCGGTCCCACATATAATAAAAATCACATTGGCTAGAAAATTGCAGGCTGATTACCCGATGGTCTGTAAGTAAGATGGCGTCTTGTTGGTTATGCAACCAATATGATACTAGGCGAGGTAGCGTTTACTGTTGCGCCACCATTGTGTCTCAGACAGATACTGACTTATGCTACAACCCGGACACTTCATACAATAAACTTCGTTTTACACAGACACTACACTTTGACGTTGTCGTACACGCGCATTTGTGTGTGTGACGTCTGACGCCCATGCGATTGAAGACTAAAGTAAGACCGAGCGTAAACCTAGCTCAGCTGCTGTTGGGGAGTGGAGAGTTGCCGTTCTATGCGTAGTATTATTCCTTGTGTACTTATGTATTGCGTATATTTTTCCTCCAACAAGAATGCGAATACTCATTCATGCATACTTTATTCGCATTCCATAACTTCAAAAACTCTTCTACAACATGCTCTGGCCAGTAGAAATAATTCGATTATACCTTATCGACTCCCAACTGCTGACTTGGTTTCTTAAGAAGTTCCGAAGTTTTATCCTACTCTAATTCTATTTGCAGTAGCCTTTACATTGTTTCCTAAACTAAATAACAAAGTAATCTTGTTTTTCGTGACAAAGAAAAAACTTTAATCCCACAAGCCATTTCATCTTCAGTCAGAAAAGGGAATTATTACATAACATTTTCCATTTCATCGGCTTCAGTGTAAGACAGTGTAAGGATACTAGAGGCGCTGTATCTGTTACTTTGTCACAGATATGCACCGAAATCTTTCGGTTAAATGGCCTCCGTGGTCCAGCTGTTTGAGCGTTGGGCTCACGATCCGGAGATCCCGAGTACAAATCCCATTTTGTGATCCCTAGTTTGGTTAGGACATTACAGGCTGATCACCTGATTGTCCGGAAGTAAGATTATCCGTGCTTTGGAAGGCATGTTAAGCTCTTGGTCCAGGTTATTACCTATTATTGTAACTTAGCAGTCGTTACATGAGGCATGTCACGACTGGCGGTTCAATAGTAATCCACCTCGCAACACACACGACATAAAGAAGACCGAAATCTGTTAAAAATGTCACTGTGAATATAATAATTTGCTTTGGCTTTATGAGTTAACTATACATAATGATATTTTTCTTTGGGCACCAATTTAAAAATTGGTTGCAGGTTATGTTCTAACAATTTGTGAATTAAATGTAGGTAATTACGCCATTTTAAATACGTACCTATAAAATGTATAAATACGTAAATTTTTACACATACATAGCCTATAGACGTTCCACCGCTATGCACAGGCGTCCTGATATTCTGTAAATATTGTCATATTATTTTTATAAATATTATTTTTTTAAATATAAATTAATATTAGAAATATGCAACAATTACCTACACATTATTCATTGTGTGATAATTAAATAAGACGTTCATTAATATGAATAACGAATTTTAATTATGTAGTATGATTTGTTAGCGTAGTTATTTGGAACATTTTAATTATGTTATTTTATTGTATTGTAATTGAATCGCGTCAGATATAATTGCGTATTTATGACTACCTATAAACTGTATATGAAGAATAAATGCCCATTTTGTTTTTAATATAGCATATATTATTACATAAACTAAACTCCTGTATCCTGTAATTTTAGCAGGACCAAAAGAAGGATTTCATGTGTTTTAGTAAATTGGAAACGGTAAAACATAACAAAACGTAAGACCGGCTGCAAGCAGTGGCGAATGCCTACTGACAGTCGATGGCCCCCATTTCTGAAGGCAACTCATTATTTATTTTCAGTTATACCCGTAATCTTTTATCCACCGAAAAGGAAAAGGACGGATGAATGACAAGTGTTAATTTTAAAATGAATGAATAACCCGAGTGAATATAATACGCGTCTCGCTTATACGCAGCCCGTTTGACGTGTGCTGTCAAATTAATTGTATCTCGTTGTTGGCCAATTTAGAATTCTTAGGCTGTTTTAAATTTTTGTCTAAAATTGACGTGTGTTCCATATATTGTATGCCTGTCGATTACCCGTCCCTTTCCTTTCCGACTGATAAGAAAATGACAGGTATGACTTACAATGAATTTATTTGTTGTGGCTGTAATCAGCATCAATATGAAATTAAAATCTCGAATACGTACTGCGACGTATTTATTGGCATATGCCTACTCGGTACGATAAAGCGCTTTGTGTGTATCAGAGTGTTGTTTTGAATTATATTAATTGTGGGCAGGACACATACCGATGGCCGCTGGGGCGGAAAGGTTCTCGAATGGCGACCACGTGTCGGACGATGCTTAGTGGGCAGGCCCGCTACAAGGTGGACCAACGATCTGGTGAAGGTCGCGGGAAGCCGCTGGATGCGAGCAGCGCAGGACCGATCGTCGTGGAGATCCTTGGGGGAGGCCTATGCCCAGCAGTGGGCGTCGTACGGATGATAATGATGATGATGATGATAATTATTAAGCTACCTTGTGCATAAGGACATGCATGTGATTCCTGTAAATATTTTTTCTTTTTCTGTTTTATTGCGACGAATGGGTGTCGAGACAAACCTCTGTAGTTTAACGGTATCATTGAAATCACGTAAAATCAAAGATTTTGGATTTATTGAAAATTAATTTAAAAAAAGAAATCGAGATATTTTTGAAGGAAATCGCAGTCGCAATTATTTAAGTAGGTACTGTGCTTTATAGCAATAAAGCGCACTTAAATCAGGTACTTAAATCATTGTAGCATACCAAAAAACGCTCTACATGATAATATTTCCTTTTGTCATCTCTTCACGCGTCACAAACCACAAGTTCATTCATGTATACCAAATGTTTCGCGCAACGTAAGAATCAGTCTTGTGGTAATTTCATGGCGACTGTACCGTGAAATGCTGTACAGTCACCTGCTATAACAAGATACGTGGTTTATATTACTATTTGTATGTCGTTCCCATATCTCGGGTCTATGGAGTCCCGGACTTTTGGAAGGCGTGCGTGGGGCCGAAGCCAACACGTAGAGGCCCCTTAAGACAATTTAATCTAAATGTTGTGTGACACCAACCGGCGATTATCCCTGTATGCACTATGGGACTGCACCCAAAGACAATCCTCGGTTCGTGTAAGACTATTGCAGATTATGAACTGGGCTATTATTATAAGTCTCACATAGCATAGCACACAACACAACGGTCTAACAGAAAGGTCTATGACGTCTCTGGCGCTGGATGTACATCTGTCTACCCCAATGAGGGACTTTCCAGGCTACGTTCTTCGAAATCAATATAGATGGCGCTGTATAGGTTTTTCTTCGTTTAACCTTATATTTTCATGGATAGCAGACATGTACATTTTTCATCTTTGTTTTTGGGTATAAAAAATTACCCTTTTTATTTCCCCCAGGCACAATTACATCTTCCACCCATTATTATTCTGATTAAAATAAAGGGAAGCAACATAATTCTATACATAATGCGATCCAAATCATCATCACTAATTTAAGAGCCACGCTCTTGTCGGTGTAGCATTCTCCATTCTTGTCTATCAAAGACCAATTCCTTCACTTCCTTATAAGACACGACATTCGCCTCCCCTTTAATCTATTCCATGTAAGCTCTTCTTGGTCTTTCCTTTGCTCTCTTTTCTTGTAGCTTCCCTTCTATGATGTTTTTAGAAATTCGTCGTGTCTTATTAACACTTTCAAGGACAGAATGTCTAATGACGTTTCGTTCCGATCCCAAGGTGTCATATTACCTATTATGAACCATCAATGACCCATTATCTCTGTCCGTGAAAGAGTTAAGTGTCCAATCATCTTCTCTCTTCTGTTCTCAATAAGTCTCAGTATTTGTCTCTTTTCCCTTACTCTTACTAGCACTTCCTCATTAGTAAATCTTTCAGTCCAACTTATTGTTGCCATCCTCCTCCAACACCACATTTCAAAGGCTTCGAGTCCAAATATCAAACAAGAATGATTTTTATATATGCTTCTGCCATTTCATTGTATTGTGGAATAATAATGTACCCGAGTAATGGGAAAATAGGTAATTATCACGTTTGGACTGAACAACGCCAACTATATTGTTTTTGGTGAATGTAGCCTGGTAAATTCCTCGTTGGGATATTGTCTTGGCTTATGTTGTGTTTTTTTTTGTTTCTAGCCATCTATGTTTGAAAAATACAGCATGCAGCTAAAATCCGTTTCTTCTTCTGTCGTGTGGGTTGTGAGGTGGTGTACCAACCCCATCAACCCTGGTGTCAGGGTTACTATTGTGCCGCCAAAGGCCCCTGACATGACTCATGTCACGACTACTTACTTATATGAGTAAGTAGTAACCGGGACCAACGGCTTAACGTGCCGAAGCATGGATCATCTTACTTTTTAGACAATCAAGTGATCAGCCTGTAATGTCCTAACCAAACTAGGGATTACAAAGTGATTTTTGTTTTGCGATTTTCCCGAATAAAAATCCGTAAAATCCGTGATAGCCCAGATCGGAGCATCGTAACTAAGTGTCACGGGTTCGAATCCTGGCTTGGGCTCGGACGCGTGTCATTTATTGCTGCGGACACATCTTCCTTGTTTATATGACATGTGGCTTTAACCTTTATAATCTCGTAATATAAAGGCGCACGTGATACTGAAATGCCTACGAAATCACCTAAAAAGACGTAAGATGCCTCTCGAAACCTCTTCAGATAATGAAGTCTTATTGAGTTTCCTGAATGTAACATAATCTATTTTTTATTTTCTATCACGAATGTCCAGTGGATATTGAGGAAAAAAGCGAATGACACTTAATATCCTTACGAGCAATATCTTGTATCGATTCTTATCTAGGTATATTAAGAATCGTAGTATTTGACCGGTTTCTTACAGAGGAAACTCTGTGTCCTTCCAACATGAAAGGAAAGCCCATCTTTCAACTTTCTTGTGTAATCTCTATTATCATGATTGAAAACCTATTTTTACTTCATCACATAATACAATTTTGTCATCTTTATGCGCCTGTGTGTGTGGCGTAGGCAGATATAGTGTATCGCCATTGACCGGACTCATGTCTTGGATACCACGTGACATCAATTATCACTAATCCAAACTGAATTTAAACTCACTCGAATTCAATTGGTGACACTATTGAATTTTCAAAGGATTCAATTTAAGGAACATAACATAAACAGCCTAAATACGTCCTAACAGCACAGGACTCTCCTCAATCAACCGGAGGGGGTATGGAGCATACTCCACCACGCTGCTCCACTACGGGTTGGTCGAGGTGTTTTTACGGCTGAATTTTCCCTCCGAAGCACGGAATCATCTTACTTTTTCAGACAATTAGATGATTCAAGCCTGCAAAGACTTTACCAAACAAATAGTGTCACAAAGTGATTTCAACAATGTTCCCATCGGGAATCGAACCCGGACGTCCAGATCGTGAACCTAACGCTCTAACTACTAGACCACGGAGATAATTTTAGTAACTCAAAGAACATGTGAACATTAATCGGCCATTACAAAAGGCTTTTGCGCCTAACATTACACTGAAAACCCTTTACAGAGGAACATCGTATACTGCTTAAGCCCGATGCAAATAAATTGGGAAAAATCCAATTGGAGACAATTTTATTACCACCGAATACCTACTGAACACAGGAATACCCATCCAAAATTGTATTACCAGTAATTTGTAAATTGAATAGGCTCGAGTGAGAAACAATTGAAGATTTACCCAGAGAGGAATAAAAGGCAGACAAATTTTATTTGAAACCGACAAATATAGAGCAATGTATTTTTGTTAGACAATTTCCTTTGTTGCATGTTCTGCTTTAAAAGGAGGAAAGGAATAATGTTCCTAATAGTCCCGCTGTATTTATGAGAATAAAACCTTGTAAATGTAAAATTTTGTAATCAAATTACGCAAATAAATTCATCGTCTATAAGGTTTGTCTTAGGACCTTAAAACTAATTTAATATATTTACATTTAAGGTTTTGTACTTAAACTTTACAAAATCATTGATATAATAATACTTGCTTAAAATAAAATGAAAAATTGTGTATAAAAATGCTTTTGCGGTTTTACTTGCTTTATATTTTATTTTTGTGTCGAACTACTCATACTATAGAACGGATTTGTGTCAAAGTTAAACAAAAACTATACAACAACCTACAAACAGTAGCACGCGCTATTTAGATGTATTTAATTATTTTTAATTGTTACTACTGAAAAAGATTTGCCTCCTATATATTTTGGACAGCAAGCAAGAGAGAAACCACTGCGTTATTTTTCTCTAAAAAGTAGCATGGAGAATGCTATACCGTCAAGAGCGTGGCTCTTAAATTAGTGATGATATTTTGATATAAATCCCATGGACGTATCATGTTTGATTCCAAATATTATTATATCAGTATAAAAAAGCTTTTATGTGACTGGATTCAAAATAATTGCATTATTGAAACATGAACATGAAAGACCCATCATCTTTCCACTTTTATTGACTTGTCACAAAAATGATGATATTGCATCAATAATTTATTAAATTGTAGTTATAAGTACCTTATTTCAATCATTTTTTCTCGTCAAAAAAGTTAATTTCATTTTTCTCGTTACTACTTCCTTTAGAAGCTTTGGCAATGTCGATATAATTATAGGTAGATGATATGGAATGAAATGGTCAATACGTTATACCTTCGCCGTATACGAATAATTATGGGTGACTTTAATACGTGCCTCTTGAAAAATGATTCTCGTTCGCAGCGTCTGCGGTCTCTTGTCCAGTCCTGCAACATGCATGTTCTCCCTCTGAGTTCAACGCATCATTTTCCCAATTGTCTTCCTTCTCTTCTAGACCTAATGCTTGTCTCCTCTCCCGGACATGTTGCTCAACATGGCCAGTACAATGCCGAAGCTTTCTCATATCTTGATTTAGTATATCTTTCTTTCAAGATCCGCCCCCCAAAACCTAAGCCCAGAATCCTGCTACAGAGAAACTTTGGTGCTATGGACGTCGACCGGCTACGTGAGGATGCTGTTAGGATGGATTGGTCAGTTATCGAAATGGAGGACAATGTCGACGAGCAAGTAAGAATTTTCAATAATATGATAACTAAACTTTATGACGTGCATGCTCCCATTCGTCCTATTAGGGTCAAGCATCTTCCTGCGCCTTGGCTGACTGATGATCTGAGGGGGCAGATGGCTAAGAGGGATCGGGCTAAGGCTAGGTACAAAGCAGACAATTCAAACCTAAATCGCGAGAAATACGCACAGGCAAGGAACCGCTGCAATACGGTGATAAGAGACGCTCAAAGACGCCATATCCATAAGTCCGTAGAGAATGGAGATCCCGCTAAAGTTTGGAAATTTCTAAACTCTTTAGGGGTTGGTAAACAACGTAATGGTACAGTTTCTAGTAATATTGATCTCGACCTACTCAACAGGCATTTCTCTTCTTCGTCCTTTCTTGACAATAGTATTAAAACTAGTACACTTAATCACCTTTTATCTAAACCTGCCCCTAATTATTCTCCTTTCTTTCTATGTCAATTTGCCGATTGTGATGTTAAGAGAGCGATTCTTTCCATCACATCGAATGCCATCGGTGAAGACAGCATTAGTCGTAATATGGTCATTCCTCTCATTGATATCCTTACCCCAATTATTACCAAAATCCTGAACACTTCTGTGAGCACTGGGGTCTTTCCCACCGAGTGGAAAGATGCCCATATTATCCCGCTTCCAAAGAAATCCAATCCCGATTCCTTTTCTGATTATCGTCCCATATCAATCCTTCCTTTCCTCTCCAAAGTCCTTGAAAAGCTTGTTCACAGACAAATTTCCTTTTTCCTTAATAGCAACAAGCTTTTCAATCCCTATCAGTCCGGTTTCCGTCCTGGTCATAGTACGACTACTGCCCTTGTCAATATAACTGATGATATTCGCTTGGGGATGGAAAACCAGCAGCTCACGGTGTTGACATTGCTAGATTTTAGTAATGCTTTCAGCACCGTGGATTTTGACATTATTCTGGGCGTTCTACGATCTCTTAACGTATCTCCAACGGCAATTGATTGGTTTCGCAGTTACTTGTCGGGTCGACGGCAGCGTATCCGTATTGAAGACTCCTTCTCTACGTGGTGCGATGTCTCGGCCGGCGTACCGCAGGGTGGCGTCTTGTCTCCTCTTCTCTTTGCAATTTTCATTAATTCGATAACCCTCCCACTATCTAATTCTTATCACCTGTATGCAGACGACCTTCAGATTTATACTCATGCCCCTCTGGTTGACCTTCCTAATGCCATTGAGCGTACCAATAAAGATCTCGGGCTGATTTTGGACTGGAGTCAGTCTTTTGGCCTTAAGGTTAACCCTAAGAAGACTCAAGCCATTATTGTTGGTAGTTCATGGTTTATTTCGAGGGTCGACTGTGAGTCTCTGCCGCCGATAATGTTTGATGGTGTCCGAGTTCCTTTCAGTGAAACTGTTAAGAACCTTGGTGTTTTGTTTGACAGATGTCTATCTTGGAAACCTCAGGTGGCCGAGGTAAGTAGGAGGATGTTTGCCGCTTACGGTTCGCTCAGGCGTCTCCGTAATTTTCTACCGATTAGTACCAAGGTTTCTCTGGCTCAGTCCCTACTTCTGCCAATCCTGGATTATGCAGACGTTTGTTATGCTGATGTTTCAGTTGAATTGCTGAATAAGCTCGAACGTCTGCAAAATCTCGCCATAAGATTTATCTTTGGATTGCGCAAATACGATCATATTTCCAATTACCGTGTCAAGCTTAAGTGGCTACCTGTCCGTCGCCGTAGGGATCTCCACATCTTGTGTCTCCTGTACTCCATCCTTAATCTTCCTACTACTCCATCTTACCTTAAAGATCGTTTCTCTTTTAAATCCTCTGTCCTTGATCGAACTTTGCGATCGTCCCACACCTTATCCCTTAATATCCCTATCCATTCCACTGACTTTTATTCTTGCTCTTTCACTTTGCGGGCTGTCCGGTTGTGGAACTTTCTACCTGAGACTGTCAGGAGGGCTCCTTCTCTGGACTCTTTCAGGGCAAGAGTGAAGGCGCTCTTCCTGCAGGCATAACTTGGAAGTGTTTTTTTCTTATTCTCCTTATATGTATTATTATATTGTATAGGCTATTTGTATGTATGTATATGTGTGTGTATGTATGTATGTGTGTATATATATATATATTTTATTATTATATATATATTATTTATTATTACTATTTTCTTATTTTATTTTTCTATTTATTATTGTTCGTGTCATTATATGTTTATTGCACCAGCCCGTGCTCCAATGCATTAACTTCTTTCACCCTAAGGTTGCCTGGCAGAAATTGCTATTTAGCAATAAGGCCGCCTATTGTACTTATGTTTTTATTCGTATGTTTATGTCCTTTGTATATGTCGTTGTGCAATAAAGTATTATTGATTGATTGATTGATTGATTGATTGAATAAAAACTTTGAGGGATGATTCAGACCATGATTTTGAATTAATACCAAGTGGAATTTGTCGTCAAAACCTATGGAACTGAAATTGAATATAAAAACGCTAAAATTTACATTAATTTTTCGACAGGAAATTCCACTTGATATCAACTCAGAATCATTGTCTGAGTCATCGACCTCAGTATTCGTTATGATGTCACTAACACCCTGTATAGTGAAAACCACATAAGCGGCTTTAACATTGTAAGTAGCTTGTCTGTTACGAGATTTTATTAACAAAAATTACAATCATATGTGATTTTTAAAAAGGTGTTTACGTGCTGTTTTCACTATAAGAAGACGATATACCGCATTGACGTATTGACACAATGGTAAAATAAAGATATAATTAGGTAATTATATTATTATTTTAAAAACGCTTAAAGGAGGTAATTACAAGAAAAGGAGAAAGGGCGAAACTGGTCCAAGAACCTCCACTGATGAGACTTATATGTAATGAAAGTTTATACTTTCCTTATGATTCTAGCAAAGTTCTATCAGATTCTGTCCCGGGATTCTTTTTCTACGGCCGTGTTTGTCCTGGCTATGTAGATTTAATTACTGAGCAACAAATCTTGAGTCGATTTTAGTCCCCCACTGTATTTTATCACATTTTTAGCCAGAACAAACATGGCTGTAGAAAAAGAACCCCGGAACAGAATCTGGTAGAACTTTTCCAGAATCATAGGGAAAGTATAAGCTTTCATTACATATAAGTCTCATCAGTGGAGGTTCTTGGACCAAGTTTCATTCAAATGTGCCCATTGTCATTTAAAACACATTTTTCATCAAAGAAAAAGTTATTGAAACAAGACATTCTTTAAACGATATTACCCAAGTACTAACGTCATTCACTGTCGCGCCCTATTGCCACCTCACCCATTTATTAATCATATTACTTAAATAAGATTAATATTTCCAAATTTTTCCCCAATAATTCACATTTCAAGAACGTCTTTAAGGATTCCACACTCCTTACCAACTTCACCTAAAAACGTAAGCCCTTACTTAAAAGTATTTTGTTTTGAGTCTACTCTTAATGCATTCTAATTAAAAACGGGTAAGGGAAGTACCCACTCTTCAGAGTTAAAACTCGGTCTATCGAATAGTCCTTGAAACGTTTTTATTTTTCACGGAAAATTTTATTTGATGTACCGGATTTCTACGAACAAAAACTTTGTGTTGAAAATAAAATTAAGCATTATTCGGTTGCCGTGAAAATAAATTAAAAATTTTAAACATTCCGTTATGGCGAAACGTCATCACTTTTTCAGTACAGTTTATATAGATGAATTTAAATTATTTGTTTAAAAAATAAAAATGCTTGGCCATCATTTTTGTTTCATATTTACGCAACAAAAAAAAGAATTACTACGTTCTCGTATAAGAAGTAACTAATAATATTTACACAGACATCTGAGTATATTTATCGTACTTAGAACCTAAACTAGAACATAAACCGTTTAGGAATAAACGTTTCGCTGAAAGCAGACCAAAAGTGACATTACTATGAAATAAGTAGAATTTTCCAAATTAACAAAAATTGACCTTGTTAGTTCTGGCATACTGAATTTAATTTCATATTCTTGATTTGATTTAATATGAAAATTCTGACAGCGCGTACGATGCGGAAGGATTGATTTGCTGGCACCTTATACCTATCAAAATGTCTTACTCTCAATTCCTTTAAACCTCCCTCTACTAAATCTTCCAAAGCACGCAGCGCAATGCAATACAATTGCTCAACCGTGAATTATCTTCACAAAACCTCCAGGCGTTCGAAACCGGAACACTGAAAGAAATTTAACAATTTCATTGGTTATCAACGGACGAGTGAATTAACGGTTTGTACGTGATCTGATATACAATGGGCACATTATGTCCCTCCTTTCGTTTCGGGAGAATTTGTGGCCATCCAGCAAACAGATTGATGACTCAAGTCGTCCAAGACGGTGTTTTATGGGGCAAACTCTCGCGTCATTTAGGTACTCAAAGTTGTTTATACGCACTCCTTTAAGATCAAGAACTTTTAGTTCTATATCAGCATAGATTTTGGCTTTGGATTATGTGCTTATTGCGATTTTATTTACACTGTTATTTGGAGATATAAAAAGCAGTGTGTTTTCGATAGTTTCGATTAAAGTCGTAAGATTGAATGTCCTTTTAAAAACCAAAACTCATTGTTTAACTATTGTGTCTGAAAATCTCAAGCCGCAAGAGGTTATGGTGTTTATCGATCAGTCAGTATGAAGTGAGGTTTAGGATTCTCACAAACCCTTCATGGGCAAGTCCGACTCGCACTTGGCCGCTTTTTAGTATGGGTTTATTGCCTCAATAAAGGTAATGGTGCTAATTCCTGTAAATACCATCTAATTTTATTTTAAGTTATATCTGTCATTTTCTTATCCGCCGAAAAGGAAAGGGACGGGTAATCGACAAGCATAAAATTTATGGAACACACGTCAATTTTAAGCACAAATCTAAACCAACCGTCTAAAAATTTTACATCAGTCAATAACCCGACACATTCATTTTTTCTTTTTTTTTTAATTAAGATGGGTTTGCTCTTGACTTCGTTCTTCTACAAGAAGAAGAGATCGACGTTGGAACGAGCTTACCCAGAAAATGCCTATTCACCCGTGATTTAAAGGACCCCAGGTTATAAGAGTCAGGAAACACCGACGCCGGCAGCCCATTCCATTCCTTGGCTGTGCGCATTATGAAGGATGAAGCGAAGCGCTTGGTGCGGATTAGTGGTATGTCAACCAAGTAAGGATGGTAACCCGCCGTACGTCTGGATGTCCTCAGATGGAATGGACTTGGTGGAATGAGCCGATGGAGCTCCTGTGCATACTCCCCGAAGTACAATCTGTAAAAAACCGACAGACAGGCGACTTTACGGCGGTGGTCTAGGCTATGCAGTTTGGCTTCCACCAGCTTCCTGCCATTTACTCATTCTTCCTAAAATTAAGAGCTGTGAATCATCCGTCCCTTTCCTTTTCGACGGATATGAAAATGACGGATATAACTTAAAATAAAATTAGGCGGTGTCTCCAGGAATTGGGGCCAATGTATTAGTTTGACAGCTCTTAAATTAGGACTGTCCTACACTTACAATAGGTTAAAAAAAAGAACAAAAAAAGAAAAGAAAAAAAAAAGAAAATAATGGAGCTAGTTTTAGTCTAGTTTGCTCAAATTGGCAGCAATATGCCTCTTTTTATTTGTACATGGCTGACAAAAAGCGAAACTATGTTAAACGTTTTCTCCAAAAAGAAATAAATTTATTTCAAGCACGTTCAAAAATAGAATGTGTTTAAAAATAGAACAAGTTCCTTAAATTTTTCCATGCTGCCTACCTATCCTAACTACTTATAAAAAGTGTTTATTAATTCGGAATTACATTCGTCTTCGCCTTGCGCAGATTCTTACCATTACGTTGGGCTCTAAATTATTCACATTTTCTCTCCTTCATTTTAAGAACTGAAATTGTAATAATTTTCCTGTAAAGTTTGCTGTTTATATGTATCTGTACAACGGTATTACTAGAACTATTAAGGGGCTTTAAATGAATAAAAATGTGATTTTACACGTTAGTATTTTAGTGCCATGTGCGCTTCGTGGGGCGAAATAGAATTTTTAAGGACGTAACTATAATTATAATAATATTTGTAACCACTAATGCAAGATAAAAATATCGAAATAGTTCTTTTTACCATAAAATTGCTATCTTATCCCACAGGCAAAAACCCTCATGTCTTTCTACATCAGAATCGGAATCAGGATAATCTTTATCGCAAAACAGATCTTGTGCAAGCTCCATCAAAATATTTGAGTTTCTCACGCCACTTTATAATTCCTTTTTTTAGGGTTTCGCAGCCAAATGACAAAAACGGAACCCTTATAAATTCGTCATGTCTGTCTGTCCGTTCGTCCGTATATCACAGTCACTTTTTTCCGAAAGTATAAGAGCTATACTGTTGAAACTTGGTAAGTTGGTGTATTATGTGAACCGGATAAATATTTTCACACAAAAAATCTATACTTATAATAAATCTGTAGAGAGGTCAATTCTGTACATTAAATATTTTTTCAAAATAACTATCAGGGGGTGATAAGTGGTCGATACTGATGCCAAAAATGCAATCAGTAAAATTTTTGTCTGTCTGTCTGTCTGTCTGTCTGTCTGTCTGTCTGTCTGTCTGTCTGTCTGTCTGTCTGTATGTTCCTTATAGAAACAAAAACTACTGGACGGATTTAAATGAAACTTGGTACAATTATTCTTCACACTCCTGGACAGGTCATAGTATACTTTTCATCACGCTACAATCAATAGGAGCAGAGTAGTGAAGGGAAATCCTTTTGTATGAAAAATCTAAACCACTCAAGTTAGACGTTTGAAATTTGGCATGCAGATACCTTAGGTACCGTAAAGGTGCACTAAGAAAGGACTTCCCGAAATTCCCACGAGAACGGGAATTAGCGGGAAAATCCTTTTGTATGAAAAATCTAAACCACTCAAGTTAGACGTTTGAAATTTGGCATGCAGGTACCTTAGATACCGTAGAGGTACACTAAGAAAGGAATTCCCGAAATTCCCACGGGACTGGAATTAGCGGGAAAATCCTTTTGTATGAAAAATCTAAACCACTCAAGTTAGACGTTTGAAATTTGGCATGCAGATACCTTAGGTACCGTAGAGGTGCACTAAGAAAGGACTTCCCGAAATTCCCACGAGAACGGGAATTAGCGGGAAAATCCTTTTGTATGAAAAATCTAAACCACTCAAGTTAGACGTTTGAAATTTGTCATGCAGGTACCTTAGGTACCGTAGAGGTGCATTAAGAAAGGAATTCCCGAAATTCTTACGGGAACGGGAATTAGCGGGAAAATCCTTTTGTATGAAAAATCTAAACCACTCAAGTTAGACGTTTGAAATTTGTCATGCAGGTACCTTAAATACCGTAGAGATGTACTAAGAAAGGAATTTCCGAAATTCCTACGGGAACGGGAATTAGCGGGAAAATCCTTTTGTATGAAAAATCTAAACCACTCAAGTTAGACGTTTGAAATTTGGCATGCAGGTACCATAGGTACCTTAGAGGTGCACTAAGAAAGGAATTCCTAAAATTCTCACGGGAACGGGAATTAGCGGGAAAATCCTTTTGTATGAAAAATCTAAACCATTCAAGTTAGATGTTTGAAATTTGTCATTCAGGTACCTTAGATACCATAGAGGTGTACTAAGAAAGGAATTCCCGAAATTCCACGAGAACGGGAATTAGCGGGAAAATCCTTTTGTATGAAAAATCTAAACCACTCAAGTTAGACGTTTGAAATTTGTCTTGCAGGTACCTTAGGTACCGTGGAGGTGCACTAAGAAAGGAATTCCCGAAATTCCCACGGGAACGGGAATTAACGGGAAAATCCTTTTGTATGAAAAATCTAAACCATTCAAGTTAGATGTTTGAAATTTGGCTCGCAGGTACCTTAGATACCGTAGAGGTGCACTAAGAAAGGAATTCCTGAAATTCCCACGGGAACGGGAATTAGCGGGAAAATCCTTTTGTATGAAAAATCTAAACCACTCAAGTTAGACGTTTGAAATTTGGCAAGCAGATAGATACCTTAGGTACCGTAGAGGTGCATTAAGAAAGGAATTCCCGAAATTCCCACGAGAACGGGAATTAGCGGGAAAATCCTTTTGTATGAAAAATCTAAACCATTCAAATTAGATATTTGAAATTTGTTATGCAGGTACCTTAGATACTGTAGAGGCGTACTAAGAAAGGAATTTCCGAAATTCCCACGGGAACGGGAATTAGCGGGAAAATCCTTTTGTATGAAAAATCTAAACCACTCAAGTTAGACGTTTGAAATTTGTCATGCAGGTACCCTAGGTACCGTGGAGGTGCACTAAGAAAGGAATTTCCGAAATTCCCACGGGAACGGGAATTAACGGGAAAATCCTTTTGTATGAAAAATCTAAACCACTCAAGTTAGACGTTTGAAATTTGGCATGCAGGTACTTTAGTAAACTTAAAGCTTAGTTGCAACAGGATATTACAAAATTCCCACGGGAATGGTAGTTAGCGGGAAAAAACATTTGTATGAAAAAATCAAATCTAAATAAAAGGAGAAACTGACTGACTCAGTGACTGACATATCAACGCATAGCCTGAACGGCTAAACGTAGGCATTTGAAATTTTGAAGGGACATAGCTTAGGTACCGTAGAGGTGCACTAAGAAAGGAATTCCCGGAATTCCCACGGGAACGGAAATTAGCGGGAAAATCCTTTTGTGTGAAAAATCTAAACCGCTTAAGTTAGACGCTTGAAATTTGGCATGCAGGTACCTTAGTTAACTGAAAGCTTAGTTGCAACAGAATATTGCAAAATTCCCACGGAAACGGCAGTTTGCGGGAAAAAAACATTTGTATGAAAAAATCGAAACCGCGTAAGATAGATGTTTTCAATTCAATTCAATTAAATTATTTATTGCATTCCATGTAGTACAATGGGGTGTTACATAGGCATAGGAACTAAAACATGGACCCTGTAGGGCACAGCAACGTTGAAGGAAAGAGAGGAAGTGTGTATTAAAATTAAAACTCAATGAACAATCAATTTAAAAAAAAAATCAATTCAATCAATTGATTCAATCTAGCATGCATGCATACCTTAGTAAATATAAAGTTTATTTTTGGCTGTATTTTGAAAAATGGGAGTTATTGGGAAAAAAATTGTATGAAAAAATCTAAACTGCATAAGTATGCACTCCCACACACACAAAGATCTCTCTCTTATATAAGACGCCACGCGGACGAAGTCGCGGGCAAAAGCTAGTAGAAAATAAAAACATTAAATTTTGTGCCCATGTTTAGAACTGAAACTCAAAAAAATTTTTTTCATCAAACCCATGCGTGTGTGTATCTATGGATAGAACTTCAAAAATGATTTATAGGTTATTGATAATATTATCATTCTTTTCTAAACTGAATAGTTTCCGCGACAGGCTCTTCCAAACTGGTAAAATGTATGCCGTCCGTGTAAATTTTAAAATAACAGAATTATAAAACTAAAAAAAAATAAATGATATAGGTACATTACCATGCAAACTTTCAGCGAAAATTGGTTTGGACGAGATTTATTAAGTAGTTTTTTATACGTAATATATCATAAATCGTAAACCGCAATTTACCTTTCATTATGTTACTTGCTGCTACGGAACCTTTCATGGGCAAGTCCGACTTGCACTTGGCCGCTTTTTTATTTAAAAGTAAAAAGATATATGTTTAAGTATGTCTAATACGTATTTCATCTTGGAAATAAGCGTCGCCTTCCTCCTTACAGGAGAACCAAAACCATATTAACGTCATAATTTTGAAATGGAGTAGAATTCGAGTTTCGTCGAATTTCATGCAATTCCGCGCACTTATGCCAAGAATCCAGCACGAAAGATGACGAAATTCAATTAAGCTTTATTGCTGCGAAGCCTTAAACTTTTCGTTAACAATTCGATATATGGCCAAACCAACCTCACATGAAATACCTTCAAGATTTACACGGTTCGAGAAATTCATAAGTACGTATATAATTTTCAGAGTTGGTTTTAGTAACTGAAAAGTTATGTATCTTTCAGTTACGGAATAAGTTACTTTACTACCAATAGGATCTACGCTATATAAATAAGTCGATTTTAGACTTGCATGACCTTTTAATTTTTATGATCTGCATTTCTCTAAATAATCTCTAAATAAAAGATAGAAACCCTGACTGTTTTGCATACAAAGAAAATACAGCATAACAAACAAATTTAGACAGAACACTGTCTTACCTATTAAATAACTTGATTGATAAATGATTATTATTAAGTATCTAATAATCCAGTCAACATGTTACTCACACATTTATTAATAATTATTATCTTGAGACAAATAATCATAGCTCTAGCAAATGTATTGTTCAAGGCTTTTTCTGGCAATTATAGCAGTCTACTGAACACAATATTACGCATCCAAGTGTACGCTATTTGATTCAATTACTTATAATCAATTTTCAACTACAGATGGGTGTGAATAATGATATTTTTATAATTAAAAGTGTGATAGAAACACCTAATTCGCTAAAATGTGTTTTTTCGGAAAAAAATGTTTATTACTTTGTTTTAGTTTATATTATGTTTTATAGGAAAATAAATTGTACCTTATTTACTGCGTGTCCACTCAAGTTAGGCTTAGGGTAAATAACAATGGCAACTTACTTGGGCTTTAAAGGTAGCGTGATTTTTGTTAGCGTGGATTTTTTATGAAAATGTTGAAAATATCAAATGTACTTTTACATGACAAAACAGTCATGATGACTCAATATCAGTCCACCCTTGTAAACGTCCATTTCTTGTTTGTGATGTAACTAGTTGTTAAGTGCAATAAAGTATATTATTATTTTATATCACTGTGCACTATCCTTAAGACTTTATCAACTTAAGGGCAAAAAGGCATGACATGTTTGATTATCATTTAATGTAAAATTAAAGTTTTAATTTTTATCTTTAATTTTACTTTAGCTTGAGACTAACGGGTAATACTTGAATATAAATAAAACGAGTAAATACATTTTGTTAATTTGATCCCCCAGAGTTACAAAGAGTCTCTTCTGGAGTCAATTTATCGCCACTCAATAAGGATTACAAGTGGGCTTTTTAAAACTTAAGTGTTGTATGATAATATCGCTCTCTCTTTCACGCTTGTGAAACATCAGATGCGAAGAGCAGCACGGATATAAAGTATATGGATGTACCTTGAGCGCAAGATAAAGTTTTCTTAAAACACACAGTTGAAAGTTTAAAAGTCACATAAACATACCATCACGTTTGTACGCCCGAAAGGGTAAGTTAAGTAGGTATAGTACACGTTGCCACCAACGTTTACGTAGACAACTCAACGTTGTTAAACAAAAGTTTCGCGCTAACTTTTAACATGTTGAGAAACGCGACGCGCGCCTTTTGTTGCGAAGCTGAATCGCGGTTTTAGTCACATTTCATGATTACTACTACAATATACGGGACATTGCGTAAGGTCAGCTCTGCTAGCTAAACTAACATAATTTTTGGTCTGCAACTCGTTTAATAAAGTAGTAGGTGAGTAGTTTATTAACCTTAACCTGGTTGGAACATACCCAAAAGAAGACAAAAGCGAACTACCGAGTATTTTGCCAGCTTCATAAATTATGTACCATCCCGTGCCTTTTCTATTGGTCCAATTTCTTCGTTAAGAAACCAGTAATCGACGTTCTGTGTTCCTCACGCATAAATATTGTATGAGCCGCCGAGAAGATGTGGCCAGCGAGAGAATATTCCAAGATACTTTATTTTAACACGACCCGCTCCTGAGTGCTTGAAAATGACGGTACCTACCTACATTTTTGAGATGTAGGTGGGGATGGGAATTTTAGAAGCAGTTTAATAGCTAGCCGGGTATTACATTAAGATTTTTTCATTACGTACGAACAAGACGTTACTAGCGTATCTGTGCGGTACAATTACTTGTAACCTGGGTACAATGCCCCATAGTATTTTATTTTTACATAAGAGCAAATTTTATAGGTAAAACCGCATGCTAATTCAATCAGTGATTCTCAAAATTACCCCGATCAAAAAGAGGACAGGTTTCCTTTTTAGTGGAGTCAATGAAATACCTCTAGAACTATCGATAGTTCTAACTTAGATATGCTTGGAGAAGTTATAATAATCAACTAAAATGACATATCTGACAGGTTTCCTTTTTAGTGGAGTCAATAAAATACCTCTAGAACTATCGATAGTTCTAATTTAGACATGCTTGGAGAAGTTACAATAATCAACTAAAATGACATATCTTACATAAAATCCTTGCTAATAAATATGTATCGTCGTAATAATTTACAGGTATTTGAATGAACTATCACGATTTTCAGTCGTGTTAGGGGCTTGACAGAGTTGATTTAATTATCAGCTCTTTGACATACGTCATCTGGTGGGATAAGGTGTGTCACGAATGAATGATAAGTAGGTATCAGGTTGATTTTTATCACCGAATTTATGACTTTGCACACAACCTGATGGTTGACCCGATAGTTGAACATGGTTGATGGTTGATGATAGGCTAACCAACCAGGTTGGAACATCGGTGCCTGTAGTCTGCGTTAGTATATTTCCTAACGATTGAATTTATTTTTGGTACAAATACGTATTTATTTTTGGACTTACGTGTTTGAATCGATTGATAAACATGAAAGAAGCAAGAGAGTATCAGGATTGTAGCAAATGGAATTCCAAAATTGTAACACAAAAACTGAAATGGTATATATACATCTCACTGCTGGGCACATGCCTCCATCAACTTGAAGTGGTGTGGAGCATACTCCACTATGAGCCAGTAGCACCAACGGCTTAACGTGCCTACTGAATCACGGAATCATCTTACTTTTTCCGAAAAATAAGACAGATGGTTTCACAAAGTTATTTTGCCAATGTCCCAATCAGGAATCGAACCTGAAACTACAGATCGTGAGCGCATCGCGAGCGTAACCAAAAGTGGTTACAACTAGGACAATGGAGACCCCGTTAAAATTGTTAAAAATAACCAGAAATATTCTTTAGCGTAAGTACTTTACCCACCTCCTTGCTTCTTATAAAATGACAACCAGAATATGTCAAGCCTCCTTCACGACTAAAAGTCATGATGAAGCAGTCAACAAGGCTTACAAAAAAGGCTTAGGCCTATTTTTATCGCAATTTTCGAATATTAAATTACTAAAGTCAAGGCTGAATGGTCCTCAGATCTTTGCCTGTCTTATATAAGGCGAATTTAAACAACAACAACATCTGATAACTACAATATCGACACACATTTATTATTGACTTTTTTTAAATAATCTAGGTACGTAATTCGCTGCTTCGATTTTTCATCGAATAAAAGCAAATGAAATAAATAAAATCATGATTTGTATTGTACTGGTTAAAATTCTGGGAATATAGTACTGTACATAAAAATACTGTGGATTTTGAGGTAAGAGCTATTTTATATTTTTGTGATTAATATTATAGCATAAAATTGTTTTATAATTTTTTGGAGTAAGGTTTACAATCCTGCCTCAAAATTTTCAGTGAACTAAATATATAGATCTGCGGGGAATCTTTTCCCAGTTAAAAATCGGGTACCGTAAAATGCTGTAACTTTGCCAAGTAAGCGCAACATTGCCTATTTCAGTTCAACTAAGATATTTCGATGTTGGGTAGCATTTTAGGAATTCCTACTAATGTGGGTTTCCTCACGGTGTTTTTATCACCGCTGAGCACGTGATGATCATTTATGAACCAAACATGAGTTTGTAAACAAATTCGAAAATCGTAAATAATTAAACACATGGCTGTGTATGTAACCCTTCGCATCCATGCTTTTACTGGTGCAGATTAAGAAGGGACCTTCGACATTTGAAAACTCGAAACCGTAATTTCCGCCATATGCTACACAACATTCACGGTTAAGGGTCGGAACGCTATACTCCACAACTCCACTTATGACTTTAAGGTCGCGAACTGAGCGATAGCGGGTAAACTGTAGCCGTGTTAGACGACATAGCATCAGACTAGTATCAGACAGAGACAGAGGTGTATAATATATAAATATATACAGTTCAAGGTCTATTTTGAACAAAATAATGTTAAGTATAACTTTTCCTCGGGTTCATAACTATCGCCATCTATGTTCAAGTCCCGTGTAATAGGGGGCTGACGTATTGTCATTAACCGAGCGTAAATACTGGAAACCACGTGATATGTTGAGATCATAATAATATATTGATATCGTGATATATTGATACCACGTGATATATTGTAATCAAACTCACAAAGTTGGATTCAGTGGTTTAGACACCGAATCGGAATTTGAACCCGCAACACTATGATGTAAGTAACGCGTTCTTCAAATAGGGTTATGGCAGGCTCACAATGGTTGACATGGACTTCTTCTTCTATCGTATGGTTTGTGAAGTACCAACCTCATCAACCCTGGTTTCAGGGTTACTACTGAGCCGCCAAAGGCCCCTGACATGACTCATGTAACGACTACGTACTTACCGTAAGTAGTAACCGGGACCAATGGCTTAACATGCCTTCCGAAGCACGGATCGTCTTACTTTCGGACAATCAGCTGATCATTCTGTAATGTCCTAACCAAACTAGGGACCACAAAGTGGTTTTTGTGATATGACCCCAGCGGGTTTCGAACCCAGGACCTCCGGATCGTGAGCCCAACGCTCAACCACTGGACCACGGAGGCCGTTTATTGACACGGTGTTAAAAATGTTACCATATTATTTATATTTTCTTTCACAGAGTGAAAGAGAGAGAGACAGGAAAACGTGAGTTTGAAAAAGCCTATAATACAAGCAAAAGCAATCAATATGTGAGCGGGCAGAGATACATCTGAATGAAACAATAGTTTCGAAGTAATATAGGAACTAAACAAACTCACGTTTTACAAGGAAGATATTCATCAGGTTCGTGAGGATGGAGACCAAAAACGCGAGAAATGTGAGTATAAATCAAATCAATTATAGATATAGAAAGATACTGCTTAGAGACATACTTTAGTTCAATGAATTAGGAGTATTAATAAGTAGTCCAGAGCGTATTCAACTTGGGACAAGTCCCATTGTTTGGTTTAGCTGGAAATGATAATTATTTAAAAGCCGAATAGACGAGAAGGAAGATGTAGAGACATTCAAAAATAATTCAAAAATAAGTTTTACGTTTCATATGGACCATTTCCTATATATCAATATTTGTATATGATAATGGGGTAGGAAACAACTTGCTGCTGATAACAATTCTTAAAATGAATACCTATGTCGAATCGTACGGTGTCAGGTGATCAGCCCTTTATAACGGAGCACTTTTCAAAAGGGTTATTATTTCTCCAAAAGATTAGTCTTGTAATCATTACAATACAATACAATACAAATACACTTTATTGCACCAAAATAAAAAGAAATAATTACAAAAAGTCTCTTAACTAAGTACATGGCAAATGGCGGCCATTATCGTCTCTTGTAAGTGTAGGTACTATTACAGTGCACACGTGTAATATTACAATACAATTACTGGTTTCAATGCCGAAGCTGTTATCTAATCCCCGGGTTCCGAGATTTCATATTTACAATCCCCGGATTTCCGGGATCCCGGGATTGTTAAAATAGAAAAATAAAAATATGTAAATGGCTAACGAAAACGGATTTATAAATAAAGTACGGGTAGAGCTACTTCTGCCTTAAGTGTACTTCTATCGCGTACTTCTATAGTGTACTTCTAAATCGGACCCGTTACCAAGATAAACACTAAGGAGATGAGATTAGATTTCTATCAGCAATTTGTGTAACAATATCACTTAACTGATTATTTAATAGCGAAACTTATTTAATGCTACCTGTTTTATATTATCTAGTAAGTAAAGATGTTATTCTTAACTAAAGTTCATGTAACTTACAACAGCACAAAATTGAATGAAATTGTATTGACAGCAAATGACGATTGGAACATGAGCGATTGCATTGTGATGCATCGAGCTGGTTTAATAACTGTGACAACTGATGCCAATCAGTTATTCTGCACGGGAATAAACGTTGATGCTATTTCTGTATATAATAATTATGTATACAATCAACGAAGTCTGCACGGCAACCGCGCCGCGTGCGAAGCCCTCGATATAATTCACGCCGCGCGCGACGCGATTGCCGTTCCGCGAGGGGAAAATCAAGAGTACAATCTTTACACAGTTTAGAACTCTGCCTTACGTAATAATAAGTAGGTTTTGTAGATACTATTGTGTCATTTAATGACATACAGTGATGTGTATAAGAACACGTGAACAAAGTGTCTTCCCCTTAAAATAATCTATAATGAGTCAGTGGACAAACCTTTAGGAAATAATATTTTATTTATGTTAAAGTTAAAGACAAATTGCTTATTAGCTTGTAGGCTACATTGTAATATTATTTAGCATATATTTTATTCTAACGCTTTATTTAAATAAAAAAGAAATAATGACACTTCATATTCAGCTCGTTCTAACCAATTCACATGGAGATATTAGTCGTCACCGTACCTAGTCAAAGTATCGTTAATTAAAGTCTACAAGCCGAGCGCGCTATCGGCGCGAATTGTCAAATTTGACAGATTCTTTTTTTATCTCGCGTCGTGTCGCGTTGTGTTTACATAGCGTGCTAGTCCCGCTGAAATTGCATATCGATATAAAATATACATTTTCAACTTTTATGAATGTTATTTACTATCTGTTTATTACGTACTAGTAAATTCTATACCTGACAAATTCTGTACTGATATTTCCCCTTTCTGCGACACAAGCAGCCAGATGACAACATACATCCCAACCTAACTTGCTTACTGACCCTCAATTCTAAATAAGCGTACTAAATAATCAATTTCACGATTTCACAAAGATTATCGACTTATATTTGAGATAGGTTTTCGCTTATCCATCAAATGCTTACTTTAGTACCATGCGTACTAAATTCGGAGCCACACCCACAATTATTTCAGTCTACGTTCAGACGACTAATTTCACGTATACTCGTATGTATAGTAAATATTTACATATCGTGGTCTTGTTTGCGCGAAACAACAATACAATTTTATTTGTTTACAAAAACGTAACGATGTTTGCCGACTGTGTTTGTGTCGCCACGTCCGAGAATCGCGCGAATTGTCGTGTTGTATCATTTAGCGGCCAATTAATGTCATAACAACACTTTCCGTCTTTAAATTGCTGTGTGAGTGCTGGTAATACTAGTAATATTTTGAGCTTGATTTTTGACCAAGTGCTAGACTGGGTGAAATATCCAGCAATCAGTCCCATGATCATAAGCCGTGTCAGGGGCCTCTGGCGGCTCGATAATAACCCCAACAGCAAGGTTACTGAGGTTGGACATAGGCTGACGACCTGTAACGATACGGTTTACTATTTTTTTTGCCGTGACTTATTGTATATTTGCCGCGAATGGCATTAACTACTTGGCCGGACAAATGGGGAGCGCTGAGGGCTCTCACCCGGTACAAAATTTAAGACAACAGGCCTAAGGGTGCCCAGTTGGGCGTGAACCTCGGGTCAGGGCGTTATCTGAGAGGAAAATATTTGAAAAAATAAATAATGATAGCGATAAGGAAAATCGTCAACCACGCCGGCGGGCTCTGTATCAGGGTTCTGAAGTTCTGAAGACAAGTGTTTGTTGTCGCATACGGTTTACCGTATATTTTACGTTGCAAGCTTCTTCTAATAAGTAGTAGGCAGCCTGAATAACTGGTGATAATCATGTATGAATTGCCTCGTCCAATGTCATTGTCCTCTGTGTACTTAAAGTAACACAATATTATACGTCAATGGGTCAGGTCACCCCCACAGGGAGAGCAAACAATTCCGATGATAAAAATGGTTTACAAAAAATGTTTTACGCATATAAAACACGTCCCTAAAATTTTATTTTTATTTTCGAAAACAAAAATTGCATCCGGCGTTCTGTGTTAAAATACAACCACTGTATTACCTCTTTGGGACGTTTCATTTCAAAGTTAGAAAATGGGTGGTAGAGGTGAAATTGATGTCCAAGTTTTTTTGCCACATATTAACTCCCATTAGGTGAGACAATAATCAAGAGCAAACTTTTTTTTTATATAACATTGGTATTGGTATTGGTATTCGTGGGCCGGCTTCCGCAACTCAACGTCTGTGCGCCTATTTTGCGTGATACCTGAAACGGCTGGATTACTCCAGCCAGCCTAATTCCCCAAGGAAGTCTAACAGTCCTTTGACGTTGCTGACCACCTCAGGGAGGCACCCCGTCAGGCCGAGGTGCCTGGCCCGGTAGTTGGCGACTCCTCCACACTCCAGTAGAACATGAGCCGCTGTCTCCTCCGCCTCCATGCAGGCTCTGCACAGGGGGCCGTCTGTGACACCTAGTGTGAACAGATGTTTTTTGAAGGCACCGTGACTAGTAATAACAGCTGTTACCTGTCTTAGTTGAGACTTCTTTAATTTCTGAAGTCTCTTGGAGAGACGGCTATCAATTTTATATAACATATAATGCAAAGGTCTATGACTGACAGTGACATAAATCATCATCATAATCGTTGTCCAAACCGTATCCGGCAATGGCGACTCCTAAATATCTATCCTGGGTCGTTGTTGTGGTGGGCTCTGATGTGGCTGGCGAAACCGTACTTAAGACGCGTATATACTTAGGTACTTAAAGTTTATTGAGATAATAATTAAGATAATCATGTTGGAATTAACACACAGCTGAACGCGACCCATTATTTTTCCGTATACCTATTCCACCAGAATCGTATGTTAGTCTACTACCTACTATAGTCTTCTTCTTCTTCTTTCCTCCTGTAGGTTGTGAGACCACTGACCAACCTCATTGACCCTGCTGTCAGAGTTACTGTTGAGCCACCATAGGCCCCAGATATCGGGGACCGACTGCTTGACGTGCCCTGCGAAGGGCGGAACTTACTTTCGGACAATTTATTTATTTATTTAGTTTCATGGGATATTAAACATTTATACATGATATAAAGATTAGCGATTAGCGATTGATGAATGTGGAGGAAGCAAGAGAAGTATGTCAGGATCGAAGCAAATGGAATTCTATAGTCTCTGCTTACCCCGATGGGAAATAGACGTGAGTTTATGTATGTACATGATATGCTAACAATAGGTGTAGGATATTTTCTCATAAGCACATGTACAATCAACCACATTATCCATGTATTCAATTGGGTGATCAGCCTGCAATGTTCTAATTAAACTTGGGATCAACAAAGTGATTTTTGTGATTATGTCCGAACCCGGGGTCTCCGGATCATCAGCCCATTGCTCAATCACTGCACCACGGAGACTCATATCCCTAGCATTATCCCGATTTCCACAGGGTACGCTTACCTAACCTGAAAATTGTCAGGTGCAGTTTTTTACAGAAGCGACTGCCTATCTGACCTTCCAACCCGCGAAGGGAAAACCGGCCGAATATAGGTTAGGTCACATACCTACCTCCCAGCACCACCACGGCGGCTACTGTAGTAAAATAATATAAATCAATGCAAAGTCCCTATTGATCTATTCAAATTGCAGTCGATTGTAAACAAACAGTTTTAGTCCGTGACAGCACTCGATGCCCCCTAATAAAATGTTGAAGAGCGAGGGCTCGATTTGCTAACTAGGCGATAAGTGGAGTCCCCTGCGGTGGGCCATATAGTACAGAAAATTGCAGTATGCCTACTAATATGCATTTCTTACGCTCGACGTACAAAAATAAGGAATAATACTAAGTATAGAACGGCAACTCTCCGCTCGCCACCAGCGACTGAGCTAGGTTTACCTCACCCCCCTCGGTCTTACTTTAGTCTTCAGTCGATACGTCAATGTCTAGTGTCTTTTGTATGAAGTGTCCGGGTGCGACTCAAGTCAAATACAGATAGGCACCAATCAAGCGCGTCGCGAAATGTCAAGTGACAAAATAGGTTAAACTTAGTCAAATGATTTATTTTTTACCAACTAACAAACTGATATAACAAAATATGAATTTGTACAAAAGGATGTTTGACGGCCCAGTAATAGTGAATTAATATTAATATCTTATATAGTATGCAAGTCGGCTTTAGCTACAAGAACGGAATAGTAAGCAAAAGATTCCATTTACATAGTATATAAATAGTAAGTAAAAGAAACATTTATTATACCTATAGGGATACCGCAGTAACAAATATGAAACATAACACCGAATAACACATAACTTACAAAAAAAAAACGCGTGATAAAAACAACTACATTTAGTATATCCCATCCTCCTTTCTTTGCCTACCTATTATTTAACTCTGAAAATAATACGAAATATGTTTTCAATTAGTTAATGTATGTGTATGTGGTCGCGAGGAGTGGAAGTCTGTTATTCGAGGCCTACATTAAAAGGGGATAAAAGAATTAAAAGAAGAAGTTAATGTACCTTAATTTATTATTATTAAGTATAATTATGTGTATTATTATTATATACCATTCGTATCAACAGTGCCTGCAAGTTGTCTTTGATTACTTGTGGCTCTGCCCACCCCATTTGGGATTACGGGCGTGAGTTTATGTATGTATGTATGTATTATTATTATGTAGTTTATGTAGTCGAAAGTGTATTTATTTTTATATGCACAAGTATTCCCATGCTGCACTATCCCGCTATATTACTTAATATTCAATATCTCCTATACTTAAAGGTTGCCTGGAAGAGATTGCTACTTAGCAATAAGGCCGCCTATTGTACTAATTCTATTTCTCTTTTGTTTTTTCCTGTTTGTGCAATAAAGTATTTGTTATGTTAGTTTACCTTAATATAGTACTGTGGTAGCCGAGTTGAAAGAACGATTGACTCTCATTCTAAGGTCGCAGGCCCAGCACGGGCCTAAATTTCATGTTTGGATCATAAATGATTATCACGTGCTTAGCGATGAACGAAAACATCGTGAGGAAACCCACATACCCAAGAAATTCGTTTCGGTAATATATGTGACTTAACCTGCGTTGGGCTGGTTTTCCCTTCGCGGGTTGGAAGGTCAGACAGGCAGTCACTTCTGTAAAAAACCGGACCTGTCAAATCTTCAGGTTAGGTAAGCGGACCCTGTGATATCGGGATAACGCTAGGGAGATGATGAGTTAATGTAAATATATTTTTTTCTGTGTTGAACGAAAATTCTTCGGTAAAAGAATGAAAATATTTTCGTAAAACGCTATTTCATTAAAACAAAATAAAAGTAATTAAGTATGTGAATTTCAGCTTGAACCGCGCTCCTCCTTTACTTAATGAAAATTATTAAAATTCATAACTATATTTACTTTTGAATATTAATTTCGTCATGATAAAAAATTACTTTATTCGTCAAAGCAAAATAAATATGCTTCACATTGCTATACGAATAGGAGTTATATAACATAGAATCACGCCTTTATTTCCGAAGGGGTAAGCAGAAGTCTATAGTAGTATACTCCTTGCTGAGTAAGTTTAAGTCTCATAGAGGATGAGCCTATTGCAATTTACTGGGCACATACTCTGAAAACGACGTGACATTAAATGATCTATTATTCAAACTTGAATTCAAAATCATTAAGTTAATTCGGAGGCGGAGGCCAGGAGTCCTAGTACGGCTTTGAAATAGACTACTCTGGGCGCCTGAGACTACTACTGGGACTACTGAGGAGCTCGGTGGCAATAACGCACTTGGTTCGCGATTGTTGAAGTTAAGCAACTTTCGCAAAGCCGGTCATAGGATGGGTGACCACAAAAAAAAAGTTTTCATCTCGACCTCCTCCGTGCTTCGGAAGGCACGTTAAGCCGTTTAACTATCAATCCGCACTGGGCCCGCGTGATTGTTTAAGGCGCGATCTCCCTATCCATCCATAGGGAAGGCCCGTGCCCCTGCAGTGGGGACGTTAATGGGCTGATGATCAGACGCGTCAGACGGAATACTGCGGGGCAGAAGGCAAGAGGGAAACCACTGCTCTGTTTTTCCCTAAAAAGTAGCATGGAGGATGCTACACCGACAAGAGCGTGACTCTTAACTTAGTAATGTGAAGTGAATTCAGTGGTATAGAGAACGACCTGGGATTCGAACCCGTAACATTAAAGACGCAAATCACCCATTCTCCGAACATGGTTATCAGGGATGTATAAAAGAAGTAGGTAATAAGTAAGTTTCCAAAAAGCTGATTCCATATACTATTTAAGAATAAGAAAAGAAAAGAAAAAAGAAAAAAAAAGAAAAAAGTTATTTATTTCAACAAAAAGGTACAATCATTGCCAAGTGTAGCGGCCTTCTGTTAAGTGAACGACACCTGTGTTAGAAGACCGCGCTCTTCAATATCGATTACTAATGGTACCAATACAAAATCTTAAAGAAATAAGTAATAAGTAACTTATGATTAACTAGCTTTTGCCCGCGACTTCGTCCGCGTGGCGTGTTATATAAGAGAGAGATCTTTGTGTGTGTGGGAGTGCATACTTATGCAGTTTAGATTTTTTCATAATTTTTTTTTCCCAATAACTCCCATTTTTCAAAATACAGCCAAAAATAAACTTTATATTTACTAAGGTATGCATGCATGCTAGATTGAATCAATTGATTGAATTGATTTTTTTTTAATTGATTGTTCATTGAGTTTTAATTTTAATACACACTTCCTCTCTTCCCTTCAACGTTGCTGTGCCCTACAGGGTCCATGTTTTAGTTCCTATGCCTATGTAACACCCCATTGTACTACATGGAATGCAATAAATAATTTAATTGAATTGAATTGAAAACATCTATCTTACGCGGTTTCGATTTTTTCATACAAATGTTTTTTTCCCGCTTACTCCCGTTTCCGTGGGAATTTTGCAATATCCTGTTGCAACTAAGCTTTAAGTTAACTAAGGTACCTGCATGCCAAATTTCAAGCGTCTAACTTAAGCGGTTTAGATTTTTCATACAAAAGGATTTTCCCGCAAATTTCCGTTTCCGTGGGAATTCCGGGAATTCCTTTCTTAGTGCACCTCTACGGTACCTAAGCTATGTCCCTTCCAAATTTCAAATGCCTACGTTTAGCCGTTCAGGCTATGCGTTGATATGTCAGTCACTGAGTCAGTCAGTTTCTCCTTTTATTTAGATTTGATTTTTTCATACAAATGTTTTTCACGCTAACTACCGTTCCCGTGGGAATTTTGTAATATCCTGTTGCAACTAAGCTTTAAGTTTACTAAAGTACCTGCATGCCAAATTTCAAACGTCTAACTTGAGTGGTTTAGATTTTTCATACAAAAGGATTTTCCCGCTAATTCCCGTTCCCGTGGGAATTTCGGGAATTCCTTTCTTAGTGCACCTCTACGGTACCTATGGTACCTGCATGCCAAATTTCAAACGTCTAACTTGAGTGGTTTAGATTTTTCATACAAAAGGATTTTCCCGCTAATTCCCGTTTCCGTAGGAATTTCGGGAATTCCTTTCTTAGTACACCTCTACGGCATCTAAGGTACCTGCATGACAAATTTCAAACGTCTAACTTGAGTGGTTTAGATTTTTCATACAAAAGGATTTTCCCGCTAATTCCCGTTCTCGTGGGAATTTCGGGAATTCCTTTCTTAGTGCACCTCTACGGTACCTATGGTACCTGCATGCCAAATTTCAAACGTCTAACTTGAGTGGTTTAGATTTTTCATACAAAAGGATTTTCCCGCTAATTCCCGTTCCCGTGGGAATTTCGGGAATTCCTTTCTTAGTGTACCTCTACGGTATTTAAGGTACCTGCATGACAAATTTCAAACGTCTAACTTGAATGGTTTAGATTTTTCATACAAAAGGATTTTCCCGCTAATTCCCGTTCCCGTGGGAATTTCGGGAATTTCTTTCTTAGTGCACCTCTACGGTATCTAAGGTACCTGCGAGCCAAATTTCAAACATCTAACTTGAATGGTTTAGATTTTTCATACAAAAGGATTTCCCTTCACTACTCTGCTCCTATTGATTGTAGCGTGATGAAAAGTATACTATAACCTGTCCAGGAGTGTGAAGAATAATTGTACCAAGTTTCATTAAAATCCGTCCAGTAGTTTTTGTTTCTATAAGGAACATACAGACAGACAGACAGACAGACAGACAGACAGACAGACAGACAGACAGACAAAAATTTTACTGATTGCATTTTTGGCATCAGTATCGACCACTTATCACCCCCTGATAGTTATTTTGAAAAAATATTTAATGTACAGAATTGACCTCTCTACAGATTTATTATAAGTATAGATAATAAAAAAAAAATTGGTATAATTTTCACAATCCTATCTCTGTTATTGCGTATCGCAAGCGACGCGATAAATGTGTGAAAGGTATTGGTTGATTTGTCGCGATATGCAAATAGCAGGCTAGTACTTGTCTTTTTTGTATCGCCATTCGTCACTTTTGTCTCAGGTTGCTGCCGATTGACATCAGTTTTTTGTATTATTTTTAAGAGCATTGAAAATTATTTTTGGTATTATACACGGGATTTGATACACTCAGTTTTCTGCACTGTGGTACAATTACGTGCAATGACGTTTGCTCACCACTCTCTCATGTCATATTAATAGACAAAGTCGGATATGTTGCAGTCAAACTTCCTACATGGATTTCAAACTATGCAAGTGCATCACCACCTACTATGTATTTCTTTTTCTCCTGAGAAGAAGTTCGCGTCTACCTTCATGTAGACTGAAGGTGCTTAGGCATTTTGTTCTATTTTTAACCGGGTGAAAACTGTAGAAACAAGATCCAAAATGGAGCTAAAAATATTTTTTTCACTAGAGCTACTTTTATTTTTTAAGTGCTATGAAAAATGGCATAATGGCCTAAGAGATAACTTTTTCTTCACGTAAGTAGTAAATATTTTTTGTAGTATTTGCATACCATCATATTATCATCATCAAAATATCATCATCATCAGCCCATTAACGTCCCCACTGCTGGGGCACGGGCCTTCCCTGTGGATGAATAGGGAGATCGGGCCTTAAACCATCACGCGGGCCCAGTGCGGATTGATGGTTATTAAAGACTGCTAATGCAGCCGGGACCAACGGCTTAACGTGTCTTCCGAAGCACGGAGGAGCTCGAGATGAAAACTTTTTTGTGGTCATCCATCCTATGACCGGCCTTTGCGAAAGTTGTTTTACTTCAACAATCGCAGACCGAGCGCATTAACAGCTGCGCCACCGTGCTCCTAAAAAAAATGTTATATGGAAAATATCATGTTATCTTATTTATGAATAGTATGGTAGAATCGTATCAGCTACAGAATTCGGATTTATTTGGATATTCACAACTCAGTGATTCCCAGTGTTTGTTTAATATGTTAAGTATGTATTGTATATTTATTTATTAAATATATTTTATTCATTCTCATTGCTCATAAAGCGTAATTTAATTGTATTTATTTTACTTATTATTATAACATAACATAACATAAATGGCCTATATACGTCCCACTGCTGGGCACAGGCCACTTATTATTATATTTAATTAATTTCATTGGTTTTAATACTACTTTACTTATACCGTTTCGTTCATTTTACTGTGTTTATAAGGTCAATTTGAGTTGGAATACGTGAATAATTACTACAATGTCCATTGCTTGTTTTAGCGTGTGTAATTAATTGGAATTTCCGCTCGAAATGTTGTGTGTGAAGTAATTTTCCTGTACTCTTGTTGTCGCTAGATAAAAATGATTGTTATTTTTTATGTTTATATTTGGTATTCGATTTTTTTTTTGCTTAAAGAAAACAGGTTCACACAGTCTTTTATCAAGAGGATTAAAGGAACAAAGAATGATGGACCATAATACGGGCTGATGGTCTCTCCAAAATAATGGATCATTATGGGTGGCATAAGGAGCAAGTACAGTTGATCTTTCTTTTGGATGTCAATATAATCTTATTACTCCATATTTAAATACGTTTCTACTTATATTCCAAATCAATTTCCGCTTCTTTACGTCTTTTTAATGATATCTTTCTATATAGCAACACCAACAAAATTTCAAAATTAGAGCTTTTTATTTTTTAATTAAATTATAAGATAATTTTATACACCTTTGGCGTTTATTACTACATAACATGAAGTTCTTATAAGAAAACTGTTAAAAAATGTATGTTAAGAATTATCAGATTTAACGACACGTCACTCACGATTCTTCAGTTATAAAACTGGCTTCGTTTGAAAAAAAAATAGTCTTTCACGAGTATGTCTAAGCGCATGTATAGCTGCGACGCTATAATAGTTAGATGTAACGGTTGTGTCATTACAGAACAGTATTACAGTAGGGGTTCGTGCGAATAGTGGACGCGGTCGGCGCGTGAGTGCGCGATTTACTCGAACGAAATAATAACCAAGTGAATTTTTCAGAGGTCAGTGAAAAAGTTATTCTTTTTTGATTTAAATTTTGGTATTTTTAATAGGTAACTTAAAAAGCTTTCAAAACGAAAGCTTTTCGTGAATTTTTGATTTTTCACTTACTTATTTAAAAAGTTTTCATAGAAATAAATTATTGGTTCTTCAGTACTTTTTTCTTTTCAAGTTTATCAAAGAATAACAGATAGCTTAAAGAATTGGCCTTCGATAGGCAAGAACGGAGAACGCTACACGGATAAGAGCGTGACTCTTAATGATAATGAAATATACCTAGTTAAATAATTAATAACAAAAATATTCAAATTCTGCTTCAGTAATATTGCGTTATTTCACTAAATAATTATTATGACACTGAACAAGAAAACAAATCTATAGTTAGATTTAAAAAATAATAATTAAATTAAATTCAAATTAGAATAAAAATAATTACCCGTAGTGGAGCAGCGTGGTGGAGTATAATGCTCCATACCCCCTCGAGTTGATTGAGGGGAGGCGTGTGCCCAGCAGCGGGACGTATATAGGCTGTTTATGTTTTATGTTATGAATGTTAAAAATAATCCAGATATTTAACTTAAAAAACTTTACGCATATTTTTAATTTTTCTACTTCGAAAAGTACCAGATACCAGGATAGCAAACAAACCAATCAGAATCATTTATTCAACGTAATTTTATTATCATGGATCAACTTGTTGAAGGTCAATGTAACATTTTTGAATTTACGTCATTTCGCAAAGTGCTGAAGCTGAGGAGAAGAAATGATAAGAAAGTACAACAGCAACACATCTTTTAAATCAATGAGGGTACATTACAATGTCAATGTCAATTTTATATTCAAGTTCATAAAGACTAAATTATAATATTAAAATAACTAACATAGTTAAGTGTCACTTTGTGAGACTGTCCTTTGTTTGGTGAGGACATTTTCAGGCTTGAATCACCTGATTGTCCGAAAAAAGTAAGTTGATTCCGTGCTTCGGAGGGCACGTTAAGCCGTTGGTCCCGGCTATTAGCCGTAAAAACACCTCCACCAACCCGCAGTGGAGCAGCGTGGTGGAGTATGCTCCATACCCTCTCCGGTTGATTGAGAGGAGGCCTGTGCCCAGCAGTGGGACGTATATAGGCTATTTATGTTATGTTATGTAGTTAAGTATCATAATATCTAAACCTGGAATAATAGTATAGTATAATAATAATATTATCACCCACTGAACCAAATATAACGAGACGTAGTCAGCAGAAAACGTATAATTGCTTGCCTGGCTAGTAGTATCTCTTATCCATTATTAATCCCATTTGCTATAAAAAACCATTAATGGATTTCAGTTTACTGAACATTAATTATTAAACTTTAGAGTTTATAATTCACGCTCCAGCGTCTTTACAAATATTATCTTCAAACTGAATACTTTTGTATGTTAATAGTTTAAGTTTAGGGGGGACCGGGAGGGAGGGGTTAATTTGACTATTATTTACGGCGATACGGCTCATCACATATCAACTTAGTCTGTCCATCTTAGTGTGCTTCGACTACTTCTTCTTATCGTGTGGGTTGTGAGGTGGAATACCAGCCTCATCAACCGTGGTGTCAGGGTTATAATTGAGCCGCGAAAGGCCCCTGACATGGCTCATGTAACGATTACTCACTTACATCAGTAATAGTAACGGGGACCAACGGCTTAACGTGCCTTCCGAAGCACGGATCATTTTACTTTCGGACAATCACGTGATCAGCCTGTAATGTCCTAACCAAACTAGGGATCACAATAGATTTTTGTGATATGTCCCCACTGGGATTCGAACCCGGGGTCTCCGGATCGTGAGTCCAACACTCAACCACTGGACCACGGAGGCCGCTCACAGACTAGAGACCATGTGATGACGTTATCGACACCGTCGTCGTTTGTGCTCTTCACTGGATGGTTGACATTTAGGTACTATTTTATTATTTCAAGAACCAATGATACCAATGTTTTCCGGAAATAAATGATGATTGATTGATTAGTTGTATTGTTATGTTACGACGCTCATTGCGTATCCGGTATTATCGGATACCTTACCGAGTATATTCAAATGCATTACACACTCAAATTACAAATACAACTGAAATTTCCATCAGCAAAATTTATAACATTGTTCAGTTGTAATTTCAACTAAACTTCGACAAATATTCGAATGGTCGGTAAATTTGAAATTTTCATCGAATGGCGCGCTATCGATTGTACAATGACTACCGAGTAGTGGCGACGGTAAACAGGGACAAATCGAGGTGCTTTGAGGCCCCAAAGCTAACAACATGGACCTATGTCATCCAATACAACAAGTCCGTCACCAGCGAACTTGTAGAATTTTCATACTACAATTGTAGGCCGCCGATTGTAGGAGGCCACTTTTACAATTGTTTTTAGTAATTAAAACCCGTAATAACGGGTTCTTACCGCGTTTAAATCAGGGAAATATGAGACTCCCGATATTTTAGGTAAGAACCCGTTATTATGTGTTTTAATTATGATAAAAACCGCGTCAACTAAAAACTATTGGTTTTAATGTTGTGTTTATATGTGCAATAAAGGGTTTTGTATTGAATTTTAGTATGGTAGTCGAAAATATTTGTATAATCATAATAATTGAAAGAATACCTTTCGATCGATAAGGGAAGAGCCTAGTCGAATATAATAATATTTTTATTCGTAGCGTCAAGGTCGGTTATTCCACCTATTTCTACCAAAGTATTTCTCCCAGGGGAAACAGATTTCCATCCATCTCTGTTACATTATCAGAACATCCTCTTTAGTACCGTTTGATTGTGTTATTAGGATTATTACTACATTGAAATTACAAAACATTTAGTATTAGAGTAGTAGAAATGAACGGAAATCTATTTTCACTAGAAAATAATAATAATAAAAAAATAGTTTTTTTTTTACATTTTTCCTCACCATTACCACCACTTTATGGTTGTCTGGAAGAAATCGCTTTAAGCAATAAGGCCTTTTTTATTTTGGTGCAATAAAGTGTATTTGTATTGTTTGTATTGTAGAAATACAATACAATACAATAAATAAATAGATTAAAAAAAAACTTTTATTTCGAACAAAGTCCATAGAATGTTAGTATACAAACGATTTATAAAACTAGTGTTAGTAAGACAAACATTGTTCGGGCGATCATAAAACCAAACTTATAAAGTGTGAAGCTCCATCCACTTTTTTAGAAGGGGGGAGTCCCACCTATCACATAACGTCTTAGGATACTGCTGCGGCTGGCTCGAGTCCGCGTGAGAAGCGACGCAAAACGTAACGTATAGATGGAATAACCGGTTAAGGTTTCAGTTAGAAGCCTTTCCCAAGCAAGGGTTTCCTACCTTATTTTTTGACGTGACTTATTGTAGATTTGCCGCAGATGGCATTAACTACTTGGCCGGACAAATGGGGAGCGCTGAAGCCTCTCACCCGGTACAACGTTTAAGACAATAGGCCTGAGGGTGCCCAGTTGGGCGCGAACCTCGGCTCAGGGCGTCGTCTGAGAGGAAAAATATTTGAAAGAATTAATGCGGGATCGGGGTCGGTATCGGGGTCCTGAAGTGTTTGGTGTCGCGAGCTGATTGGCTGCCTCAATTACCTTAAAAAACCCTTTTTTTTAAGGAAATTTATTTATATTTTAAAGAAACCTGTAGTCAACATAAAACAGGGTCCTTATCACCTAAATACGCCCATGCCGAGTACGAATTCAACTCGCGGCTGAAGTTAAACTTGCAACTATTAGTAAATGATGGATTTTATCAACTAGGTACTCAACTCTCCCAAACCAGTTGCGATTTGATTTCAATATCGATTCCAATTATTAATAGTTTTATAGTTTTCGGTTTCGAACTAAAATATTTTAGTTATTTTGATCCAAGGGTGGAAATGTATTTTTTATAATAAATAACAAACGAATGAGTAAAATGCAGCCGCTGGCAACTTCTTAGAGAATATTACATGTTAGTGACACCGTAACCATTGAATAAGGAATAATACTATATATAGAACGGCAACTCTCCGCTCCCCACCAGCGCCTGAGCTATGTTTACCTCACCCCCCTCGAGCATAGTTAGACTTAAATCGTATGGTGTCAGACGTCACACACACAGATGCGCGTGTACGATAATGTCAATGTGTAGTGTCTGAGTGAAACGAGGTTGTTTGTAGGAAGTGGGTGCCGTAACTAAAACTATGGAAGATGATTCAGACCATTATTCTGAGTTGATATCAAATGGAATTTCTTGTCAGAAAAATTATGTTTTTATGTGTTTTTCTAATTAATTTCAATCCTATAATGCGCTTTTAGCTTCATAGAATCTAAATTTAAAATAAAATAAAAAATAATAATAATGATTAAATTATAAATAATAACAATTAAATTATTAAAGACAATCAATGTACAATAACGTTGTCCGTAGATAGGTAATTTCCTATGAACGTAGCCTAGCGAATGTTCGCGTTGTTCCATTTACATTGAGGCACAAAAAAATAAAAATCTTAATCAAAAAGTTCTGACAAGAAAAACGCCAACCATCGTTTAGTACAAGTAGTCGTTTTAAATTGTTTTTCGTTAGGGTGTCACTAACTAACACCCTGCTGTATATGGAACTCGCAAGCTTCCGAATGCATGGGATTGTTTAAGTACTAACGGAATGTGGGATTGGAGACAGAAATAGGCCATCATGTTTTCATCTGCTTATAGTTCATATTTTAAGGAGTTGAGATTTTAAAAATACTTTTCAATATTTTTAAACATCTTGATAAAGCCTACATCCTCAGCGCTCATTTTGTCTTGGCTATCATTAATGTGGTGTCCTTTGAATGTTTTTACTTGACTTTAAAAACAACTTATAATAGTAGTAGATATCTATAGAGTAATTGTATAGTAATGCTGTAATACAGTGAGTAAATGTTGTAAACACAGTGAGTTTCTCAGTATTACCGACTGTCTCATCAAACAATGTGTTTCATACGAAAACACGTACGTTGGTTTATTAAAAGGGACTTACTTAATAATAATAATAATAATAATTCCTCGGTTTTTATTGTAACTGAAGCCGACCGAACCGTTGTTTTATGTAAGTAAACCAAAACAAACAGATAATTAAACGTAATGTTTTTCATTCTACGTTATGTTTCACAATTATTGTCTATCCGTTGTCTACATATCAATAGGTAGAGGCTTGTGATTTTCTTCACTTATCACAGCCACCGGTGACTGTCGCGGGTTACCGCCACATTAATTTCTAAAAGTCCAGAGAAGTGCGCGAGAATCAGCGATGTTTGTAAACCGCTAATGTTATTATCGCTCCCAGCAGGCTCTGCACAGCAACCGTGTCGCGCGCAGCGCTGATACGCTAGGTTCCAACTATTCAAATCAGTTACTTTTTACTAAGCGTCAAAACACGAAATTTCCAAGGAAATTGTACGAAAAAACACACTGTGACGTCATAGAAAAACAATTTAAATAATTTAAATAGAAAAAAATGATTTTCGTTATTTTTTAGATATGTCTTTATTTAGTAATCAGAATTTCATAATTTATCTTGAACCTAGTACACGACTCAATTTATATGGAGGGTTTCGACTACCAGAGGCAGCGATTGCTATCTACGTGATAGACATCGAAAGATTATTGGTTGGGGCTGCTGTGCAAACTTCGACACGGAAAGTTATCTCGCGCTATTGTTTGGTCTGTAGCGACCACAAATGGCCAGTCGCGGACAGTGCTGTAGCGAGACACGTGTATGCGTTTTTTTTTTTTTTTTTTTTTTTTTTTTTTTTTTTTTTTTTTTTTTTTTGACTTATTGTAGATTTGCCGCAGATGGCATTAACTACTTGGCCGGAGTCGTGTATGCGGCGACTTCGATAAAATGTATGAAAAAGCGTGCAAACTGCCTGTCGCTATGCATCGCATTACCAGCTGTAGCCCGTGGCCCGTTTGCGCTGAGCCTTAGACTTTAGACACGTAATTAAATATTAACTTGTATATCATAATTCAGCGCATAATCTTCTTAAAAATAAATAAATATAGGAGTACGCTAGTTATTATGAACGGTTTTGGAGTTTTTATGCATTATGTTTATGAATATTATTTTTTTTATGATCAAAATTTTGTCAACGAGCAAACGTCAATAGACGGTCGATAGGGTAGGGTCGGTCGATACACTTCAACTAGTCCGCGATAATACAAGTGACATATCTGCGTGACGTAGCATCGCTTTGTTAGCACATATTACATAAATAATTAACGCCACGAGAAGTAATCTTAAGTCATTTATCACTATTCCAACAATAATTTACAGTCGCAGATTCTTAAAATAATCTTCACTGTTTAAATAACAGCACTTGGAAACAAACGGTAAAGCAATCGTGGGATTATAACATAAGAGGATCTTGATTATTTTTTTGTCCTTGTCACATAAAATAATATGTTTTACCTAATAAAAGTTGTTGTCATAATTACAGCGTCCGGCGTAGATTTAGGTTGTAGGTAATAAGTTTAACATCTCCGTACTTTCTACCTTCTATTTTTACAATTTTCATATTAATTAGTTCAGCAATTTAAACGTGAAAAGCAACCGACTGGGAATTACTTTGTGGTTTGAAAATTGACACAGTTGACTCGACACCACCTATCACGTTGGTCTAACAGAAACCTCGGTGAGGAGTGGGTACTCAGTTCATCTTGCGATTTATGTACCTCTAACTACCCAGTTGGGATATAGTCTTGACTTTTTATTATCTTAATTTAAAAGTTTCTAAAGTGTATGCCTATGAACTTAATTTGATTTTTTATTCTTTTGCAGATGGCAGTCAAACCGTTGCTGAAGTACGCACCGCTTTTCCTGTTTCAAATTATTTTGGTGGTGTTGTTTTTCGTTTTCGTCAGATATGGAGAACCGAAAAATAGTCCCGGTAAGTAGATTCAGTAAGAAATTTGGAACTGTAAAAAATGTATAAAGTATAGTAGTGTGTAGTGTAGTTATATATACACTACTATACTATACATGGTGATAATGACATCATAACGAATACTGAGGGGGATGATTCAGCTCATAATTTTCTGAGTTAATATCAAGTGGAATTTTTCAAAAATATCATACATAAACTCACGACTATTTCCCACCGGGGTAAGCAGATACTATAAAAAGATTTGCTTCGATCGTGACACACTTTTCTTGCTTCCTGCACATTCATTAATCGCTTCATACACGCACACCGGTTCAGAGTGATTTGGGTAGAGTATAGTAAACTTGACAGCCTCCGTGGTCTAGTGGTTAGAGCGATAGGCTCAAGATCTGGAGGTCCGGGTTCGATTCCCGATGGGGACATTGTCGAAATCACTTTGTGAGACTGTCCTTTGTTTGGTAAGGACTTTTCAGGCTTGAATCACCTGATTGTCCGAAAAAGTAAGATGATTCCGTGCTTCGGAAGGCACGTTAAGCCGTTGGTCCCGGCTATTAGCCGTAAAAACACCTCCACCAACCCGCAGTGGAGCAGCGTGGTGGAATATGCTCCATACCCCCTCCGGTTGATTGAGGGGAGGCCTGTGCCCACCAGTGGGACGTATATTTTATAGTAAACTTAATTTAAAACTTACACAAAATGACAATTAAGGAAGAAAAACAAAAAATGCAGGTCGAAATGATAATAAAACACACACACTACATTTATGTTCTTGATACAAGGCAAAGGCTACAGTAATAGTGTTACTGATCCTGTACACCTGTTCCATCACTGCATTCTCCATACAGCCTGAATCCCCGGGAGGTGAGAGGTATCCGGTCGCCTTTGTAAAGGCTTTGTGCGTATGATATCGAATAAACATCTACACACAACATTTTGTGAGAACAAAGGTTAAAAATGCCGGCTCATTCAGTGTTTCGAAGGTATTTTCTCTCAAACTTCCGATACGAAATTATTTGGATTTTAATAAAAAATTCACGCCCGTAATCCCAAATTGCTGCCTACCCCGGCAGCGAAAAAAATTATCAAAGAAAACTTGCAGGCACTATTGATAAAGGCAAATTCCAGATGAGTTTGAAAGAATAACAATTATTTAAATAACCTACTTTCAAAAGACAGCGTATTATATGGAGCACAAACATTTGTAGGCATCTTTAAAAACTAACAGGGAAAAAAAAACAAAATATAACGAGGAATCAAACCAACAGAATTTAATAATGTTTTGAAACAATTTAGTAAGTAGATAAAAATACTGTTATTAAGGTAGGCGATCACATTTCAATATTTTATTAAATTACGCCTAAGTTTAGTAGGTCGTTTCGTTGGTCGATGAAACAAACAAAATGTATAGCTGTAGGAACGTGAGAATACTATGGAAGAAAAAAACAATGGGAATTTGATTGCTTATGATATGAATGGAGGATGGTTAATGAATGGGACATAGGGCAATTTTAAAAGTAATAAAGGCGAGTCGATGGTGCGGTGTCGGTCGGGTTAGAGGATTTTGTTAAAATATAAGGAGTAAAGATATTTAAAATATCCCGTGTTATTTCTATATCCAACAATTTTGGGGGTTCATGTATTCCACGCGAGTAGTGCATCCCGTCCAAGGCGTTTACCTACATTGACAAGCAGAGGCAGACCCAGGAAGCGATGGAGAGAAGACCTGGACGCGTTTCAGACGGATTGGAGAGAGATCGCTCAGGACAGGCAGAAATGGAAGCTCAGAGGGGAGGCCTTTGCCCAGCAGAACAATCCAGGCCAACTAAAAAAACAAAAACAATATCTTGTTACAGTCCATGGTCTTGGATTGATTTGTCTGTCCTAAGTTTGAACAAACATAGGGACATAAGCTTACGCCTACTTACCACCAGGGTAAGCAGAGACTACGGAATTCCTTTGCTTAGATCCTGATATTTTTCTTGCTACCTTCAAATTCATCAATCGTTTCGTACACGCATGCCGATTCAGAGTACATCGTACTAAAACTTTTCTAAGGGAATCTCAATTTTTCCCCAATTAAATTTGAACTTCGGCTCTTGATTGACGTATTTTTAGTCAATACCAAAAGGTAAACGCTGAAAGTCCAATAATTCGTTTTAGTGTTTTCCTAGTCTGTTCAGTTATATAGAATAGAGTAAGCAAATATCGAAACGAAATATTTCACTTTCTGTCTTTTACTACCAAATTAAAGTACTCATCATCATCATCAATTTAAGAGCCACGCTCTTGTCGGTACAGCATTTTTCATGCTACTCTTTTAGGGAAAAATAGGGCAATGGCTTTTCTCTGTTGCCAAAAAAAAAGCTCCAAAGATAAAAAGTACTCCTAAGATTATATAAAAAAAAAACTAATGTATTTAAATACACGTACATATCAGGTTTTTTATGACGTCACAGTGTCCTTTTTTATACAAATTCCATAGTGATTTCGTGTTTTGACGTTTAGTAAAAAGAAACTGATTTGACTAGTTGGAAACTAGCCAATTATGAGCTGAATCATCCCCCCTCAGTATTCAGTACGGTGTCAGTCACACCCTATATAATATCATGAGCAATACCATGTACCCACATTAGAACCCTGTCGCACTATCATATTTGACTTTTATTGAGACTTACGGTTTAATTTGTCAAAAAGTTAATGTGACATGGTTTCTAAGTGTATTCATATTAGTATTCGTGACCGTACTAGTTGATGTAACAGACAGTAAACAATATTTCGCATGTAACCGGAGACCGTTGCACAGCACTGATAAAATTGGATCAAATGATAACTCTAACTAGTGTTAATTGAGATATGTCTTACAAGGACTTTGTCGCAATTAATCAAGAAATTCCTGATTAATCCAAGTATGGACGAGGCCGGAGCAATAATTGCAAATAATGTCTGGAGTACAACAAAATGTGTACTTCATTCACACAATGGCGCTAATTCGTGTAAACACCATCTAAATTTATTTTATGTTATATCTGTCGTTTTCTTATCCGCCGAAAAGGAAAGAGACGGGTAATCGACAGGCATAAAATTTATGGAACACACGTCAATTTTAAGCACTCATCTAAAACAACCCCGATGGGGACATATCACAAAAATAACTTTGTGATCCCTAGTTTGGTATAGACATTACAGGCTGATCACCTGATTGTCCGCAAGTAACAAGATCCGTGCTTCGGAAGGCACGTTAAGCTGTTAGTCCCGGTCACTACCTACCGATGTAAGTATGTAGTCGTTACATGAGGCATGTCAGGGACCAGGGTTGATGAGGCTGGTATTCCACCTGACAACCCACACGATAAGAAGAAGAGATGTTGGCCTAACAGAAATCTGCACGTGTGGTTAATTGTGTGATGGGTGTACAACCTAATAACCCAATTACAACCTCTGACAACCTAAATTGGGTCATAGAGGGTTGATGAAGTCGGTCACTGACTTAACAACCCACATTAGAGAAGAATGTATACGAAATAAATAAACACAAACATGACTTTGTAAAACTTCTTCCCTTAATCATCTATAAAAAAAGTTATACACTTCCAAGAAATAGGGCCCGTCAATGATTACGACAGTTTTACAGCTTTTCGGATTTCACGAAAAAAGCATTGGTAAAAGAACATAAATATTTGATGTCCCGCCATTATTCTATACAGCCCTTCTGTAAACAATGGAATTATTTATGGGTCTGCATTGGAAGCGATTTTCCCCAAAAACGTGCGAAAAAATTGGAGTTTTTACACTTTGTTTGATGCAAATATACATATAACTGTCTTGATTTCTATCGGAAACACAGATCAACTTCGTTAGAAGTGACCTTGCAGCCACTTACATTTAACATTTAACATTTTCTCTCTCTCTCTCTCTCTCTCTCTCACTCGTTAGTTTTATTACACGTTTACCATACCGTAAAACATTAGAAATGCATTCCGGATCATCTTATTTTCAGGCAATCAGGTGATCAACTTGCAATGTCCTACCTAACCAAACTCCGTAACGACCTCCGTGGTCCAGTGGTTGAGCGTTGGGCTCACGATCCGGAGGTTTCGGGTTCGATTCCCGGTGGGGTCATATCAAAAAAATTACTTTGTGGTCGCTAGTTTGGTTGGGACATTACTATCTGATCACCAGATTGTCGGAAAGTAAGATAATCCGTGCTTCGAAAGGCACGTTCAGCCGTTGGTCCCGGTTACTACTTACTGGTGAGGTGGTTACTGGTAAGTAGTCGTTACATGATCCATGTCGGCCTTTGGCGGGGCAATAGTAACCCTGACACCAGGGTTGATGAGGTTGGCTCTCCACTTCACAACCCACACGATAGAAGAAGAAGACCTACTATCACACTGAAATGAAATAGCTATCACAATGAAATTAAATGGTATGGAATGGAATGGAATGGAATGGAATGGAATGGAATGGAATGGAATGGAATGGAATGGAATGGAATGGAATGGAATGAAGTGTAGTGCCATCTTTATTGTTTTTGAGGAACGTAGCCTGTAAAGTCCCTCATTAGATGTCGAGCGGAATCTGCCAACGTCATACGATATCGAAGACACAATTGTTTGATACATGTTCGACACCACGTCACCCGACAAATGTCGCCTAGTGAAAACGAGTCCTCACACTTATAACTGGGATCGATATCTCACAGGAAACAATGAGTAGACACGTCTTATTATCTATACACAATAATGACCTATTTTCTTATCGTACTTAATTTCCTTAGTAGATAATATTTACAATACATTACATTATACAGGGTGTTAGTGACATCGTAACGAAAACTTTGAGGGGTGATTCAGGCCATGATTCTGAGTTGACATCAAGTAGAAATTTCCGTCGCAAAAGTATGGATTGGAAAATAATTAAAAAGAAAAGAAAAATTTTCATGAATTTTTTGACACGAAATTCCACTTGATATCAACTCAGAATCATGGTCTGAACCATCCCCCTCAGTATTCGTTACGGTGTCACTAACACCCATACCTACTTATATGGCTACCGTATGTACTTGTACAGGGTGTAAGTGTCATCGTAACGAATACTGAGAGGGATGATTCATCTGATTATTCTGAGTTAATATCAAGTGGAATTTTCCATCGCAAAAGTATAGAATTGAAAATAATTTAAAAAAACTAAAAAAATCATGAATTTTGCGACGGCAAATTCCACTTGATTTTAAGTCAGAATCATGGTCTGAATCAACCCCCTCAGTATTCGTTACGATGTCACTAACACCCAGTATATTTAGTATAATAGGGACTTCCAAATGTGATTATGAATGGTCAAAAGGTAAATGAACACTGTTATTTACTTCACAGTTTGCAATGCCAATACACTAAGCTTCAGTGTGACTCTAAGCTAGCTCTAAAGTAGTAACTCATGCCTTTTTCCCACCGGGGTAAGCAGATACCATAGAATTCCATTTGCTTCGATCCTGACACACTTATCTGGCTTCCTACATATTCATCAATCGCTTCATACACTCACGCCGGTTCAGAGTAGATCGTACTCAACCTTATCTAAGGACATCTCCAATTTGGTCACTGTAAGTCCTTCTAGGTCTTCCTTTGCCAATCATCAACTCACTCTACAATAACAACAACTCTCATCAACTCGTTCTAAAGTATTCAATTAAAGAGTACAATATTGCAATTTGACACGTGTACACGCAATAACAGACCTTATTTTATATGAAGTACATAATATAGTACTAGCTGTTAACCGCAATTTCGTTCGAATGAAACCCTACAACTGTAAGAGCAGCTTTATACAAACTCTATTTTTTAACCGACTTCGGCGAAACAAAAAGGAGGGTTATGTGTTTGACCGCTGTGTCTGTAGAAGACAGCCGTGGTCGTATGGCAGTCTACCTTAAGAAATTGCTTACACGGCATACGACGACGAGCGTCTTGTAAACATCACTATTCGGAAGAATTTCCGAGAAATATACCTATTTTCTTGATTCAAACTTTTTAGAGCGTGATTTCTCCACAGTAGGGTTTTAGTTTTAAAACTCCTTAGCGCTTGAATTTCCCAAAATATCTTCAGTCTTAGTCTTCTTCTATCGTGTGGGTTGTGAGGTGGATTACCAACCCCAACAACCCTGGTGTCACGGTTATTATTGAGCCGCCATAGGCCCCTGATATGGCTCATGTAACGACTACGTACTTACATCAGTAAGTAGTAACCGGGAGCAACGGATTAACGTGCCTTCCGAAGGACGGATCATCTTACTTTTTATACAATCAGGTGATCGATCTGTAATGTCCTAATCAAATAAGGGATCACAAAGTGATTTTTGTGATTTGTCCCCACTGGGATTCGAACCCGGGACCTCCGGATCGTGAGCATAACGTTCAACTACTGGACCACGGAGGCCGTTACGTTACGTCCTAAAAGGAACCCCCATACAAAATTTGAGGTCACTAGGGCTTCACCTTTCGCTTTTTACATAGAGATGAATTTATTTATTTATTTATTTCTTATTTTATTTATTTGCGAATTTCCACCTAAAAATCGTAGTAGGTTTTTAACAAAGGCCGTAGCTTTATTCAGCTCGTGCCTGTCGCATGACAAGTCTGTCCGTTGATTGAGTGATCTCCACACGTGATTGGCCGTGTGAACGACATGCAATTCGAGTCCCCATAGGGGTCACAACATTTTCATACTAACCGATTAAACTGTTTATTCGGAACACGAAACATAACATCACGCCTGTATCTCCAAAGGCATAGGAAGAAGTTTTTTTTTTAATAATGAAGGACGATGCGAAGCGCTTTGTGCGAATAGTTGGATAACACCCCTCTCACGCGAGTCATGGATGTGTTAAATGAGATTACAGAACTTACATATTTGTTTTCATGCTTTATGAGTGAATTTACAAAGGTTACGCTATATGTGTTAAGTTATAAAATGAATATTTATAAACAATAGTTAGTTACCTCATAAATTAGTGAGTGATGTCAAGTTGTTCCTACTCTATCGAATTGGTTATTATCAACTGTAATGGTGGATGTAAGTGATTTGAATAAATAAATCAATAAAAAAATAAATATCCATCAAATAGGGATGGAACCCGGCCGTACGTCTGGAAGTCCGAAGATAAAAGGGGGACGGTGGAATGACCTCGTGTAGGTCGCGGCTAACTCTCCGAAGTGCAGTCTGTAGAATGCCGACATACTGGCAGCTTAGCTGTTAGGCGCGTATCGCTGATCATCGTCTTGACTCAGCGCTCCACTGAGTCCAAAGCGGCAAGTTGATATTTAGCTGAGCCGTCCCATAAATGGCTGCAATACTACATACATGATCAGACTTGAGCTTTATACAGTGTTAGAAGCTGTCCAGGTGTGAAGTACCGCTTGAGGACGCCCAGCTTTTTGGCCGCAGTTTAAGCTGTATAGTATAGTTATAATAAATAATAAAATAAAAAGAAATTTATTTTCTCCAGTATTTTACAATAACAAAATGGATCTTCCAGTAAGTAATTTGATAATAATTATGCTCGTATTGGAAGTGACCACGCTGCTCTCGAGGATTAAAATTTAAATATATATATTTTTTTAATTAATAAGAAAAGATAAATTAATAGTGAAATAAAAACAATACACAATACACATGTTTTTATTCACTCCCAGGCCAGCGTAACTTCAAGAATAGAATAGAATAGAAATTGTTAAATATAAAAGGACTCCCACAAATATACATACTTATTTATTATTATTTTTTTACTTTCATTCGGCGAAAAAGGATCGTACAGATACTTAACAGAGAAATTACAACAAAATAAACATAAGCAGCCTTAAAGTAGAGGTAAAATACGTTTACTTAGAAACGTGCTGAGAATATCCAAATGAAGTACCTTATCTAATTCTTATACAAAAAGTTTCCTATTTATGGCTACCCACTGCTGGGTAAAGGTCTCCTCTCTTTCACGATTACGTCATCCTTTCCAGTCATATGCAAAAAAAAATCAGACCAATAGGTATTGCCCATCAGACACACCCTTAGTATCTATGTTAGTAAGTAGATAGGTAGAAACAACACGTTCTTCTATCGTGTGGATTGTGAGGTAGAGTACTAACCTCATTAACCCTGGTGTCAGGGTTACTATTGAGCCGCCAAAGGCCCCTGACATGGCTCATGTAATGACTACTTACTTACTTACATCAGTAAGTAGTAACCGGGACCAACGGCTTAACGTGCTTTCCGGAGCACGGATCATCTTACTTTCGGACAATCAGGTGATCAGCCTGTAATGTCTTAACCAAACTAGGGACCACAAAGTCATCTTTGTGATATGTCCCCACCGGGAATCGAACTCAGGACCTTCGGATCGTGAGCCCAACGCTCAACAACTGGACCACAGGGGTCGTTACTTTCATCATTTCTTTTATTTCATTTCATTTAGGTATTTTCAACAACATGTTTTAGACCCCTTTATTCAAATTCAAATTCAAAAATATCTTTATTCAGTAGGTAACATAGTTACACTTTGAATCGTCAATTTTTACATAACGAACGTCTCATCCGCCTAAAACTACTGCAGCTTCTCACAACCTGTATAGCCGGGGAAAAGAAGCTGCAAGAAAAACCTCGGCACAGGGCCCTAGACGTTCTTTAAACAAATTAAAATAAACATAAAATATTGATATACAATTGAGTAATTTAGCTGCCTAATATCAGTTCTCAGACAGTTAATCCCATGCATTCATATCTTCTAAATAATCACTAACTTTATAATAACCTTTTTTGGAAAGTTTTTGTTTAACTACTGTCTTAAAGCAGTTGAAAGGCAAATTCTGAATGCCAATGGGAATCTTATTGTAAAAACGTATACATTGCCCCTTAAAAGATTTAGTAATTGATTTAGATATTGATTTATGCGCTTATGAACGTGTAAGTCGGTAAAGCGACGTAGAACAGCCAAGTCAATGCTCTCGGCAGTCATCCTCAGGACTTCGTTATTGCTCCCCCGCAGTCACAACTACACCGAAGCAGTCTTTTTTTATTGTATAGACATCATCCACGTTAGCGTTCGCGAACATACCTGAAGAATGTCCTATGCAAATATCCTATGGATCCACTGCTTTCCGGCATACTTCATAATATCATTCAACCGGGCTGCCAACTAGTGGTCTGCCTCGATATCGAATGCCATCTCTTAGCCACCCTTCTATTTCATCATCATCATCAGTACATTAACGTCCGCACTGCTGGGGCACGGGCCTTCCCTAAAGATAGATAGGGAGATCGGGCCTTAAACCATCACGCGGGCCCAGTGCGGATTGATGGTTATTAACGACTGCTAATGCAGCCGGGACCAACGGTTTAACGTGCCTTCCGAAGCACGGTGGAGCTCGAGATGAAAACTTTTTTTGTGGTCACCCATCCTATGACCGGCCTTTGCGAAAGTTGCTTAACTTCAACAATCGCAGACGGAGCGCGTTTACCGCTAAGCCACCGAGCTCCTATTTAGTCTTTATTATATTTAGTCCATCTTTTGTCAAAAAGTCATAATTATGAAAAATATTTTCTCCAAAACATAGAACTGTTCTCGTTGTCGCCATTAGTCTTAATAATAGATTAACCACGACATAGAAACATTTAGTTTAGTATAACGTGCTAATTGCTTTGGCGTAGTGTCCCATTTTAGATTTATAGCACTATCAAATATAAACTGTTTCATATACTCGGAAGGACGAAACTATTTTAATGTAAGTTTGAACTTGGAATGAGTTTAATATCTCTGAACCTCTAAGGAAGTCAAGGATGGAAGTATATATAGTGTTAATGACATCGTAACTAATACTGAGGGGCATGATTCAGCCCATGATTCTGAGTTGATGTCCAGTGGAATTTTCTGTCGCAAAATTCATATTTTATCCATAGTTTTTCGATGGAAAATTCCACTTGATTTCAAGTCGGAATAATGAGCTGAATCGTTCCCCTCAGTATTTGTTACGATGTCACTAGCACTACAAGTACGTATTTGGGTAAAACTTTCAGGGATGTTTCAAACCATAATTCTGAGTTGGTATCACGTGGAACTTCCTGTCGGAAAATTCATTAAAAGTTTTTTTAAATTATTTTCCGTTCCGTACTTTTGTGACGGAAAATTCAACTCAAATTCAGAATCATGGTCAGAATCATGCCTCGAAGTGTTTTTACTATGCCACTAACACCCTGTAAAAGGTCTGACATTCTACAGCAACATATTGTATTGGGTAAAGATTTCTATCGCACCCAGTGTTTAGGCTTCAAACACAATCCGGATACTCCATACAAAAATCTCGTCAATACCGCGTGACGCCTTATCATGAGCGTGCGAGCGAGAGCGGTGATCTACGTGGGCTCAGTTACTCTTAAGACATTATAGTTTAACGAAGGAAACATTTTTAGAACCTTTTATGCTAAGTAAAAGCACCAAATTGCCTAATATAATCTCCAACAGATATTTTTACCCATCGCAAAGAAAAAGATAATAATATTCGACAACAAAGTGATAAAGTGATGCTACAAAAGTACCGTTCTATCTACTGAGGCCAAAAATTCTTTAAACAAATTCATGTTAGGGTAATTTTGCAACTAAATAATAACAAGCTTTAAAGTAACCCTAACATTTATGACATTAGCGAGAACTTTAATAGTCCCGGTTTGACCCTATTCATGTCCTTAGAGGACCAGTTTATGTAATGCCTAGTCGTAAAACGACCTGATGACTCCCCTTTGTTAAACTTAAGCAAAATGGAAGGTACAATGTAATAAACCAAATACAATAACCACGACACAAGGATAATTCGCACAATCGCAAAGCGGTCCACATTTTTAATTGTTATTTGTACTTACATAAATTGTTTTATTTTTACTTTTATTTAATTATTTTAGTTTATTTTTATTTATTATTTCTTGTTTTTATTCTTTATTTTGTTAAATTAGTCGTTTGTGTAATTAGTAGTTTTGTTAATAAAAATATCTTCGAGGATAACCAAATATTGGTGCATATTCCCGTAGACACCGTCTAATTTTGGTTTAAGTTATACCTGTCATATTCTTATTCAATTAAAAGTAAAGGGACGAGCAATCGACAGACATAAAATTTATTGAACACGCGTCAATTACAAGCAGAAACCTGAAACAACAACCCAACAGAATTGAAAGAACAAGTCAAATGGGTTGCATATCTACGAGATGCTCATATGATTCGAACAGAATCGAAATAATTAAAAAAAAAATACAAAATGAATCATGAATTTCGCGACGGAAAATTCCACTTGATATTTGCTCAGAATCATGTGCTGAATCATTCTCTTTAGTATTCGTTACGATGTCACTAACACCCTGAATAATTGAGGAAAGTAAAGACATATACGCGGCGGATGATTACCAAACATCTCAATACTACAAATACGAGTAGTAAGTATGACAATAGACTTACCAGTCACTATACTATTATTTTATTGTATTTAAGCAATAGGCCCCATATTGTAGAGGACTTAAAATACCTTTAGCGCCTCAACAGTAACCCTGACACCAGTCATGAGGTCAGTCATTGGTCTCACATAACCTACATGATTGTCAATAAGCATATTGCGTAGTTTCCTAGGTCCAAGATAAATTATAAAATTCTGATTATTAAATGAAGACAAATCTAAAAGAACGTTTTCTTTTTTAAATTCAACTTAATTAAGAATTTTAATAAAAAAAAAAATATAATAAATAAGTGTATCATTTTGTCACATTTTTATATGACGTCACAGGTTGTTTTTTTATACTTTCGTAGTAATTACGTGTTTTGACGTTTAGTAAAAAGTAAAAGATTTGACTCGTTGGAAACTAGCCTATTCTACGAAACGGTTTTACACGTTTCCTTTTCTCATCAAGTTAATACAAGGTTTCCAGAGGACCAATCTATCATGCTGGCATCACCTTAACCACCCATTACGAGAATACTATTTCCCTGGATTAATTCGATTCGACGAAGATATACGAAAAAATATCAGGTTTTCGATCATTTATTACCTACTTATTCTTTCGTAATAACGCGTGCACAGATTACCTACAATAGACACCGCATTAAGATAATGGTGCTGATTCCTGTACACAGCGTCTAATTTTATTTTAAGTTATACGTGTTATTATCATACCCCTTGAAAAAGAAAGGGACGGGTAACCGACAGGCATAAATTTTATGAAACACACGTCAATTTTAGGCAAGAATTTAAAAAACCCTTCCAAAATTTTACATTGGCCAATAACTCGACAGAATGAAGTTGACAGCACGCGTCAAGCAGGTTGCATATTATTATGAGCGAGATGCCTATTTTATTCGCCCAGGTCATTCATTCATTTACTCTTTCTTCCTAAAATTAACAGCTGTCAATCTCATCCATCCCTATCCTTTTCAACGGATAAGAAAATTACGGGTATAACTTAAAATAAAATTAGGATGTGCCTGCAGAAATCGGGGCTAGTAGTATGGTATAATGCACCAAACGTATATACAAACACATAAAGTCAAGTCTATTTTCCCACCGGGTCGATATAAGCTGAAATTCTCAATCTTGACATGCTCAAAATACATACGACACACTTCTTTATTTTGTACGTCTTTCGTGGTCCAGTGGTAGCTTTAGGCTCACGATCCGAAGATCCCAGGTTCGAATCCCAATGGGGACATATTTATCACAAGAATCACTTTGTGAGCTCTGGTTTGGTTAGGAACAGGCATATCCAGAGAGTCCGAGAGTATGATGATCTGTGCTTCGGAAGGCAAGTTAAACCGTGTTGGTCCTGGGTACTACTTACTGATGCAATTATGTAGTCACGACATGATGATGATGATAAGCCATGTCTTGCTCACGTTGGTAATCCATCTGACAACCCTCACGAAAAAGGAGAAGGAAAAAGAAGAAGCTTAGAAGGAGATTTTGTACATACTAAATATATGACAAAGCCAAGTTTGGTTTGAAATTCGTCAAGGTGGACCCAAGCGGTATCTATAGGGATAATCTGTGAGGTGGGTAGATGAAATTACGGGATAGGATCACGAGATATTATACCGTAATAAGGGATGATTGTTCTGAGTAAGCTCTGGCTATGTATTGCTAACAATAGGATTCGATGAACATTCTGTGTCGGTTTTCGCTTCGGCTATAGACTTGCAAAAAAATGTTTCTTTTATAAAAACGACCTACGATTATTTTTATATCAGTTTATACTTTTTAGATTTCATGTACAATCCCCTTAATTTTCAGGACCGTTTACCGAAATCCTGAATTTATGTTTTATTCGTCCGTGTTTTTCATTGATTGACTTCTGTTTCTGTTCTTGTCGCATTTTTGCCCAAATATTGAACGTTTTAGAATTTTGCAATTATAATATATTTAATTTCTTTATCTATATATATCTTTTTAACTAATTTTCATTTTAACTCTATTTTATTGAATATCTATTTATTCTAAGTAAAATTTTGTACATATTTAATTCTTTATTTTCATTTCTGTCGACCAGTTATAATAATATTGCGTATGGCAAAAAAATATATACTTATGTATATTTCCAGTTCAAGCTCCCTAAACCAAGTAAGTCTCTGCCGCATCCGTCACTCAATGCATATCGGCTATGCCACCTGGGAACCGGTGTAAAGGGCATTCGTTCACTGTGTGAGATAGGGTTTGATTATAGCGTCTCCTTCGTCGTCCCGTTGCATTATTATTTTTCATATGTTATAATTCAGTCGACGTCTATAGTCCAATAGTAAAAGTATTCGTTTATGATTCGGGAGCCTGGGAAAAATAACAAATATCACTTTATGAGATTGTCCCTGATTTGATTAGAACGTTGTAGATCTTGACTTGAATTACCTGTTTGCCTGAAAGCAATTTTACTGCATGATATTAAAGACAATTATTTAAGCCGTTTGTGTTGGATCAAAACTACTTACACAAATAACGTATGAGCCATTGGCTGCTCCATAGTAACAATTGTTAGTGAGTTTGGTAACCGACCTCACAACCCACACACACGACAGCAGAACGTAAACATCGTCTTGGACAGGGCTTCCCATACTTTTGTCGTAACATAATACCAATTTCATACTTTTAAATTCATGGAAGCCCATATCATATTATTACAATTATTTTTTATAATTGTAACGAAAACTTTGGTTCAGAAATATAGATAATACAACTAAATACTTACCTATATAATATACTATACACTTACTTACCTATATAATATAACACTAATATATATATATATATTATACCTACTTTTAGCAATTTACAATTTCTCATATTTGACAGTATTATAAACACTCATAGGCAAATTACAGTTCCATACTTTGCGTTGTAAAATAATAATTTTACTTGATAACAACTCGAAATCATGGTCTGAATCATCCCTTTCGGTACGGTGTCATATTTATGGGTGGCTACCACGTCTATCAGTGATGTATATAATACTGAAAATTTTTTGTATATTGCTTATATATTATATTTTATTTTAGCAGCCAACAAACAATTGGTTGATAAAATAGTTATTTCACAAAAAGCTTCGAAATATACTCGACATATACGAGTATAAAAATCATCCAAAACTGATTCTAAAAATTAAACCATAAAACCAATTCAATACACCGGAACGATATCGCACAATAAAACAAATATCACCCCGGTATAAAGGGTACACAATTTCTATACGAGAAGCACAGAAAGGAAAACGATATAGACAAGTAACTTATCGCATTTTACACATTGTTTTAGGTTTACGCGGTTATTATCATAATTAAAACACAATATAATAACGGGTTCTTACCGCGTTTAAATCAGGGATATGAGACTCCGGATATTATAAATCTACTTACTCCACTCCAATCTCATAAGTCATCCCGTGATCATGGCACTTGCAACAGTGTCGAAATATCGGGAGTCTCATACCCCTGATTTAAACGCGGTAAGATCTCGTTATTATGTCTTTTAATTATCGATACCAAAAATCCCGAAAAAAGAAAGACTTAGGAAATAGGAACTTATGTGTTTCGAATAAAAATGCGCTAAAATGAGAATTGACCAAGAAGTATTAATGGCTGGCAAGATGCTTTTAGAAAATCGCGTAGCGAAGCTCTATAGATATCTTAGCAGATTTAAAGAATAAGTTAATCACTTGTCCTTTAAACAACAATATATAACATTTAACATAAGCTCGCTATATTCCAATTGGGGTAGTCATAGGTACGTCCTTCGCAAGATGAACTAAGTACCCACACTTCACCGAGTTTTCTGTTAGGCCAACGTGATAGGTGGTGAGCCGTATCGCCATAAAATCGTCGAGTAAAGTGATCCACAATTAATACCCACCGGTATTTAATGATAATGCGTTGGTGTCCTGTTGGAGTATGCCTCTTACACTACTGTGATGAGCTAGTAATTTTAAACCCTTAATGATTGATGACTAGGTACTAAAATGCGCCGTAATTTAAAAACTTTTTCAAATAAATTATTGCCATTCCCTGCCGAATAAAGGTTATTAGATTTTCACTAAATCTCTACGAACATTAACATATCGCAGTAAGTTTCTTGAACTTTGACGGGATGGGTATTCCAATAAATTAATCATAATTTTAATTTATAATATTATTTTTTAAATTTTATTCAATATTTATCTAATAATAAGACTGTCCGATAAATTCACAAACTTCACATAAATTACAATTTGATATTATTTTTGTACATTTATTATATTTTTTTACAATTTGATAATTGTTTTTAAATATGTATTATTTTTATTTATTTTCATCTAGCATTCTCAAATATCATTTTATACGCGTCTAGTGACTATTTGATCTGTTGTTCGAGCTAATATTTTTTTGCCCTGTTGTCCCGTTGCGGCTATTTCGCGGAAAACATTGTATTGTGCAATTTCATTTGCAATTTTTCATTTGACATCTGACAGGTTCATAATCATCGTGAGAACACGCAGTTGAGTGACCTACTTTTCTGTGGGGATGGATGTAGGCATACTCGTAGAGTATCTATTTATCTAAGTATAATAATTTAGAGAAACTGATTGACTAACATAATCAGCGTACACCCAGAAGCACTTATGATAGATATACAATTTCTTAGACAGAAAGATGATTTTTATTTTTATAGCACTTACCCGTGCTTAATCGAAAACATTTTTGACTCGGACGGGACTTGAACCCATAGCTCTTGACTAGCCGGGACGTGCGTTACCTACGCTACCTACCTACGTTACCTACGCACCGAGTCCTCCTCTTATCCATGCGAAATATTTCGATTTAAATTTTCTCTTTGTAAGAAAGAGGATGAATTAATATGCTTGACGCCACAGTTCAGCCTTTAATGAATACACAAACACCTAATACATGGAGGATGTCCGATATAAAAAAAAGTATAATGTAGGCAAGCTTTTTTTGACTACTCTAAAGCCTCATCTTCGTTATGTGACACTTGATATAGGATGAGACACCGGCAGATTTTGTTTGACATTCAGGTCTCCTATCGTGTTGGTTGTGAGGTGAATCACCAACCTCATCAACCCTGGTCTTATTATTGAGCTGCCAAAGGCCCCTGACATGGCTCATGTAACGACTACTTACTTACGTCAGTAAGTAGTAACCGGGGCCAACGGCTTAACGTGCCTTCCGAAGCACGGATCGTCTTACTTTCAGATAATCAGGTGATCATCCTGTAATGTTCTAACCAAACTAAGGATTACAAAGTGATTTTTGTGATATGTCCGGGATTCGAACCCGGGACCTTCGGATCGTGAGCCCAACGCTCAACCACTGCACCACAGAGTTCGTGACATTCAGGTAATTGTCATATAGTTCAAGCATCGGGCGAAGTCTGCCGATGTCGTATGATAGCACATGGTCGATAATAGTCGGCTAGAGGAGACAAGGCTGAGATTAATAAAGCGAGATCAAAAGCCATCAGCTTTGTGTTAAAAATGTTCATTATTTTGTGTTAACCGCGTTCACGCTAATATAATATAATTGCAAGTCTTTTATCAACGTAATCCCATTTTGGAGCCGATGACTAATTGGAATTATACACTCATTACGTTCTCTGTAAATCTATGGTGATGCTTTATCCCAAAATAATGTTTTCGTTGCATTAAACTTAAATAGGTTTTGTGAATAGTCAGTAACGAAAACTATGCGTATTTTATTATCTCGTAGACACGTATTTGTTAGGATATTATCTCATACATAGCATTGTGATGGGCTGGTCAACTGTCATACATACTTATAGGTATCATGAAAATATTCCTTATATCAATAATAAATGAGCTTTTTCCTACCCCAAAAAATTGTACTGATTTTCATTCCAACGTAACTGTTTTTGCGTTTACCTTCTCAACCACTGGTATCTTTACTGGTACTCTATCTTTTATCTTTAATGGAATAAAAACAAATATTGCTTATGCGGTAGATGTAGTCATTTTTCGTACTTAAATGGAAAAATATTTTTTTTTTTACATTTTCGGTCAGTAAATACCATTTGCGAAAAATCTACTAAATAAAAGTTTTCACGTCGGCCAACAACCGGCGCATGGTTTTCAAAACCTGGATATTTTATAATTATCTATTAAAGTTAGCTATCTACTGTATGTTATTTTTGTATGTTCCTTGTCGCTGTTTTATTGTGTACAATAAAAAAAACACATCATTCTCAGAGTCTTTCTTTTCTTTTCCACAGGTTTCGAGGGTACCCATGTGATGATCTTCATCGGTTTCGGGTTCTTGATGACCTTTCTGAAGAAATACTGCTACAGCGCCCTCGGCTTCAACTGGCTGCTGGCCGCCCTCGTCATACAATGGGCTATGTTCTGCCAGAATGCCTTTCACATGAAAGATGGAAAGATTTTGGTGTCCAAAATGGAAATGGTCGGTAAGTGTTCGAGAGTAATGTTCGGTCGGTAAGTGTTCGAGTCACTGTGATGCTGCTTGCTTCTCAAACGGGGAGCGCCGGTTGGTACCCCTATACCAGAATTGCTCCAATGAGTAATTAATCTACCTTAAGTGCAGTTTTCACCAACACAGTTGGCTCGTTATGTACAGCGATACGGCTCACCAACTATCACGTTGATCTAACAGAAAGCTCGGTGAGGTTGGTACTTAGTTTATCTTGTGATGAATATAGTAGTGAGTTTTATGTTATGTTGTTTCGAGAGTTACTCTGATAGGCAAGTGGACTAGTTAAAACTGAGTTTTGAAGGATTTAAAATGATAGTAGTATAAGCTCACGACTATATTACCAAAGGTAGATTAACACGTTCACTGTGTAACTGAAAATTAGATATCAACCTCTCACATACATACATACATAAACAGCCTATATACATCCCACTGCTGGGCACAGGCCTCCCCTGAATCAACCTTTACCTAATCATGGGACTTAAACATAGCTGGTGAGGAGTGGATGTTTATAATTATACCTCACTTCTCCACCTCTAGGCACCCCTGCCTGCCTTTCAAAACAAGATTGGCTGCACGTCAAAGAATAGATCAGTCCTTTATTTTTTACTAGCTTTTGCCCGCGACTTCGTCCGCGTGGCGTGTTATATAAGAGAGAGATCTTTGTGTGTGTGGGAGTGCATACTTATGCAGTTTAGATTTTTTCATAAGTACAATTTTTTTCCCAATAACTCCCATTTTTCAAAATACAGCCAAAAATAAACTTTATATTTACTAAGGTATGCATGCATGCTAGATTGCATCAATTGATTGAATTGATTTTTTTTTAATTGATTGTTCATTGAGTTTTAATTTTAATACACACTTCCTCTCTTCCCTTCAACGTTGCTGTGCCCTACAGGGTCCATGTTTTAGTTCCTATGCCTATGTAACACTCCATTGTACTACATGGAATGCAATAAATAATTGAATTAAATTGAATTGAAAACATCTATCTTACGCGGTTTCAATTTTTTCATACAAATGTTTTTTCCCCACTAACTCCCGTTTCCGTGGTAATTTTGCAATATCCTGTTGCAACTAAGCTTTAAGTTAACTAAGGTACCTGCATGCCAAATTTCAAGCGTCTAACTTAAGCGGTTTAGATTTTTCATACAAAAAGATTTTCCCGCTAATTTCCGTTCCCGTGGGAATTCCGGAAATTCCTTTCTTAGTGCACCTCTACGGTACCTAAGCTATGTCCCTTCCAAATTTCAAATGCCTACGTTTAGCCGTTCAGGCTATGCGTTGATATGTCAGTCACTGAGTCAGTCAGTTTCTCCTTTTATTTAGATTTGATTTTTTCATACAAATGTTTTTTCCCGCTAACTACCGTTCCCGTGGGAATTTTGTAATATCCTGTTGCAACTAAGCTTTAAGTTTACTAAAGTATCTGCATGCCAAATTTCAAACGTCTAACTTGAGTGGTTTAGATTTTTCATACAAAAGGATTTTCCCGCTAATTCCCGTTCCCGTGGGAATTTCGGAAATTCCTTTCTTAGTGCACCTCTACGGTATCTAAGGTATCTGCGAGCCAAATTTCAAACATCTAACTTGAATGGTTTAGATTTTTCATACAAAAGGATTTTCCCGTTAATTCCCGTTCCCGTGGGAATTTCGGGAATTCCTTTCTTAGTGCACCTCCACGGTACCTAAGGTACCTGCATGACAAATTTCAAACGTCTAACTTGAGTGGTTTAGATTTTTCATACAAAAGGATTTTCCCGCTAATTCCCGTTCTCGTGGGAATTTCGGGAATTCCTTTCTTAGTGCACCTCTACGGTACTTAAGGTATCTGCATGCCAAATTTCAAACGTCTAACTTGAGTGGTTTAGATTTTTCATACAAAAGGATTTTCCCGCTAATTCCCGTTCCCGTGAGAATTTTGGGAATTCCTTTCTTAGTGCACCTCTACGGTATTTAAGGTACCTGCATGCCAAATTTCAAACGTCTTGAGTGGTTTAGATTTTTTATACAAAAGAATTTCCCTTCACTACTCTGCTCCTATTGATTGTAGCGTGATGAAAAGTATACTATAACCTGTCCAGGAGTGTGAAGAATAATTGTACCAAGTTTCATTAAAATCCGTCCAGTAGTTTTTGTTTCTATAAGGAACATACAGACAGACAGACAGACAGACAGACAGACAGACAGACAGACAGACAGACAAAAATTTTACTGATTGCATTTTTGGCATCAGTATCGACCACTTATCACCCCCTGATAGTTATTTTGAAAAAATATTTAATGTACAGAATTGACCTCTCTACAGATTTATTATAAGTATAGAAAAATATATTTAATCCTTGGTATTTTTCCTTGTTTTCTTAATCCATATTTTTTTTTACAGAGGCCGACATAATGGCAGCGACAGTGCTCATCACGTTTGGCGCTCTATTGGGGGTCGCCAGCGGTGTTCAGTTGCTTTTCATCGCCATTGTCGAGACTGCAATAGGCTGCGCAAATTTGTATCTGGTTGTTGATGTTTTAAAGGTAATGTAATTCTTCGGTTGTGTAAGCTCCTACGCCTAAGTATTTTGTTATGTCGTATGTTTTCTGTCTCTCTCTCTCTGTCTGTATCTGTGGTTCAGTGGTTGAGTGTCCCGGGTTGGAACCCCGGCGAGGACATATCATAAAAAATTACTCTGTGATCCTAAACTTTGGTTAGGGCATTACAGGCTGATCACCTGGTCCATGCTTCCGAAGGTACGTTTGGTCCCGGTTACTACTTACAAATGTTATAAGCAGTCGTTACATGAGACATGTCGGGGACTTATGGCGGCTCAATAAAAACCATGACACCAGGATTGATGAGGTAGGTAATCCACCTCACAACCTACACGATAGAAAAAGATCATAATCGTGATATCTGGGCTGGCCATGTGTGCCGCATGCATCCTGAATGCTTGGCCAGGATCATCACGCATTAGGTACCGCGGGATGGGTACCGAAATCGCAGTAGACCATGTAAAAGATGGCGTGATGATCTTGACTGTAATCGGAAAGACTGGACTGAGCTCGCACAGGACCGTGAGTTGTGGAAAGATTTGGGGTAAGCCTTTCTCCAGCAGTGGGATCAAGTAATGATAATAATTGTCATATGCGACTACGGTTCTCCTGGTTTCACGTTAATTATTGATTGTTCTTTGACGACTCTATGATGTTTCTGTGTCGTTCTGTGTGTACAAAACAGTACCAAATTGTATTGTATCTTTTACTTCAGGCGGCGGATGCGGGTGGTTCCATAGCGATTCATACTTTCGGAGCATACTTTGGCCTTGGCGTCAGCTTGGCATTCAGGAAGAAGGCAGCACAAGATGCTGCCAACAATCCAGTAAGCCTGAACGCACCAAGCTACACCTCTGATGTCACAGCTATGATAGGTAAGTTGACATGATTCGTACTTGACATTATTATGAGCACTGTAAGGGACAGAAGTTACGAGGTCATTGACCTTTCAATCATAGCAGTATGACACTTCTAATTTGGCCATTGCTTGTAGATTCTGCCCTTGATATGTTAATATGATTTTTTAGGCGTAGTTGTTTAAAATCTTACATAAAAATGGGTTGAACAAAAAATAACCAATTAAGTACGACAGCTAATTATTTGTACCAATACTGGCCACAATCAAAAAGGGTAAGGAGCGTACTCCACCACCCATTTCCAATTTGAAAAAGCAAATTAATTATAAAAGTCGCTACATCGACCCGACCGGGGCTTGAAGAAATATCTGCACCCAACTTGACATTATTATTAACACAAGTCAAATAATTATGATGTTTTGTATTGAAATGCCGAACAATAAAAAATACGCAATATAATTATTAATTTAAAAGTAGCTGCCTACTTCTGAAATCTTTTTAACGGTCAATTTATTAACATGAAACGTGTTTTAAAGCATTTTAATAATCAGATAAGGCCCCGTTCATGTCAATCGCATAGATTATATTAAATTCGTAATGACAAGGAATTATTTACGCACGAGGTGACGTGGGTTTCTAAAGCTTTAAAGGCATCCATAATTGGAAACGGTACCTAATTGACATTCAAATAAGGCCAACAAACATACTCTCACACACAATTGAATATTTATTACAATTAATTAATGGCCATTATGATAAAAATATTTCTTTTATGTATACAATGGCCTCGATTCCAGTATTCACCATTAAATTTTATTTTAAGTTATATCGGTAATTTTCTTACCCGCCGAAAAGGAAAGAGACAAATAATCGACAGGCATAAAATGTATGGAACACACGACAATTTTAGGCAGAAATCTAAAACAATCCTCTACAATGTTTACATTGCTCAATAACCCGATAGAATTAACTTGACAGCATACGTGGACCGCGTTGCATATCAGCGAGATGTCTATTTAATTCGCCCGGGTTAGTCATTCATTTTAACATTTACAATTGTCAATATCCCGTCCCTTTTCGGAGGATAAGAAAATGATGGGTATAACTTAAAATAAAATCAGGTGCTGTCTGCAGGAATTGTGGCTATTACGTAATTAGTCAAACACCGCAAGTTGCGAGTTAAAGCAATATTCAAGCAATCTAAAAACGCAATAGTTTTTTTTTAGATAAATTGCAACAATGTGACCTTTTTAGATCCTTTAAACTGTCGTCCATTATTGTAAAACAAATATTTTTGTAGCCTAAGTAATTGGGCGGAAGGCAAAAGGAAACCACTGCCCTATTTTTCTCTAAAAAGTAGCATATAGAATGCTACACCGATGAGAGCGTGGCTTTTAAATAAGTGATAATGAGCCTAATTCATGTCCCATCGCTGGGCAAAGGCCTTCTCCTTCTCTTTCCAAGAGCATAGTCTTGGGCATAAATAAAATATTACATCATGTAAATTTGCACACAGGTTCAATATTCCTATGGATATACTGGCCATCGTTCAACTCTGCCTTAGTCGAAACCCCTGGAGAGTATGACAGAGCCGTCATGAATACGTATTTGTCATTGGGTGCTGCTACGGTAAGTTTGAGTTTGGTTTTGTAAGTTCTGAAAAAAATAATTGTCTAGTGATTTGTAAAGTCGATGAGCGACTTTTAATGTGCAGGCTAGACAGAAATGGTGCAGATGCGACTGCTTCTATCTGATGCTTAGAAACATTATAGACTATAGTTGCCTTTGGACTAGCTTTACAGTCTATTTTGTGGCACTTTTTGGGGACGTTACCTCACCTTCGCCAAAAAGCCGTGATGGTGATTGTCCAGTGCTATACCGGGTGTTAGTGACATCGTAACGAATACTGAAAGGGATGATTCAGACCATGATTCTGAGTTAATATCTAGTGGAATTTTCCGTCGCAAAATTCATGAAATTTTGAGTTTTGTTTTTAATTATTTTCAATTCCATATTGTGCTTTTAGCTGCATAGAACCCAAATTTCAATAAAAAAAACAATAATGACAAATTATCGAAAATTTTCGATGTAATGGAGACAACAGCTGCTCGAACGGGTCAACGGCCACACGCACCGCGCCGCGCGCCCCGCTCCGCACGCCCCGCTCCGCGCGCCCCGCGCCGCACGCCGGCGGCGCGGCGGCGGCGCGGCGGCGGCGCGGCCTACAAAGTAGGCACTACGAACCGATCCTATTTCTTTCTCTGTCTATCGTAAATTATAAATTTTATTTTATTCTTATTCTTAAATGGACGGATAATCAACAGGCATAAAATTTATGGAATACACGTCAATTTTAAGCAGAAATCTAAAACAACCGACAGAATTAAGTTACCAGCGAGATACCTTTTTGATTCGACCGGGTTATTCATTCATTTACTCATAGGAATCAACCTAAAACAGTTGAAACAGTAAATAATTGTATTCTTTGTTGTCATTAGAATAACTAACAACCAACTAACACAACCACCACAGATTAGGTAATTAGTTACCTACTATGTCAACCATCCACCAACTTAGTATGTAAGTACCTACGCAAAACCTCGCTACACAAAAATCGAAAATAAATAAATCTTTTAGATCAATACCCATTATTGTTACAAAGCAAGACCTATCGGTACTATCGCTAGTATCGATCTAAATGTACTATCACTACTTTCGATAGTTTAGACAATTTTCAAGTTCAACAATTGATAATCTACCTATCGATAGTTCGGCAACTCCGCCGCGTAGGCAATGTCGGCATGTTCAAAGAAAAAAATTGACCGAGTGGAGTGATCTTATTTTTCTTGTTACATGTTGGTACCGTACCGAGGTACTAAGTACTAAGTTATTCGTAGTTTTAAATCTCATTGTTAAATCATCAGTAAAGAACTAATTAAACCTATCCTGTTCTGTGTACAATATTCATGTAACGGCTACGTGCTTACATAAGTACCTAGTAGACGGGAGCAACGACTTAACGTATCTTCCGAAGCACGGATCATTTTACTTTCGGACAATCAGGTGATCAGCCTGTAACGTCCCAACCAAAGGCCTTATAAACAGATTTTTGTGATATGTCCCCACCGGAATACGAACCCGGACCCTCCGCATCCCATCGCTCAACCACTGGACCACATAGGCCAAGAAGGTTCTAAGACATAATTAAAGGATCCTGGGACGCAAGACCTCCGAGTTAGGGCTTGTTTGATCTGTCTTGATGGATACTCGGACGTGAATAGCCTCACGGATCAAGGGCAACGCGCGCCAATAAAGTAGGCATTACGAACAGATACTAGGTATTTCTTTGAGTTGATAGGTATCAAGTGAAGTTTCCTGTCGCCAAATTCATAAAAATAATAGATTTTTTTCAGTCCCATATTGTGTTTTAAGCTGCATAGAACGCACATTTAAAATAAACAAATAAAAATTACTAATTATTAAATTTTATCAATGTCATCAATAATAATAATAACGTATCTACAACTTCAGCTATGCGCAGGTGAATAGCCGGCGCACGGGTCAAGGGCAACGCTCGCCAATAAAGTAGGCATACGAACAGATACTATTTCTTTCTCTGTCACTTGCACCATAAACATACTTCTCTCTCTCTCTCTAGTCGTCGGCTCGACGCGGCCGCGGCCGGTGCGTCGTCGGCGCCCTTAGTCGGCGCCTTTGATGCTTTGCGCTAACGCCGCCGCGCGCTTCCGCTCAGTCGAATACTAAGCTTGACCCGAATCGCGTGATGTTTTTCGAGGATATTTTTTTCGTGTTTGTGAGTGTTTGTTTCATTCTGTAAATGAGTAGTGTCGACTATGATGATAGATCATAGACCATTTAGTGCGCAAAAGTATGGAAGATTGTTGATGTTTATTAAAGAGCAAGGTGTTGTGTTTGTGAGTGCGTGTGATACCTACCTACCGCGGAGGAAACGCGATGTTGCATACCTACGTGACGTGACATGTTCTAGGGTACCTACCTAGGTACTTCATCCGAAGGAATAACAATTAAGGTAAGGCAAGAGTAGGGTTTTTATTGTTAATAAGTTAGGAACGTTTTAATAACTGGTAGGTAGGTACCGTGCGTAAAAAATCGTGGCAGTAGGTGTTCTACTTCAACAAACAACATTTTTAAACGTTGAACCACTACTAAGCATCTAAATACAAGAGAATGAAAACTCCTACCTAGATATCAACATCGTATCTCACACGCGTAACGTAGCCGCGCGTAAGTTTAGCGTCTGTGTGGCGCGTTGTTCGACTTACATTGCGGCACAGTAAAAATTGAAAATCTTAATTAAACATTTGCGACAAGAAAAACACCCACCATCGTTTTTAGTACAATAAAATAGGCGTTCCATTTTTTTTTTCGTTACGATGTCACTAACACCCTGTATACTTATACCTACAGCACGAAAGTCACTGCCCAACGCTCATTAAAAAAAAATATTCAAAAAAAATCATATATTTTACGCCTATTTCCAGCCAACGTAAGCAAGACTATGGAATTCCATTTGCTTCTATCGTGACACACTTCTCTTGCTTCCTCCACATTTATCAATCGTACGAGTAGATCATACTGAACCTTTTCATTAAAAAGCAACTTCTTTGTAAACACATACTAAAACAAAACCGTCATATAAATAACAAAAAACGAACGTTCATGTATTTGCGGGGGATAACGGGCGAATGACAACTCCTGTATATAATTAATTCCTGTAAGGTTTTACGCCTCGTCCCTTTCGTATAATTTGTACGTACTTACCTAAAAAAAATCTGGAAATGTACGGAATGCGAACGCGTCATCTTTAGTCAGGTCGCGACGAGTTTTTCAATTTGGAAGTATACTTCAAAACTCTGCTCTTTGTGAGTTTCCCTACGTGTAGTGTAAATAATACAGGGTGTTAGTGACATCGTAACGAAAAAAAAAATGGAACGCCTATTTGATTGTACTAAAAACGATGGTGGGTGTTTTTCTTGTCGCAAATGTTTAATTAAGATTTTCAATTTTTACTGTGCCGCAATGTAAGTCGAACAACGCGCCACACAGACGCTAAACTTACGCGCGGCTACGTTACGCGTGTGAGATACGATGTTGATATCTAGGTAGGAGTTTTCATTCTCTTGTATTTAGATGCTTAGTAGTGGTTCAACGTTTAAAAATGTTGTTTGTTGAAGTAGAACACCTACTGCCACGATTTTTCACGCACGGTACCTACCTACCAGTTATTAAAACGTTCCTAACTTATTAACAATAAAAACCCTACTCTTGCCTTACCTTAATTGTTATTCCTTCGGATGAAGTACCTAGGTAGGTACCCTAGAACATGTCACGTCACGTAGGTATGCAACATCGCGTTTCCTCCGCGGTAGGTAGGTATCACACGCACTCACAAACACAACACCTTGCTCTTTAATAAACATCAACAATCTTCCATACTTTTGCGCACTAAATGGTCTATGATCTATCATCATAGTCGACACTACTCATTTACAGAATGAAACAAACACTCACAAACACGAAAAAAATATCCTCGAAAAACATCACGCGATTCGGGTCAAGCTTAGTATTCGACTGAGCGGAAGCGCGCGGCGGCGTTAGCGCAAAGCATCAAAGGCGCCGACTAAGGGCGCCGACGACGCACCGGCCGCGGCCGCGTCGAGCCGACGACTAGAGAGAGAGAGAGAAGTATGTTTATGGTGCAAGTGACAGAGAAAGAAATAGTATCTGTTCGTATGCCTACTTTATTGGCGAGCGTTGCCCTTGACCCGTGCGCCGGCTATTCACCTGCGCATAGCTGAAGTTGTAGATACGTTATTATTATTATTGATGACATTGATAAAATTTAATAATTAGTAATTTTTATTTGTTTATTTTAAATGTGCGTTCTATGCAGCTTAAAACACAATATGGGACTGAAAAAAATCTATTATTTTTATGAATTTGGCGACAGGAAACTTCACTTGATACCTATCAACTCAAAGAAATACCTAGTATCTGTTCGTAATGCCTACTTTATTGGCGCGCGTTGCCCTTGATCCGTGAGGCTATTCACGTCCGAGTATCCATCAAGACAGATCAAACAAGCCCTAACTCGGAGGTCTTGCGTCCCAGGATCCTTTAATTATGTCTTAGAACCTTCTTGGCCTATGTGGTCCAGTGGTTGAGCGATGGGATGCGGAGGGTCCGGGTTCGTATTCCGGTGGGGACATATCACAAAAATCTGTTTATAAGGCCTTTGGTTGGGACGTTACAGGCTGATCACCTGATTGTCCGAAAGTAAAATGATCCGTGCTTCGGAAGGTACGTTAAGTCGTTGCTCCCGTCTACTAGGTACTTATGTAAGCACGTAGCCGTTACATGAATATTGTACACAGAACAGGATAGGTTTAATTAGTTCTTTACTGATGATTTAACAATGAGATTTAAAACTACGAATAACTTAGTACTTAGTACCTCGGTACGGTACCAACATGTAACAAGAAAAATAAGATCACTCCACTCGGTCAATTTTTTTCTTTGAACATGCCGACATTGCCTACGCGGCGGAGTTGCCGAACTATCGATAGGTAGATTATCAATTGTTGAACTTGAAAATTGTCTAAACTATCGAAAGTAGTGATAGTACATTTAGATCGATACTAGCGATAGTACCGATAGGTCTTGCTTTGTAACAATAATGGGTATTGATCTAAAAGATTTATTTATTTTCGATTTTTGTGTAGCGAGGTTTTGCGTAGGTACTTACATACTAAGTTGGTGGATGGTTGACATAGTAGGTAACTAATTACCTAATCTGTGGTGGTTGTGTTAGTTGGTTGTTAGTTATTCTAATGACAACAAAGAATACAAATTATTTACTGTTTCAACTGTTTTAGGTAGATAATGGCCCTGATTCCTATGAGTAAATGAATGAATAACCCGGTCGAATCAAAAAGGTATCTCGCTGGTAACTTAATTCTGTCGGTTGTTTTAGATTTCTGCTTAAAATTGACGTGTATTCCATAAATTTTATGCCTGTTGATTATCCGTCCATTTAAGAATAAGAATAAAATAAATTTATAATTTACGATAGACAGAGAAAGAAATAGGATCGGTTCGTAGTGCCTACTTTGTAGGCCGCGCCGCCGCCCCGGCGGCGCGGGGCGCGCGGAGCGGGGCGTGCGGAGCGGGGCGCGCGGCGCGGTGCGTGTGGCCGTTGACCCGTTCGAGCAGCTGTTGTCTCCATTACATCGAAAATTTTCGATAATTTGTCATTATTGTTTTTTTTATTGAAATTTGGGTTCTATGCAGCTAAAAGCACAATATGGAATTGAAAATAATTAAAAACAAAACTCAAAATTTCATGAATTTTGCGACGGAAAATTCCACTAGATATTAACTCAGAATCATGGTCTGAATCATCCCTTTCAGTATTCGTTACGATGTCACTAACACCCGGTATATTAGTAAATATCAACATACCAAAAGCTAAAGCAAACCTTATATTTCAAACCATCTCAACTAAACTGTTCGTGTTTTAATCATTCCATTTTCGTAGTACATTATAGCAATCAAATAAAAATATCCTCAGAAAATACGAAGAAAACATACTTAAATAAATAAACATGTACAAGTTTATCGTCTACATGCAAGAAATCTTACAAAACAAACTATGATACTGGGTTTCCCTCCTATGAAAAGAGTGGTTTTTGGAATAAAATAAACAATTGAAGAAAGAACACAATAATAAACTAAACATCGGTCTTTGCCAAATAATAAGGATGAACTTGGAAAAAAAGAATCGAACGAGAAAACAACCTCTCTTCTTTTTCTTGATAAAGGAAATATTTGCAGTTGTAAAACCTAATAGTAATATTTACATACATACATACATAAACTCACGCTTCTTTCCCACCGGGGTAAGCAGAGACTATGGAATTAATCGTTTCATACACGCACGCTGGTTTGGAGTAGATTGTGCTGAACCTTTTTAAAGAATATCTCCAATTTGATCAATGTAGATCCTTCTAGGTCTTCCTCTGCCAACCATACCACCAACCTTTGTTTTATATACCGCTTTCGTAATCCTATTAAACTTCATCCACTATACGTATCTAAACCAAATTAATATAATATTTTAAGAGTGAAGTATTCATTTTGCGTCTAAAAGGCATTAGAAAACAATTGGTTTCATGACGCATTTGCTGCAAACAGGGAACTAAAATACATTTAACAAAAGTACCTATCTGTATCTGGACTGTGGTTCCCTAAGGCATTGACTTTTGCCCGCTATGCAGTCAACACTGATAAACCTCAGTTTAATACTTTGACATAGACAAGTTTTCAATGATACTCCTTCCGCAGAATGTTGATAGACATTAACGAGTCCGCGATAAAGGCGTTGTTCTTAGGAAATGACTTAGGCCTCTTACCCATGAGCCATAAAGCCAGTTGAAGTTTAACGCTGTGAAAGCAAACGATGCTACGTCAGTAATTGCTGTTGATCAACTGTTACAATTGGCTCTGCTGACAGTATAGTTCTGCCCATGTATAAAAAAGTATATTGGTTTGGATCTACTCTGAACCGGCGTGCGTGTATGAAGCGATTGATGAATGTGGAGGAAGCAAGAGAAGTGTGTCAGGATCGAAGCAAATGGAATTCTATAGTCTCTGCTTACCCCGGTGGGAAATAGGCGTGAGTTTATGTATGTATGTGTATGTATTGGTTCGGAAACCAATCGAATGTATGGGATATGAAGCATATCCACCACGCTGCAGGTTTGGGCTTGTAGCCCGGAACCAACGGCTTAATGTACCTTCTGAAGCATGGAATCATTTTACTTTATCGGACAATCGGGATTTTCAGTCTGGAATGTCTTAGTCAGACAAACTGATTTTGTCCATGTCTCTATTGGAAATCAAATGCGAACCTGCCTTTCTACTCACTGGACCACGTAAATTATTTTACTGCAATGAATTCAAAAATATATTTTACCTGCAGGTGGTCAGTTTCATAATGTCATCATGGCTGAGTCATGATGAGGGCAAATTCGACATGGTTCACGTTCAGAACTCCACACTGGCTGGTGGCGTAGCTGTTGGTGCTGTTTGCAACATGCATATACAACCTGGAGGTGCTATCCTTATTGGCATCGGCGCTGGTATCCTTAGCGTAGCTGGATACAGGTTTTTGACGGTAAGTTTGCATGCATACAATATTCAATATTATCTTCTTCAAATTGTTGTAGAGTTGATTGTTGCTTCTATGAAAAATGGTCCTGGACCTTTAGGTTAAGCGAGCAGATAATGATCATGTTTGGATCATAAATATTGTTGATATTACGTATAATGGTGAAGGAAATACCGCAAGGAAACCAAAATGACGGAGAAGTGTGTTTTCGGGGGCATGTGATCTTATCTGCAATCTAACTAGTTTTCCCTTCGAGTTGGAAGATCGGATGAAACTTGGGAGCTTGTCATTATTCGATTTCATGTTTGTGGTTAATAATTGATAAAATTATACTTTATGCAGGTTTACAATACATCATACCTAATCGTTACTTTGTTTTATCCATCTTTCCATCTGATCTAACCTATGCATTACTGTCTACCTCTTGTTACAGCCATGGCTTACAAAGAAAGGCCTCCTAGACACGTGTGGCGTCAACAATCTGCACGGAATGCCTGGAATCTACTCCGGTATAATATCTATAATAATCGCTGCCTTGGCGACTAGTGATGTATATGGCACTGAACTTGCGACGGTCTTCCCTGCCATGGATCCAGTAAGTAACATTCATTCGAAAACAATTTTCAACTAACAAACAAACTGACTAGGCGTAGAAATAATATTCTATGGGTGTGCTCCTTTTACGTTAAAATTAAAATGTTTTAAAAGCTAGCTTTTAATAGATTATCAAGAAATGCATTATAATATATTAACTTATGTACTTAATTTTATTTTATTTTTTTCGGGGAGCTTACAGCCTAATTTACAAAATGTTTTGACTTATAATACTTAAATGCCAATCAACAAGCTACCACAAATGAAAAGAAAAAATATTTAAATACATAATAAGTCAAAGCCAGTCTCAGCGCTAACATATCAAGTCTGGTTCATTATGCAGTATCGATTTGATAGTTTGTGTACTACTATAAAACAAGTCAAAGCGGTCAACCGCATTATGCCTGTTGATCATCTTTGCCGTTCTCAGCAGAAAGCTGTTATTCCGGTAGATAGTGCGATTAAAAGGGACGTGTAGCAAGTCATTCCTACGTAGTATTTTTTCGGGAGGTAACAGATTAATATTACAGAGGAGCTGCGGACAATCTATTTTGCTTTGCGCAATCTTCATATAGCAGCAAACATCGGCAATATGCATCGGCTTAATGTGCATTGTATCCACCAACTCGCCAGTGGAGCAGTGTCGAGTATGCTCTAAAACGCGCTCCCCCAGACAGACGATTGAAGGAAGACCTGTGTATAAAGGCTATTTATATGATGTTGTATTATGTTAACAAAAAATCGTGAGAATTTTGAATAAGGGGTCATACTTCATAGAAGAATTGGCAGAAAAAACGTAATGGTTTATCGCGAACTCTGCATCACGAGTAACAACAGACGTGCGAGAGGTGGAAAAGCGAAAGTACAACAAATAATGCAAACTATAGACAGAATGTTGTGAGCTACCACGCCCCGGCGCCGTGCCTCGAACTACCATGCTTTGTTCTTGACAGTATTACAATATTCTCAGAAACTTTGATATTGTAGTTTTGAAGTCAACATATTTATTTACAGAAACTGGATGACCCTAGGAGTGCACAAAACCAGGCGTTGATGCAAGCAGCAGCATTAGGCGCCACATTGTTGATATCATTCGTCACTGGATTGATTACTGGTAAGTAATTAAAAAAAAATACTTAGTGCTTTATTGATTCAGACATTGCCTAGGTATGCGTGATCTACCATAGCAAGCAATATTCATAATCATAAACATAAACTGCCTATATACGTCCCACTGCTGGGCACAGGCCTCCCCTCAATCAACCGGAGGGGGTATGGAGCATACTCCACCACGCTGCTCCACTGCGGGTTGGTGGAGGTGTTTTTTACGGCTAATAGCCGGAACCAACGGCTTAACGTGCCCTCCGAAGCACGGAATCATCTTACTTTTTCGGACAATCAGGTGATTCAAGCCTGAAAAGTCCTTACCAAACAAAGGACAGTCTCACAAAGTGATTACGACAATGTCCCCATCGGGAATCGAACCCGGACCTCCAGATCGTGAGCCTAACGCTCTAACCACTAGACCACGGAGGCTGTTCGGTAACCCCACCACTTTCACAAATGACATCGAAAACCAATATATAAAATAATATTACCAGAATTATGACCATTTAAGGTAAATTTCTCTCAGTTTTCAGGCAATCAATTATTAACAGCTCTCAATTTACTAGTTCTTTAAATTTACATAAAGCCGCAACCTTTAATAAATCGACTAAGCCCACTCAATCACCACATTAATCCCGAATCTCGAGCCTAAACAATCGAGGCATCGTTAAATAGGTTGTTGAATAACGATGCATAATTTATACAATAGCTGGGGGCGATTAAAATCCCATTATATTTCCAACATAAGCGGATAACAAAATTTCTTAGTAGAGTATTTTCCAGGAAATTAGGATAATAATTGAAAGCACAAATTTGAGGTGCCTTGTTTTGTTTATTAAAGTCGGCAAGTAATCGGTCGTTGACGGCTCAATCTTGATTGAGGAATTGCAATTGTTGAAGTTTTGTTGGTTTGTTTTGTAGGATAAAAGGATGTAGAAAGGAGTTTTTATTATTTGGCAATATTTAAAGATGCCGGTTGTTTCAGGTTTAAGAACACGTTTTTAGTAACATTACATAGGTCAAGAAGTTGAGTAAAAAAATAGCTTCTAATAATTATGAATCTTTGTAAACTCAGGAAAAATTGCATGTCGTGTTGCTTTTTCTTGAACTTATCCGTAAAAAATGCAAAAGTATAAGTTCATCTTACGTTAGTTATTTAGTTTTTAATTCGACTGTGAAATAAACTGTGCTTGAAAGTTTCTAAAATGTGGAATTATTTCAAAATGTGAATTTTGCCTGGTGTATTTCATCAATTCTAATTTTGATGAACAAGTGGTGCAGAATTCCAGAAACGCAATGTTTATGCTCATGCTTTAACATACAATTTCAATGCGCAACTCCCAGAAACTATTTCGTATAAGTACATAGATTTTTAGCCCACTCTCAAATTTTGGAATAAAACTTTTCGAAATTGCATTTTATCACACGGGCTGAAATGTGAAAAGCGAGTTTTCGCTTAATACTGTATTCAGTAGTTTGGAGCAACACAATGGAAACTTTGGCATATAGAAACACTGTGACATATTGCGTGCTTTCCTTCCACATCAATGACAATAATAATAATTAAAAATATGAGTGGGTATATTTGCATAAAAATATTAACACTATTTATTAAAGTCGAACTTAAATAATGGATTGGGTCCAGCTAGCGAATCAACAAGTCTCATCAATCAAATTAAAAATAGATTTTAACATAACGTGCATGATTTTAGACACAACACAATTTCTTTGCCGATTATGACATGCTAAGCACAACAAGTAGGTTGACTACTTCAATCTAGCATAATCATTTGAAGATTTTCTTTTGTCCCCGACTAAGAATAGAAAAGAAAGAATGACTTAATTAAAAGGTTTACTTTGTTTCAGGATTCATCGCAAAGCTCCCTTGCTTCCACCCACTACCAGAAGACAAACGATATAACGACGAGGTCGACTGGGAGCTGCCTTCCTAAAGAACAAAAGAATTGTATGCGAGGAATATTACAGACGGACTGCTATTGATCTGCCAAAACCAACTGCAAAATTACAAGTCGGATGCAGATTTTGTACAGATTTTACAATTGCAACCACAGATAATATAAACAATGAAGATATGTGCTTACCCCTAAATTACACAAGTCCGCATGTCGCTTGTTAACTTACTCTGAAGCGGCCACACCAAGACATTTGTTCGACTGTTCATTGCGTAGTAACACAAACACTAGTTGAGGTTGCGCGATACTAAAGCAGGAATGAATGATGTGGAAAGTTTTATAATAGGATCGTTGCTTCATATAAATTATTAACGTTTTGTCCATATTTCGGCTATGCTCCCGCGGCATCTATCTGTACTTTGTGAATAGAACCGTTCTACAACCGTGCAGCTGGTTAGGTAATGTGCAGTCGTTAGAACTAACTGCACGCTGACTGCAAGTCTGTCTGTAATAAATAACCCTTAGAATCTTCAAGTATAATAGTAATTACGTAATATTTGTTTCAATAATACAACCATAAGTATCTGACGGCGGCAATATCCGTAAGGTTTTTTATCCAGTACTGTGATCAGGGAGGCTTGACTACGTGATCTCTTCTAAGAAATATATGTCACGAACGATCACTGGCCAAGAAGTTAATACCATCTGAAACAAAGCTACAATTATTATGTAAAAAAAAAGATGTGAACAATAAATATGACTTGTTTTTATAACGCTCATCCGTGCTTAGAGAAATTGACAGAGAGAAAACGCGACGCTCGATGATGCGACGACGAATTGGAACCCTGGTCTTGGCTTCACAAGATCTGCACGTTTAAGTCCTGTCCGAATCAGACTGTTTAGATTAAATTTTCTCTTTGGCACGAATGATACTAGAATCATGTTCCCGGATCCGGTAATCTGACAAAAAAACGGACGTGTATTGCTGATCTAAGCGAACTTCCTCATAACGCGAAACAATTCGTGCGACATCCGAACAAATTACGTTTTCGAAGTATTAATACAGGGTAAAGACTACCTACATGTACTTTTTACAAATTGTCAAAACATGTCTTATGAGACTTATGAAATTATGAGTTATGATGTTGCTAAAAATGTTCACGTCTACTACTGGTTGGTATCTTTACCCTGAAATCGGACTTCCATTCGGTACTTGTACCTAAGTGTTGATCGTATTTATTAGTTTGTAATTGTTTTTTTTTCTTAGGTTTAAAGCTCTCTACCAAAGGTGCTAAAATGTTGCTTTGTTGTGAGATGTACTCAGATATAAGACATTTTGTCTTGAAACAGCAATAAAACTTCTTCAAGTTCTGGTGGAAAATTGTTCAAGGACGCATTTTTTTACACTAATCTTTGAAGTCAGGTCCAGGTTGCGATTTAGTAATAATATGATCTTAGAATGTGAGCTGAGGATGTAAGTTTAGGATGTGAGTATGGACACGAAAAGATGACAAACCACGATTCCAATAAAGTTGTAAATGTAATGTAATTTACAAATGTACACTAAATACTTACACTGTCCACCAAAGAGAATTCTAACAATTATGTAAAGCGTACCAATTTTAGATATAATTAATTATTTTGTATATATCATAATAATGATGATGGAGGTAATAAATCTCTTCACATATCTATGCATTTCATTTCAAATAACTCGAATAGGTACTCTAAAGATATATTCATTCATCTATCATTTTCTTAACAAATATGGCAAGATTGCTTTTAATAATTTCAACTTAAGGGTGTGTTAGGTTATTCATCAATTCCTTAACGTTGTCCCAATTTACACAGAGTCTCTTATCTGGCCTGAAGATTTGATTGGTCCGTTTATTTTTACTGAAATGACTGGCTGATTTTACATCTCTAAGGGATAACCAACCCCATTACAGGTTAGGTCACATACACCCATACACATTTCTCGGATGTGTGACTTTCCTCAAAATGTATTCCTTCGCCGCTAACAGGTGATAATCATTTCACAACATCACTAATTTAAGAGCCATGCTCTTGTCGGTGTAGCATTCTCCATTCTTGTCTGTCAAAGGCCAATTCCTTCACTTCCTTAAAAGACACGACGTTCGCCTTCTCTTCAATCTTTTCCATTTACTTAAGCTCTTCTTGGTCTTCCCCTTCCTCTCTTTCCTTGTAGCCGATCCAAATATGAATTCGAAACAAAACAAAAGGCATAGATTTGGGTTTGTCCTAATGAACCTGCAATCTCTCATTGCGAGTCGAGAGTTCTTCCAACTGGGCTACCACGGCAGGTAGTGTAAACTTATTCAATATTACAAAAAGGACTTTAATGCCTTAGATATTTACGTTTATTTAACGAAAACACACGCATTTGAAATCGGTGTCTTAAAATAATGTTGCAATTTTTGCTTTACCCGCACCTGTGTCCCTTAGGAGATTGCATTTGATATAAACTTTGAATCTAGAAATGTAAAGGTGAATTTCGTGTAACAGGAAGCAAGTAACCATTTCTCAGTAGCTGTCATGTAGACTAAAAGTAATGGAATTCAAAGGAAAAATGTGTGGGAAACTTTGCTTAGCGATCGGAAACTGCAACGTTGGAGTTGCGTATCGAGTGGGCACGTATGTTTTTTTTTTCACTGGATTTAACGAATTTTAATGAACCAACTTAAAATCGATAAGATGCTTTTTTGAGCGCAACGTAATAGATAGTGAACCGTATCGCCGTCTACATTGTTAAAGCTAAATGTGTTGGTGAAAATTGTACTAACGGTAAAATAATTCTTTAGTGAAAGTGCGGTATCTACCGGAATCTAAAAAAAATGATTTAAAATTACCGAGATAAAGTTTTTAAGCACATTTTTAAGTCTGTACATAACATTATTTCTTTAACTATACATTAACGTTCCACTATATATGGTCCGACCCGCTTGATATTAAATTTATTTCCCACTGATGGGTACACAAAATTGAATTAAAATATAAGTTTAAAAAAACTCGACTAGGAAAAAATCGCGCTCTAAAAAGTATGAAACAATAAAATATTTTTATGAAATTCTTTCATTTAGTGATATTTAGGAGATAACCGTGGTCGTATGCCGTGGTAAGCAAACTCTTAGGACAGATTGGCAAACTTCTGTTTTTGGGTATAAGTGATGACCCTTTTTATTACACCCAATCTTCCGACGATTATAATTCTGATCGAAATAAAAAGAAGCAATATAGGTAGCTTCAGAATTACACAAATACCAAAATATCAAGTAACAATCATTTTTATATATACTTCTGCCACTACATTATATTTATATTTTTGAACAATTATGAACCCTAATAATGCGAAAATATGTAATTATCACTTTGAGTCTGGACACGAACGAACGCGATCTTCGGAACGGAAAGCGATTGGAGTAACCACCGTTCTACACGCCCTATCAGTGGAGTAATGAAGGCGATTACTCCACCGACAAGAGCGCAGTTCTTAAATAAAGAGAGAGAGAGCCTGGACAGTGCCATCTATTTTTTTTGGGGAAAAGCTTAGCCTGGTAAGTCCCTCATTTAATGCACGCTTGTACTGACAGTGCTACATTACAAATGAATTGAACCCATCAAGGGCTAGGTGCAATACAAAGCCAGAATACCCAGTATCCAATCAGCGGATGCATTTGTACCGGTTCTACCGGTATTAGACGTATTGATCCCGTTTGTACCGGTACGTACTCATTAGCGGTATTATTTATTAGTACGCTGAGTGAAGCGAACCTCTGTGCCAAATGGAATATCGAATAGGACATGACAAACACGAAACAATAATTGTGTTCAAGTGTTCTCAGTTGGAATTAGATAGTTTATGCTGTTTGGCGATATAGGTTCGGTTTAGCGACGCTGTTGCGATGTTTTATTTATTTATATTGTTACGGAAATGAGTTTCGAGATTGGAAGGAAACTCGCTAAGTCCAAGAGAAAACGGATTTTGTTCTCTAAGCGCGCATTACAGCACGCGCACATAGCTATACAGTACAACTACGTCAACGTCACTCCACCTAATTTGCACTTTACGCGTCACTTGAATACTGCACGAAATACCGCACTAACACCTGTACTAAACACTGCACATGACACTGTTTTAAACACTGTTTCTTCACGTCAACTTTACTTCTCCACTTCTTCTTCTTTCTTCGATCACTTTAAATATGAACTAGCTCTCCTTGCTCTTCCCGCTCCTAATATACCCTATGGTCACAATAATTTCTGATACATACATACATAAACTCACGCCTATTTCCCACTGGGGTAAGCAGAGACTACAGTAGCAACACTCGGGTAATTGGATGAAAACGTCTTGATACTTTTATTTTTTACCTATTGACGGACAATATTGGACATTATATAAAGTACTTATACAATGGTTTTGTTGACAAAACATGTACTTTGACTTGACAGGAGACAGTTTAACATTACTATAAGAAAATTAATATATTTTTTACTTTTTTATGCCATCAGATTCTGGTAGACCTTTAATAATGCATGGATGGATGTAGATATAAAATTGGTTCTCTATTTTTACGCATCATTTTTTATGTAATAATTTACCATGACATAATGTTACTTGTCCTTTTATTAGTTACGCATAATGTTAATTTGTCATAACTTTTTAAGCATAATGTTGAAACTCATAACTACCATAAGCATAATAATTAATGACAATAATGACATATAAGCATAAGTATTATAAGCATAAAACTATACTCCAAATAAGAAAAGTTTTGGCACAACTTTGAACATTTCTGAAACTTACTTTTTCCTTGGTTGCATTTGGTTCATGATTGTGACTTTTTATATTTTTTGACTCTATTACATGCTGTTGGTGATCATTCAGTATACTTTTCGTGTGTAAGATAAACATGCTGGCGGCGTAGTGTGGCCCAAGAGCCACCCCCGCCGCACCCCAACCTACTGTTATGCCTTGTAAAAAATATGACAAAACACTATTAAGTATTCTAAAAAAGAATTATGGATACCTATTTATATGCGAATCAAATTTATACCAACAAATATTAGTCCAAAAATAAGTTATACCTAACAAACCAGTATTCTTAGATGTTATTACGGGAAAGTACTATTATGCTTAAAAACCTTATGCGAAAAGGATTATGATAATTAAAATTATGACAAAACCATTTATGCATTTTAAGAGAATCCCTATAAAATTATGTTGCTTGTCTTTATTTTGATCAGAATAATAATGCGTGTAAGGTGTTTTGAGCCTGGCTATAACAAGGGTCATCATTTATACCAAAAAACAAAGATAAAAGATACATGTGTCTGGTATTCATGAAACTCGAAGGTTAAACGAAGGCAACACTGTACAGCGCCATCTATTTTTTTTTGGGGAAGCTGTCAAAATTCCTCATTCCTGCTTAAAAAATAAACTCATTAAAAACTTTTCGGAAGCGATTTTTTATAGGCATATAAATTAATTGAAGGCCAAAGCAGTCAAATTGTTTGGCCCTTAGAAAAGGCTTACATAGTTTTTAAAGCTGCAAAAGTTTCGAAAAACACTTAAACAAGATTGTCTGGAATAAAAAATTCAGTTTATTTGCGAACGACATTTGTCTACGGCAGGTCACGAGGTAATTTGTACAAAGTATAAAAATATGAATACCTAATAAATATATGAAAAATTGATATTACTCAGGTTAATGTAAACAGTAATTTAATATGATTCATAAAAAAACAGATATTCACGTGACACAATTCCACGATATTCTCGTGGAATTTATGTCTAGAAATATCCATACTTACCTACTTAGAAAGTGAAAGTATGAAAATTTTTAACACCTAAACAGCTTCTTCTTCTTCTATCATGTGGGTTGTGAAGTGAATTAGCAACCTCATCAACGCTGGTGTCAGGGTTATTATTGAGCCGCCAAAGGCCCCTGACATGGCTCATGTAACGACTCCTTACGTACATCAGTAATTGGTAACCGGGACCAACAGCTTAACGTGCCTTCCGAAGCACGGAACATCTTACTTTTTGGACAATCAGGTGATCAGCCTGTAATGTCCTAACCGAACTAGGGATCACAAAGTAATTTTTGTGATTGGTCCCCACTGGGATTCGAACCCGGGACCTCCAGATCGTGAGCCACAACGCTCAACCACAGGACCACGTTGTGAGTACTAACTAATAAACTAAAAAGGTGGTATAATTAAACTAATCTCAGCTAAGACGGCCTTCAAGATCATGCTCAAGTCTCTTTTTTATATAAGAACTTTCACATTGACATGATCTTGAGGGCAGTCTCGAAGCTGAGATTAATTTATTAATACCACCCTTAGTTTATTTTGCGACAGATCTACCTATGACTACCCCAATTGGGACACATACAGTCGTGAGCTTCTGTTGTGTTTGTCATCTTCATATTATTTTGACAAGGAAATACGACTGAATGAACAATGATTTATCTTTCCCGGTCTCCCCGCACCGTCTTTTACGAATAATGAAATTTACACACCTAACCACATACATTATTTCGAAAAGACAAGACAACGCTAAGCTATCAGACTAATCCGATTGTTACAAGATTATTATTGGAATAGTTCTAAACCTAAGTGTAGTAATTACTTAGCGATAGAACAGAAACCATTCGATAGTACTGGTTTACGTACCCATTACATTATTATTTGCTAAGTCGGATTATTGAGTTGAAACTTCAGTCTAACCATAAATATATAAGTTTATACGAACTCGTTCAACAATAACCATCTATCGCAAATTGTTCAGTGAAACGGTGAAATCGCAGATGTAATGGAAGACGGATCTATTTGGGAGGTAGAACCATGTCGTAGTAAGTTCATATCTCGAGTTGATAGTGACGAAGTTGCGAAGACGGAGACGTGTCTTAATATGCTTGCACATCTGCCATTAATGGATTTGATTGTGATAAAGTTCTATCGACGTTGAGTGCATTGGGAATTTGAATAATTTCTGTAACGAGATAAAGTTTGTTGTTGATATAGTAAGTACCGTGTAAAATTGATCAGATTGAGGGTCGGGTAATGATCAATTTCGTCATCATTTGCATACACCAAGAGGAAAGCAAAATATTATCGCTTTTTAAATAAAAAAACCGCCTTCAAGAAACAAACACAAAAAAGCTCATTAGAAAAACAGCAAAATATATTTTTACATTTACAAAATATTTTTATTTTTATTTTTTAATTACATATGATACAACAAAGCAACAATTTTCAGAAATAAAAGGTTTTTTTTCTATTTACAATAATAAATTATTATTAGAGTTAGTTCCGTATTAATTAATACCTAGTTGGGCTGGCACCGATTTGTAATTCGTGTTTCTTTTTATTTAAAAAGCGTTAATTTAGTTCTTGCTTTCAAATCCGAAATTCGTTTTTTTGTTTCATCACAAAAAAAGCATTTCTTTTTGCAATTACAAACATATTTGCAGTTGCTAAAACAATCGCGACCTATGTCGATGTATGGAGATAAGATGTTTTCAACGGTAAAAAGAATGTTTACACTTCCTTTAGTAGGGAAACTAATGGCAACCTATTTCGACGTATGGAGATTAGTAGTTTAGTGAAGAATAGTTTTTCAACGACAAAGTCAATAAAAAAGAAAAAATAAACATTATTTTCGATTATTACATTTTTCTTTAATACCTCGGAACGCCCGGCGCGCGAATCGGAGTTGACATGTTTTATTTATTGGTAAGGATTTTGTAAGTAGGTACTTGTATGTTATAAAAATATATTTTAACACCAACATTAATAAATAATATTTATTTAATATATAATTATGTTACCGTCCTACCAACATAAATTCTACTTATAACTGTTAAATTATTTCACTTATATTGTGTGAAAATTGTGAATGTTGGTATTACTGAAAACAGAGAGATCCGTTACATGACTGGCAATTAACAGTGTAACCGACTGTTTACGTAACCAAATGCAATTTGTTTCGATGCTCACATTGCTGTTATATTTACAATCGCAAGTTTGACAGCTTCATAGAAACGATCTGTTTTTTTGACGTGATTTATTGTTTTGCCTCAGACAGTGAGTGAAAGGGTTTTTGGCTCAATCTTATTTTCGTACGTAATGTATTACTGATGTCACATTTTGACTACAGATGTTGCTAACCACTAGGCCGGACAAATGAGTAGCGCTAAGGGCTCTCACCCGGTGACTTATATTATGTCATGATTAATCAATGCACAGAACCGTCGAACTTTAGAAAATCAAGGGAATCTGACTGAAAAGTCGTAATCACATAACAAAGTTATTTTTTACTTGTCCCCTCCTCATTAAATCGATTCCATTAACGTGAGCTGACCTTTCTATAACATCTTGACCTTAAGGCTGCGTTTCCATTGACGCGGAGCTGTGCGGAGATGTGCAGGAATTGACCAATCACCGTGAGGGAGAGTGTGACAGAGCGTCTTCGTTTTTCGCTCTCGAACGCTGTAATTGGTCAAATCCGCACATCTCCGCTCTTCACCTATCTCCGCATCAGTGGAAACCCGGCCTTAAGGTCAAGTTAATAGTGTCTGCAAGTATTCTGAATACTTCAAATGCTTTGAACGCTTTTACCTTTTAATACAAACAGAGAAGGAAAACTTACCGCAGTTTGTTTTCAAACCATTATATTCGACTTTTTAAGAATAAAATGAGAAGGCTGTGGCTATATAACTTTTTTTTGACGTGACTTATTGCTGATTGGCTGCAGACTAGATAACCGTCATCTTCACTTAACAACAGCTTGTGGTCTAGTAATTAATTAAACAAAACATTTGGCTTTACGTACCCTATTTTAAACATGAGTGGAGTCTATACATAATAATATGATTACGATATATACTATAAATAGGTACTATCTAATTGGAAGTGGTAATTTGAATCAGTTTGTTAATCGAATTGTTACTGTTACTAAGCTGTGTTACTACTAATATACAATTACGTACTGATGTGAACTAAATTACATGTGTGGTAGGTACTATTATGATTCACCATACACTTGCCAGCACTTTGATCATTTTAGTGATTAATTGAAACAGATGTACCATCCGAAATCTGGTTACATGTTTCTATTTGTACCTGTTATCGTGAGCTATTTAATGAATGAATGAATACAATGAAAATTACAAGAATAAAACTTATTCTTGAACCTAAGAAATTAATCGACTGTTCCCATTTTATTTTGCATAGCTTGGACAGCAGCCAACAACAGCAAAAGCAGCAGCCAAGCCAGCAGCGGTATCAGAACTGGTTGGAGGCCGAGGAAATGGATTCTGGTAGGGCTCTAGCTAGAACATTACCGATTGAGAAATTGGTCGGTGTACTGCGGAACGAAAGGCGATCGGGGCAACCACCGTTCTACACGCCCTATTTATGGAGTAATGAAAATGGAGGCGATTACTCCAACGACAAGAGCGCAGCTCTTAAATAAAGAGAGAGAGAGAGAGCTTGAACACCGCCTACATTAATGATATAGCCAAACGTTGATTGTTATATAAATAAACGTTGACGTTTCAACAATATGGTCAAATATAACCATTTCATGAAATGGTCGATCACGTCATGAAATGATCAATTTTAAGATCTGGCCACGACATATATGACAATACATATATTATCATATATCTCATCATCACCAGCCCATTAACGTCCCCACTGCTGGGGCACGGGCCTTCGCTATGGGGCCCAGTGCGGATTGATGGTTATTAACGACTGCTAATGCAGCCGGGACCAACGGCTTAACGTGCCTTCCGAAGCACGGAGGAGCTCGAGATGAAAACTTCTTTTTTTGTGGTCACCCTATGACCGGACTTTGCGAAAGTTGCTTAACTTCAACAATCGCAGACCAAGCGCGTTTACCGCTGCGCCACCGAGCTCCTCATATATCTAGTGAGGATATATTCATTCAAATAGGTGGTAAGGTAGTCAATATCCCATGTGACCCAGAATTTATAGGTACTGCGAACAACCAATAAACGCATAAAGCTGATCGTAAAGTCAATTTGATTTATATTTTTATTTTCTCTTTCACCATAAAGATTTTCTTTATAAAATATTGAAGACACTTCAATTAACATTATTCTGTAGCATTCTTCATACTTCGTCAGGTTTCGTAATCGACTAGAAATCCTTCATAGTTTGGAAATTACAGGTACATTCTGTCTCTTTATAGAGGTATATCACATGACCCCCGGGCCTTTTGCTACTGGAATGAATATAAGCAGTTGAACAGAGACAAAAATCGTCCCGGCTTTTTCATTTGGCATCAGCATATATTTTTGACACTTCTCTGTAAAAGTAGTATATTGTTATCGTTAAGGAGTGATATAGCAAGCGTATTTTAGTACGGTCACGAGTATTAATATGTATACACTTTGAAACCATGTCACATTAACTTTTTTGACAAATGAAACCGTAAGTCTCATTAAATGACAAATTTTAATATGATAGTGCATCAGGGTTCTAAATAGAGTACATGATATTGCTTATGACTGTAGTGTACACACATACATAAACTCACAACTATTTCCCACCGCGGTAAGTAGAGACTATGGAATTCCATTTGCTTCGATCCTGACACTCTTCTCTTGCTTCTTACGAGACATCTTATACAGGGTGTTAGCTGAAGTGGCTAAAGGGTGGTCACATTACTTAGTGTATATAGCAAATGTAAATTGTTACTGGCAATAAATTTATTTTATTCTTATTCTTATTCTTCATATGCGGAAGAACCGACAACCTTTTGGGAAGACGGGTTCTCGAGTGGAGATCAGTAGTAGAGAAAGTGTAGGACGCCATTGGGCTGGATGGAGTGGACATCCGTAATATGGCTGGCAGCGGTTGGAGGAGGAAATCCGAGGACCGAGCTCAGTGGCATGCCGTATGAGAGGTCTATGTCCAGCAGTTGGCGACCGTAGGCTTTTGATGATGATAATATGGTTACTCCTTCGCTGAAACTAAGTATTTATCCAGCTCTCCTAATTTTAAAATAAATTAACCATTTCTACATCGAAAAACAAAACTTTGGAAACATGTTTGCAAAATCAATGATCACAAAACTCATTATTAATGAATACTCAACATTGAATTTCGCAATTGGGTTATTCTTTTTGAGACGTTATAGACTCAGGATAAGTACTTAAACAAACTTGTTTCTTGGAGTCGTCTTGTTAGCGAAACTTTAGAAAAGTTTAAGCAAATAAATGGAGTTTCACTTTATTTACATCTCATTATTATACGGGATTCTAATTTACTCCTTATCACCTACGCACAAGATGGTACGAGAAGATTTAATTGAATTAAAGTGTAGACTTCGTAAACCAACAAATGAGTTCTTGTCAATTGCAAATAATCTTAGCAATTACATAATTTGGAATTCTCGGGAATGTGGGTTTCTTCACGATGTTTTCCTTCACCGCTGACCACGTGATAATCATTTTCTAATTTTTTCCTATTGTCATTTTTTATTTTCTTCTTATCGTGTGGGTTGTGAGGTGGAATACTAACCTCATCAACCCTGGTGTCAGGGTTATTACTGAGCTGCCAAAGGCCCCTGACATGGGTCATGTAACGACTACATACTTACATCAGTAAGTAGTAACCGGGACCAACGGCTTGACGTGCCTTCCGGAGCACGATCAGCAGAACTTACTTCGGACAATCAGGTGTCCTAACCAAACTAGGGAACACAATGTGATTTTTGTGATATGTCCCCATCGGGATTCGAACCCGGGGCCTCCGGTTAGTGAACCCAACGCTCAACCACTAAAGCAACAAACATACAAAGAAATGGGTAAGTATGGGAAAAGAATAATGCCACTGCCAAATAAATAAAATATTCTATTCACAACTGCCGAACTTTTACGAACAAAGTAAGGATGCGTCACTCGAAGCTAATAAGACACTTTATACCGGAATATAAAAAAGTTGAATGTGACAAAAACAAATAAAAATGTCTCGAGTCAACTTCAACTCTTTCGGAGATTTTTCCGCTTATGCCAACTTCTGTTAAGCCCCTTCAGTGAAAAATGAATAAAGTTAAGTACATAAATATATTAAATTATATTTTTATAAACTTAAGAAACAGGGGTTCTGCACGTTTTAAATGTAGCAAACTTTATATATATTTTTAAAGAGATGAAATATAATTTAAAGATGACCTGGGTCATCTTATTATGTCTTCAGTGGTAAAGATCAACATTATAATTACTACTACTTCTACTTATTACTTGCTTAATTCCTTATACAAGGACGAGCTGCCGGGAAAAAGCTTAGACTTTAACCCGCATTTTCAGTGATATTTTGTGAAGCACCACGAACAAAATTCCGAGTTCAGAATTTTAAGAACTTTGCTATTGGTTTTATTAATTTAAAAATTAATAGTTCATAAGCGACATCTGAGATATTACTGCTATGTAAAATAAATAAAAAGTAGGGCTTGGTGATGACGGTATAAAACAGCTGAATACAGAATACTTAGTTTCTTTTAAAAAAAGTTGTTCAAGGCGCATTCCAATTACAAATGTGGAAACGTCGAAAATCAAGAAATAGAAACGGCCAGAACCATATTATTATTCGTTTAGCTGCTTAAAACATATTTTTTCATTTGACTAAAAAGACCCTAAAAGATAAAAAGTTCATACATTCTTATAAAGCCATGCGAGATCAGTAAAAAGAACGCGATTTTATTAAACTTGGTAATGTCACGAGATAATCTTTGTTGTTGTTTTTTTTATTTACAATCTAAATTCATACATAAAACTCACGCTTGTAATCCTTAATTGGATGGGCTGAGCCACATGCGATCGAAAGGCAACTCCCAGCCACTTTTGATACGAAGTCCCAAGATGAATATGATTTATGTAACATAACAAAACAAAAACAACCAACAATAATACAATTAGAAACAACTTCAACACAATATTTAATTAGGTACATCACTAATAGCACTACTTAATTATATAAAGATAACATAAGAGTCTACATAATATATACGTCCTACAGCAGGGCACATTCCTCCCATCCATCAACCTCCCCTACGCTGCTCCACTAGGTACGGGTTGGTGGAGTTGCTTTTAGGGCTAATAGTCGGGATCTACCGCCGTCACCACTGACCAATTAATTACTTATTTTTTTTACAATTTATGGAATCTTTTATTTTGTGCCGCTTTCGTTTGAGACGAAAGGCTGTTGTTGGTTGGAGGCTATAGCCTTCATTAGAGGACTGGGGCGTAGGTTAAGAGAGAGGGGGTCCGATATGCGTGCGTGCAATTTCTTGACGCAAAGGTTGTCTATCGCCATTCAACGTGGTAATGCGGTGAGTGTAATGGGGATATTTGCGCCTGGAACAACTCGGTGGAATTGTTTGACGATTAGACTCGTAAGGCCTTGAATTGTTAATTATATTTATTTTATTTTACACCTAGGAGGACTTACATTGACCTTGGAGACGTCCTTAGACAAGGTTTAGGACGATCTACTCTGAACAGGCGTCCGTGTATGAAGTGATTAATGAATGTGGAGGAACCAAGAGAAGTGTGTCAGAATCGAAGCAAATGGAATTCTATAGTCTCTGCTTACCCCGGTGAGAAATAGGCGTGAGTTTATGTATGTATGCATGTATTAACTTTATTTTATAAACGATGACTATCTATACATAAAATAAAACCATCCACGAAGCTTAATATTCTCTGTAAGTACAGTCTTTACCGTGTAACGTGCAAATTCTGGTGTCTAAATTATTACACGGACCAAATTAGCTGGAGCAAAGCGTATTGCGTCGTGGCTGTTTCAAAGAAAGGGATTAAACGAACCGTTAGAATCGTTGGAATACAAGTTTGTTTTCCGAAGCTCATAGCTTATTTGGGTCAAAGAAAATGGAGACTCATTAGGGATCTTCGAAAAGTCCCAAACTAAAGTGAATTTGAATTGGAAAATTCTGTCTACGATTGATTTGATTGAGTTAATAGTTTATGTTTTATAAGTAATATCCTCCGTTTCCTCTATCCATTTTTCGCGGTCCTGTGCGTACTCCGGCCAGTCCCTCCGGCAAGCGTCCAAGTCATCCGGCCATCTCTTTTGAGGTCTACCACGACACCTGTACCCGTCATGAGGCACCTAATGCGTAACGATCCGTGCCCACCGCTCAGGGTGCAAAAAAGTTGAATAAGTTTAAATAAATAAGTTATATAAAAATATAAGTTTTGGTTTTATTTTAATACAAAAAGAGTTTTAAATAAAATGCGGCAATATTATTATCCATTCGTTTATCGTTTATTATTGGTATGGTATATAACATAAGGTTAAAACATGTTTATTTATTAATATAATATATTGAATACAAAAAACCTGAAAGTGAAGTGTACTTGAAATCTTACGCGAATATTTTCTCGTATTATAGACGACATAGTATAAGGAGTAAAGAAAGTTGATTTTTTTTTACAATGGGCAATGGGCAAATGGGTTATAGCAGGTAAGAAGGTAGACAAGCTGCAGTAGTTTTAGGCGGATGTTTTAATTCTAAAAATGAAAATCTCCCATTATCAAATACCTAAACAGAAACATTTATAGCTTGTCTAGGTATATGTGGTAGCTAGGTATATTCAAAAATAACGATTCAAAGTGTAACTATATTACCTACCTACTGATAAAGATATTTTTGAATTCGAATTTGAATTTTGGTTGTTGGTCATGTTGAAAACTATCATGGTATCTTCACAAAAAAACATCGACATAAAAATGTCTTGAGACAATAATCTACTACATCTTCAAGCTTTGAAATTCAAGTACAATTTTCTTTTGCTTTCACAAACCAACCGCTTTCAAGAAAAGAATTCTGACTTACATTAGAAAACTTGTCTTAAATGCTAATAAAAGAGATCGCGAGGCACCATGGGTCTTTATCAATGAATATTTCATGATAGGTCCAACTGACGACCACTTTACCAAGACTCTGCTCAGTTTCAGTTTTCTTACTGAATGCTTGTCTGATCCGATGATCGAGAGGTCACACGAAAATGGTTTTTACCCAAGTGAACTGACGCAGATGCTGCGCGTTTATTTCTTCGTTAATTTTTCATCTTCTTGTTCGATCTTGTTAACTAGCGTTTGATCGAGGTTAGCAATTTCGTTTATATTGACTTCAATGGTTGTTTACAACTTTATTTCAGATTTAATTAAGTATCTACGCGAGTAAGGACGCTAACGTTTTCCTTTTATTAATCAAACTTCGATTCCGAACTTTCTAAGATACGCATGTTAATTAGAAATACGTAGTAAATAAGTATTACCATGTATCGTTATAACAGTTTCCAGGAACCTATCTTGTTTTTGATATACTAGCTTTTGCCCGCGACTTCGTCCGCGTGGCGTGTTATATAAGAGAGAGATCTTTGTGTGTGTGGGAGTGCATACTTATGCAGTTTAGATTTTTTCATAATTTTTTTTCCCAATAACTCCCATTTTTCAAAATACAGCCAAAAATAAACTTTATATTTACTAAGGTATGCATGCATGCTAGATTGAATCAATTGATTGAATTGATTTTTTTTTTAATTGATTGTTCATTGAGTTTTAATTTTAATACACACTTCCTCTCTTCCCTTCAACGTTGCTGTGCCCTACAGGGTCCATGTTTTAGTTCCTATGCCTATGTAACACCCCATTGTACTACATGGAATGCAATAAATAATTTAATTGAATTGAATTGAAAACATCTATCTTACGCGGTTTCGATTTTTTCATACAAATGTTTTTTTCCCGCTTACTCCCGTTTCCGTGGGAATTTTGCAATATCCTGTTGCAACTAAGCTTTAAGTTAACTAAGGTACCTGCATGCCAAATTTCAAGCGTCTAACTTAAGCGGTTTAGATTTTTCATACAAAAGGATTTTCCCGCAAATTTCCGTTCCCGTGGGAATTCCGGGAATTCCTTTCTTAGTGCACCTCTACGGTACCTAAGCTATGTCCCTTCCAAATTTCAAATGCCTACGTTTAGCCGTTCAGGCTATGCGTTGATATGTCAGTCACTGAGTCAGTCAGTTTCTCCTTTTATTTAGATTTGATTTTTTCATACAAATGTTTTTCCCGCTAACTACCGTTCCCGTGGGAATTTTGTAATATCCTGTTGCAACTAAGCTTTAAGTTTACTAAAGTACCTGCATGCCAAATTTCAAACGTCTAACTTGAGTGGTTTAGATTTTTCATACAAAAGGATTTTCCCGCTAATTCCCGTTCCCGTGGGAATTTCGGGAATTCCTTTCTTAGTGCACCTCTACGGTACCTATGGTACCTGCATGCCAAATTTCAAACGTCTAACTTGAGTGGTTTAGATTTTTCATACAAAAGGATTTTCCCGCTAATTCCCGTTTCCGTGGGAATTTCGGGAATTCCTTTCTCAGTACACCTCTACGGCATCTAAGGTACCTGCATGACAAATTTCAAACGTCTAACTTGAGTGGTTTAGATTTTTCATACAAAAGGATTTTCCCGCTAATTCCCGTTCTCGTGGGAATTTCGGGAATTCCTTTCTTAGTGCACCTCTACGGTACCTATGGTACCTGCGTGCCAAATTTCAAACGTCTAACTTGAGTGGTTTAGATTTTTCATACAAAAGGATTTTCCCGCTAATTCCCGTTCCCGTGGGAATTTCGGGAATTCCTTTCTTAATGTACCTCTACGGTATTTAAGGTACCTGCATGACAAATTTCAAACGTCTAACTTGAATGGTTTAGATTTTTCATACAAAAGGATTTTCCCGCTAATTCCCGTTCCCGTGGGAATTTCGGGAATTCCTTTCTTAGTGCACCTTTACGGTATCTAAGGTACCTGCGAGCCAAATTTCAAACATCTGACTTGAATGGTTTAGATTTTTCATACAAAAGGATTTTCCCGTTAATTCCCGTTCCCGTGAGAATTTTGGGAATTCCTTTCTTAGTGCACCTCTACGGTACCTATGGTACCTGCATGCCAAATTTCAAACGTCTAACTTGAGTGGTTTAGATTTTTCATACAAAAGGATTTTCCCGCTAATTGCCGTTCCCGTGGGAATTTCGGGAATTCCTTTCTCAGTGCACCTCTACGGTATCTAAGGTACCTGCATGACAAATTTCAAACGTCTAACTTGAGTGGTTTAGATTTTTCATACAAAAGGATTTTCCCGCTAATTCTCGTTCTCGTGGGAATTTCGGGAATTCCTTTCTTAGTGCACCTCTGCGGTATCTAAGGTATCTGCATGCCAAATTTCAAACGTCTAACTTGAGTGGTTTAGATTTTTCATACAAAAGGATTTTCCCGCTAATTCCCGTTCCCGTGGGAATTTCGAGAATTCCTTTCTTAGTGTACCTCTACGGTATCTAAGGTACCTGCATGCCAAATTTCAAACGTCTAACTTGAGTGGTTTAGATTTTTCATACAAAAGGATTTTCCCGCTAATTCCCGTTCCCGTAGGAATTTCGGGAATTCCTTTCTTAGTGCACCTCTACGGTATCTAAGGTACCTGCATGCCAAATTTCAAACGTCTAACTTGAGCGGTTTAGATTTTTCATACAAAAGGATTTCCCTTCACTACTCTGCTCCTATTGATTGTAGCGTGATGAAAAGTATACTATAACCTGTCCAGGAGTGTGAAGAATAATTGTACCAAGTTTCATTAAAATCCGTCCAGTAGTTTTTGTTTCTATAAGGAACATACAGACAGACAGACAGACAGACAGACAAAAATTTTACTGATTGCATTTTTGGCATCAGTATCGACCACTTATCACCCCCTGATAGTTATTTTGAAAAAATATTTAATGTACAGAATTGACCTCTCTACAGATTTATTATAAGTATAGATATAGATGAAGTACTCTTAACCAACAACATATTTATATTTATATTTGAATAAAGATTAATATTATTATGTTGATACAACTTAAACAAATTATTTCGACCAAATTTGGTACCATAAAAACGGTCATTGTGACTAAACCTTAAAAGATAGACATATGCCGTCGCGGACTTTTTTTTAGATCATGTATAGAGGAATAATTCTTTCATACATATTTTTTGTGTATCTTGAACCGTTTTCGCAGCGCACGCAAAGAAAGCCTTCAAAAATGAATAATTTTCCCCGTTTTTTACACATTTACCGCTCTGTCTTTGCTCCTATTGGTCATAGCGTAATGTTATTTAGCCTATAGCCTTCCTCGATAAATGGACTATCCAACAAAAAAAGAATTATTCAAATCGCACCAGTAGTTTCGGAGATTAGCGCGTTCAAACAAACAAACAAACAAACAAACTCTTCAGCTTTATAATATTAGTATAGATTCATCCATTTTGTTTTATTAAAGTTTTGTAAAGTTTTTTTTACTGACTGTTAATGATTATCTATACTAATATTATAAAGCTGAAGAGTTTGTTTGTTTGTTTGTTTGTTTGAACGCGCTAATCTCCGAAACTACTGGTGCGATTTGAATAATTCTTTTTTTGTTGGATAGTCCATTTATCGAGGAAGGCTATAGGCTAAATAACATTACGCTATGACCAATAGGAGCAAAGACAGAGCGGTAAATGTGTAAAAAACGGGGAAAATTATTCATTTTTGAAGGCTTTCTTTGCGTGCGCTGCGAAAACGGTTCAAGATACACAAAAAATATGTATGAAAGAATTATTCCTCTATACATGATCTAAAAAAAAGTCCGCGACGGCATATGTCTATCTTTTAAGGTTTAGTCACAATGACCGTTTTTATGGTACCAAATTTGGTCGAAATAATTTGTTTAAGTTGTATCAACATAATAATATTAATCTTTATTCAAATATAAATATGTTGTTGGTTAAGAGTACTTCATCTATATCTATACTTATAATAAATCTGTAGAGAGGTCAATTCTGTACATTAAATATTTTTTCAAAATAACTATCAGGGGGTGATAAGTGGTCGATACTGATGCCAAAAATGCAATCAGTAAAATTTTTGTCTGTCTGTCTGTCTGTATGTTCCTTATAGAAACAAAAACTACTGGACGGATTTTAATGAAACTTGGTACAATTATTCTTCACACTCCTGGACAGGTTATAGTATACTTTTCATCACGCTACAATCAATAGGAGCAGAGTAGTGAAGGGAAATCCTTTTGTATGAAAAATCTAAACCGCTCAAGTTAGACGTTTGAAATTTGGCATGCAGGTACCTTAGATACCGTAGAGGTGCACTAAGAAAGGAATTCCCGAAATTCCTACGGGAACGGGAATTAGCGGGAAAATCCTTTTGTATGAAAAATCTAAACCACTCAAGTTAGACGTTTGAAATTTGGCATGCAGGTACCTTAGATACCGTAGAGGTACACTAAGAAAGGAATTCTCGAAATTCCCACGGGAACGGGAATTAGCGGGAAAATCCTTTTGTATGAAAAATCTAAACCACTCAAGTTAGACGTTTGAAATTTGGCATGCAGATACCTTAGATACCGCAGAGGTGCACTAAGAAAGGAATTCCCGAAATTCCCACGAGAACGAGAATTAGCGGGAAAATCCTTTTGTATGAAAAATCTAAACCACTCAAGTTAGACGTTTGAAATTTGTCATGCAGGTACCTTAGATACCGTAGAGGTGCACTGAGAAAGGAATTCCCGAAATTCCCACGGGAACGGCAATTAGCGGGAAAATCCTTTTGTATGAAAAATCTAAACCACTCAAGTTAGACGTTTGAAATTTGGCATGCAGGTACCATAGGTACCGTAGAGGTGCACTAAGAAAGGAATTCCCAAAATTCTCACGGGAACGGGAATTAACGGGAAAATCCTTTTGTATGAAAAATCTAAACCATTCAAGTCAGATGTTTGAAATTTGGCTCGCAGGTACCTTAGATACCGTAAAGGTGCACTAAGAAAGGAATTCCCGAAATTCCCACGGGAACGGGAATTAGCGGGAAAATCCTTTTGTATGAAAAATCTAAACCATTCAAGTTAGACGTTTGAAATTTGTCATGCAGGTACCTTAAATACCGTAGAGGTACATTAAGAAAGGAATTCCCGAAATTCCCACGGGAACGGGAATTAGCGGGAAAATCCTTTTGTATGAAAAATCTAAACCACTCAAGTTAGACGTTTGAAATTTGGCACGCAGGTACCATAGGTACCGTAGAGGTGCACTAAGAAAGGAATTCCCGAAATTCCCACGAGAACGGGAATTAGCGGGAAAATCCTTTTGTATGAAAAATCTAAACCACTCAAGTTAGACGTTTGAAATTTGTCATGCAGGTACCTTAGATGCCGTAGAGGTGTACTGAGAAAGGAATTCCCGAAATTCCCACGGAAACGGGAATTAGCGGGAAAATCCTTTTGTATGAAAAATCTAAACCACTCAAGTTAGACGTTTGAAATTTGGCATGCAGGTACCATAGGTACCGTAGAGGTGCACTAAGAAAGGAATTCCCGAAATTCCCACGGGAACGGGAATTAGCGGGAAAATCCTTTTGTATGAAAAATCTAAACCACTCAAGTTAGACGTTTGAAATTTGGCATGCAGGTACTTTAGTAAACTTAAAGCTTAGTTGCAACAGGATATTACAAAATTCCCACGGGAACGGTAGTTAGCGGGAAAAACATTTGTATGAAAAAATCAAATCTAAATAAAAGGAGAAACTGACTGACTCAGTGACTGACATATCAACGCATAGCCTGAACGGCTAAACGTAGGCATTTGAAATTTGGAAGGGACATAGCTTAGGTACCGTAGAGGTGCACTAAGAAAGGAATTCCCGGAATTCCCACGGGAACGGAAATTTGCGGGAAAATCCTTTTGTATGAAAAATCTAAACCGCTTAAGTTAGACGCTTGAAATTTGGCATGCAGGTACCTTAGTTAACTTAAAGCTTAGTTGCAACAGGATATTGCAAAATTCCCACGGAAACGGGAGTAAGCGGGAAAAAAACATTTGTATGAAAAAATCGAAACCGCGTAAGATAGATGTTTTCAATTCAATTCAATTAAATTATTTATTGCATTCCATGTAGTACAATGGGGTGTTACATAGGCATAGGAACTAAAACATGGACCCTGTAGGGCACAGCAACGTTGAAGGGAAGAGAGGAAGTGTGTATTAAAATTAAAACTCAATGAACAATCAATTAAAAAAAAAATCAATTCAATCAATTGATTCAATCTAGCATGCATGCATACCTTAGTAAATATAAAGTTTATTTTTGGCTGTATTTTGAAAAATGGGAGTTATTGGGAAAAAAAATTATGAAAAAATCTAAACTGCATAAGTATGCACTCCCACACACACAAAGATCTCTCTCTTATATAACACGCCACGCGGACGAAGTCGCGGGCAAAAGCTAGTTTGTTATATTTTGTTAATTTATTTTGAATTTTATAATTTTATATCTAATTGACATTAAAATTTGCATGTTATAATTTTCATAACTAAAAATGTTGACCTAATGCTAAATGCTGACCATCTGCAAACTGTACCTACCATTTATAAAGCAAATAAATGAATAATTACTATATTGCTGAAGATAAATGTTATGATTATTTCTTTTTATTTTGGTGCAATAAAGTGTATTTGTATTGTTTGTATTGTAATGTTATAATAATGGTACTGATACTGTTGGAATTATAAAAGCTACCCAATTCATTTATTCAGGAACATTGCGTTTATGACATGTACATTATTTATAAATTACATTATATACGTAATATAAGAAATGTTATATAATTATTATGTTCCTGGCATGTGACACTTTCTCGTCATCCTTTCTCGCTAACCAAAATTCCTAAAAGTAATAAGGATAAACAGGCGTGTCGACGCACAGCCCATTTGAGCCCATCCACTGGGATCGAAAAGTTAAAATTTACACCAAAGTTTTTGTTTATAATACGGGCAAGCACAAAGAAGGGGGTTTTAGAATTTTATATCCTGCGGGGATAAGAGTTTCTACCCGGAAACACTAGCGAAGCAGAAATATACTTATGTAAGAAAACGTAAATTGAAAGAGCGGTTTTCACGAAGTATATTTCCATTTGATTAAGTATTTAAAAAAGTGAAAATTTTGATTTAAAGAGGGTTATTCACGAAATATTCCATTTGATTATTTCCATTTGGTCAAAACGTTCATTGGCATTCATGGTTCAATGATTCCCATGGGAAAACAGAGCCACGGAACTCTGCGATTCGCATAATTGATTTTATTGTTGCCCGAACAAATTTCGAGGTCTTTTGTTGCTTGGACTGCAAAGATGAGCCTTTTTATGAAGATTAAAAAAAATATATGAGCTTCTATTTTCCCGATTCCAACGACTGTGATATCATAATGTTGATTTCTTTTAGATCTTCAATGAATCGTTTACACTTGTCACTTTGTAAATTAGGCACAAAATAAGACAGAATCACGCCTACCGGGGGGTAGGCAGAAGTGTATATGTGGCAAGTCTACTTAAAGATTATTATCATCATCATCAGCCCATTAACGTCCCCACTGCTAGGGCACGGGCCTTCCCTATGGATGGATAGGAAGATCGGACCTTAAACCATCACGCGGGCCCAGTGCGGATTGGTGGTTATTAACGACTGCTAATGCAGCCGGGTACAACGGCTTAACGTGCCTTCCGAAACACGGAGGAGCTCGAGATGAAATTTTTTTTTTGTGGTCACCCATCCTATGACCGGCCTCTGCGAAAGTTGCTTAACTTCAACAATCGCAGACCGAGCGCGTTTACCGCTGCGCCACCGAGCTCCTCCTCCTAGAATAAGTTACATCAAAAATAAAGATAAATAATTGACAGAAACAAAACTTGTAAATTGTTCTAAAATCGATGACTGATGTCACCATCCCTGGTTTCAGGATTATTATTGCATCAAGATTGACACGGCTATCGAACGTATTAGCTTACCTACATTATGCGACCGGAACCAAAGGCCTTATGTTTCTTCCAAAGTCTACCTTCCTATTTCTAGCACCCAAGAAACCCAAATATTTCCAGACCACCGAATTCGCAGCAAAAAATAAGTAAGTTAATGTCAACAAACACTGGATAAAGTGGGTCAACCATAATTTGTGGCACCTTACGCGAGGGTCTAATGAGAAAATGTATTTTGTCGTGCTGTGTAGCATTATGTTGGAGGATTAGTAAAGTGATAATTAACTGGAGAGTCGCATGCCTAATGTTGCCGGTCGTGGCTTCGTAGAACTTTTATCATTTAATCAGCGATAGTTTCGCCCTCTACAATTATAATGACTTCTACAATATTTTCAGAGTGTAATACCTAAAAAATCCGCGCTAAACGTTTTGCCTTTTTGATTCGAACAGCAAAGGTCTGGAACTATCTGCCGTCATCTGTTTTTCCAGCTCGTTATAATCTAGGAGTCTTCAAGGCTAGAGTGAACAGGCATTTGCTAGGTAAGCTTGATTCAGCTTAGAACTGAGAATACATTTCATACGCACTAATTATTATTGTAGTAAGTAGGTCTATCTAGGCTTTACTCTTGGATACCTAATCCCTCATTAGAGAAAGCTGCGTACTCCGCAAGGTATATTATCAATTATAGTTTAGATACAAGTTCGTTGACTTCCAAATTCGAACTATTAGCAGTAGGTATTATAGTTATTTCATTGTCGTAGTAATGCTAAGTAAAATCAGATTAGTATTACAAAGTTTCTATTGACATTAACATACGTAACTCTAAATAGATTAAAATAATAAATAAGAAGGATTTTAAGTTGAAGTTGAAATATTTAATTGAACAAAAAGAAAATTAAATTAAAAAAAATCTGACTCGGACGGGACTTGAACCAACATCTTTTGTCAAGCAAGCATTAAATAAATGGCGCCAACGTCAGTTTAGTGACAATACTTACATAGACAGGACGAAGACCCGGTGGTGTTTTGATTAACACGATCGTTCCGTTTGCAACACCATATAAGCCTTTGGTGGCTCAATAATAACCCTGACACTAGGGTTTCTGAGGTTGGTCATTTACCTCACTACCCATGGTCATACCAATTACCCACACTATAGAAGAAGAATGGAAGAACACGGTCGTGCAAAGTCACAAGACCTGCAACTCCCGTGAGAGTTAGATATTTCGATTTAAAAAAGATAATGATGTCTTCCAAAAATGTTGCTGTGTACATCGGTACCGCCCGCCAAACTGCACAGCAGTTTGTTGGCAGATAGGTCACTCCTTTTTTTCATTTTCTTTCAACATTTTATTTTAGTAGGTACAATATTTTAACCACGACTCGACCACCCTGGTGTTAGGGTTATTATTGAGCCGCCAAATGCCCCTGACATGGCTCATGTAACGATTACTGTAATGTCCTAACCAAACTTGATTAATTGTCGTTTTTAATTATGTTAACAATTTGGGTTAATCCAAAATTGCTGTCACAAGGCTATTCAAGTAAAAAGCTTTACATTTTTGACAAAAAACAACTTTAGAAAAGTGTTCAGTTACTAAGGTCGAAGGTAATCCGTTATATACCGATGGTACTCAATATTTACTGGTTCTCTGTCCGTAATAATTATTATACTTAGGAACAAACATCCGCAGATCGCGTCTGTTCGATTGCGATTTGATTTTCTCTTTGTGAGTAAAATCTCTGTTGGTATAATATGGTACTTGACTAAGCTCATGTCTCGCAGGACATACTATAAGCTGCTTATATATAAACATTAAAAACAGTGGCAAACAACGTAACTAATCCCCATAATGAAAACTACAGTAACAGCAAGAAAATTTTAATGAAGGTAAAATACCGATTTTCGTAGGTACCTATTGCATTATTTTTGTCTCTACCAACATAATCGCAGAGTAAATTCTTAATAATAAAAAGTATGGTAATAGCGCAGCTAATTTTAACGCGCCGAAATACCTTCCAAAGGAAGAATAATTTGGTTTGTGACGTATGTACATGGGGAAAAGCGGGTCCCATAAGCATGAAATAAGGAATGATTATACTACGTATAGAACGGTACGTATCGCGTTAACCCTTGCCTAGGGATACGGGTGAAGCCCTCAACGGTTGCAGAAGCGAAGATGGGAGCCATCGGTACGGCAATGCAGGAGGGAAGGGGCAAGTCACAGGGCCTTATAACCTGGAACCTGACAGAGGGCAGCAGTAACTGTCAGTACTATTCAGAGGCGGAGGACAGGAGTCCTAGTATGGCTTTGTAATAGACTACTCTGGGCACCATCCCACTTGCGTCAGACAGAGTACTGCGGGGCGGAAGGTAAGAGGGAAACCACTGCCCTATTTTTCCCTAAAATGCTGCACCGACAAGAGCGTGGCTCTTAAATTGATGATGATGATGATAGAACGGTAACTCTCCGCCCTGCACCAACGCCGAGCTAGATTTACCTCACCCCCTCTGGGTCTTACTTTAGTCTAAATGGTCGTAAGGCGCTATGGAGTATGGAGCGCACACGGAGAGTCCTTCTCGCTCACACTTACGCAGGAAGGTGGCAGATAGTAAGAATGAGATTTTTGTATAGAGTGTGCTATAAGGTCAGCCACACTTACATACATAATTTGACTAGATACACATCATCATCAATTTAAGAGCCACGCTCTTGTCGGTGCAGCACTATCCATGCTACTTTTTAGACTAGATACACACATCGACATAATTCCTCAGTGAATTTACGGTATGCCCTAAGCAGCTAAACATAATATTATATTTTGTTTCTAAAAATCCAGTCCATCTGAGACGCTATGTACGAGTATATTCTTATTCACAGAACACATGGATTTTCCATGAAGCCGTCTGCATCAGGGGAAACAGATTATCCCCTAACCCGCATGAAGCTCCGCGCGCCGCGCCGTAAGGAAAGTTCACGGCAAAAAATATACACGGAATTTTTGCCGCATGAAAAAACAATTGCAAAGAACATTAAACTGTATTTCAAATATTACGCACGCGTGCGAGATATCGCGTTAACAGATCATTGATTCTACTTGCTTGCAGTTTTTTGGTTGTGTTTATAAAACTGTACTGGAAGGTTTAAATTCGTTTTCAACAGTATGTCTGAATTCTCTGATCCATAACTCTACTCTGTTTCTACTGCGATTCATATTACGTCCTTAACAGTTTTGGTAGGTACAGGAGTAATCCGATTGGGTTCCTTCTATCGTGTAGGTTATGAGGTGAATTACCAACCTCATCAACCCTGGTGTCAGGTCTATTATTGAGCCGCCAAAGGCCCCTGACATGGCTCATGTAACGATTACTCACTTACATCAAAGTAATATCCGAGACCAACGGGTTAACGTGCCTGCCGAAGCATGCATCATATTGCTTTCGGACAAACAGGTGACCAGCATGCAATGTTAGGACATTGGTTAGGACCAAACTTGGGATCACAAAATGATTTGTCTCCACGGGATTCGAACCCGGGACTTCCGGATCGTGAGCAGAACGCTGAACCACTGGACCACGGAGGCAGGTTTAATTCCGCAACCATAGTCGATATATTATCGACACTAAGTGCTATACTTACCTATATTTGTTTTTTTCTAACATAGCGATAAGGGGCTTAATCCATATCGGTTTGTTTTGTTTTAAAATATCATTATTCATAGGAATTAAAGTATACGAATAGTTTATTCTAGTACTAGCCTAGAATAAACAGATAAATAACACTATTTGTTTTGCAGGTTGTAAACACCTTTACAACACATTTCAACACTAAATGTTTACTATTGTATATCATAAAAATACTGGGTACGTAGAATATAATAAAATATAAATTGTATAAAGAAAAGCAAAGTCATCATCACTAATTTAAAAGCCACGATTTTTTCAGTGAAGTATTTATTTGTTCAAAGACAAAACAGACACAAGGAACATACAAAGAAAACAGATAGTACAGGTAAGCTTATCTCTAAACAAAGAGATTTCTTCCGCTGACCTACGTGAGGAGTATTCTCCGTTCTTCTCTATCAAATGCCAATTCTTTTACTTCTTTTGTTCGTCTTCTCTTTACAATACAATACATTACAATACAAATAAACTTTATTGCACCAAAAATAAAAAGAAATAATTACAAAAGACTCTTAATTAGGTACAGGTTATAGCTCTGACACCAGGGTTGATGGGGTTGGTAATTCACCTCACAACCCACACGATAGAAGATTAGGTACATGTAGGTAGGTCTTAGGCAGGTAGGTGGGTAAGGTAGGTAGGTAGGTAGGTACTAGGCTTAGGGTCTTCCCTTTCCTCTCTTTCCTTGTAGCTTCCCTGCTATGATATTTTGAATAAACTCGTCGTGTGTTATTAAGTGTCCAATCATCTTGCCTCTTTCGTTCGCAATAACTCTTAAACAAGGTGGCAAACAAAAATCCATGTCGGTAACGAACAAAACAGTGCAAGTTAGTTTATCCATTGAATCCTTCATATTGTTTAATGTAGTTTACTCAAGTGAGGCTTACCAGTAAATCAGATGGAGCTTGTATGTGACGCGACCTGGCTTGCTTCATCTGACCGAGTTTAGGCGTAAACCGAGCGTGTGCAGACCTCTTAAGCTCTTCGAGAGTGATTTACCTAATAAATGTAAGGTTATTGTATTGTTGAAAGCTGGTACACCAACATTTCAGTTTTAAATTAAATTAAATAAAAATTTCGGACTTTTGTAGATCCATAATGGTTAGTAAGAGACTTATACTATGTTAGTAAGCACATATTAAATTAACATGACAAAACCTAGTGTGAGACATGGATGTCAATCCAATGCCTCACAATGGGACAGTTATTTCTGTCCGCCACCACGTTTAACAGTTTTAATATAATTATTTAAGTATGGCAATATTATTTTTTTCTATAATGGAAAACAACATACGCGTTTCGTAAAACTTCGGGCCTTTGTTCATTTTTTAACCATATATCCAAAGTTAAGCTACAGCATTACGCTTGTATTGCTAAACTGGTAGGCATAGGTGTATAATTATTATGTATACACCAGCTCCTCGCCAACAATGTTTAAGTTCCATGTAATAGGAAGCGCGGCTATTGCCATAAACAATTGAAAACACTATTAAACCTTTCACGGACAGAGATCATGGGTCATTGATAGTTCCTAATAGGTAATATGACACCTTGGAATCGGAACGTCATTAGACGTTCTGTCCTTGAAAGTTTTAAGCACTATATAAAATGTATTGTAGATAATAAAATAATATTTAATGAAAATGATTGAGCTAAGACAATTGTTATAACAAGGTTTTTTTTTGTAAAGAAATAAATGTAATTTATGTCAAAATCGTAAAACTTTGGGTTTTTTTTTTATTTAGACGCGTTGCTACAGCGCGGATCGCCTGTTCTTTATTGTCATTTTAAGTTCTTTTTTACCGACTTCAAAATTATAAAATTAATTAAGTAATTGAAAATACGTACTTATTTCTTTGTTCGAAGTAAATTTATTTATTGATTTTTAGTTTTGCGTTTGAAGTCGGTTTTTCTTTTGTTAAAAAATATTTGACCACAAGATTTGTTTACAACAAAAACCACAAACGCGTCGTGTTAAATACCTCCACCTATTTGAAGTCTTTTAAAAAATAACAATTTACACGTCCATTCGCCGTTCTCAGGATCTGACCCGAGCGAGACCGTACAGGAAATTACGTTACCTGCTAAATTAGCATACGTAATGACATCATAATGGTCTCCCTGAAACGTGACCATGTACGAGATGACGTCATCCCCCTGAATACCAATTTAGGAGGAATATAAAACGGCAGCTTTGAAACACCAAAGCCACTGTTTTTTTTTTTTCACTTTTTTGAGAAAATTTCTTCCAAAACATAAATGTGAAATGAGAGCCAAGTTCAATATTATGATATCGACGGTAAAAAGCAATCCTGCTGTAAACCACACCTTGGCCAAAAATTTTTTATTTTTGATTCGGAATCAGAAAAAAATTCTGCGTCGAATGGTCCTATTCCCATGGCTCTACGACCTCTAGAAATTTCTGTACAGCGTTGGGATTTTGCTTATTTTTCCAAAAAGACAACTGAATATTTGCTGTAAATAGCATTAAAAAAGGCATTTTTCTGTGATATGTCTTTTACACCAATTTTGCTTTTGCAAATAATTTGATCTTTGTAGTTACAGCACAATTTAATGGTGAACAGTGCGGGTTACTGCATAATTGCATAACACATTTAAGTAACGTACTGTGTTTACTACATTTATTAGACAATAATCTGTTGATCGACGTTGTTTACTACATTTTAAACAAGTATGATATTACAGACAATGACAACTTACGCCAATTTAAAAACATCGTTATTTACTGGTCATGCGCATTTACCGCAATTATAATACGCGCTCGCGCGTATATGACCGCGGGTTACCGCGTCGCTCAGTTACTCCGTGACAGTCGGGAAGGAGTGACATATTTGCTGTAACTATGTTTCGCTACCAATATGGCGTCATTTTTTTAATTATTTATTATTACTTATACGAGTGGGTCACGGGATTGTCCATTTGGAGTTGGTCTAATCCTTATTTCTGCCACTAGCGAGGTCGAGCCCACCGGGTGGTTACCCGTTGGGGGAGACCGGTGAGCGCACGTCAGCTTGTGGCGATGGTCGAGTCCGGTGTTGGAGGGCTGCTCCGTCATATGGCTCGATCTGAAGAAGGTGGACGCTTTGGGGCGACGACTGTTAACTACGACTTGGAAACGTCACTCACCCTCGAAGGTGACCACAATACTAACTATTCAGCGAAGAGTAGTAGATGTGGACAGCCTCGTTCCAGTCGTTGGCAGTCCAATGGAGATGGTCAATACCGCCACTGAACTGGATTAGTAGTGAGGTCAAGCCTCTCACTATAATGGGCACCGGGTCTATCTTGCTTCGGATGGCGTCCAGGATATCGTAGAGTAGCTGGATAGTCTGCTCCAGCATCTCCTGCTTATTCACTGTAGGAAGTAATGTCGACCACCCGGTGGGCTCGACCTCGCTAGTGGCAGAAATAAGGGTTGGACCAACTCCAAATGGACAATCCCGTGACCCACCCGCTTGGCCTTCTTCTCCTATGGAGGGGTGGCGACCGCTGTTGTTGTTGCGGTTGGTGTTGGTCGTGGTGGTTCGGAATCCACAGCGGCAGACAGGGCAGGTTTTGCCTTCTTGCATGAGTGCTTCGACCTGTGCGGTTTATGCCCATCTGGACGGTTGCCGCTGCCATGTGCGAATTCTAGGCTGTCAGTTCGCTGGGATGCTTCGCGACGGTAGCTGCTGCTGTGGGTTTCGAGGCTCTTGCACTCGTTGATGGCGTATTGCCCTCCATTCGTGTTGCCAGCTCGCGCGCCTTTACCGGGCAGAATGAGCTGTTAGCCGGGTGAAGTCCGCTGCAGTTGCAACAGGTAGCCGGTTCCTCACGGGGAGGCATGCAGTCTTTCGCCGCATAGCTCTTACCGCATCGCACGCAGGCTATGGAACGATGACAGTTGTGGCTGCTGTGCCGGAATTATTGGCAGTGGTGACACTGTGGCGCTTGGGTCTTCTCTATGCTTTGACTTTTATACCGGGCATGCATAGGAGTTCGGATGTTTCGTAGAACTTTTGGAATCCCAGTGTTTGCCGGATCTCCACGAAGAAGATGCAACCAGGCTTTCCTGTGCGGGCCTGGACGAGGCGGATATACTCCTGTTCGTAGCCTCGGTTCTTCAGCTCCTCCTCGAGTTTTGCGACGTCGGTATCCACCGGTAATTCGCGGGTTGCCAGTATCAGCGAATGTTCCATCGGCGGTGTGTACGTGAACCAAAAGAGTCCAGTGTCTTTCTCCAGGTTGGTGACGTAACGCTGGTAAAGCCTGAACTCCTCATCGGTTTTCGCCAGGAAGCGTACTCTTTTGCCATACGGACGCGCGTTGGGAACATGGCCTAACGTATCCCACACCTGTCGGAAGTAGTGCGTCCAATTGGGCAGATGATCCACCACTGTGGGCGGAACCTTCTTGCTCGCAAATCCGAGCAGTGGTTGCAACCACTCACTCACCGGAGCGAGAGCGGGCGCAGGCGTGGGCGTCATCCGCAGGGATGGACATGGAGGCGCATTTGGGGGTGAGCCAGGGGTAGTGTAAACCGCCGCGTATGAGCGCGGTGGTGTCGTCTCCATGTCCAAAGAGGGCATGGAGAAAGCGGAGATCGGTATAGGTTTTGGTGTGTTGACTACCGTTCTGGCGGTGTTGTTATCCTCTTATTCCCGACATGTTCTGATCTAGGGAGTTGGGGTAGGGGCAGTGGAAAAGGGAATGGCCGAAGATCTCCGCCAGCGAAGTATGGCGTGGGCGACGTATTTGGTGTGCGGCGACTTGCGGCTCGAGGCAGCGGCTGGCGCCATAGGAATGCGCGAGCGAACAAATGTGTGCGTTCGTTCCTTTGTCACGCCTGCCATTGGGAGAGCCATGCTTCGACCTTAACGGACTAGGCGTGGCAGGACTGTACCGGTACGAAACTTAGCGGGCCGTCCCACAGAGCACTAGCTACCACTCCCTTCCCGGTGAGACTCGCTGGTTTAGGAGCGGTAACGGTGGGATACCACCGTGACAAACGATAGTGTGACAAACGATAGTTTGTCACCGCGCAAGAGGGTACTTATTTAAGTACCCTCTTGGTGTATTTACACCTCCTACTTCACGCATCAGGTCGCAGAATGGGTAGCCGCAGAAAAAGGTTGGCTTTCGAGTACCTTCAAAGCTTTAAGTACAGCGGCTAATCCGCCTAACTGGGTACCCTCAGGCCTGTTGTCTTATATTTTGTACCGGGTACGAGCCCTCAGCGCCCCCCATTTGTCTAGCCAAGTAAATAATGCCATTTGCGGCAAATCTACAGAAGTATTTTCTTCAATAGATACCTAGGTAGGAGTAGTGTATAATGTTTTTGATCTCACAATTTACCTGTTAAATAGTATAGCACGCTACAGGTAGTATTTCCCGTGCTTTAAGCGGTCGGAGTACACTATTGTTGCTTAGGTGTATGCAAGATGGTAATTTTTAATTTCATAGTTTAGCTATTTATTAGTGGGTTTATGTTCTTTAACATTTTAAAATGACTTCATATAAATGTCATTCCATACTTACATCATTTTAATTTTATTATCATTTCACAACTTCTGTTAGTTAAGACAATTAAGTGCACCAGCTAACACAGACTTATGACATTTACATCAAAATTGCTATATAGGAATAGTTATTATAAGTGAATTACAGCAATTTTGCGTATAAATAAAGTACTTGATTTTGAGTGGCCCATACATTTACCTGCTTCATTTACAGCAACTTTGTGTAACAGAAAAAAAAGTGTGATTGCTGTAACCCACACAAACATAGGCTTAAAATAACTTCTAGTAAGTTTTAGTTATTTGACTTGATAGATAATCAAAAAATACATTTTAGTTCTAAAAATCACATTTATGGGCGTAATAGTTTAGGAGATATGATTTTTTTTCAAATTTTTCAAAAGTTTTTAGGCTCTGGTGAACATTTTGCATTTTGTGGGTTACAGCAGGATTGCTTTTTACCGTCGAATTATACCTATGCCGTGGTTGTTGACTTCAACGACAAAAGAAGTGATATCTATAAAATATAATTTCTTTTTATAACTTAAAATAATTATATTGTAGCCTAAGGTCCGACTTGGCTAGTTTTTATATTTGAATTATATTATAGCCTTCGCAAGTTCTAACTTGGCTTAACACGCTCCTGCGTGTCTAGATAAGTAACGATTTAAGTTCTCCTTTAGTATGGATTATGAGACAATGGTGCTAATTCCAGTAAGTTCATTTTAAGTTATACCTGTCATTTTCTTATACGCCGAAGAGGAATGGAATGGATAATCGACAGGCATAAAAATTATGGAACACAGGTCAATTTTAGATAGAAATCTAAAATAACTTAAAAAAAAAAATTACATTGGACAATAACCCAATAGCATTTAGTTGATAGCACACTTCAAATGGGTGGCGTACCAGTGAAATAACTATTTCATTCGGCCGGGTTATTCATTTATTCAGACGTTCATTTTAATATTAACAGCTGTCAATCACCTGACACTTTCCTTTTCGGTGAGTAAGAAATTGACAGGTATAACTTAAAATAAAATTAAGAGATGTCTGCAGGGATCGGGGCCATTGACCTTAATAATCCTGGTGTCAAGATTATAATTGAGCCACTACAGGTTCCTGACACGTTTCATATAACGAGTTACTTAAGTAGGTATTTACTAACCGCCGATAAAGACTGCGGACGGTACTGAAAAGTATCGGCGTCCGAAGGACATAATATACGATCCCGACAACCCGATTACTCTAGCCATAGAGGCAGCCAATCAGCTCGCGACACCAAACACTTCAGGACCCCGATACCGACCCCGCCGGCGTGGTCGACGATTTCCCTCATTCAGCGTTTATCGCTATCGACCCACTAGGGTCGATTAATTCTTTCAAATATTTTTCCTCTCAGACGTCATGTCAAAAAAATAATTGTAATGTCCTGAATAAACCATAGACAGGCTCATGAAGTGAGTTTTTGTTAGACTTGTAGGCACAAGATAGAAAATGGCTGTTCATTTTCGAGTCCAGTGGTCACGCAAAATTTTCCTTGTCTTACTATAATAATAAATGTTAATTAACTTGGTACTTCCTCCAAAATCACTTGGGCATCCATAAACAAACCGCTCGGTGTCGGCTTCACAAAATTATAATTTACTGTTGCACACCTTGGTCGTAGTAAAATAACAACAGTTGGTGCATTCCGTAAAATAACTTAATAATTAAACTAGCTTGTGCCCGCGGCTTTGGTCGCATTTAATTCGGGTGTTCCTTTCGGGTGAACTACGAAAAGTTCCATATAAAATTTCACCCCCTCTTTAAAAGGATTGGGGGCAGATTTCCAAAAAACCAATGATGCACGATTTTTGTGTTAGACACAAATATTTCGCATAACAATTTTTAGCTTTTTACCTTGAAAATAACGGATTGCTCCATACGAAATTCCATCCACCATTTTAGGGAAGTGGGGGTTTAGACAGAGACAAAAAATAGCCTATGTCACTCTCCATGACTTCAACTATCTACACTTAAATAATCACGTCAATTCGTCGCTCCGTTTTGCCGTGAAAGACGTACAAACAAACAGACTTTTTTTTTTACGTGACTTAAGTAGTTAATGCCATCTGCGGCAAATCTACAATAAGTCACGACAATAAAAAGGCGGTAATTGATCTACCGCGGAAACGTTGTACCCATCTCGTACACCACGCCCTTCGGCCAATAGTCCTCCCCCATGAAGGTATCCAGCTTGAGATTGCATACAAGCCAGCGCTATTTAGAATTAAAAATAATTTATTTTATGTAGGATCATTAGAGAACACTCATTGAATACACAATACACAAAGTTAATAGGCTTCCGTTTCTTTTGAGTTTCGTTTAAATAGTGGTACTTTCGAGCGTCGTCGTTGTGCCAGCGTCTGTGCAACGTCGCCGCGACATCGACGCCGCGGCGTCGTGACGCACGCTTGGCGTTCGGCAGCCACCCAGCGCTGGCGTCGCGTAGCGGACGCTGGCGTGACGACGACGCGACGCTTGTAAGACGCTAGTGTGGGGGGTCTCTAAAGTGCTTTATTATAATTGTTTACGTAAGTTATACTTTAGCATTTTGTACGTACATGTAGATATTCACATGCCGCGCTATCCCGTTTTATAAAATACATACAGGGTGTTAGAGACATCGTAAGGAAAATTAAAAAAAAAATCCAATTTTTATCAACTCATAATCATCGTCGGAATCATCCCCCTTAGTATTCGTTACGATGTCACTAACATACAATAATATCCCCTATACCCAAAGGTTACCTGGAACAGATGGCTACTTAGCAATAAGGCCGGTTATGTACTCTCTATTTGTCTTCAGTATCTGTAACTTTCTATTTTCTGTGTGTGTATTTGTTATGTTGTGTATTCTTAGTTACTTACCGTAGTTACTGTTGTTTTTTTGCTACGTCTTGGCCAAGGAAACACGTTAAAAAAACTTTCCCGACACTGCAGACCATTAATTAAGCAGAATGAACCTAATTTCTGGTTTCGCTTTCAGTCTAATTGAAATAAATGTTAAATTTTAATCAAGAAATGGAAGGACGGGTAGGTAGGAACCCTTTATTCGACTAACGTTTCGCTAATACACCTAAAGGTCCCGGTAGAGATTATCTATTTTGTTTCATAACGGAAAGCGTTGAGGGCTCTAAAGCAAGATTTTGGGTAATCAACGTTTTGCTCCAGGATTAAGTAAATTGGATCACTTTTGGTGAGCGAATTGGAATTTGGAACGGAGGTCGTTTGAAAGGTCACAAAATTATAACAGCATAAAACCATTAGGTAAACACTGCGATAGATGAATTCACAAATTAATTATTTTCATATTATACTTAGTTCTGAGGAGCTCGGTGGCGCAGCGGTTAACGCGCTCGGTCTGCGATTGTTGAAATAAAGCAACTTTCGCTAAGGCCGGTCATTGGATGGGTGACCACAAAAAAAAAGTTTTCATCTCGAGCTCCTCCGTGCTTCGGAAGGCACGTTAAGCCGTTGATCCCGGTTTCATTAGCAGTCGTTAATAACCATCAATCCGCACTGGGCCCGCGTGATGGTTTAAGGTCCGATCTCCCTATCCGTCCATAGGGAAGGCCCGTGCCCCAGCAGTGGGGACGTTAATGGGCTGATGATGATGATACCTGGTCTTCTTTTACCTACTCTGGCATGTCGTTGAAGTGGATTATCGAATTAGATAAGACGGAGAGATATAATGCTAAAATTATAATATACACTCTCATAATTTAAACTAACAGGCACATTTATACAGCAACCGTGACCCCGATACCGACCCCGCCGGCGTAGTCGACGATTTCCCTCAATCAGCGCTCATCGCTATCGACCCACTAGGGTCGATTAATTATTTCAAATATTTTTCCTTTCAGACGACGCCCTGAGCCGAGGTTCGCGGTCAACTGTGCACCCTCAGGCCTGTTGTCTTTAACGTTGTACCGGGTGAGAGCCTTCAGCACTCCCTATTTGTCCGGCCAAGTAGTTAATGCCATCTGCGGCAAATCTACTATAAGTTACGTCAAAAAATAATAATTCAGCAACTGTGGCGTCAGGGTTATTGTTAAGCTTCCAAAGGCCCCTGACATGGCTTATGTAAGGACTACGTACTTAAATCGGTTGTAACCGGTAACATTTAGTATTGAACTCAATCGAGTGTGTGGACCATTATGGTGACCGTTTAACATTCCATCGCCCTGTTTCATATAGTTTACCTTGCTTTTGATGAGCGCATAATCTCGTAGTGACAGTTATAATAAATGTTATTTTACGATGTTATTTACATTACTCCTTAATTGTATAATTTATACATTTAATAATATAATACGGCCTCCATGGTCCAGTGGTTGAGCGTTGGGCTCACGATCCGGAGGTCCTGGGTTCGATTCCCGGTGGGGACATATCACAAAAAATACTTTGTGGTATTTTTTGTGATAGGACGTTACAGGCTGATCACCTGATTGTCCGAAAGTAAGACGATCCGTGCTTCGGAAGGCACGTTAAGCCGTTGGTCCCGGTTACTACTTACTGATTTAAGTACGTAGTCGTTATATGAGTCATGTCTTTGGCGGCTCAATAGTATCCCTGACACCAGGGTTGATGAGGTTGGTAATTCACCTCACAACCCACACGATAGAAGAAGATAATATAATTTTAGCATTGTAGTGTATTCTCCTACAGTGTTATATGCTTGGTATTTCCCTGCTTGATCGAATCAGAAATGAGGAGATCCGCAGGAGGACTAAAGTCACCGACATAGCTCGGAGAATTGCAAAGCTGAAGTGGCAGTGGGCAGGACACATGGCGAGGAGAACCGATGGCCGCTGGGGCGGAAGGGTTCTGGAGTGGCGGCCGCGTGTCGGACGACGCTCAGTGGGTAGGCCCGCTACAAGGTGGACCGACGATCTGGTGAAGGTCGCGGGAAGCCGCTGGATGCGGGCAGCGCAGGACCGATCGTCGTGGAGATCCTTGGGGGAGGCCTATGCCCAGCAGTGGGCGTCGTACGGCTGATGATGATGTGTTATATGCACTTATTTCAAACACACGACTACATATGCGATTTGTGCTGAGTGGGGCCCTTTTCTTTCAGGACATCCATCAGCACCTTATGTTCATTTTGACATCCTTGTTGCGCTATTGTAATTGTTTTGTGATTTTTTTTGGTCTTGTTAAAGTGTTGTTATTGTCTTGTTCTTGTTTGTAGCGTCTTTTTATAATAAACAATTTCTATTCTATTCTAAATACGAAAATTAATGTCACATTTTAATATTCGATAAAAAAATAGATTCACAATATTTTTTTTATACCATAATTCTTGGCAAATTTTCAATATAGCTCTTTTAATGAATAATTTAATCCCCTTAATGTGCCATTATAAACTCGTTGAAAGCGTGCTGCGCTATTGTATGATAATAAAGTTATGGCTCAGATTAAAAACGTTAATTTTTAATCCATTAATGAGTTTATTTTCCTGCCTAGCTGTGCAGGGAATACCGTCAGAGGTGTTACTTAGCACGTAAAAAAATATTACCTAATTCTATAAAAAACATCTAAAACTTAGGTTTTAAATAATAGCTCCGTAACACTCTACTTCTATTTATTTTCGACGAGTCTTATTTTAAATTTACCGCATGTCGGACAAATGGGAAGCGCTAAGGGCTGTCCCGGTACAAAATTTATGACAACAGGTCTGAGGGTTCACGCGAACCTCGGCTCAGAATATCGTTGTTCACACTGAATCGAGCATAGTGGGCCGATAGCGATAAGCGCTGAATTAGGGAAATCGTCGAGCACTCTGGCGCGGTCGGTATCGGGGTACTCCAAACTGTTCTTCTGTTGATTGGTCCCTTAAAATAACTCATGCAAATATTATTGCATATTAACTTATCAAAGTACCAATTTATTACATTGGTGTTACATAAGTAAACACGTGGTAGCTGAAACACGTAGACGGCACGAAATCATTTTAATATCAGACAATCAAAATACCTAGTCTCAAAGTGATTTTTGACATGTACCTATCGGAAATTCGATCTGAATACCCCTGGTTCGTGAGACAGACGCTCTAACCACTAGACGTCTACTTTTCTACACTCTCCTATATACATATAATTGTAAATATATCTGTTTTTGTAATTCGGAGAAGATTTCAGGGAAGACTGCTTTGAGAAAAAGAAACTAATCACAAACAGCCGAGAACAAAGTTTCTGACATTCGCCAATATTGAAGAATGAGTTTTCCTCGTATTGGAAAAAGTAAGATAAAATTTCCATCTGTGAGAATGATGAAATATTATGGGTTTTTAATAGGAATGTTTATATTTTTATATTTAACTTCCTAAGGTCGATTTCCAGACCCAATGGCGTTTGGATTTTAAAAGGACATTCGGTCTTACGATTTTAATATAATATAGTGTAAAGTAGGCAGAGGTATACAGTATATACAGCCAGCCTCTCCTCGCCAGCTATGGTTAGTCCCAAGTAAAAGATGCGACACTAATTCCATTAACCGGACACAAATTCTAGAAACCAGTGGGCTTAGCACCGTAAGCACACGCACGACACAGAGATCATCTGTCTCTTTCTGTGCGGTACTTTGAGCGAGTGACGGGTGACTATGTCGAGGCGAAAAAGAGTCGCGCGCTTACGGTGCTAAGATATCAATTATTTATAGAAAGTGTAATAGAGGTACCGAAAAAGACTGTTTGAGTTCGATTCACACTGAATTTTTTAATAACAGATATTAAAAAATGTCGTTCCGTCAAAATATGGTTGACTGTTCACCAATTTATAGATACAGAACAGTGATGCCTGTGTGTAAAGTTTATTAGTTTTTATCCCAAAGACTATGTCTTTATTATACTACATTTATTTATATAGGTATTTGTTTATTTAGGTACACATACAGCAATATTATGTAGTGTATAAACTTTTACAGACAGTCTTATAAAAGTAATAATTTGGTATACAGGCTGTTAGTGACATCGTAACGAATACTGAGGGGAATGTTCTGACCTTGAATCTAAAAATGACTGTATTTTTAAAATTATTTACAGTTCTATACTTTTGTGACGGAAAATTCCACTTGATATCAACTCAGAATCATTGTCTGAATCATCCCTCAAAGTTTTCGTTACGATGTCACTGACACCTTGTATGTATATTCTTGCCAATTACTTGCGTATACATTGCATTTACCGTACATGATGACAAATAAACTAAGGATTATTAATTTTTATGACCAATTTTAATAAAATATAAATATATTTACATTTTCATTCCATTATTATTATGATTAATTAATAATTTTCATTCCAATCCTTCCAGAGGTATTTCTTTGTTTTTGGAAAGATTTATAGCTAAATAGTACAATAAATGGAATTTCGTAGTCTCTGCTAAGCATAATGGAATATAGGCGTGAGTTTATGTACAGTCATGAGCAATATCATGTACCCACTTTAGAACCCTGTCGAACTATCATATTTGACATTTAATGAGGCTTACGGTTTAAATTGTAAAAAAAGTAAATGTGACACGGTTGCAAATTGTATACATATTAGTACTCGTCTAGTGTTACTAAACTAACTACAAATCTGTTATAGGTATGGATATGGTAACGTTACAGATAGAGTTACTTTTCTATTTATAATATTAATATCGAAAGATAATTAAAGAAGGAAGAAAGAAAGGAAATCGTTTATGATTACAACATATTTCAAAAGAGTTGGAAATGAAAATAAATGTTTTTCCTTCTAGTGTCGATGGCATAGACATAATACTGTTCCTTTGACATTTGACATGACTTTCGCCCTTTCTTTGAAAACATTCGCAATCTGCGTGGGTTTTGACGCAGATTGCTCAGAGGAACGGAGGCAACGGATGAATAATTATTATAAGCACGAAGCACTTCCTTCTGGCTTCCACTTCTTTGTAGCGCAAATGACAGACAGATATTTTTTAATAATTTATCAGAAAGACAAAAGTCAGTTACCTTAGAGTTACCTTAGCTTTAAATATGCTGATCCTTAAACCTTAGCCACGATTAATACAACAGAATACACTATACTTTATTACAAATACACGCACTCGTGGTTACAAAGTTAAAAAGATGCTTATCTTGTATTTATGATAAGTATATATATAATTTTTTATTTACTTAAAAAAAAAATAAAGACTACTTTGAAGTGCATATGGAAATACCTCTGTGACGTCATCAAAAAAAGCGGCCAAACGTCGTACTGATTGTTCTTAAATAAATAAATGAGATTGATTAATCATAATATTGTTAGAAGAAAGTGGACACACGGAAGGGGACATGACAGCTAGTCTATAAAAGGCAGCGCACGCCCGGCGCGCGCCCCCCACGCGCGCCCACCCGACTGGAAACCGTATCCTCGCGAGCTAGTAGAGGTGGAGGAGCTCGACGAGGATGCGGTCCCAGCACTGGATTGACCCAGTCCGCCGGCTTGAGGGCAGCCGTCACTATCGACGGCTTCGACCTCGACGGCGGCAACACCGGATTTGACACAGGGCTTACGGAGGGGCGAATTTCGCCCGCCGTAGCCCAACCCCGTGCCCCGCCCGTATTCGCGGGCGGCGAAAGCGCCAACACCAAGGGGGCACTGCCCTCGTAGCGATCACATCTCCTAGACGTTGTTTATGTATTACTGGCTATGTAAATTCTATTTTGCTTAATAATTCTAATTGCTTAATTTATTTCTTTTTGTTAAAATTCATTATTAAATTAAACTCCAACTATTCTCCCTCGTTCGTTTTTTTTTAAATAATAAAGCAGGCCATCGCTAATAATATTATTATACTGGCTTCTATTTCTAGATTAGCGTTTTATAATTTATCTTTGATCCAGTCAAATACCCTATTATACACATGTCATCATACACACGTTATACTGGTGTGTATAATAATCATCGTAATTTAATTGGCTGCTTTCTGAAATTTAGGGAAAAGTTTCGAGCTAAGTATTAGCTGACCCGAATCCCAATCGTCAAATTATATCAAATTATTCAGCCTCCCAATGGCTCTGACATGGCATAATTTTCACTAATGCGGGTCAAAAGTTGGAATATTAAATTATTTTCACACGAATAAGAGAGTTACAGGTTTTATAGCTTCAGTGTCTCTTAATATACATTGGTACTTTTTGAAACGCTGGCCGCCTGCGACAGCTTCATTGAACGCTGGGAGGACCTTGCTGTTTTAAGACCTAAGTAGCGTCACTGTGTTAGAAAAGAGGTAGCCAACTTCGAGCAAAATCGTCTGACTCTTTCAGACTCGACAAAAAACGCCAAACACGCAAGGATCGTCCTAAACCCAAACTCGGATGGACAGCTATTCTGCCTCCAATGTGACCGGGTGTTTGAAACAAAGTTTGGCTTTGCCAGTCACATTCGAGTGCACGAGAGAAGACAAGGAGGACTATATATACTAACCAACTATTATCAAACCATTGTATTGGTCAGTTGTGATGCAGCAACGCCTTGTATTTGAGGTTTTGGAAAATCATGTCATTTGATTAGGTTTTAAGGTGCGGGCCCACCGCGGCGCGTGCTGTGCCCAGCCACGCGGCGCATTTTAGCTGCGTGTATTAAGATTAAGTTTTTAAACGTGAGTCTACGTTTCCATTGAATGCGCGAAAACCCACGCACAACTCTGTATAGCGTGACACGACGCACAGAGAAGCTAAGCTAAGGCTAGACTGCGGAGGCATTTACAAGGTCGTGGGTCAAATTCCTATACTCCAGTTGTAACATTGAGCCACGTCGACAGCGTTGAGCTATGTAACCGCCATATAACATTGCTATTCAAAATTCTAGATTAGGTAAATTAAGTATACGTTTTTAAAAGAGTTATGTATTCGTTTTTAAAAGATGTGTTGCAATTGGAGTTTCTTGTCATTTCTTCTCCTCAGCTATAACGTCTTGCGAAATGACATACTTACATTTAAAAATGTTACATTGTAATTCACCAAGTATATCCATGATAATTACGTTGAATAAATGATTCCGATTGCAGTGCGAATCGAAGCAAAGGGCCCGTGCCTTTACTCTAGCCTTTTCACGCAATCTTACTATAACGTAGTTACATAGTATATCAGTGCACAATCTCTTTATGGTTTTATGTGATATAAAAGTTATTTTTTAATTAATTAATGTTTTTATAACAAAGATGTACCTACATATTAATATTATCAAGAATAGTTAAACTGCAAGACAAAGCATTTAAAAACGTTCTAAGTTTTTATATTCGCTCCCAATTTAGCATAGAAGCAAGTCAAGGAACTAAAATAAACTTTTCCTGCATTGTACTCTCAGTAGTCGGAGTACACCGCAATGATAAAGCAGTTTCAAAACACGCAGTTATTCAGCGCAACTCATCAATTTTCGTTTGCAAGTTTTAAGTGATGCGGAAACATGCAGATATAAATTCCACTAGGTAACTGTATTTATTTATATTCGATATCATATTATATTAACTCTACTGAGTTTCTAGCTCTATAGTTAGATGCTGTTTGGCGCAAGAAAACCGCATCGTGGGTGAGGAAATTGCGTGGCAACCCTAATGTCATCCTGAGAGCGTTGTGAATAAACCAGAGAGCTCCCCAATTGAGCTCATTATCATCATTATCACACAAAGAATAAAATCAATTTTAGTTATTAAGTACTGACTCTAGGTGGTTATTACACGACACGGTCGCAATCGCAGTTGACGGTGAAGTGATCGGCAAGGTAGTATCGTTGATTTGTATGTATGCAAACCGTTGATTCTTACCACACGACCACTGTCCCACCGCGCGGATGACTTCGTTCTATGATAACCGTCTTAGACAAAGTTTTTATATCATTAAACTAAGCCGGGACGAGCGTGTTAACCATTATACCTCCTCCTGTTCATGCGAAATTTCTTCAATCTATGTATCGTCATTAACCCGACGCCGGTGGTTTAATGGTTAACATGCTCGTCTCGGCTTGATAGGAGCTGCGGGTTCAAATCCCGTCCGAATCAAAAAAAATATATCGATTATTATTAAATCGATGAAACTTACAACGACAAAATTATTTATCTTTTCCCTAAGCACCGGTGAGTGCTATAAAAAAATTAAAAAAAAACACTAAACTAACCTACTGTATCTTTATTTTCTTTATCTTTAACGATTTATATATACATAAAGTCACGCCCCATAAAACCTAATGTGGACAAATATTAGAATACAACTTGCAGCTACTTTTGAACGAAGACGTAAAATAGATATTTGACGATTTGACGTCAATGCTGTGTGTGAAGTTGTTTCTGGACTAAACAGTGCATAGTTTCTCGCTTGCCACAAGTTGGAATGTGATTAGGGATCGACGATCCAGCGGTAGTCAGTTGGAAGTCGTTGTATTATGCGCGTCGCACTGTGACGCGTTAAGCACCATCTGTGTTATATAATATATGTGCGGATCTAGTTGCGGTTCAGGTAATAACAAACCGCCTCAATTTTATAAGGTGGTTCGACTATTTATAATGGCCTATCAAGTTAGAAAGAACACTATCTCTCTATCGGTGTTTACGACACACCCGAGAAGATAAGCCGCTGAATGCGTTCTGTTTTCATTCGCTCCCATTCCGGCACCAAAGCCACTCAAATAAACGAATTGGACTGGTCTACTCGCCCATTCCTAAGTACATCCCGAGAGATTTATAAGTGTACTTTATAAGGTAGGAGTTTAGCTTTTTGACGCATAGGCAACAACATTAGGGTAAGCCCAACATTTGTTGGCTTTTAACCCGATTGACCGCCAAACTGCGTCGCTGCGAGGACAGCTCTCCTTTTATGGCACATTAGCGACAAAGAAGGACTATTACGCCGGTTGAATCCACATAACGACCTCCATAGTTCACGCTCAATCGTTGGATTAAGCTGCTATTTGTATCAGTCGAGAACTGTTCCGTTTACCCTAAAAGTCAGGGTGAAAATTGAGAGGCGAATGTTTTATTGCAAGAGAAAAATATTTTGGCAATTGAGTTGCTTGAGGGATTTGTCCAAGTAATTCCGGGAGGTGTTGGTAAGTAATAAGTAAAAAAGATCAAAACAAATCAAATATCCTTTATTGCACGCAAACAAAACATACAAACATTTAGCAACAGTATAAATAGGCGGACTTATTACTCTGAAGCAATTTCCTCCAGGCAACCACTACCATGTATCAGCCATAAAAATCTTGGATGCGGGGCGATGCAACAACAATGGTTAATATTATAACAACAGTTATTATTTTTATACAAATATACTATGCTTGATATTCTGTACAATACATATTTACTAATAATACCTAATCATAAACTATACATAAACACAACAGAATAAGCAGCGAAATGTAAAGAATACATCATAATAGTACATACACTAAGAATAAACCACATTGAGTTTCATAATGAGCTCGCAGCAGATTTTGAAGCTCTGAAGAGAGTTAGCGACTCTGATGGAAGATGGTAACAATTTATGATTAACATAGTTTTCTATGGAGTCGCGACGTCTTGGTCAGCACAGCATTGCGATGTGACTACAATGACGATGTATAAGAACGACCACACAAGAGCGATGTCACGAGTTTTCAATGCATTGACTAAGTATGTCTACATGAATTTAACGAAATTTCACGATGTAAAAAATAATGTATAGTTATTTGTTGAAAATAAAAAATAAATCAAACATAAATACATTATGTATGTACATAAAAATGTATCTCTCCTTCCGAGAAACTGTGAAAGGCATACTTACAACACAAGAAATAAAAATAAAAATGCTGTTCAAAATTCAAGATTAAGTAAATTAAATTCATCTTTTTTACCTACGGGTCCACTTATGTTTATTAAATCTAGGCAAAAAAGATACTTTGCCTAGATTTAATACACATCTCTTCTATTTAGAAGTCAGTAAAAAATTAAGTATTAATATTTTTACTTCAGAAATGGTATTGTCAGTTCGAAATACTTGTTCTTTATTATCGTTAAGCGTAAAAAAATTATAGTCATATTTGTATACAGATTAATTCCACGAAAACAAGCGTTTAAGCCACAAATTGTAATAATTTCCGGTGCAATATTACCATTTTCTGACGTACGAATAGAGATGTGCTTTTCGCTTCCGTAACCGGAAATATTATAATTTTCTCTATCTGATAGGGACACAAGTCCTAGTACGGCTTTGAAATATTCTGGGCGCCATCCTCTCGCGTCAGACAGAGTACTGCGGGGCAGAAAGCAAGAGGGAAACCACTGCCCTATTTTTCCATGTATTTGTATTTGTTTTAATTATTATGTCTTTATTTTGATAAAAGTCTATTGACTTTATCTTTAGACAACTTTATTCTTTTGATTACTTGTGGCTTTGCCCAACTATAAAAATAGTTGTCTGTCTGGCGTCTCGTGGTGGCCAATCTGAAAAAATATTCACGGTTATTTCTTTGGATTTGTAAAAGACATAAAAAATTACGATTTTCGTTTTCAGATATTGTAATATTAACATTTCTCTCTTCCCCGCACTATTATCAAATGACCCATTTCACCAGATCAATCGATTATGTATCATAGCAACTCCGACCCTTGTCACTTTTCAGATTGAGTAAAATGACTACGAGCTTTTAATATGAAGACCTTTCCATCACTTAATACTTGACCTCTATAGATATTTAATAAACTGATATACTATTTGTTTCTCACCAACTTGCATTGGAGTAACTTGGTGAAATATTCTCAATAATATCTATCCCCTCCGGTCGAATGAGGCCTTTGCCCAGCAGTGGGATGTATATAGGCTGTATATTATGTTTTGTATGTGGTATTTCATCACACTGCTCCACTACGGTTCTAGAGAACGGAATCATCTTACTTTTTCGGACAATCAGTACAAGCTTGCAATATTCTTATCAAACAATAGGTAGCTTCACAAAAGATCTTGATAATGAAAAAAAAACTAGGCAATCATCTTTTTTTAAGTCAGTAAAAATTAATGTACGAGACAGATCTTCACGAAATAATTAATTGTAATAATAATTCTGTGATTTATTCGGTATCACTGTATAAAAACAAGTTTAATTCATCTTCTCTGTCATTTTCATAGTAACAGAAAATTGCTCTTATCATTTACTAGAGTCATCCAATAAGAGACATCAGTCTCTTGTAGCTAGTGGAGCATCAAATTGGACATTATTCACAAAGTTTGTTGATCGATGATAAGAGTATATTCATTGAAGTAAAATCGATGGCCTTATGAGCCAAACTTGACTACTGAACGTGCGCCGAAGTTTTTGATTGTGATATTCTATCGACATTGTCTTTGGAGGTCAATTAGGAAAATGAACAAAATGACGATCGGGCGACAAAATTATGGACGGATCAAATCTATTACGATGAATAATCCAAAGGATATTTCTATGCTGGACTTGGAGCTAATATAAAACGTAGTACATATTCTGCTGCTAATCTTTCTTGGTATATCTTCAATCACACACAGGACAGGGTCCACAGAATACCAGCGTCGTGACTCGCGCCGCCGCTTATGCTGAATGAGGCCATTTTATAAATGACGCCACCACCATTGTTGACCAGTCCATACACTCAATTACAATTTCTCTTAATGTTTACTCTCTATTTATTTGTACTCTCTTGTGTAAGTTATTTTATTACGTGTTTTGATTGTAAGTTATGTGTTATTCCATGTTTTGTTTCATATTTGTTACTTTGGTGTCCCTATATAATAAACGATTCTTTATTCTTCTAAATCCACAAGAGGGATGTGTCCTTTTTAACATGATGGACAACGGCTTCGATAGTCTAGTGGCGTTGGGATCACGATCTAGAGATCCAGGTCCGATTCCCGATGAGGACATTCTCGAAATCACTTTGTTATTTTTTGGTTGGTTAAGACATGTAAGGACAGTAAGATGATTTGGTGCTTCGGATGGCTTGTTAAGCCGTCGATTCCCATTATTAGTGGTAGAATACCTCCAACAACCCGCAGTGAAGCAGCGTGGTGAAGTATGCTCACGCATGTGCACAGCGGTGGGACGTACATAGGCTGTTTTCAATGTTATGGACAATTTTTACGGGCGATAGAATGATCCATTGTCGCCGTAACTCGGTTCGTCATATCCATCTTAGGACTTCGTATCCATAGTGACTGGATTGTGACTAAGTTATCAAAAATAGACAATTACTGGAACAAGACAAATATTGATCTTTTGGCAAACTTAGATTGGATCCAGTTACGGTAAGTTTGCAAAAAGAAAAGAAGGTTGCGAGGTTGATGACCTTTATGTTGGTTTAGTTTTTGTACTTAAGTCCAGTTGGCTTGTCTGCCTAAACTGTCCGGAAACGATACAAACATTCAAACAACATTTTGGCACGGTACAATCGTGGACTTTACCCTTTATCTTTTTAGAATATAACAATACTAATGTAAGTACGTAGTCGTTACGTACATGAGTCATGTTATGTTAGGGCCTTTGGCGGCTCAATAATAATCTTGATACCAAGGTTGATGAGGTTGGTAATCCACCTCACAACCCACACGGTGGAAAAAGAAAAACATAACAATAGACAACCAATTAATAAATGAATGAAAATATTAATTTTAGGTTAATGATAGATTATGTCTCTCTACCAGATAATTGGATTAGGAGACTTACAGGACGCCATCTACTAGATAAGTTTGTGATAGAATAAACAGTTAGCACACTCCGAACACTTCATACAAATAATTTAGTTTTACACAGATATCACACATTGATATACCGTACACGCGCATCTGTGTGTGACGTCTTACGCCGAAAGATTGCTAAAGGGGGGGGGGGGGGGGGGGGAGATGTAAACCTACTGATGGTGGGGAACGGAGAGTTTCCGAACGAACGTAATATTCCTTGTTCTGTGCTTTTATACAGCGATCAGTAAAGGAAAATTACCAAATTATTCCTCTTGTGTGATTATCAGCACGTGGTCAAACAGATCCTAACACTCAGTTGGTAGAACGGTTGATTCACATTGCAAGGCCACGGACCGAAACCTTACCTCTTTACGGACTTAGCTACGACCCTAAAATTTTCGAGTTTGTTTAAGAATTATTCATGTTTGGATCTTAATGCGCACGTGCTCAGTGGTGAAGGGAAACATCGTTAGGAAATCAACATACTTACTAAAAAAATGTTTTCAGAAGTACTTACCCATGTAATGACTTAATCTTTAATTGAACTGGTTTTCTTTTCGGGATCTGCAGGTTAGGTAAATGAAAACTGGATAACGCGATGGTGAATCAGACCATTAGCGTTCAGTTTAGTACCTACTGACCGAAATTTGATGCTAGCTCTAGGTATCAAACTACATCCATTCCGCTCGGCTCTCATTGATGTGATTCTCGAATCCTGTACATTACACGCAAATGCTTCCGGCAGTTCCCACTTAATTCCCAATACCTAGAAGCACCTGACCTGGTTACAGACATTACACGATTTATCCACAAGTATCCTGCACAATATAAGCATGTTGTGCTTCCAAGGATAAAAGGTACCATAGAACAAACAGTAGTACTACGTGCAGAAATGATACTCGCCACCCAGCACCGATAGGAGCTTGGAGCGAGATTGATTTACCTTCTCTTTTTAAGACGTGGCTTACTGTAGATTTGCCGCACATGGCATTTGTAGTGTATTGATATTGCTGTCTTTAAATACTTGTGGCTCTGCCAACCCGGGCGTGAGTTTATGTATGAAACCTTTTTTTTTTTATTTTAGCTCTTGTTCACTCGCTTTCGCTCATGAACGTAAACTACAGGCATCTAAATACCGATAGGTAATTAAGTTCCAATACAGGTTACGTATCGATTCAAACTGACCAGTGCTCTCGAACAATGCTGGTTGTTCAAATCACGCTTAAATACGCCGCGATCCACCCTAAATGAGATTTGCTGACATGCAGTTCTATTCTGTAGGAGTGCACTCCCCTACATTTTGATGATTTATTCTTTCACACAGATTATTTTGTACAAATATTATAACCCTAGCTTTTTTTCGTTTTTGACAAGTTACGTCTACTTAACCAGAAGATTTGACAGGTCCGGTTTTTCACAGAAGCGACTGTGTGTCTGACCTTAAAACCCGCGAAGGGGATACCAGCCCAATGCAGGTTAGGTCACATACCTCCGAAACGCATTTCTTGGGTGGGTATCCGTAAAATATTTTCCTTCACCGCTAAGCACGTGATAATCATTTATGATCCAAACACGAATTCGAAATACGATTTCGATAATCATAGGTTTAGACCCGTGCTGGATTCGAACCTGCGACCGTATAGTGAGAGTCAAGCGTTCTTCCAGCTGGGCTACCACGGCTACTATTTTGTACAATTAGTCATGTAAAAAATATTTATTCAACGTAATTTTATTATCATGGTAAACTTGTTGAAAGTCAATTTTGAATCTACGTCATTTCGCAAGGAGTTATGGCTGAGGAGAAGAAATGACAAGAAACTGCAACAGCAACACATCTTTTAAATCAATGTTATAACTTGTAATGTATACCACATTACAAGTTATTACTGTTTGTTGGACACTAACGTTGTGCTCGCGACTCCGTCAACAGTTATCAAAATTATATCCTATAGAAATCAAGAATAATGTAACATTTTACTAATGAAAGCAGTGTGTAAATACGTTTAGCAGTTACAGCGGTTACCTCTTACAAACATAGAGCAACACGGAACTCTTACCTTCAAACAAAGTTATAAACTTTACGTCTTTATAACGTTATTATTAGTGTAGTGGTAGATGTAACAAATATATTTACGTTCCTTAAACAATATTATACATTAACCGTAGATATAGATATAATATAGTTGTTACTCTACGAATAAAGTCGATCGTTTTTTGCACCCATAGACTTGGCATCTTTGTACTATACAGACTTTATCAAAATGAGACATAATGTCTCTTTATTTTCGCTTCCTTGGAGTTTTGAAATAAAAAATAGTTCACCAAAGACCTACATTATAGTACTTTTGCCTTTGTCTATGCTATAGATGAATTTTAACAACTTTATTTAGTATTCTTTGCCATAGACATTATTGTTGCCGAGCTATCGATAGTTTGACTGTTATCTACATCGATAAGACTGTCAGATAGTATCGATAGCTCATTTAGGTCAATACGTCACCAAGTCAGAAGTAATACTATTTTAATAACTATCGAAAGTATTGTTCCAACTGTTGCAAGAACTATATCGAATATATAGAATATATCGAATATATCGAATATATCGAATATATAGTATTGCTTTTAACTATGAGTGACTTTTCAGACTACATTCCCCAAAAATAATATAGACGGCGGCGGATTTGACGTTGTAATTATTCGGGTTCAAAAATGTAATATAATGCCAGAAGAATATTTATAAAAAACAATTGTCGCTGGATATTATGTAACAAATTAAGCTCTTACCTATATTGCTTCTCCTTATTTCGGTCAGAATTATATAAAGGGTGGAAGATGTATTGTGCGTGATCGATATTATCGATTCTTCTTGCAGTAGTCAGAAGCAATAGTATCGCTAGTATCGATAGTTTTGAAGTGCTTATAGATATTGACGATATATTATTTGTTTTTTAAACTATCGATAAGGTATCACAGGAACACTAATAGACATCTTAAAACTCTTATCACTTTGACAGTTCCGTTCAAGCGTATAAAATAAACAAATAAAAATTGCAAATCAAGAAAATGCACAGTTCTAATAGAAACTTGAGTTAGCTACGATGATTACGGCACTATAAATGAATTCTCACCAAAGATGGATTACTTAGCAGATGCAACGGACGACTGTCTTGATCGATGGGATACTTTTACCGCAAAACTAGAAAAATTTTGGGACAAGTTTCCGTTTACTGCTCAGTACTGCCTGTTGTGTATACCACTCAAATTTGGAAGCAGAGTTATCTCTTTTTTTGTCTTATTGTTTAGCTTGCTAGGTTGCTCCTTATTTCTATACTTTCTTATCCGTCATGAAGCGTGGATAGAATCGTACGCCAAAAAGAAAGACGAACTCGCATTCTTCGTATCTGTGTTTATTAACATGACGCTGCTATTACCCTCAGCCATATGCTTAATTGTAGGAGTCTACATATATAGTGATGTTCTTATAAAGATATTTCTGTGGTACGTTCTTGTAGCCCATATACCGATTAATATTGTTATTACTGTTGTTATTTCAATTTTGTGCATTTGTAATCCTTCTTGTTTTGAAGGCTCAGGTTTGGGGCAAACGATAGTAGGTTGTATACTAGCATTGTTTTATTCGGTTTTTTGGATATATTTGCTAGTGATTGTCAATTCTTTTAGGATGGATATGGAAGAAGAAGACCTAGAACCCCCTGCAAGGGAGCGTTCACATGTAGCCCATTTAAGAAAATCTCCATTGGCTGTTCGTAGTTTTTATAACCTTAATTAGGTAATCAATTTAGTAAATTGTAGTCTTTAAGTACCTAGTCGTGGGCAAAATACTCTAAAATATTTATGATATCAACCGTTCAGTTTGCTGTAATGGTGCGGAATGTGTGGTATATTATTTTTATTTTTTTCGTCTATTTTGGCACAAACAGTATTTTTTACAAATAAGTATAGAATAGAAAAGAAGTACATTATGATATTTATAAAGACAACGAGAACCTACCCGAAAGTGCACTATTAACTACCAGTTGTAATGTATTACCTACTTTTACAATTCATCTGCCAGGAAAAATATACACAGTATCTTTTTATAATGTATAAGGGTCGTTCTTCTTTTTTATCGACAATAAAAAGACATTTTCTCAATTTATCGGATTTAACATCTTTAAAATTATAACGGCATTAAATATTTTAAAACATCATATAAAGATGTGTCTGTAGAGGACCATTTAGAGGTTCTCTTTATCTTGGTAACATACTTTTCTTTGTAGACACATTCCAAAAAATATTGTGACAGAGTGGTCCTTTTCATCGGAGACAGCATTTTAATTTACCACTCTGTCACAGAATTTTGTGAAAAACAATCAAGCTTCTTTAAGGACTAATTGAGGAACCGATTAGTATTTTGCTTGTATTTTGAGTATAATAAGATAACTATATTTTTGGACAATGGAAACATGAAACAAAATTCTAAAACATAACTTATCAGAAGCAGAACGAAGGACAGATCATTGTCGATAAAAAAGAAGAACGACCCATAAGCGTTTTTTTTATTTTTAATTACGTTCTTAATAATTGCTTTTAAGTATTTTGAATCAAATAAAATATATTTTAAATCTTCTTCCTTCTTTGTATCTTGCATCCAAATAAGTTCTACATCAAGTTTTGATTCCTATAGAACCGTGGTAGCCCAGTTGGCAGAACGCTTGCCTCTCACTTTGAGGTCGCAGGATCGAATCCAGCACAGGTCTAAATTAATGATTGTGGAAATTGTTTTAGAATTTATGTTTGGATCATAAACTTTGGTGCTCAGCAGTGAAGGAAAATATTGTGAGAAAACACACATTCTTGAGAAATGCATTTTCGGAGGTATGTGACCTAACCTGTATTGGTCTGGTTTTCCCTTCGCGGGTTGGAATTAAAAGGTCATACAGGCAGTTGTAATAAACCGGACCTGTTAAATCTTCAACTAAGCGGACCCTGTGAAAAACGGGACAATGCTATCCCTAGCATTGTCCCGTTGATGATGATGATTAAGTTTGAGACCTGCCTTAGTCAAGTTGCAAAACACGATTACGAAAAGAAAAAAATACTGTCAAACCTATACATTGTATTCGATCACACTGTCGCTTTCCGTAATAGTTTGCAATTTGCCTAACGCTCCAGTAGCGACAAATTTTGCATTTTGAATATTAAGTAGGGGTAGGTATTAGGATTGCACCATCGTCATACGCCTCATACACCATAATTGGTTAATCTATCTTCTGCACTGGGCTTTGTACATCAATCTCAAGTATGGCAGCAAATGTTCTGTTCAATTTGATGTTGTCTCTAAGCATGTCGCCTAATATTTAAAAATCGTACCAATGTTAGGACCGCACCCGTGTGTTTCAGAATAAAGGGGGAGCTATTATTTCGAATCAGCGTTAAATAAAAATGGATCTTATTTACCTTGCCTATGTATTCAAAGCTACTTATTTCAATATAAATATGTTTTTTTATTTAATGGCAATAGGCTTGACCCCTATTACATGGGACTTAAACATAGCTGGCGAGGAGTGGGTATATATACTATATTCTTCCTACCTCTCTTCGGGGGTGGTGCTGTTATGTTATGTGAAGTGCAATTTGCAAAGTTAAAAATAAGGTTATTTCATTTATCCACTATTGCGTCTCTGTAAAATAAAAAGGATAAGTGAGAGAGAGAGTGAGAGTCAGTAAAACGGTACTTTATGGAAGCTCATAATAATTCAAAGTAAACGTTGATACTACTTATGCAAATCGCCAAGCAGTGATTGCACTAACAGAGTTTCTTGGATTTTTATCACGGAACCCTGAATATTTTGCATGCATTTTGAATGCAATATTAGAATGGGATACAGAACTTTGGAAACTTCTCTTTGGTTACTATTGGGACCAATAGCAACCCTGGTGTCAGGGTTAGGTAATAATGAGCCGCACAAATCGTCTGACAAGGCTCATGAAACGACTACGTAACATACTTAAGTAACCTTACAGTACGTGTCTCTTCGTTGGAAATTAAATCCCAAGAGTATTGATCTATGGTAAGATGACCGATGTACGCAAGGCGGTGTCAGGGTTCGGATCGAGTCTATAAGACCTGTTAGTTTTAAGGAACATCGGATGACTCGGCTTGTATGTATGTCTGTTCCCTCCTAACTTCCCAACCACTTATCAGAATTTCACAAATGAAGTGTTAATAGAAGCGTCTTGATTGTCCACTAGATTTTATAGTCATTTTTTGTAATGTATTAGTAGGTAAAACATGTTAGTCGAGTTTAGTTTTGAAACTTATTTTTTATCATCCAAAAGTTTAAAATAAAAATCGCAGATCAAAACAGTAAAAGCGCATACAAATCCATTCAGCGGTTCGTTCAGGAAATTAGCCGAACCGAACATAGTGGTCTTTTCAATTCATTGAAGTTTCATGACCTTTTTATGCAATCTAACCTGATCTTTTTATCTTCTTTTTGCAGTAGTAGTATCAGGAGCGGCAAGAGCAAAAAAAGCCAGTTTCTAAAGCGATCGGAGCAAGAAGAACTGGAAAAGTGAAAGGAAAAAAATTGTGGAAGTGAAGTAACAGAGTTTAAAGCAGTGTTTCGTGTAGTGTTCAAGTGTCGCGTAAAGTGCGAAATGAGTAAAGTGACGGTGACGATGTTGAACCGCGTAGCTCTGTGCAAGTGCTGTAACGCGTGTCTAGAGAATGAATTCGTTTTCGTTCGGAGCGAGTTACCTTCCAATCCCGAAACCCACTTCCGTAACATTGGCAACATTTTTGTACCACGTCATATCTACTCTACTAGCGAGAAACGTGCCCCCTTAATTGTCTTTTTATGTCCTTTTTACCGTCGACGCCAGACTTTTTAGTCGTATCGTGTTCTCGAGATTTGCGTATTTACGCCAATGGGATTTGGATGTACTCGAAGAGATTTCGTACTTGCTCGTTACGTTTCGGGATAATTTACTTCTCTCACTTAAATGAGGTAGGGTAAATTGAATTTCGACGCCATTACAGTCTTTTACATGCTTGTCTTATTTGAAAACTTGGCCAAGTATTTTTTTTAATTGCTGTATCTTATTCACCTAACAAGGTTACCTACTGCCTGTGCTACTGCTGCTCGCCTTGAACAAAAGAAATGAAAAAAAAATTGTCATATTTAAATATACTTCTTCCTTTTAATTTTTATACAAAATTTACTGAAAATACGACTTTTGAGGTAAAACTTCTAGAAAACACAGTCACAATCTGAACATCAGTATAAGATTCAAAACGTTATTGCTTACTATAACTTCACATTAATTAAATTACACTTCACCTCAATATTCAGTACTTAGTATTTGATCCCAGTTTGCTTCTATACATTAGGACGCCATGTTGTGACGTCATAACTTCGCTACTGGACTCAGTTCTGTGTTACTGAAGGTTTCCGAGTACGGAGGGGCAAATGCTATGGTCTTCTTCAAAGTATATATTATAACTATGTCATGGCATAGTACCGCTGGAAAAAGAAAGATAAAATATCGTGATAACATTTCTCGACTTATATGTTTAGGGGCCGTCTATTAATCATGTGATGTTTTTTTTTCTCATTTTTAACAAATTTCCGATAAATGCATAAATAATAATAATAATAAAAAAAAGTTTATTCAGGTACTTTATGCATCCTTCGACAATTGGTAAAATTACAAAGTGACAGGTCAAAATGGCATTAAATTTTGTATCGACAAATAACGATACGGCTACTCCCCTCCAGTCTCCCGGAGGCCCGTGTTGCTTTATGAGAAAACAGAATCCAATACTTACTGAACAGTGAAAAAGCCATGAGACAGAATAAGGCTGCTATAACAAAGTGCATGGCTTCTGTTCCAGTTCGTATGAAATATATGCCTCCCATAACTCCTAAGATTGTGTTGTACGCTGCTACCGCCAAACAAAACCAAATAGCGGTCTCGAGCGCCCATACGACTTCCTGTAAAAAAAAACTTGATAAACAATAACATAAGTTGTTTGAGGTTTACGAGGTTATTATCATGGATATGATATGATATTATGATGATGATGATGGGAGTCTCATATCCCTGATAATAACACGGTAAGAACCCGGTATTATGTATTTTAATTATAATAACATAAGTATTACAGGTTTTGTAAAACTTTTATGCGTAAAGTCGGTTACAGAGTGATTGTTTCATCTTCTCTGGTGTGGGTTGGTAGATAAATCAAATGACAGATGACATTATTAATTATATTATTATTATTGTATTTTGTCGTTACATGAGCTTTACGATGAGAGTTACGATAGTATTATTCTTTAGTAAAAACTGGTATAGTGGAAAGTTCTAGGCTGGTCAGGCATTGTCACCTCAGAGACCGGGTTAGAGCCTTCAGCGCTCTCCATTTGTCCGGCCAAGTAGTTAACGCCATCTGTGGCAAGTCTACAATAAGTCACGTCAAAAAAAACACCTCAGAGTGTCACCACACCGAAGATCGCAGTCATCTTAGGATTTCGTATCGAAATGCAAGTTTTTTTCCTGATTACATTGTGTCTCAGCACCTATCTAGGTTTTATTTAAAAAAAATCTATCGACCTATGCCGAGATTTTCTTGCAACTACTTTTTCACGGCTATACATACAGGTTGTTAGAAGCTACAATAGTTTTATATATTATATTTCTGTAAAAAAATACGATTCAAAGTATAACAATGTTACCAACTGAATAAAAATATTTCGACGTTTGTGTACGATTAGATTAATCATTTGTACTCACTTCAATTGCGCCATAGAATAACAAAATACCGTGGGTCACCTGACAAGGAATAGCAATCAAAGTTATTACTTGAATAACAGTCGACATTTCACCTACACTGTACCATCTTGTTAGCATAAACAGTAACGTATAGTATACGACTGATAACTGAAAGAGTAATTAAAATATGAAATAGTTTTTTTTTTACACAGTGTTTATATTATTTTCTATTTCAATATGGTTCACTGCGGGGTTTGCACAACTACCGTATCGCGCGGCGCGAATTATATAGCGGGTTTTGAATTTTGACCGATAATAGGTGTACGTCGTTTATCTACGCAGATGGCATTCGCTGCGTCTATTAGTCGAAGACCTCGATTATAATAATTCGCGTCGCGCGCGGCGCGGTTTCTGTGCAGACCTCGATGGTGGGCAGACGCCACTTTCTAACGATTTAATTTTTCTCTGTTGCTCTCTGCTGCATTTCAAAAATATCTATGGAATAAACAAGCTTGGATAAAACTAAAGTAGTCGACCTAGACCTTGTTGAGAATAGATAAAGATTAATACTTCTTAATTGTAGTCACTTTGGACTTTCGATACACCTGCTTGCTTTTGAATCCGAAGCCCGATATCGGACTTGCAGCAAAGAGTTATTCATTAATATTTAGTGCTGTTTTCACTAACACAGTTGGCTCGACCATTATCGACGGCGATACGACTCGCCATATATCACGCTGCTGGTCTAACAGAAAGCTCGGTGAAGTGTAGTTACTTAGTTCATCTTGCTGTGACTACTCCAATTAGGATATAGATGTGAAGTTATGTTACCTATGTTCTTAATAAGGTATTTTATATTCAAATTTAAAATTATCAATACATAGTTAGGCGCCTTGATCTATTTTACCTAAGTAGTAGGTATTTTTTCAACTATAAATATCTAAATATAAAAAGGTTTGTTTACACGACTTACGAATTTAACACAAGCAATACAAGTTACTATATCCTTGAGGGCTCCCCTCCTGAAATTTCCTTCATTTGGATCATAATTGCGATTGGAACTATTATAAATCAAAATCATGTTTTGTACATAAATTATTTTGTAACAATTTAAAATCTTCCAAAAATTGTTATGATCACTCAAAATTTACGTCAATTTTGAGGTTAGAAAATTGTAAGCATCTAAAACCATAGAGCAACACAGACCACTGTCTAAAACGTATCTAAAAGCTGTGCATTTATTTATGGTACGGATAGAAGATGAGAATAAAAAACGGAATAGAATTCAAATTAAGATTTTAACTTTGATAACAAAAACTTTAACCCAATTTTGACATTTGGATTTTTTATAACAATAAAAATAATAAAACACTTTATTGCACACAAATTCACACAACATTTACAGGATAAACTTATCCGAATCTGAATCTGAATATTTTTCACGTTTTTTTCTCTACAATAAAACAAATATATTTTTCCTACTTCGATCGAATAAAAAAAGTTACAAAAATACGGCCAAATGCGATCACTTTATTTGAGCAATCAAAATTGAAGCTTAATCACTTAGAACTTTTCGCGCTGTCTTCATTTTAATCACAGAAAACATGTGGGATATTTGAAAAAATTTTATGTAATTATTTAATAAATTATTATACAGCTTATGATTCCTTGTGATATAAAAGTACCTATATAGATTTATCGAGGACCGATTCAAAAATAGAACTGTAATCGTCTAATCCTCTACGGATTTAATCGACGGACTGAGTCCCTAGGCTCGGTTAACGGACCATACAATTCTATTGAATAAGGTCGGAACGGAACGACTTATATTCTATTATTATTATTTTACTCAAGCTCAAATGGAACCTTATTATTATTATACTTTAGGGCGTGTGTGTTATTATTATATTTTAGTGTGTATGTTTTACTGTACCTATCAAAGATATTTGAAGTACAGCATATTACACCCCGGACTCTTCATACCTACAAAAATCTCGTTCTGACACAGATACTACGTAGATGTAATTCATGCACATGCGCAACTGTGTTTGAGCTGCCTTATCCCGTGAGAGTGAGCAAGATAGACAGTCCCGTGCTCCTCACTCCTTACGGACTGAAGTGGGTGCGAAGGCGTAGAATTATTCCTAATTCTATGGCGGAGGTCCCTGTTGCTCTATGGGGTACGCAAATCGGGGGTGAGGTAATTTAACTTGATCGGTGCGGGGCGCAGTGTTCCTTCTATTATGTAGTATTATAGTTTATTGGTTTGGTGGAGGGGAGGCCTGTGCCCAGCAGTGGGACGTATATAGGCAGTTTATGTATGTGTATAGTTTATTATTCTATGACCAAACGATCAAGGCTCATATTTTGCCTAACGTGTAGAGTTTGTGAACTTAGTGTTTGTAAAGTTAGGGCGTGTCGAGTTAGAAGCTTGGCTCTACATTAGATCTGATATCTTTTTGACATTGCGATCGATATTATGATGTCGTCTTGGCATCACTTTACTTGAAAATGTTTTGTTTGGGATTACGTTGATCAACATGGTTAACGATTTTTTGAATAACATAATTAATCGTCGGATGATTGGGTTGGTAATCCAGCTCACAACCCACACGATAGAAAGAGGAGAATCGTCGGATTTCTGCAGGTTGCCGTGATGCGCATTTATTGTTTTGCTACTATACGTACAAGTGACGCCAAGATTATTCAAGATTAAGAAGTTATTCCACTCACTTTGACGTCTGTCTGAGTCTCAGCTTAGTCCAAGGCTATTCTGGCATACGAAGTAGATACCTAGGTATACATTACATATTTCCCTAAAGGTCAAAAGGTAAATCAAAACATCCACATTTTTGTGTTTCTGTATGGTGAATGAATGAAAGCGCAGTGTGTGTTGTGACTGTGTATTATTGTATATATTAAAATGTAAATAATAACAAGTCACCTACACAGATCAAGCGATCTCATCATCATCATCTCCCTAGCATTATCCCGTTTTTCACAAGGTCCGCTTAGCTAACCTGAAGATTTGATAGGTCCGGTTTTTTGCGACTGCCTGTCTGACCTTCCAAGCCGCGAAAGGAAAACCAGCCCAATACAGGTGAGATCACATACCGCCAAAAATGCATTTCTCGGGAATGTGGGTTTCCTCGCGATCTTGTTGATATGTGTTGGTAATTGTTGTTGATGTGTTTGTTTGGTGTTTAGATCAAGCGATTTAATTCTTCCAGTTTCATTTTGAATGCTTTTCACTTTGATGATGATGATGATGAATGTAATGCCCATAGCACTTCCGACATCCGGACGACTTCTTCTTTCGTGCGTATCATCAACCACATTGTCAGGGTTACTATTGAGCTGCTAAAAGCTCCTGATATGGCTCATGTAACGACTACATACTTATTCAATAAACAGTAGCTGGGGCCGACTACCTAACGTGCTCTGCGAAACACGTCATCCTACTTTCGGACAATCGGGTGATCAGTATGCAATATCGTAACGAAACTAAGGATTACATTTTTTTTTTGAAATAAGTCCCCCCATGTGGATTCCAACCCGGGATTTCCGGATCGTGAGCCTAACGCTCACCACCTGGATCACAGATCCCGTTATCCGGTTGACGTGGCTAAAACATTCCAACTGCAGAAAACAGCGGAGCAGAGTCACATGTAATCAGAAGATAACTTGCAGACACCTTTAATACCAATCCCAGCAGGTTCTACACGTCCGGCCAAATGCGGCAAATCTACAATAAGTCATGTCAAAAAAAAGACTCTACACGGCAACCAAAACCGAACCGAAATAAAACAAAAATGACTGTTATACTAAAAATATACGTACTTACTTTATGGGCGCCATACACAAGTGCAATGATATAACACAATTCCTGGACTATCAGTATGGCAAGCATATACATGATGACGGTTTTCCAACTACCGTCGAAACAGCAATTAATCATGAAAATCATTGCTGCATACACAAATATTGCCATCTGTAAATAACAATCTTTATCTACTTGAACAATGCTGTGGAACGAGGAATAAGTAAAGAAAAAAGCTTTCATTTGCTTATTATACCAATCATGTCGTAAAATTAAAAAAAAGGCGCTGGTTTTTCATGATAAACTATTTTATCTATATAGGGTCATGCCGGGTCACATGTTATCAAAGGATCAGTACATCGAAGGTTCAAGAGCCGTTACAGCTTTCTAATGGTGTCGAACCAGTTAAGCATGAGGCTTCCCAAGCCAGATGCAGACTTTGATATAAGACAGCAACACCACAACTCCATTTTGTTCCCCTGACTACAAGTCAAAGATGTTTTAACTAAAAATGTAAACTCACAACCCTTGTTGCTGCTACCAAATATACTCTGAATTTTTCTGCATCTCTTCTACCACTAATCTCATCTTCATCAAGAGGAACAGCATCGTTCAAACCAAGCCAGTTCATTTTGAGTCATTAACCTCTTTGAATTTTATTGCACTTTTGAATTTGAGATCCTTTAATTTACACGTTAGGTTATGTTATTATTTTGCAGTGATGTGTAGTGATCCAAAGTGATCACAGACCAAGTAGAGACATTTTTTTTTTTGTTTTGGTTTTCCCCGAAGGGTAAGGCAAAGGGAACTATGCCCATACAGCCATGTCTGACGTATTTTTTTTCTTGATGATTAATGAAATGATGAAAGGTGATGATGATGAAACCTAAGCCCCCACCCTCGGAGTAGACTCCTACTCCGAACCCCAAACGAATTAACTCAAAAGTCCGCATAAACTTTTGAGTTATGAAGCGGCTTCCCGGCACGAAGCGAAAATAGGCAGATACACTTTGTTCATTGAATACTCCAATACAATAACACTCGCGAATGTCTTCTGACTAACTTAATGCGATCATTAACCACAAAACACCACTTCGTATTAATTATTTAGATTACTCAATGAAGAAAGCAACTGTCCCGTTCCCGTCTCCCGCCGAAAAGCCCAAGTAGAGACAGTGATCATCAACATTTTTTTCTTTTTGGTTGAATTTGTTGGAGAATGAGCAGGCAAAGGAACATAGCCATACAGCCTGTTTATATGAGAACAGTCTAAAACTTTTTTGTTTCCCAAATTTTTTAACGTATATGTTTGGGTAGGTTTAAGTACAAACAAAAATCCCTTGTCTAAAGACTGTGTGTAAACGTGTAATTATAACAAATAAAATAATTATAGGTATAGTAGTGGTTATAGAGGAGATCTACTCTTTACACACATACAACACTACAGTATGGCATTACAAAGTACTTGCAAAGTACCTACATATATAATGTAATGTATTTTTTACATGACCTAAATTAAATCAATTTTGTGTAAGCGGCATAAAAACATCATTTGGAATTGCTCCTTCTCCCCGCATAACTTTATTAAACCAATCAAATAAATCCGAACTTTAATTACTCAAACCTAATTCAGCATGCAGCGACGATGCAAATCGTCCACTACGATCGAACTTTCTCGAATGTTTCCAGTTATTAAGCAACTTTTTTCAACTGCGAAGTCGAAGTTAATTTTTATGCAGATTCACAAATTGGATTGCCAAGTCGTTCAATTTTGGAATCTATTTTCAAATCGACGGTTTTTGTTATTTTAAATGAATGAAAGAGCAAACAAAAAATGAAGTCGATTTTCCTGTTTTATATTTACAAAGGTCTTCATCTTCCGCGACACTTCAACATTTATTCCGTATTCAAGGAGTCAGCGTACATAATCTGCCTCGTAATAGGTTTTACACATATGAAAATATTTTGAGACAAAATTGAATATATTTTTATTTCACTTTACAATAGTGTATCTAAGTAAAGGTTGATGACTCCATTTAAGCATAAAAGCCTGTGTTAGGAGCCAACGCTCTTCCGAAGTAACAAGTGAATCTTTGTAAGATTATGGTAAGAGTGAAACATTAAATAATAAAAAAAATAAAGAAATAATACAAAGAAAGTAAATCTTAACTTAGGTTATACATATTATTATATTGTTGTGGATATTCCTCTAATCTGCACTAAACGTGTGGCTCCTCCCCCAAGTAGCAAACAAGAATTGTGATTAAGTCATATATGTCTAAACTTTAGCTAAAGTGAGATTTATCCAAATCAAATAGGACTTATTGGGACTTCATAAATTCTTTTCCTTCTTTAATACTATATAGTTTTCAACAAATCCTACTTTAGATAATTTAGAATACACAAAACCAAGTTAAGTATTCTCAAAACTATTTAGTCTTATCTCAGCCTACTGTTAAGTCTAAAAGTATATTTTTACTTTACTCAGATTATTTGAAGGCTCACTTAATACTAAATTGATTTACTGAAGTATCAGTTTAGTCTTGTAAAGTAAAAAATGAATTGCCTAGATATACTTAAGGCAATTTTAATACTAAGCTTTGAGATTAGATTAGTTAAGATTATTTGTTGCTCTTATACAAGACTGTTTTATTCGTTTTTGACTACAATAAGTAAAACATAAGAAAAGTCTATTCACTGGACGATAAAATCGAAATAGAAGCAAGCAGAAAGATGGACGAAGTTCAAAAAATAAAAAGATCTGGTGGTTTTCGAATGCAGAAAATTAAATACAGAAAATTAACCTGTGTTAATGCACATCCTACTGTTTTTGTTAGCGATGCGATATCTTCTTCATTGCTATCAATTTTTTCTATCGATTAGTATAACACAATCATTCAATTTTGTCAAAAAAATCGTAAGTTCCTGTTTTTCAATTCCGAACCAGCGTGTGGCGGCCCAGGTACCTACGTCTCGCACAAATCTTCTCAAAAATGATTAAACTAGTCTAACCTAGTCTAAGCGCACGGCAACACTACACCATGAAAAATCGAGTTTTATATTAAAAACCTGCTAAGTTCAAATTTAAAAGTAGGTACCTATTAGTCTAATAATAAATAAATACTTTTCTTTCTTCTTTCATTCTTTCTTTTAATAATTTTAAAAATGTACCTATTTTTAACAAAGTTTCATTGCCATCATAAACATATCTATTTTAAGTTTTGTATATGGTAAAATGCATTTAAAGTGGGCATTAGATTCGTTTCCAATATTTTTTTAGCTTGATAAAGTCATCGGGAACTTGGTCGCCATTTTTAACAATAATGTTTTTGGTGGAATTAGAAACTACCGTGCACACGCACGTCGTTAATCAAATTGCAAGGGTTCTTCGTGTATACAATATTCAACGGATACTCGTTAATTTTTACAAAAATCACATTGTATCCGTTGGCAATTAGAAGCGCGGTGATCGTACCAACTTTGCGTCAGCGAACCATGTACCTATGAGAATGTATGCGCGGTGACTCGTTAGCAAATTGAGTTTGTTTGTAACTAAAAAACTTTGCTAACGATAATATTGAACTTGGCTCTCATTTCACATTTATGTTTTTGATTGGATATCATTACTTTTTGTAGGTAAGTACATATCCTCGTAACGCGTGGGTCCTTTTAAAAGGACAAATTCAAAACTAAAAGTCGACTTTATAAAAATAAAACATTTGAATACCTATTAAACTTGTTTAAGATTCACGTTAAGTTAAAAAAAATATATGCCAGTAAAATGGCTGAGAGTTGTGTTGTATCATGGGCGAAAAGCTGACATCCTATCACCGCTAAACACATGTTCCAACTTGCTTACCTACCCTCATAGTACTTGTCGAATGTGGCATCAAGTGGTTCCATGATCACTTAGTGCTCTGCCTACTCCGATAGGGCATATAGGCGTGATATGTTATGTTAAGTTAATCTACATACCTACCACAAAAAGACCGGCTGTCATGAGTTTTGATTACTTACTGATTCTTACATCTATAGTTAGGTACAGGCACTAATTAGGTATTTATGTTAAGCGTTCATAATAGAATCTAATTATTTAAAAGTTGCTAGTTTTTTTTTCCTTTGTATTCATCTAATTACCTATCTGTATACCAAATTTTAACTTTCTAGGTCATCTGCAACTGGGTTAGAGTTTTGATCTATAGGTCAGTCAGTCAATGATAAAAATGAGGATTTTTGGATATTAATATCTAAATAACCGTTTGAGATAAGCTTATGAAATTTAGAACACATATGTATGTTGCAAGTCTCAATATATGAGCCAAATTTGATACGTTTATGTGATATAGTTTTTGATTTATGAGGGGGTCAAAAGTGGCTCCAGATGGTTCGTGTAATATTACACACGGTGCGGCTCGCCAGTTCTATTTCTTGAACTTGGCTTGACACGCTACCGCGTGTCTAGATACTTTTCTTTCTTCTTTCATTTCATTATTTCTTTTAATAATTTTAAAAATGTACCTATTTTTAACTAAGCTTTATTCACAATCATAAATATATTTTAAGTTTTGTGTATGGTTAAATGCATTTAAAGTGAGCATTAGATTCGATTCCAATATGTTTTTAGCTTGATAAAAGTCATCGGGAATTTGGCCGCCTTTATTAACAATAATGTTTTTGGTGGGATTAGAAACTACCGCGCACACACACGACGTTAATCAAATTGCAAGGGTTCTTCGTATATACAATATTCAACGGACACTCGTAAATTTTTACAATAATCACATTGTTTCCGTTGGCAATTAGAAGCGCGGTGATCGTACCTACTTTGCGTCAGCGAACCATGTAGGTAACCTATGAGAATGTATGCGCGGAGACTCATTAGCAAATTGAGTTTATGTTTGTTAGTTCCATTTCTGATAAATATTAAACAATTAAGTAAATCACATTCCTATCCAAGTAAGAACTTAGCATAACCATATTGTTTATCTTCCACGAGTCGAAAAACTTACCTCTTAAACAAACATACTTTCCATACGTTTTAAAAGCTCGTTCGATTTTAATTGTTACTTGTTACATAGCTAATTCTGGCACAAAATAAACAAACATGATTTTACGACATTACTTCACTAAATCAAAATAGAAGATAACTTTAGATATAAGAGTTTTAAGTAGGAATTCACTAAATAATTTTTGTCTTAAGTGGGTATACTCCTAGACAATTGAAGTAAAATTTATCTTAACTAGTACTTGATGAAGTGCAACTTGACTTTACTTTTCTAAACTGATTCTTACGAAATCAATTGTTTCTAAAGTCTTACTTCATTTAGAAAAATATTACTTAACGCCATTTTGCACTTACGGGACGAAAACAAGTAATTTTTTTTGACAATATTATCGTCAAAAACTGAAGTAAATTAATATAATATTTCTGTTGTAGTAACAATTACTGCGTTCAGCTGTCACATATTAATAGAAAATGAATTTATCTGTATCATATGTCACCATTTTTTTTATTTGCTGAATAATCAATACAAATTTTATTATTATTTTTCTGGTATATTCAAGGCCCTTCTGTTTTTTAACACTTTCTATCGATTTTACACGAGAAACAATCATGCGTTTATAATTTCCTGTATGTGAAACGGCGGAATAACCTTTTGTTAAAATAACAACTAGTATTTTAGTCGCCATTTTCTTACAGACTTCATTTCTTGTGTTAATGTAAATGTTCGCCATTATATTCTAAAATAAAGACGCGTGAAGTAAAAATCGTTTTAAGTATGACCTGAAGTTTTACTTCGTTAAGTTACAATTGACTCAGTGCAATTCAATCCTATAGTCTTAACTAAGTATTGTAGATATCTTCAAGTATACATTCTTGGTATTAAGTGATACTACAAGAATTCTAAGTTTAGAATACGCAAGAACATTGTCTAAAGTAGGGTTTAAGTCTGACTTAGCGTTGTCTTAAGTCTGTCTTGTATAAGAGTTAAAGTATGTGCCCACTTTTACTAAACTGTGTCTTCAAGATATCTTGAGGGATATCTTGGAGACATATAAGACTTATCCAAGACAAGGGCTTGATTTAGTCTACTTGCCTTCAAGATATCTACAATTCTCTTTTAAGACAATCGGCCTTTTCGATGCGAACAGCAAAGGACTGGAACTGTCTGTAATTGTCCGTTTTTCCAACTCGTTATAATCTGGGACTCTTCAAGGCTACGAATAGAGTGAATAAGTATGTTGCTTGGTAAGCGTGATCCACCCTAGACTCATGGTCACTTTACCATCAGATGAGATTTTGGTCGAACGCGAGCCTATTTTATTTAAAAAAAACTTCGACGATACAATCATATTACACAAATATTTATGTTTATCGCGTAGTTAAAATAACTAAATATAACATAAACAGCCTATATACATTCCACTGCTGGATACAGGCTTCCCCTTACTCAACCAAACCAAACCAGAGGAGGTATGGAGCATATTCCACCACTCTGCTCCACTACGGGTTTGTGGAGTTATTTTTACGGCTAGGTAAAAGCCGGGACCAACGGCTTTACGTGCCCTCCGAAGTACGGAATCTTCTTACATTTTGAGTCAATCTGGTGATTCAACCAAACCAAATAAAGAACAGTGTCACAAAGTAATTTCGACAATGTCCCCATCGGGAATCGAACCCGGACCTCTGGATCTTGAGCCTAACCCTCTAACCGCTAGACCACGGAGGCTGTTAAAATAATGCTTCTAATAATAAGTGTATATAAATGTTAACCCATGGCTACATCAGGTGCAGTGCAAACGAACTAATGGTATAGGTACAATATTCAGAAAAGAAAAAACTGAAATGGTGGGAAGTGTAAAATCTAATATGGATAACAGTGAGCCAGCTTCTGGAGTTTGCGCACTTACAAAGGTAAACATTCATGAAAATTTAAGTAGGCTATTTGTGAAATTATAACGTCCATTATGAGAACAATTTAGCTTTTTTGTGAAGTCAACTTTCTTATTTATGAAGAGAAGTTTTCAAAAAATTCTGTTCTTTAAAATATAAAACGGTATCACATTTACACTCTCTTGGGTGCCATTGCAATAGGTACTAAAATGTAAGAAAATTTAGATATTTAATTTCATTTAAATTAATTAAAAACATATTTCACTTTTATTACTTTTTCACGTGCAAATTAAACAAAAAATATTAAATGAAAAAATACTAAAAAAAATAATAAATAGAACTTTTTGTAATGAGTTTTGCTTATTCGTATTATGCTGAATTGGAATTCTTTTTCTGTCTAATATCTAACAGTAATTTCATTTTTGAGTGATAATTATTATGTTTTTAGGATATGTTTTAAAATTGAGATTTATATGAATAAAAATGGTGTTCAATTGGCGTAAAAGAAGCGGTAAAAGTGGAAATATTGACGGACAGTACACCCTATGGCAGAGGCTTACGTTTTTTATACAAATTCATTTTTTGGGCTTTGGTATTTGATGCTGTGAACAATTAAATTATTCCTAGTTATTTACTCGTCATTTACTGGCTTTGATGCTTAAGACATTATAAACCCAAGGTTCGACCTTTTACAAAAGACTAGGGGGGTTAAAATGGCCACATCGAAGCAATTCATCTAAGAAAGCAATATTGCAATTTGACATAAAATTAGTTTGCATTGCGCACTTACTTTTTTATGCGCAAATGTCAAATTGCAATATTGTTTTCTTAGATGAATTGCTTCGATGTAGCCATTTTAACCCCCCACCCTGATGACAACAACAACCTACATTTTACGAGACGTCCAAAAATAAAATAAAAATCATTTTATTTAAGGGCCCAGTCTCCGGTTTTAGAATTCAGAGAATGTAAGTGCAAAAAAATGAGTCGACACTGTCTTAGACGGAAAGAAGCAATATAAAAATTCACCAATAACTCATAACGACTCAATAAGGCGGAGACTGCAGCCTTTAGTTTTTTTTTTAATGTATGTAATAGAATTATCATGATTAAAAAAGTGTACTTTACAAAATAACATGTAAAAACAGTCTGTCCGTTCGCAGGAACTATTTTACTAAGTTATCTACTAAAATCCATTACGAGAACTGAGAAAGGGATGCTTAGATGGTTTGGACGTGTAGGGAGGATGAATGAAAGTCGACTTACAAAAAAATATTATGCGGGTGGGTGTAAGTGGCGTAGTTGGAAAAGAAAGGCCTAAGCGTGCATACGGCGATCAGTTCCAGGATGTTTTAAAGAAAAGCTACGCCAAGAGTACCCCAAGCCATGCATTAAGATGTTGATGGGAGTGGTAGAAGCGAAAGGATCGTTTTTAGTAGAATTACGTGTCTTCAGCCTACCCCAACGGGAAATAACGGGAGTAACGGCCTCCGTGGTCCAGTGGTTGAGCGTCGGGTTCACGATCAGGAGGTCTCGGGTTCGAATCCCGGTGGGGACATACCCCAAACATGACTTTGTGAGCCCTGGTTTGGTTAGGACATTACAGGCTGATCACCTGAGTGTCCGACAGTAAGATGATCCGTGTTTTCGGTTACAACTTACTGATGTAAGTACATAATCGTTATAATATAAACCATGTCAGGGGCCTTTGATGCTCAATAATAACCCAGACACCAGGGTTGATGGGGTTGGTAATCCACTTCACAACCCACACGATAGAAGAAGAAGAACGGGAAGTAGGCGTGGCAGTTTGGTGGAATTTGTCTTTTTGTTGCGTGCGGATATTTCTTTTTATTTTATAAAAGCGAAATTGTGTGGCCTACTTTGTTCAAGACAAAAAAGTCAATGGCCTACTTTTTTAAATTGATAAGAATTCGAATATTACACGGGTTGGCACTTCTAGGGAAGTTATCCAATTACGTGGTACGTGCCACCATTTTCCTCCATTAGATGATAGTATAAGGGGAGACATTGAAGGGAGCACTTCCTTTTTTGGAGTACCTTTTGCTTGTTGAATAGATGAATGTGGTTGTTCTAAAAATTATCATCTAAAAGGTTATCTTTTGCGATATACAGGAAATCTGCAGTTAATTATTTTTAACTTATGCGAAAGTATTTTTATAGAATAGAATAGAATAGAATAACTTTATTCCCAAAACAGTGCAGTACAATAGTAGAGAAGATAAAGATAAGTATACAAATCAAAAATACACTGCCAGGGAAAAGGGACTGACTCAGCAAGTTGTTGCGAAGGATAGTAGAAATACCACTCTATGTATACCACTTTATGTATTTATGTGATAAAAATATTGATCGATTCCATAAATTTTGTAGAAATCGATGCGTGGCACGCGATTTTGTTCGTATTTTGACAGAACGACGTGATTTATTTGGCTTCACATATTAACACCAATCGACAAAACGACATAATTATAATATCGTCAGAATCGATAAATGACTAAGACAATTTTTTATCACTTTGCGCATGTTAGCCCTAATGATGGACTTACTTATTGCAGACGACAAAATAACATGAGCTTACTATAATATCCTAATGAGGGTAGTAAGAAAAACTTACATCCATCGCAAGGTGAACTAAGTAGCCACATCTCACCGAGCATTCTGTTAGACCTACGTGATAGGTGGTGAGCCGTATCGTCAATTCGCCATCTATAATGGTCAAACCAACTGTGGTAATGAAAACTTAAGATAAATTCATAACACAATGCTTCAAGTACGGTACCAGGGTTCGAATTGGTACTCCCTGTTAGAGAAGACGGTGATTCAAAGGATCACAGTCTTTTTTACTTTTTATTACAGCCTCTGTTTATTATTGCAGACGATGATGATGAACTATTAGTATTGTGTTGCATCACGATCATTTTTGTTACCAATACCATAAAATGAGGAATAATACTACGTAAAGGACAGCAACTCTCCTCTCCCCACCAGCGGCTGAGCTAGATATACCTCAACCTTGGTTTACTACATGAAATGCAATAAATAATCAGAATCAGAATCAGAATCAGAATCATTTATTCAACGTAATTATCATGGATAAACTTGTTGAAGGTCAATGTAACATTTTTGAATTTACGTCATTTCGCAAGGTGTTATGGCTGAGGAGAAGAAATGACAAGAAACTGCAACAGCAACACATCTTTTAAATCAATGAGGGTACATTACAAGTTATTTAATAACTAGAGGAACACATTCAATACCAGACATTTTTATCATTTAGGTAATCATTAATCTTATAATAGGCTTTTTTACATAAAGTAAGCTTCACGTGAGCTTTAAATTTGTTCTCTGACAAATTTAAAATATTATCTGGTATTTTATTGTAAAAACGTATACATAACCCCAAAAAAGATGAATTTAATTTACTTAATCTAGAATTTTGAACAACAATTTTATTTTTATTCCTTGTATTGTAAGTATGCCTTTCACAGTTTCTCGGAAGGAGAGATACATTTTTACGCACATACATAATGTTTTCATAAATATATTGACTTGCGACCGTCAGTATATTTATTTCTTTAAACAGCTCCCTTAAAGAGTCCCGACAACGCAGATTATAAATAGCGCGAACTGCCCTTTTTTGAATAATGAAAATAGTTTCTACATCAGCGGCTCGACCCCACAATAAAATACCGTAAGACATTATGCTGTGGAAGTAGCTGAAGTAGACAAGTTTAGCAGTGGGTACATCTGTGAGTTGTCGGATTCTTCTGACGGCATATGCTGCTGAACTTAGCTTGCCCGCTAGTGATACAATATGTGGGCCCCATTGAAGTTTTGAATCTACAGTAATTCCTAAGAAAACGGTGTGTTCAACAAAATCTAGTTTCTCGTCGTTAATTTTAATGTTATTATTTACTTTCTTTACGTTTGGTAGAACAAATTTAATACACTTCGTTTTCTTAGCATTTAGAACTAGGTTATTTACTGTAAACCAGCTTAGAACCTGCGACACAGCGCTGTTTGCTTCGTCAAGTTCCTCTAACTTTCTATCGATTTTAAATATAAGAGAAGTATCATCCGCGAACAGTACAATGTCAGCTTGGTTCTGTACTACATAAGGTAAATCATTTATGTACACTAAAAAAAGGAACGGCCCCAAAATGGATCCTTGAGGAACTCCCATTTGAACATGAGAGCCCGAAGAAGTCGTACTATTGATTTGTACCTTTTGTATCCTATCACCTAGATATGAATTTAACAAACTGAGAGCTCCATTATTTAATCCATAGTGCCTCAATTTCAAAAGCAAGGTCTCGTGATCCACGCAGTCGAATGCCTTAGACAAGTCACAGAATACTCCTACGGCATTCTGCGACTTCTCCCAAGCATCGAAAATGTGTCGAACAAATGTGACACTCGCGTCTGTTGTAGACCGACCCTTAGTAAAACCAAACTGCTGGCTGTGAAGTAAGTTATTTAAATTAAAATGACATAGCAGTTGGTCGAGAATAATTTTCTCGAAAATTTTACTAAGTACTGGTAGAATAGAAACCGGTCTATAATTCGTGGGGTCTGATTTTGTGCCCGATTTAAAAAGAGGTATAACTTTACTGATTTTCATTAAATTTGGAAAAGTGCTATTTTCAACACTCATATTAAAAATGTAAGCTAGATATGGTGCTAAGATATCAATAACAGAGCTCATCAATTTGACAGACAATCCCCATAAATCTTTCGAGGTTTTAAGTTTCAGCTGTTTGAATACTTTAACAATACTACTCGGATCAACGCGTTTGAAATCAAATAATTCAGTGCAAGCAGTAACATTACTTTTCAACAATATATCAGCTTGAACAGGAGAGGACCTGAGAGATTCTGTAGTTTTTACAGGGATGTTCGTAAAGAATTTATCAAAAACTTCAGCTACATCTTTATCTTGTTTAACTAACCCAGTGCTCGATTCTATATTATATTCTAATTCACGCGGTTTCGAAGCCTTTGTTTCGCTATTTATTACTTGCCAAACTGCCTTTATTTTATTATCCGCGGTCTTTATTTTACTACTAATATGCATCTGTTTGGCTGTATAACACACTCTTCGAAATATTTTAGAATAATTTTTGACGTAGCTTTTAAAACTATCAGTGTGTGTATACGTTTTTTCCTCATATAAAGAATAAAGAGTATTTCTACTTTTGCGAATGCCTACGGTAGCCCAGTCACTGAACTTGAATGATTGACTGTTGGTAACTACCTTTTGAGGAAAATTATTTTCAAATTCTTTATGGATAATAGTAAAGAAATCCCTGTAAAAATCGTCAGGATTGTCTGTATCAAAGTTTGGACAAGGTAAGTTACTTATAAGACTATTTCGATATTTCTCTATCCGAGTATCAGTGATGGGTCGTGTACGAAATATAATTTTCTGAACATTTTTAAGTACTGGAAAACTGACCAGCTGCCCACTGTGATCTGACTTAAAACAGTTAAGGATACTGTTGTCTTGAAAGTCACAATTGCAAAAAACGTTATCTAAACATGAGGCAGTTGTTTCTGTAATTCTAGTTGGCTCCATAAATATATTAACAAGGTTAAAAGATGTAAACAAACTTAGAAATCTAGTTGTAATTGAATCTACTTCATATAAATCAACGTTAAAATCTCCACACACTATAATGGCTTTATTACTTTTAGATATGACCTTCAGTACATTTTCCATCACTGATTCAAAAACTGTGAAGTTAGCACTGTATGGGGGTCTGTATACGGCTACAACAATATGTTTCTCTGTTTCTATACATGAAATCTCCATAGTGCCCTCTATCGAAAGTCCAGTAATATCTTTGCGTTCTTTATATTTTAAACTATTTCTGATAAAAATAAGGGAGCCACCACGTAATTTGATCTTTCGACAGAAAGCGCTAGCGAAATGATAATTTTTAAAACCGAATAACAATTCATAATCCTTTAACCAATGCTCTGTAATACATAAAATGTCAATAAAAAATGTCTCTAAAAATAATTCTACGTCTAATTCTTTGCCAGAGAAGCCTTGAATATTTTGGTGAACTAGTTTTAATATTCCAAGCTTCTCTTTTGTCTTATTGTCTAGTTTAAAGATGAAGTACCATTCGTGGTACATGGCTGACTACCGTCAATAAAAAGTTTTGTACTGTAAAAGACAGTACAGTCAATAAGTTTACTGCCTGGTCTGGCAGAAGTGTCTGTAATATAAAAAACTAGTACTGAACATATAATTTTTTTAAAGTACTTAGATAGATATATTCTATCTGTCGTTATTATACAATTTCGAATAAACTTATTCAAATCTAAATAAATAATATTACTATGATGACAGGTTCTGTTATAAAGGTGTTGGTTGAGAGAAAATATATAATTATTTTCCTCACTAGCTAATGTATTTGAGTATGGAAAAGAACAAATAATTAAGTTTCCACACTCAACAGTCATTAGTGACCTATGATACCTAGTCAATTGCTCTTTTGTGAGCCCTGTACTATTGCCTACTAAAAGAATAACGGTAGTGTTTGCATCATATTTACACTGGAACAATTTTGTGATGATTTGCGAATATGACGCGCCAGGCATGCACACATTAATAATGTCATGATCAAAAGAGTTTTTTAGAAGTAGTCCTAAACCTATGCCTATATCGTCCGAGAACACAACAGTCTTTTTCGCTAGACGTGGGACACAGTCTTTCTGGGGCGCGACGATGTTTGGCAATGCGGTCGTGACCTTTTCGGGCCCTCGCAGCGCCCCACCTGTCGGCGCAGCGGGCGCGGGCGCCGCGGGCGGTGGCGCTGTCGCTGACGCCCCGCGCCTCGAGGCTCCGCGAGCTCCGACCCTCCGCGGCTCGGCTCCCGGCGGCACATCACCGGCCGGCGTGACACTTGGCAGCGCGGCACACGGCGGCTCGTTGTTGGGCGGTGCGGTGTCGCACATCACTGCGGCCAGCGGCGCACCGGCGGAGAGCACGGCACTGCATTTCGCTGCTCTGCGTGACGCAGCCCTACGCGGCGTGGCCCTTGCCGACGCAGCACTAGGCGACGCGACACTGGGCGGCGCGGCTCTGCGTGTCGCAACCCTACGCGATGCGGCCCTGGCCGGCGCAGCACTAGGCGACGCGGCACTGGGCGGCGCGGCTCTGCGTGTCGCAGCCCTACGCGATGCAGCCCTGGCCGGCGCAGCAATAGGCGACGCGGCGATGGGCGGCGCGGCTCTGCGTGTTGTAACCCTGCGTGATTTGGCCCTGGCCGGCGCAGCACTAGGCGACGCGGCACTGGGCGGCGCGGCGCTGCGTCTCACAGCCCTACGGGGCGTGGTACCTCGCGGCGCGGTCTCGCGGCGCGTGGTACACGCGGCGCTGGTGGACGGTGAGGCTCCAGAATCTACGACCAGCCCCCCGCGCTGCAAAACCTCTCTAGACTCGCTGCTTGTTTTGGCGCGTAGTGTTTCCAGCTCCAGGTTTCGGTCGTGCACCAGAGACTCAAGCCGTTCCGTGTTAATTACCAGGGACTCTGTTGCCTTGATGTGTTCGGCAATTTCCTTCTGTGCATTGTCATATAGTTGCTGTATTCGGGCTAATTGGCGTTGGAGCTCACAATTTTCTTGTCGTAATTTATATTTTTCTTCATAACCTTCATCATCATCACTATATTTATCGCTCATTGAAGTGAGATCTATGGTCATGGACTCATTATTTTGGCAATTTTCTTCATGGACTAACTCATTGTATAATGCCAAAGTTTGTTGTGACTCATTGGTAGAATGTTGGTCCTCATGAGCTTTTATTGTATTATAGGCTACAGCAACCTGTTGCTCTAGTTCTCTGATACGATTTAGAGCAGCCTCATGGTTGTTTTGACATTCCTCCTGTGAGTTGATCACGGATTGTAAGTGGTCCCGTTGCTCCTGTAAGTCCTTATACCGACCATCTAACTCAGTGAGCTCGTTCTTTAAAAACAGTATTCTATTATTTATATTTATTACTTCTGCCTCACTCTCTTCATGTTCTTCTAGAAGCTTCTTGCATTCCTCTTGAGATGCCTGTAGTTCAAGAAGGGCTTGCTTCAGTTTTTGTTCTAATTCCTTTTTGCTGCAGGGAGCCATACTAGACAGAATCTGAAATAATAAAGGAAAGGCAGCAGTAACTATTCCAAGAAAAATAGAAAATACCTATAATAATTATTTTACTTAGTAAACAACAATAAGTACCTACATAACGGAATGCTATGTGTATGTCTGTATTATGTTATTTGTGTCTAATTTGTGGAGTAAAAAGTAATGTTTTACACTGCTACAATAAACAATATATTGCTAACAATATAATGTTATTGCAAGTGTGCAAATAAGCAGAAAATATTGTGTGTTTCCGTTGCTTTTGTCGTCAACTTTGTTTTTACTTAACGTCAAAAACAAAGCGAGACTACAACGGTGCCGGGTGTGAGGTTGGACTTTAATCTCTGGTGTGATCTGTGTACTATTATGTTATAGCAATAATATTTATCGCTAGCTAATGTAATAATATAGAACAAAAGCAATACTCCCCAGATTTTAGTCCGTATTTTCGAATTCGTAACGTCGGTGTCCGTTGGTCTCCGTACGACAATCAGCTGATTTGAATTTACACAATTTTTTCCACTTCAAATACACAAATTTATATTTTACACACTTTATATACTAAAATTAATACAAATACAAGTAAATTAATCGGCTAAAAACTATGATATTAATAAAAATAAGAAATTAAAACTAAGATACGCGTCTTGACATTTACGCGTCAGTGTTGCCAATAATTGAGTACTTTAGTCTATAGTCTTCAATTTTATGGGCGTCAGACGTCACACATACAGATGCGCGTGTACCATAACGTATGTGTAATGTTCGTGTAAAACGAGGTGACTTATATTATGAAGGATTTTTGTTTATACGGGTGAGAACCCGTGCTTAGGAAAACTCATAAAAAGAAAATTAAATCGAAAAATTTTGACGGCACTTGAACCCGCTGCTCTAGTCAAGCCGGGACGAGCGTGTTAACCTTTACACCTCCTCTTGTTCATAATCATCATGTGTGTATAATTTAATTTTCTCTTTTTCCTCTTTGAATAAAGTATCCAGTGTGTGCCTAATGGCTCTTAATTCTGCTACCCTGCCTGTACTTACTACAAATTTGGTTTAGAGAGTACCTACCTAGTCAATATTACTTATGGAAAACATAAAATGTTACCACTATAACTGTTGATATATTATTAGATCGGGAATAGTAAAATGTTTGCGTAAATATTTCTATAAGCAAAGTAAAGTTCTTCCTTTCATATGTCATTGCATCACATGCCGAAATTTTCCTTATCCATTACGTTATTGCCAGTACAACGTAACATATAAAAACGAAATTGTTCCGTGGAATATTATTTTCTCTTCAGGAGAATTCCAGTCGATTTGCTTTTCGTCCTTTAAACGAAACACTGCACAGATTAAGTGAGCCGGCAACTGGGTTACATTCCTTACTCTATAATACAGTTGAACATACTGGAAAGGAAATTTTATTGGTTTATCCATTCCAATGATTATCAAAAAGTTGGCTGCAAAACAAACTTATCAAAGAAAATTAATCAATATTTCAACGGAAAGCAATCAATTAGTCATAGTAAAGAAATAAATAAAATAAATAAAAATCATTTATTTCGGGTGTTTTCCCATAGTAATTGTTAGTAACAAAAGTCATATCTATGTTAGTAAAAAAATTACAATTAATTAATCGATTAAATAATTATATAGTTTAGTGTCTTTGGCAAGTTGGACGCGGGTCCAGTGCTGCATAATAGCACTGTCCACGTCCAGCCTTGCCGCGACAGAAATACCTGGTGTCTAGACACAAAAAAGGAAATAGAAAATATATTAATATAAGTATCGAAGGTAAAATCGAAGCAATTCATCTAAAAAGCAATATTGAATTTTATAAGTCCGTACCTAAGTATATATTATAAGTGTGTATATTATAACAATGTATAATATAAGAACAACAATAAAATTAGTTTTTTAGGGAAATTGCCACTTCGTGGTCTTTTTAATCCTCCTTAAAATTGAAATTATAAATTGCAAGCAAAGTCACTCACTCTTCTTAATCGTTACAAAGGCTTCGATTCCACCTAGAATGCAGTACCTGAGGAGAAAATTAACAAAAGTTTGCAAACTCCCTCCTTAAACTTTAATTAGTCGACTTTCTTGCGTACTACTTTAAACCTGAACTTTGGCAAATGCAAGATTCGATTTCATGCTTGGGTACAGAACATTGCTTGCATTTGCACAGGAAATTAATTTATCAGGTCTTCTTGAGGAAGTTTTTGTTTTAGAACTAGTAGTTTATTTAATAAATAACTAAACGTCGTACGCAGTATATAAACAAGCGGTTGTGTGCGAGGGAGCTTAATTCATAATCATCTCCCTAACGTTATCCCGTTTTTCACAGGCTCCGCTTACCTAACCTGGAGATTTGACAGGGCCGATTTTTTACAAGCGTGTGCGACCTTCCGACCTGCGAAAGGGAAACCAGCTCAATACAAATTAGGTCACATACCTCCGAAACGCATTTCTCGGAAATATGCGTTTCCTCACTATGTTTTTCTTAGTCAAAGAATACAGGCAGACGGCGATAGTAGTGGTTTATACTAAGACATTTCAAACAATTAAAACCGTGGTAGCCAAGTTGCTTGAACGCTTGCGTCTCACTCGCAGGCCGCAGGTTTAAATCCAGCACAAGCCTAAACCAATGATTGTCGAATTCTTGTTTGTATCATAAATGATTATCACGTGCTCAGCGGTAAAGGAAAACATCGTGAGGAAACCATGAAATGCATTTTGGAAGGTATGTCACCTAACCTGTATTAGACTGGTTTTTCCTTCGCGGGTTGAAAGGTCAGACAGGCAATCGCTTCTATAAAAAACCGGATCTGTCAAATCTTCAGGTTAGGTAAGCGGACCCTGTGAAAAACGGGATAATTCTAGAGAGATGTTGATTTTAAACGATTAAACCCAAAAAGCAACTTTGAATTTTAATTCTCATTCGTGCATTTCGTGCCTTTTTCTTTTAGGGAAAAGTAAATATTTATGTTAGGTTTATGGTTCTTTCGGTAGCGTTTATTTTAAGTAGTTTCCGGGAAATATCCGGGACGAAACAAATGGGTACAAGTGCTTCCTGAGGTAGTAGACTAAGATAAAAGAAAAATAACATTTGTAAAACACGTGGAAAAAGATGTAAAGTGAAAAAGCAAATTGTTACTTCAGTAGTGCTAAAAACCGAAATGTTTGCACTATATACAATGTTTTACTAGCGATACTTTTATGTTAAAAACAAAATAAAATATAAGTTTAAAACTTAAACCCGACTACGAAAACATCACCCTCTAATGGCGCATCCACACATGCCGCCGGCTTATGCCGCCGGGTTTCAGACCGCCTTGCCGCTGAATGCAGGCCGCCGGCTTTACAGCAGCAGCAGTGCTCCGTATCGAAGCCGCAAGCAAACTGCCGCCGGCAACCAAAAGCCGCGCGTGCCGCGGCTGACATGCGGCAAATGCCGGCGGCACGGCCGCCGGCCATGCCGCCGGCCGTGCCGCCGGGCATGTGTGGATGCGCCATAAAAGGTATGAAACAAGTAAATAGGTTTATTTCTCTGAAATTCTTCCAAAAGCGTAATTTTTCCGTAGTCGGGTTTTAGTTTTTAAACTTATATTTTAATTTTAATTCTTTTAGGGTCTTATTTAATAATATGACGTGCTTTTGATACGTGTTTTATGCGAGATTTGGTGATAAAACCTACCCGGAACATGTCAGAGCATTTATGTTATCAATTCACCGTAATTATCGAGTAAATACAAGAAAAAGTGCAAGTAAAACCTAAAATTATGTACATGTTTGAAATGTGTAAGTTAAGCCTTTCCATTTGACAATACCATTTGCAAAAAAAAAATATTTCGTCCTCTGTTTATTTTCTCTAGAGAGCGCCACATTGAATTGAGCTCGACGTCACATAGCATAATAATCACCGAACAATTAAGGCGCTTCTAGTAACACCTCATTTTTTAAATTCTGACAGGTACTTTAGAATTTAAGGTGGAAGACGTGTATACAGACATACATTACATAGCGGTCAAACACATAGGTAACCCTTCTTTTTGCTTTTGCGTATATCAATTTTGGGTCCCAATTTGTTCCCACGAACAGCTAGGGCTATTTTGTCCTCTCCAGCACAGCCTCGCTTATTGGAATAAGGCATTATGTACGTCCTGGAGTCGCTCGGTTCAAGGCTAACATGGCACTCTAGAGGCTAAGCTTGCTTAGCCATGCAGCCCTCGGCGTGGCATACATTGGCTTAGCCGAAAAAGGATATTGGGAATAATAGGGTGTAACGGCAAATTTGGGAGTAAAGGAAGGCAATAAGGTATTATTAGGATACTAACAATACGGAGCATAGAATGTACTAATAATACGTCGAGGGTCCGCGAACGCATACCCGTATCAACCTGATACATCACCGGTCGGCTCAGGTTGGAACCTCTGGAGGTAAGTTACTAAAACACCATTTACGTGATAAATAATATTTTTGTTTGCCGCTTTGATACAATATTCAATATCAATTTTAGGGTTCCCTACCTAGACCTGTACTGTCTGTTTTGTAATAAGTTCTTTTTGCCTGCCCTATTGTGAACTAATCATCATACATTATAAACAGCCTATATACGTCCCACTGCTGGGCACAGGCCTCCCCTCATACAACCGGAGGGGGTATGGAGCATACTTCACCTCGCTGTTCCACTGCGGGATGGTGGTGTTTTTACGGATAATAGCCAGGACCAACGGCTTAACGTGCCCTCTGAATCACAAAATCATCTTACTTTCAGGTGATTCAAGCCTGAAAAGTCCTTACTAAACAAAGGACAGTCTCACAAAGTGATTTAGAATAGAATAGAAAAAGTTTATTATAAAAGGACGCCACACACAAAAAAAGACAACAACATCATATCAAATTTCCACTAAAACAATTACAAAAAATGACAATGTCTCCGTCGGGAATCGAACCCGGACCTCCAGATCGAGAGCCTTACTCTCTAAACACTAGGCCACGGAGGCTGTGTGTTGTGTGTATTAATAATAATATATGTATAAATAAAGAAGAAATATGTAGACTATTAGTAAAAATGTTTTCTAAATATTTGAATCACGTTGGTCTAACAGAACGGTCAGTGATGTGTGGGTACTTAGTTCATCTTGCGATGTATGTACATTGGGATTTAGTCGGAAGCTTATGTTATGTGTTATGTTGTTAGAATTATGGCGTTGACAGCGATTCCCTACACGGCGAGTGGCTTGATGTCGCGTGTCTCTACGGTGTGTTCGCTTTATTTTCCCTCTACGTCGAGTGTTTTTTTTTTGTATAGTACAGTTATGGTGAAAACTGTTTGGTAATCACCCATATTTCTTGTATTTTAATAACAAGACGATAGGGTTGCGTAATTAATTATAATATTTCCACTATGTTCAGCTCACCCTATACTAATTTATGCTGATACTGAACCCTCAGCGCGCGAGTGGACCAAATTAATTCTAAATTCAAAAAGCTAGGTGCCGAACGCATACTAAAAAATTTACAGCAAATATATATTGTAAACTGTGGCTTTCAATTTCATTCTAGTTTTGAATTTTTAATACGTCTCACACTAATATAAAAGGCCTTTGTTTGATCGTATTTCACTATCAGCGCAGTTTCTTTTTTTAAGTTTCACAAAATGGATAAATTTCCATTCGAATTTGCCATGCCTTTCAAAATAAGTTTCGAACTTTTAAGCAAATCTCATGTTCATATATTCGAGAATAAAATAACTTCTAACCTAAAAAAAATATTGCACTCTCTTTTTCTCATTTTGTTCGTTTTATGTGTTTTATCCTTTTATGTCTCGTTGGTGGCACACTTGAGTAAAGTTTTTTCGGGCAATATAGAGTTTTTTGAACTAGCTTTCATTGTGCCTGTTGTTATGGTTACTACGCAAGGTAAGTAGGTACATTCACAACTGAGTAGGTAAACATATTATACAAATTTGAAGTATAATAACTACTTACTGCATATTCAGAAGAGTTGGTTTAGAGAAGGCGTATGGTGTACAGTAGTTAGTGACACCTTAACGATAACTTTGAGGGTTGATTCAGACTAAGCTTCTAAGTTGATATCAAGTGGATTTTCCGTCGCTAATACATGGAATTCAAAAAAAAAAACAACACTAAAATTGTCATGAATTTTTCGACATCTCAGAATCATGGTCTAAATCATCCCCCTCAGTATTCGTTACGGTGTCACTAACACCCATACGAGCACCACACCACACCAACACTCGTACCTTCTTGTATGGCAACCTGTATGTACTTGTACGAGGTGTAAGTGACATTGTAACGAATACTGAAAGGAATGATTCAGCTCATTATTCTGAGTTAATAAAGTGTATGTTTCCATTGCAAAAGTATAGAATTGGAAAATTTAAAAAAAAAAAAAAAATGTGACGGAAAATTCTACTTGATATTAACTCAGAATCATTGTTTGAATCATCCCCCTTAGTATTCGGTACGATGTCGCTAACACCCTGTATATTAATTCGTAAAAATAAAATATATTTGTGTAAGACCCTGTTATTTGTTTGTGAAAACTTAAACATGAAAAATAAAAACGTTAAATTTGTAAATTTTTAAACATAAAATCGCTATAATTTAACCATTTTGTAAGTTGATATTCCATAAATTCAATAAATTATGAAATGGAAACACTTTTAATTTTATTCTGTCGTCAGATTTAAATATATTTTATTTTTTTGTTATGTATACCTAGTAGTTTTATGTCACCCTTTAAGTATCTCTGTAAAAGCATTTAAGTGCACCTTTATGACTAAAGTTAGGCTTTTATCTACTAAATTAAACTAGCCAAATGGTCGTGCAGGTATTCTCAAAGCAGCCATTGTGTTATCAAAGAAGTACCAGATAAGAGCAATAATTTCAAAACTCGGGACTATGTGGCGCGTGGATGATCTCAAAGGACCGCAGATTGAGAAGAAAAATCATATGCTGAAAAGGCTTAACATTTGTAACACAAGTAAGTATAATTGTGATGATTATTCGTAGAGTCGTAATACTGAATGTCGTTATAAAATCCAAACTCCATTGTTATACTATTGTGTGTGGAAGTCTCAGCCGCGAAAGGTTTACAAGTTACTTAAATGATTTTTGTTTTTATAGCACACACCCGTGCTTAGGGAAACTAACAAAAAAAAAAACAAATAACATATATACGTCTCGTCTCTGCTTGACAAGAGTTGCGGGTTCAAGTCCCGCCCAAGTACAAGTTTTTATGAAGAAATAATAAAAGCAAAATATAATATTTTTCTTGATTATTTCCTGGTAGTGGTTGTCTGGAAAAAATGTTCTAGAGCAATAAGGCGGCCTAAATTGTACATGTTATGTCTGATTGTTGAAATTCAGTTCTGTGCAATAGAGTATATCTGATTTGATTTAATCTTTTGCGAAACAGTTTCCGTCATTACGTGATTGTAGCGTTTAGATCACAATCTGCAGGTCCGGGTTCGATTCCCGATGGGGACATCGTCGAAATCACTTTGTGAGACTGTTCTTTGTTTCGTTAGGACATTGCAGGCTAAATCACTTGATTCGCCAAAATATGGATAATATTCTGCTTGGCACGTTAAGCCATTTTTACTTAGGTACCTACGTACTTAAGTACGTAGTCGTTACATGAGCGGTCTTGGACGATTCAACAATATCTCTGGCACCAAAACGCCCTCGGCTAAATATTTGTTAATTTGCGTAAAAAATAATTATATTGTTCACAGTTTTCTACTGGATGAATATACTTGGGTCGTGGCAATACATGTTAGCACCTCTATTCGAGACTTTAGTCAGAAGATTTATCTTACAACAGCAATCCGAATTACGGTTCCCTTTTGACTGCAGTCTCCCCTTTGACCCAACTAAGACCTGGACTAGATATATTGCTGTGTACATCTTCCAAATTTACAGCAGTAAGGATCTTTTCTATTTTCAAATCTGGCCGTGTTCAAGTGGTAACTTTGTTTGTGACCAACACCTAAATTAGTAAACATACACATATATACATATATAAACTCACGCCTATTTCCCACCGGGTTAAGCAGAGACAATGGAATTCCATTTGCTTCAATCCTGACACATTCATCAATCGTTTCATACACGCACGCCGGTTCAGAGTAGATCGTACTAAACCTTTTAAAGTACATCTCCAATTTGGTCAATGTATGTCCTTCGAGGTCTTCCTCTGCCAGCCTTAACATCAATCTTCGCTTCATAATACCTCTTTCGTAATTCTACTGATGAAACTAAATAACAGCACTCACGGTCTAGTAGTTGTCCAAGCACTTAGGCACTTGTTAGGCTTACGATCTAGACGAGTTCAATTCACGATGGGGACATTGTCGAAATCACTTTGCGAGTCTATCCTTTGTTTGGTAAGGACATGCATTGAATCACCAGATTGTCTGAAAAAGTAAGATGATTCCGTGCTTTGGACGGCGTGTGAAGCCGTTGGTCCCGGCTATTAGCCGTAAAACCACCTCCGCTAACCTTAGTGTGCTTCATACCCCTTCGGTTGATTGAGGGGAGGCCTGAGCCCAGCAGTCAGACGTATTATAGTGATACGTGCGTGCGTGCGTGCGTGATATTCTAGGTGGATTTAGTTCAATAATTAGTTAGCACGCTGGTTAGTTTGTTTTTTGTTTGTACTCGTATGTGTGTACGTGTTCCAAAATTAAATTTGTTTCATTCAATAAAATTAGGAACTTGGTCTATGTTTGTGCCGTGCCTTTATAAGTAAAATAATATGTTTTACACTTTTACTTAAAACAACGAAATAATTAAAATGTAAAGCTAGTGGCGCAAAATCAACTTTGCCAAGATCCTAAAGTTTTAGAAAGACAGAAAATTCATCAAACATAATTTTGATTCGCAGTGTTTCACCTCGTCTACCTTTACTTAGGGCCTGAATTTCTGATGATAACGCTCTGCTCCCATCTTAGTACTGAATTTATACACTTGCGAGAGGACTTACGAGATGTCAAACCCACGTCAAGTAAAAATAGAGCGAGTGACGTCACTGGACTCAATGAGGTCGTACCCGTAGAAGAAATAGTCTCGTCCGAAAAAGGCGATAACGAAGTGAAGGACATTGTCAGAAGGCACCAGGTGTTGATAATGTAAGTGCTATTTTTGCTCTTTTCGGATTGCTAAAAACATAATTCACACACACAACAAAACATATCACACCATAATTACTATTGATGAAACTTCATAACAATATAACGTCGTCCATTTTTCTTCATTTGTTTATTGTCTGTTGTTTTTGTGTGAAATATGCATGTAAGTGTGTATATTTTAATTGCGTAAGTACCATTCTGTCAGTCTAACAATGAATAGGTGCTTATTATAACCAGTTATAACCCCTTAAAAATGCTTATCAGTTACAATTTACTGCACACAAAAACATAAGACACTGAGTAAATGAAAAAGCAGTCTTGTTGCTAGGGTAGCGATATCTTCCTGGCAACCGTAGGGTGATAGGACAAGATTAAACAATAAATAATCCTTTTACGAGATTTTCTTTAAAAGTTTATATTTTTATAAATACCAGTTATGTTTTTTGATTATATGCAGGTTGACGAAACAATTGGATGATGTATTCAACGTTATGATTTTTATTAATCTTCTCTTCGCTTCAATTACAATTTGTTTCTTTGGATTTATTGCTACGGTAAGATTGTTTTTTATATCACATACAACCATAACCGTACGCCTGTGACCTCTCACGGAGTGGTCGTCTCCCTCCCTATCCCGTTTTTCACAGGGTCCGCTTACCTAACCTGAAGATTTTACAGGTCCAGTTTTTTAAAGAAGCGACTGCCTGTCTTACTTTTCATCCAGCTAAAGGAACCCAGCCCAATATAGGTTAGGTCACATACCTCCGAAAATGCATGTCTCGGGAACGTGGGTTTCCTCACGATATTTTTCTTCACCGCTGACCACGTGATAATCATTTACGACCCAAACATGAATTCGAAAACAAATTCGACAATCAGTGGTTTAGGCCTGTGCTGGATTCGAAGGTTCACAAGTAACCTCAAAGTGAGAGGCATACCACGGCTTACTTCTCACGGAGTTGTAGAAACTATAAATAAACTGAAGCTAATATGCAGCCACCTTTTAAAAAGTTCTTAGACGTCTGTTGAATGCAAATCATTACTTCAATAACACGTGAACATCATCAGCAATTAAACGCATTTAGGGTTCCGAACCACAAAAGGTAAAACAGAACCCTTATAGAATTACGTTGTTTATTTACTTTCCAACCAAGGGGTCAAAAAGGCCACATCAAAGCAATTCAATTAAAAGCAATAATACACTTCTCATCAAAAAAATCGAAACACTTCCGTTTTCATTGTTTCTGTCCGAATTTAACACAAAAAAGAATTCATACGATGAAAAAAAATACATAAATGTATAGCTGGCAGTTTGGCCATTACAGTAATAAGCGAAAATTCTAAATTCAAAATTAGAATTTCATTTGTTTATCTTATAAACGAAATGAATCACTGTTTTGAGACAAATGTGTGTTTAGGGTTGGAGTACATTTAGCGTTTAAAAACTAAAAATTGGCGCCTATCCTTAAACTTTTTGTTTTTTATTTCAATACTGTGACTTTGGGACGTCTGAAAAAAGGTTTTTTTTCTAAAACGTATGGATACTTCGCCCACAGAAGCAGCCCAAGTTGTGGCATTGCTGGATTCTGGCCTTATTCAGCGTGTTGTGGCTGCAAGACTGCATCTAAGCCTGTCATCTGTTCATAGAGTCTATAAACGTTATCGGGAGACTGGTTTGTTCACGCGCCGTTCAGGATCTGGCAGGAATCGGGTCACTTCTGAGCGAGATGATCGATTTATTGTAACAACTTCTTTAAGAAATCGACGCCTTAACGCTTTTCAACTGCAGCAGCGGCTTCGTGTTGTACGAAGGGTGGCTGTAAGTGACTCTACAATTAGAAGAAGGTTGAAGGATCGTGGACTGGTACCGCATAAGCCAGCAAATGGGCCGAAATTAACTGCAGACCATCGAAGAGCGCGCCTTAACTTTGCACGTGAGCACCTAAATTGGTCATACCTACAGTGGAGCAAAGTTCTCTTTTCTGATGAGTGTAAAATTATGCTGTATGGTAACGACGGAAGGAATAAGATCTACAGAAGAGACGGAGAACGCTATGCACAATGCTGCATTGAAGAAAAGGTCAGCTATGGTGGCGGTTCGTGGACGGTTTGGGGAGGAATCAGCGCCGACGGTAAGACAGAGCTTGCTTTCGTGTCTGGGCCACGTCTGCCTGCACTAAACTGTCATCGGTACGTCGAAGAGTGTCTCGAGCCTCATGTGATGCCCTATGCACATTTTATTGGCAACGGCTTCATATTCATGCACGACAATGCTAGGGCTCACACCGCGGGCGTCGTACGAGATTATCTTAACGAAGTCGATATCTCTATTATGGAATGGCCAGCAAGAAGCCCGGACATGAATCCCATTGAACATCTGTGGGATGAATTAAAGAGACAAATTCGAGCAAGAGATCCTGCCCCAGAAACACTTAGCCAGCTGCAAGATGCAATCCAAGAGGAATGGGACAATATACCACAGCATGTGATCGTGACTCTCATCCGATCGATGAAGAACCGTATAGAAGCAGTGATTAGAGCTCGGGGAGGTAATACAAGTTATTAAATAAACGTTTTTTAGCATTTTTTTTAATTTACGTGTGTTGTTTTATCCATTTCCTTTATACTCCATACGGAATAAAAATGACTCATTTAACAAAATACGAAACCTATGAAAAATTCATTTAAATTAAGAACATTAACATTAAGATTTGATAAGCTCATATTACTCACTATTAAACGACATTTAACATTTATTCCTAAATGTACACATTTTTCTGATAATCCTGACAAAACGTAAACTTGCAAGGTGTTTCGATTTTTTTGATGAGAAGTGTATATAGCTGGTTTAGGTGAGTTGCTTCAACGTGGCCCTATAACTCCCCAGCACAAGGTAAGTAAAAATCCAGCTGTATAGTATAATCTCAATTTTAAATAGGCGGATAAAACATTGCGAGGCATGTGCCGCCAACGCCGTAAGCGAGTGTTATACGTGTCTTGTGATGAATGTGAAAGTACCTGTGCTATGCTATGTAGAGGAAGCAAGTAAAATATATAAGGTTCGAAACAAGTGGATTTCCATAGCCTCTGTTTACGTCGATGGGAAATAGGAATTAGTTTATATGTATGTATGTAAGAAGGTACCTACATACATTTCGAGGCGTGCGGCGCATGGCGTGCGGGCACATGCTGTGCAATGCATGATTTGCAATATCTTTATTTCTTTATGTTTAAAGATATTTTTAATTTAAATGTTTCTATTGAGATTCAGTCATAAATTGCGCCTTTATCATTTGAAGATTTAAATCTCAGTGTACATTGAGATACGTACTCGTAGTTACGTAGTACCTTTGTTTTCCAGACCAAGTTTAGATCAAACTTTCATATCATTAAATTTCTTGTGCAGATATCGTACATGAAGCTCAGTTAAAGTACCTACATCATCATCATCATCACCAGCCCATTAACGTCCCCACTGCATGGGGCACGGGCCTTCCCTATGGATGGATAGGGAGATCGGGCCTTAAACCACCACGCGGGCCCAGTGCGGATTGGTGGTTATTAACGACTGCTTATGCAACCGGGACCAACGGTTTAACGTGCCTTCCGAAGCACGGAGGAGCTCGAGATGAAAGCTTTTTTTTTGTGGTCACCCATCCTATGACCGGCCTTTGCGAAAGTTGCTTAACAATCGCAGACTGAGCGCGATTACCGCTGCGCCACCGAGCTCCTCAAAGTACCTACATAACATTAAATTATCATTATTATTTTTTGGCAGATGTCTCGGGGTTCAGCGGATGTTGTCAATAACTTTATTGGTGTATTTGCTTCTATGTTGCCTATTTTTAATCTATGCTACTTCGGCGAGTTGCTATCTGGAGCGGTAAGAATTATGTTGCGAAAGATTTTAGTCTAGGATATATAAATATAACTTATGTTTGTTTATTTTTTTAATATTTATGATTCAATTTCAAACTGTATTCATAATATTCATACAATTCATCGGGTGAGAATTCTCAGCGCTTCCCATTTCTTCGATGACGACGTAATTCATCCAGAATAATGACATGACACAGACTATTGCAACAGACCGGGAGTAAGCTAAGTTGCAAACAACTATGACATAAGATATAGGATGTTAGAGAATTTTTTCGATTTTAATTTTCTCTTTGTAGGTATGTGCACTGTCACTATCGATCTCTATCTGTGTCTATCTCTGTGTTGATATGTTGTGTGTGTGTCTGGTATTTCTTGGTTTTGATTGTCGTTTGCAACTAAGAATCCAAGTCCCTCCTTTTTAATATTAAAATTATGAGGTACAATTTTCTTCTAACGTGAAAACAGGGGAGTCACGAGAAAAGAGATATTTATGCAATAAACGGATATAAAGTGTACCTATTCGTCATTTTCTGCTAACCGAAGAGATAGGATATAACAAATTACAATTGGTTGTATATTAATCATCTTCACTTCACCCTTATCCGCTTTTACTAATGCAAAGTAGAATAAAGGTTAACTATTTTTTTGATGGAAATTCTTGTATACTTATTTTCCGCAAATGGCATTAACCATTTGGCCGGCCAAATGAGGAACGCTAACGGTTCTCACCCGATATGAATACATTCTAATGAGACTCCAGGGTACGTACCTCAAAATCAATATAGTTGGCGCTGTACAGTTTTTTCTTCGTTTAACCTTCTAATTTCATATATAAAGGACATATTCATCTTTCATCTTTGTTTTTGGGTACAAATTATGACCCTTTTTATTACACCCAAGTACAATTACCCATCTACTCAATCCAATTCAATTATCTTCTACCCATTAGCATCATAATTCTATACATAATGTGATCCAAACATCAAGCTATAATTCTTTTTATATAATAATATGCTTCTTATTGTATTTTGGAATAATTATGTACCCGAGTAATGGTAAAATAGGAAATTATCACGTTTAAAGTTAACAACGCCATCTGTGATGTTTTTAGTGCACGTAGCCCGGAGACACATATATCACCGGTAAATGTAATAACAATCTTTTTTTATTTTCCCTCATAAAACGTAAGTCTGTCGTTACTCTAATCAGATTTGCCGCCAAATCATGTCGTAAAACACCTCAAGACCCTGTAACTTAGGCTTTAGACAGACGGACCGCATTTCAACTGCAATCCAACCGCAAATTGCAGTTCAGGTGCAGTTTGAATGCAGTTGACACGACTGCAATAGAACTGCAAACCAACTGTGCAGAACGACTGCACGCCGACTGCAATTGAACTGCAATCGGACTGCCCGTTTGGTTTGCAGTTCTATTGCAGTCGTGTCAACTGCATTCAAACTGCATCGGAACTACAATTTAGCAGTAGGATTGCAGTGGAAATGAGGTCCGTCTGTCTAGAGCCTTACCGCGCCGCCGTCGGTTCCCGACTCATTTGTCACCTTATTTGTCATTGTTGAACAAATAATTGTCACATTTTCAATTTTGTTAAAAAGAGCATTTTCAGGACTTTGCTCTGTATTTCTTCAACTAAGCAAGTAGTTAATGCCATCTAAGACAAACCTTCAATAGATCACGTCAAAAGAATGGTACCTATTTAGTATTTTGTACTTAGAATTTTAATCTTTATTACATGAATTTTAGAGCGTTGGAGTGGCAGATTTGGCTTTCGAGAGTAAATGGTACGATGCTGATGTCAAGTTTCAGAAAATATTATTTTTTGTCATTAGAAGGTAATTTATAAAAAAAAACAGCTACAATTTAATGTAATACTTGGGCTATTATTTTATTCTGGGTCCCATGGTTAACTTATTCGCCAAAAAAATTTTTTTTTATTTATGCTATTGTTTGTTAATATTTCTTACTATTATAACAATAATAATATTTAAATCACATTTTACAGGACTTTGCAGCGATGTTTACCAATTATTTTTCACTTATTTTTATATTTATACTAGGGAGGGTGCAGAAAAACAACAACTGTGTTACTTTGTTACATTATGTAGTTTTATTATTGGGAACGTTCACATTAAATTCAAACCTTTTTTTTTTAAATTAAGATAAAAGATTTTTGAACTTATATTATTAAATAACCAAACATTTCAGTCTAATACATCTTTTTATGGTTAGGTTTACCACTTCGTTACCTAATTTTGATTTTATGAGATAAACTTTTTTAATAAAATAGAAAACAATAGCAGTTCAAGCATTTTATTTATGGGGGCCATTTATATATTAAAAATAATCAAAAAAAGTCAAAAATTTTAAAACATACTTAGGTAGTTTTAGCTATAATTCTGAAAATGTCTCCATAAAAATGGGGGACAAAAAAGTAACGCAGTAGTTTAGTAAGTAACATAATGGTAAACTTTCCGCATCTATGGTGTTTAACTTACTGAAAACAATTAAAAACAGAATACAATTAAATTGAAACCATAACAAATTAAACAAAACTCTCTTAGAATAAAATAAAATCAAAACTTCTCAAAAAAACAGTATTAAACATACATTAGTTTCTGTCTGAGTCTCTCTTCAGTCTTATTTTTCAAATATATTTAATGGGCCATCAAATTCATTCAATACGTTTTCAGCAAATGGAATTCTATAGTCTCTGCTTACCCCGGTGGGAAATAGGCATGAGTTTATGTATGTATGTATGTCATCATCGTCATCAGCCTTACGACGCCCACTGCTGGGCATAGGCCTCCCCCAAGGATCTCCACGACGATCGGTCCTGCGCTGCCCGCATCCAGCGGCTTCCCGCGACCTTCACCAAATCGTTGGTCTACTTTGTAGCGGGCCTATACTGAGCGTCGTCCGACACGTGGTCGCCATTCTAGAACCTTTCCGCCCCAGCGGCCATCGGTTCTCCTCGCTATGTGTCCTGCCCACTGCCACTTCAGCTTTGCAATTCGCCGAGCTATATCGGTGACTTTAGTTCTCCTGAAGATCTCCTCATTTCTGATTTGATCGAGCAGGGAAATACCGAGCATAGCTCTCTCCATTGCCCGCTGAGCGACACCGAGCCTCCTCACGGGATCCATAGTAAGCGGCCACGTCTCACTGCCGTAGGTCATCACTGGCAACACGCACTGGTCAAAGACTTTCCTCTTGAGACACTGAGGTGTTTTGAACGAGAAGATATTCGCAGCTTCCCGAACGCTGCCCATCCGTGTTGGATCCGACGAGAGATCTCTTTCTCGAAGTTGGACTTACCTAACTGGATTATTTGTCCTAGGTAAATTTACTGGTCTACAACTTCGAGTGTAACGTTCCCAACCTGAACTGGAGTGGGTGCGACATGGTCGTTGGACACAAATGTTCGTGCTAAGACCCACTCGTTGGGATGCGTTACTACTGAGATGCTCGAGCATGGTGTTCTGGTCTTCCAGGGTCTCAGCCATTAGGACTATATCATCGGCAAATCGAAGGTGCGTCAGGTACTCCAATCTCAATCTCCCTCAGGATTTCGGGAGTCGACGAAATGACTCTGCCGTCCTCAGTTTTCAGTCTCGTTAGTTGACTTTGCCCAATAGACAGATCTTTTGCGAACACCTTGGAGCCCTTGTTCCGCTCTATAGCCACTTTAATACGTGTAGTATTAAATTGGCGAAGGTCGCTCGTCAAAGACTTCGAGATCTGTCTATTAAGTTGTCTATAATGTAAGACATCCGCTGAGTCCTGCAGCCTCATTTCGTGTCTCTTATCCATGAGTTCGAGTGTGTGTGCGAGAGTTTCTGCGTTTTGGTACGGCGGGTTCTAAAGTGTTTAGAACCTACCGTACGGACAGCATCCACCATCAGGTCGTTTATATCGTCCACTTCTGCGCAGTTATCAAGGTACTCGAAGCGGTTTTGAAGCTCTAGCTGAAAGCGCTCGGGTTTTTGGATCTGGGCTGGCGCCGGTCGGAGCGTGGATTTTATCACTCGCGATCTTTCCAGCTTGATATTGATATTCAATGTGCCTCTTACCATGCGGTGATCACTTCCCGTCTTAACGGCATTGATCACAGAGACATCATTGAATATGTGCTTTTTTGTCGACATGATAAAATCGATCTCGTTTTTATAATTTCCACTGGGACTTATCCAGATCCATTTGCGGGTGCGGGCTTTCTGAAGAAGGAGTTCATCATATAGAGGTTATCCTTCTCCATAAAGTCCGCCAGCATCCGGCCTCTGGTGTTCCGGACCCCAAATCCAAATTGCCCCACTCTCAGCTCGTTACCGCAACGCTTCCCCAACTGTGCATTAAAGTCCCCTATCACAATCGTGTAGTGGCTTTTATGGCTATGCATGGCTTTAGAAATCTCCTCATACATAGTCTCCACTTCGTCATCGTGGTGTCCCGAGGTCGGAGCGTATGCCTGGATGACAGTCAGCGAATATCGAGATGATATTCTGAGTATCAGGCACGCTACCCTGCTCGAAACACTACCGATGGTCAACACGTTGTTGGCTAGGGACTTGTGGACGATAAACTCGACACTCTGTAACGAAATAATTATAAATTAAATTATTAAAACCATTAAATCAACAACATTAACAACATTAATCAACAACAACATTAATTCGTATCAACAGTGGCTGCAAGTTGTCTTTGATTACTTGTGGCTCTGCCCACCCCATTAGGGATTACGGGCGTGAGTTTATGTATGTATGTATGTATTAAATTTGTAAATATTGAGCAAAAACTTTGAGTATTTCCACTGCGTTACGATTGCTACAACTGCGTTACATTTCGCAGTAACGCAGTGCATCGGTAACTCAGTTGTAGAAACCACGTGTATTCTAAAATAGCACTCATATGGTAATTCATTTTATAAAACAGATCGTGTACAATAAATATTTGCTCCTTTTTTTTAAGATATAACGTAAAAGATTATTCAATATTCAAAAAACTCACCTATCACAGCGGTCACTCAGCGGTCTCCCAATTAATACACGCACCTATCCCGCCGGCGTCCTCGCGACTGACTCGGCGAATTTCAAAGCCACGCACTCCCCCCGCGCCCCAATAATATTTGATTATATGTTATACGACTTTTGGCGCAAATGCATACAAAATTCTAATTTTAAGACTTAGTTTCGTATGGTAACATAGTGTTCGTAATTTTTCGGTTTGCCGCGGGGACACAATAAATATTTTGGAATAATTAAAAACTGATAAAGGAAAATAATATTTATTATTGTTAAAGTAAAGATTAAATTACGTGTTCTTACCGCAAATATTACATTTTAATAGCGTCTTGAAGAGTTTTTAAGTAATGTATGTTTATATGGAGTAAATATATGAGAGGGACAGTGGAATTTTGTAGGGAAACAACTGCGTTACTCAAAAGTACAACTTAGTTACCGTGTTTTTGGTTAAATTCAAATAATTTTGATAAAAACGTGGAACATAAAAGCACGAGTATAACATCAGAAATGTACCAATAGTGTAATTATTTAAAAAATAATTGTTTGCTTTAATAAAAATCGTGTTTGAACGTGAGAGACAGGTTATGGGACCCAAAATAAAATAATAGCCCACTTACCTTAACACCTTATCCTTGATAATAACCTCAACCGTCCTTGTACTTACAACTTTGTTTTTGACAACATCAACTCCGTAGACTCTTGGTCATCCGGAAGTCCCGGGTTCGAATCCCGGTGGGGACATATCACAAAAATCACTTTGTGGTCCCTAGTTTGGTTAGGAGTTTACAGGCTCACCTGATTGTCCAAAACGTAAGATGATCCGTGCTTCGGAAAGCACGTTAAACCGTTAGTCCCGGTTACTATTTACTGATATAAGTAAGTAGTCGTTACATGAGCCATGTCAGGGGCCTTTGGCGGCTCAATAACCCTGACACCAGAGTTGATGAAATGAGGTTGGGAATTCACCTCACAACCCACACGATATAAGAAAAGATAGACTCTTCATCCATGAGTGGCGGTGGAAGCTTGCACCCAGAAATATAGTCTGTCTGTTCGTAATTATCTATATAGGTAAAAACAATCCGAGTTTTACATTGATATGTTTTCTTTGTTATTTTCCCAGATCACAACGTCCTTGCTGCTTGAGTTCATTAAGATACACGACAGTGTCTCTTAAGACCTTTACAACGGTAAGTTTTACAACATTTTTATTACAACTAACTACATCGTATTAATTAATCAAATTCTCATTTGTTTTTTTTAGGTAATGAGTACAACTTACTCCTATTTTTCATTAATTACCACAGTGTATGACAAAAAGAAATAGATACCAGTTACCCTGTTTTGATTTTTTAACGTAGCGAATTTAGTGAGTACATTTAGTATAGTATGGAAAAATAAAACTCATTATCAAGCTCACGACTTTTATTTACTTAATCTAAGGCTTAAAATAAGTGGCCGTATTAATAACTAACTTAGATATACGTTCAACAATCAGCAAAATAAGTCTCACATAGGTTCTTATTTTTAAATTCTTCTAACAGTTTTGGATCTAATAGTTTATTCACAATATTTGCAACTCTACAATCTTGAGTAGCAGTTGCATGGTTTGATGCAATTTCAAATACCTTGACTGGTTTCGTACTGTATTTTGAAAGATTGTAGTCATGTTCTAGAGTATTTGCATTAGGATGAGGTATGCCTTTCATAAGAATCAATTCAGATTCTAATTTAAGCTCAGGCTTGTAATCTCTAGCTAATTGAATTCTTCTATACGCTGACTCAAGTACTGTCTTTATATATTCAGTCGTGTATGTGACTAAACCTCTTAGTTTCTTAACGCACACATCAACTTTGTCAGACCATTCCTCTAGAATATTAAGTTCTTTACTTAGTTCATCATTCTTGCTTCCAGTCATCAGTTCAAACATATGTTCAATAACAAATGTTTGAATTTCATTATCTGTTAAATTACCAATGTGAGCTTCTAACTGTACTTTCAGAGCATCGGGACTACTGTCCAGACAGTATACAACTCCAACTCGACCTGGAAATAAAAATAAATGCATCCGTTTCTTTAAATGTCTTTGAAAATTGTTTATAAAAAAAATAATTGAAATTTCAAATAATTAGAATAGAAAACAATATTTCGCATGACGGAAAAAAGTTATTTTGAATAAACGACAGGATACTTTTGCTGAAGATGTATTCAAAATGATTTACCTTCTTTCTCCAATAAAGCAGCTGTTTCCAAAGCCACGTTGACTCCAAAAGAGTAGCCAAGAAGATAAAACTTAGACTCAAATACAAAAGTTTTCTTGATATACTGAAAACGTTAAAATAATTATGATCATTTTAAATTAAACAATCTGTGGATCTATGAGCTTGAAGTAAATAACTTAGCAATTATTTTGAAGTGGGCTGACATGATAATAAAATAGATTGTATATATTCGCCAACTTGATTCGACGAGTACTTTATCTGAATAAGCTTGAAAGGAAGGTTGTAATAACTTCTGATTTCATATTCTTGTTGAAGTTATTGTTACTGAAGTGTTTGTATCTCTGCTAGCTTTAAAATACTGCATTAACAAATAAATGTGTATACCTTCAAGATACTGAGAGCCATATCTTGGATACTCTCTGTGATTAAATCCGGACCTAGCTGGAAAGTTATAGCTCTTATTTTAAGCCGCTCACATATTGGTTTAAAAATTTGATGATGTCCTTCAAATCCTGGGATCAACATAAGATGGGCAGCTTTTTCATCTAATTCTTGGGTCTGTAACATACAAAATTGTACTTAGGCTAATTGGGGTCATTTATAAATAAGTCTCATTTTTTTTAAATATTTTAGCAGAGGGAATATAGTTGTTAATAAATTATGTATTATATTTTCAATCACTACTTTAATTTCAAAGTTCAAATCTTGGCTCGATAGTAGTTTATCGAAACTATTAATAATATTTATATCCTGATCAACAATGCTGTCGATGTAGTAAGAATCATTAAACAATGCTATTATAATTCAGCAACATAAAAATAAAATAATCATATTTTGTTCATCATACCTCGTTATATTTATCTATAATTGTACGCATAGGTATCATAACATCAGTAGCCACGTATTCATCGGCTTCAACGAATGTATAGAATGCTCCTAGGCCACTGTCAACTTTGTTAATCTTCTTAGATGTCTCACATAGAGATTTAATGCTGAAATTTTTACAAATATATTATTCATAAAAAAATATTTTCAAGTATCACTGCAAATGGCCTATTCAAAATGATGGGCTATTTAGGTAGTGGTCTGATAACTTGCCATGCCTTAGAGTGTTATGCAGATACAAAACAAAAATAAGCAGGTTGTCTTAAATAATTACGAAGTAGGTATAACTTACCTGGCGATAGACAAAATCTTTAATTTTTCAACACTGAATTCAATTTTGTAAGTATCCTTAATTATTGATTTCAATTCCTCAATATTAACGTCACTGGTGATGAAATTATTTACTGTCAGTGTTTCATCAATCTCGATTATGTTTTTGACACCTGTTAAAGAAACAATATATTTATGTATATAAGACAGAGGATTGTTCTGAGGACAGAGGTATATTTCTACTTCGTGAACGAAGTAAATCTATTAAAATTTAAGTCAAACATTTTATAATCAACATACTTGTTCTTTAAAACTATTTTGTCATTGACATACTAACCCACAGATAAAATAAATAAAATTAATTCTAAAAATAAAATCCTACTATTTTTATATCCTAGTGACATGTAAGTATATGGAACTCCGTGGTCTTTGCAACGGAAAATAGGCGTGATCTTATATGTTTGTTTGTATATACATAAAATGACATGTTAAGTTATTAATCCAACTGCATAACATCATTTACAGTATTTTTTCTTCCATAACTGGGCATAGGCCAATTATTTACGAAACCATCCCCCACGGATAATGATAAAAATGGATGCGATTGACATTATCACCATTAATTTAAGAGTCATGCTCTTGTCGGTGTTGCATTATCCATGCTACTTTTTAGGGAAAATAGAGCACTGGTTTCCCCCTTGCCTTCCGCCCCGCAGTACTCTGTCAGACGCGAGTGGGATGGCGCCCAGAGTAGTTTATTTCAAAGCCTCACTAGGACTCCTGTCACCCGCCTCTGAATAGTACTGACAGTTACTGCTGCCCTCTGTCAGGTGAGCTGTGCTAAACTAAAACCGCCATTTGCTATGTACCTAGTTAAGTATCTTTAGTAACTAATTTTTATTATTTTAAAATAATAAGGTATAATTGAATTTGAACTATCTCTAGCTCTTAGTCGGGCAACCGGCATAAAAAAAAACTGAAATGAAAATGGCCGCCCAAATTGTACTGTATGTGTATGTGTTAGGTCTGATTATTAAAATTTAGTTTTATGCAATAAAATTTGATTTGATTTATAAGGAAAATTAGAACTTACCTAAACATCTGGAAACTTTTTCCAAAAATTCCAAATTTCTTTTCGTTTTTAAGTTGTATGTTATTACGCTGCCGTTTTTCTGTCTCAAACTTGTTTCTAATGCGTTAAGTACTGTTGCAATATTCTGTGGTTGTAAACTTGTATCATATTGATCTTGGGAAGTCAACTGTAATAAATTTTACTTTATAAATTAATAGATTTATAATGATGAGTTATAGTGATGAGTGATTGAGTTGAGTGAGTGATATAGATAACTAAAACGTTGAAATGTTGTTTTAACGTAGGTTTTGACTCAAAATACATGGTATCAAATAAGTAAGTAACTAAATTAAAGGATCGTTTTGATTGAGTATTGAATGTTATATGGAAAAATAGGATTGATAATTATATAGAAAATTGGGTTATTTTTTGCTTTGAAAATCGACTAGTCTCTCTAGTAGTCTACTGTAAGTGATTATAAAGGCTTGTCGTTACTCTCAATTTTTATCTGGATGTAGTAAAAGTGATTTTGAGATTTAGATGGCACCTTTTTGTCTAAAGCCCACATTAGATGACATATGACACGGACAGAGCTAAGTTATACCATCTTTCGGCCTATCATATTCCGACATAATATGTGTGTATGTATGCATACCTCGTCCAAGAGTTCGACTTTGAACGCCAACGCTGGCAGACCCACCCCGAGACGGGCTTGGCAGATTTTGTCAGACACCGACGCAACGTATTCATCAACAATGTTTTGTGATGACCTTGAGACGACCACAAAGGCACTAAAATAAATAATACACAATAATTAAGACGCAATGTCGCAAAAAGAACATATTCAAATAATTTTACTACTATAGCAAAGACTATGTAATTCCATTTGCTCCGATCCTTACATACTTACTTATCAATATTTTTATGTACGCTTAAAAACATAACAGTGAGTAACTAACATCAAACGAGTTTGATTTACTATTTGGGTGGTGAGACAGACTAGGGCTTCTAATGCAGAACTTAAAACTATTTACTAAGCAACTAAGTACCTATAATATGATGTATGTTATCTGTACTAATAGGTGCTATACAGAGCTGAGTTGGTATGCAGAAGGTAATCTCTATAAAAAACCTATTCAGAAAAGCTATAGGTACTCACGAAGGTACCGTAAGTTATTTGAAAATAACTTTTCGCCCATTCTGCTTCCTCACAATAATTGAAGAACGTAACGTCTAGACCGCCTCTGTAAAATATTCTTATGGCCGTCTGTTTCTATGTGAATATTCATCTACAGAAGCATGAGTAAAAACGCCCCCCTGCCAACAGGTTTCAGACATTTCTCATTCAAGGCGTCACTTATTAAGTTGGTATTTTTGTACCACGGCTATATACTTTAGGAATTTATTTTTTCGATCAACAATTTCGGTTATTTATAAAGGTAACACATTCGTAGCAAATTGATATTTGTTGTATTGCGGCTATTTCGAAATAGGTACGCGGAATTAACGCTTCTTATTTTAACAGACTTTTATGGCTACATTTCTTCAATGACTATTATAGATTGGATAGAGACGGCATTAACTACTTGGCCGGAGAAATGGGGAACCCTGAGGGCTGTCTATTGCTACGACTATTTTTTGAATACACATACACACACACATAAACAGCCTATATACGTCCCACTGCTGGGCACAGGCCTCCCCTCAGGGGGTACGGAGCATACTCCACCACGCTGCTCCAATGCGGGTTGGTGGAGGTGTTTTTACGGCTAATAGCCGGGACCAACGGCTTAACGTGCCCTCCGAAGCACGGAATCATCTTACTTTTTCGGACAATCAGGTGATTCAAGCCTGAAAAGTCCTTACCAAACAAAGGACAGTCTCACAAAGTGATTTCGACAATGTCCCCATCGGGAATCGAACCCGGACCTCCAGATCGTGAGCCTAACGCTCTAACCACTAGACCACGGAGGCTGTTATTTTGAATAATAGGTAGAAATTGGCCCCGATTTCCGCAGACACATCCTAATTTTATTTTAAGTTATGACCACCTGTCGGTCTTACAACATAGGTTCGACATTACCATAGTGAGAGTAACGGAAGCGCGACAACACTATATAGCTAACCATTGACATAAATAAAATAAAATCCAATTGGGAACTCCTTGTCGCCACTGCTCTCTAGTTGCATCTTTGCGCTGTATATAATTATGTTTAATTATCCTTACATATTTCTTTTCTATACCTTGGTCTAAAAGTGATTTTGAAACTTTTTAGACTTTAAGTACTTACCTCAGTTCAGGACAATTGTTCCTAGATAAAACATCAAGGTTTGCGACCACTTTCGTTACGCTTTCATATTTCTCAGCAAATTCTTGCTGTTTCAATGAGCTTTCAAGAAGTGAAGATGTTTCTTGAATAATGAATATGCCCTGTACTCGACCCATTTTCTCAGCGTCATTCAATAGTTGAACACAATTTTTATCCGAGTGCAATTTTTCCGTTGATATTTTTACTGAAGTGCCAAGTTTGCTCCACGATCTGTCGGAAAATCAAGTTGAAAGTTAATATCCGCATAAATTCTTGTAGCTGTGCATTTTGAACATGTCTTACGAAATGCGTCTTGGCGTTGTAGCCTGTTTTAGCTATTTGAAAAGGAATTATGCCATGAAATATGTTAAAACGTAACAATTCCATACTAGTAGGATTTTTGTATTATAGAAATTCATTGTACTCTATCTAACATCGTTAATTTTTGTCAACTCTTAACGTTTATTCCGTTTTCACAGGGTCCGCTTACGAAACAGGAAGATTTGTGAGGTCCTGTTTTTTACAGAACCAACTGTCTGTCTGATCTTCCAACTCACGAAGGGTAAACCAGCTCATTAGGTACCTACAGATTAGGTCACAAGCAAAGATATTTTTTGAGAATGCGGGTTTCCTCACGATGTTTTCCTTCACCGCTGAGCACGTGATAAAAATTTATGATCCAAAGAAATTTAGGCCCGCGCCGGGATTCGAACCTGTGACCTCAAAGTGTGACTTAAGCGTTCTTCCAAATGGGCTACCACTACTGTTATACTTACTTTCAAAACAATAAACAGACTAAACATAGGTACATCTCATAGCAGGGTACAGTTCGTCTCCCCTCTAAGGGTAGTTGTAGGAGCATCGTTCAAACAGATGCTCTGAGATGAACTAAGTACCCCTCACAGATGCTTTGTTACTTACTCCAATTTCAAATGTATGTATCCAGAAACTTGCTTGGATTTCAAGTGAAGTAGAAGTTTCCTCGCTCCTCGTCTGACTAAACGGTTTGCAAGTTCAATACCTAATTCGGTTTCATCGCAGACTACGATGTACGTTCCATTCGAAGAGAACGTCATTCTGAAACAAACGAAGACTAAAGGTAGGTACTGACTGGTGTTACGAGGCGTAATGTAATGTGTTACACAGCGAGCGTTCGTGCTGCCAGTACAGGGAAATAGGGCGCTCGTAGCGAGCATCAACACTAATTTTAAGCACATGACGCAACATTATCATGCTCGCTGCGAATGGTACAGTACGCCTCGTAACGCCGTACCTTACCCACCTTTAGATTATCTCTGAAATCCGTTAGTTAGTAGTTTCCAACTAGTCAAATCAATTACTTTTTACTATGCGTCAAAGCACGAAATAACTATGGAACTTGTATGAAAAAGCAAGCTATGACGTCATAGAAAAACGTGAGTAAATGTTGCACTTATTATAACATTTTTCTTTATTATAAATAAGTTAAATAGAAAAAAGAAAACGTTTTTTTTTATCACCTTCAGATCTGTCTTTATTTAGTAAGTAATCAAAATTTACCCTATTGTTTGGTAAGTATATTATGTGTTATAATCAAAAAGGTGTAAGGTGATTATATTATAATAATACTGACACATCAGGATGGAGAAGACCCTATTTCTTATAACAAGATTAATGATTAAATGATAAAAATGCACGGTATCAAATTCATAATGTTCCTCTTATTATTAAATTATTGTTGTAAAGTATTAATACATAGTGTTGCCCAACCAATAGGACACCAAATTACGTAGCGTTTATTACAACTGCATACATTTGGGTCCGAGTGAGATGGGGCTAAAAAACAAACAAGTATTAGTGTTACGTGTAAGTGTTGTTAACACATTCTTAGTGTTTTTTTTTCTATTTTTATCTCTTAAACATAACGTGCTATTGATGTACAGTCATGAACAATATCATGTACCCACTTTAGAACCGTGACGCACTATCATATTAATTGACGTTTAATGAGACTTAAAGTTTAATTTGTCAAAAAAGTTAATGTGACATGGTTTCAGTGCTCGTGACCGTACACGCCTATCTGTATAAGTTTTAAGTTTATCTCTTTCCCGGTCTGCTGGAAGAGATTTCTGTTAGAAATAAGAACCGTTTGTCTGTCTCGTGTAAATATAATTGTTTTTATATTCTGTTTTGTGTACAATAAACTGTTAAAGAAACAAATAAATAAACAAGAAATCCGTAATAAAGAAATGATAACTTGGTTTACTGTGATTATAGCTTACCTTGGAATAACGTTGAGACATTTAGTAGGGACTTCAGCGTCTTTTATCCTTATAAGGACTCTGCCCCTGTGTTTGTTTGCTGATAACAATCTGAAGGCTCTTGATACATCAGTAGTAGGGTAAACTATCCGACTAAGTGGCCTGACCGTACCGTTTACGATACCTTGGGCGATTATTATTTGGAGCATCTTAAAATACAAAAGAAAAAATATCAATAAAAATACAAAAGATAAACAAATACAACACTTCTCCAGAATCTTCAGAACCTCCAAAATAAGACAAAAAGAATCGTTCTAATTGAAATAAAAGTGTTCATACAAAGGAATATCCCGAATACCCACGCCTATCACATCCCACTCACTACTACGATCCTGATACACCAACTTCGCTTTCTCCACTCTCAAAGACTTTATACATGCCGGTAGATCGTATGCAAAATTATGCTACATTTAAGTTTAACATTAGTATGAATAAACATTATCTGAAATGTTTATGTTAGCTAATTGTTGCCTAATCCCTTGTCTTCCTTAAATTTAGCAACCACAACATCGTAGATGTGTTGATAACGTTCATAGTATAAGTTTTAATAGGTGTTATTGGCCTGATAATAACACATATTGATTTGATTTGATTTGATTTGATAAACATTGTTAATTATTTAAGATTTTTGCTAACAAGACAGTGTCAGGTTATCAAATTAAATTGTACTTATGGTGAAATAAAGAACATTTAAAAACAAAAAACTTGAGTACGTAGACGTTATATGAACCATGACAGGGATCTTTAGCGGCTCGATAAATAATAGATGGAATCCTGCCACCAGGGTCGATGAGGTCGGTTATTGAAAGAAAGAAACATTTATTACTTCCGGACACCACAGACACAGACAGACAGGTGCATTACATTTAACACAGGACAGAAACCACACGGAAATCGATATTGCTCTCACAACCCGCAAGAGACAAACAACATCAATAAAAATACGTAATTTAAGAACTCTTGAAATTCATTCCTTTAAATTGAAATGTAAGGACATACCTTCTTCTCATTCACGTTTTCCGGTTTGAATATAGTCGAAAAGTTAGCAGCTAAGTAGTTTCTTTCGCCTTCAACGTAAGACATTCCTATCGGTTTGTTCTGCTTCATGTCGTATTGGCTGATGTCCAAGAAGATACCACACACCGCTACACATTTCATCGCAGCCTGTTAAAATGCAAGGAAATCTCATGGTCATAGATACATACAATAAGACCCAGATTCACTCCCTCACGCTCATAAGGATAGTACCTACAACGTAACAAAAATGGCCGATACCACTGCTCGTCCATATTCATGCATGTCACAAACATAATTAAGGTGTATCATATTAAGAAGGTACAAGTGACGCCTTGCAAAGGCACGACATTATAAAAGAGGCGAAAGGGGGTGCCTTATTATAATTAGGTAACAAAAATATAGAGTCCTCCCCTCAATCAACCGGAGAGGTTATGGAGCATACTCCACCATGTTGTTTAGAATTTAGAAAAAACAGAACATTGAAAGGTGTCTTTTATAAAATTGACAAGACGAAGAAGGTTGATAGCTGAGTAAAAAAATAATAGAGTAGTGCTGATTTTGGAACACAATAGTAATTTTAAAGGCAAAGGTATTTTTTTTTGTTTTTACAGCACTTGACAGTGCTTAGGGAAAAACACAAAAAGAAAATTAAATCGAAAAAATATCTGAGTCGGACGGGATTTACCGGAACCAACGCTTGATAATAATAACTAATTGATCAATACATAAATCGAAAAATTTTAGATAGACAGGACGAGGACCCGGTCCCGGTTTGATAAAAGCTGCGGATTCAAGTCTCGTCCGAATCAAAAGTAATTTTATTAGAATTTGGCAGTTCTAAAGCTAGATCAATCTTAATCAATCAATTAAGTTCTAGACAATAAAATATATTTTATTTGATTTGATCAATCTCTCTCTTGCACTAATTTGTATGTCAGAATCGGAGCCATTGTTTCTAACGCGAAAATTTAAATAGTACTTAGAATCTTACGTAGGTAAAACAGAGAGAGTATACCTGAAGGGGTAGGCAGAGGCGTATAGCGTATACACTCACTCCTCAAGCAAGCCTATTGCCATTAACCGGGCAAATCTACAAAGAGTCAAACAAAGCAACTTTACCTCCCTAGAAGCTCCACTGGCGCAATTTATGACAAAATCACAACGTCGGCCCTTTGTGTTCAAAATAACCATATTACGGAAGTCGCCATTTATAGAACATCCGATATTTCTGGCTGTAACAAAAGAAAAATGTTTAAAACGGATTGCAAAAAAAAAGGAACATTGCAAATGGAATACAAAAATATACCATATTCGAGACCCTATTTTAAAAATGTGAGCAAATTAAACTTACCATCAATTTGCGGAAACAATTTCAATAAGAATTGCTTCTTGTGTGGATTACTGACGGAGGTATATATTGTGCAACCCAGGGCAAGACAGATGGAGATAATAGCTTGACCAAGAGCACCCGCTCCACCGTTTACGAAAACTGACTGCCCTTTTAACAACTGTCCTTTAACAACCTAAAAATTAATATTAAAAATTATAATAAAACTGTTTAAAAAAGAATTCTTTTTTAATTATAAAAATCAGGACCGGTCAAACGTTAAGGATAGGTAAGCGGACTTTGTGAAAAACGGGATAACGCTAGGGAGATGATGGTTATAAGAAAAAGAAACAACCGGTAATGAAGGACACAGTAAAAGTACAAGCACAGTAAATACTTACTAGACAGTAAAATGCGTGAGCATAAGGTAGAGGTACAGTAGCCGCTTCTTCTAGACTCCAATGTTCAGGCACAGGCCAAAGTAAATGTGGGTCAGCCTTTACAGTGCTACCAAGAGCTCCACCAGGCACAACACCCATTACTCTGTCACCACTGAAAAAGTGTTAACAATTTTAAAAGTGCTTAAAAACAACTTATATGAAACTGACATACTGTTTGGCATTGTTGTTGGTTGAGACATCAACGAAGATGATAAACCTTTAAATATAATAACAAATAAAAAAGACAAAACACTTTTTTATTAGGTGGTAATTATATAAAACTGCTAGACAAAATCTTAGGTACACAGTTTTAGACACATTGACGCATCATCGTGCTGAAATGTAACAGATTTATATTATCTCTTCGGAAAAACTGCAAACAGTTGCAAACATAATACTCTTTTTCTTAAACTTATTTTTTTTTCTAAATTATTGAGATATATTATTTTCTTGACTTACTTTGTGTCTAATCCACTGAAATCCATTCCAAAATCACACGTTGAATCGTGTACTATACCAACAGCTTTTTGGGAATCTCTAATGGATGGTCCAGCGTAGCAGATCTGAAAGACCAATCAATCTATAAAATCACAAGCTAAACTTTGACCCAGAGAATTGTTAACCTCGCAATAATTAATCTTTAATAAAAAAGTCCCCAACCTTCCGAGTCATCACCATTTAGTGTAAATAAAATATGATAGAGACTATGCAAAATATATCTTACCTGAACCAAATTGTTGTTAGCCGGGATAGCAGGTGTTTCAGCCCATTTCAGGCTATCCGTGTCACCAGGCACTGCATTGACTAGTTTAATGTTTTGGACTATTGCAGAACCAGAATGTGGCAAATAATAATAACTTCCCCATTGGTCCTGTCGAAGAAAAAAATGTTTAATAACACTGCACAAAAATGACGTATTTGATAAAAAAGGGGGTCAATGGAAAATTATGTTACCTTGTGAAATACATTGAAAGTCAAGTTTTTCTGTAGTTGCTGTTTAAATACAGGATTTTCTTTGTCAAAAGTAGGTGCACAATAATCGTCTATTAGGAACAAGCTGATTTTGTTCGGATGCTCTTTTCTCAGTTTTTTTACTATACCTGCAAAGGGTTAAAAATTTCATTTACAAATACTTTTGACTGATCTGTGTATTTTTGGCTGAAGATGGTAGTGGTGAAAGGTGTAGTTATAATAATAATGAATTAAATGATGATAATAAATAAAAATGATGGAGATTAACAGGTAGTGACTATTATGAAACGGTCACACACAGTACATGCAGAATCTGAGTACTTAGAAAATCGAGATGTCCCACACAAACTGGAACGCTCAGCAACACTACGTATCAAGTTTATTAATTACGTTCATTACAATTTATAGTGATTTATCGTTGGGAAATTATTAAAAAGACAATATAACGAAATTTACCAAATAATCCACAATGCGGTTGCCTCTCGGATATTAATACAACACGTTTTGTCTTCTGTAGTTCACTTTGTACGATAGGGATCCAAGCAAACTTTTCATCAGAAACAATTGAAATACATGTTACATCGTTATTTGAACCCGTCTTTTTCAAAAGCAAAAGATTTTTGCTTTGTACAGACATTGAGGACACTACAGTGAAGACGCCGTTCTTAAAAGTATGTATATTTTCAACGAAAGCCATAATAAATGCATTTTTACGAATCTTATTAAGGATATTATTCGTCACCTGGAATTATTAATGTTTTGTTATGTATTGTACATACAAAGTAATATATAAAACATGTCACATTGATAATATTTAAATAATTGTGTGAAATTCACCTTTTCATTAAATGTGTCTTGAATAACAACTACAGAAGATTTTTCGATAGCTTGATTTACTTTTTCAATATCGACAGTGTTCACTTTAATATTTATATTAGCAATATTATCAGCTACTCGTTCAAGAACATAAGATAAAACTGAGTTTGTTTTAGTAACAACTTCTGTTACATTTATTACTTCATCATGTGCATTATCGGCAATTATTTGTAGATTTATTTGAAGGGCTGTTTCAATCTAAAAAAAAAACATTTCTTAAAATAAACTTTATTGAGCGCAACGGACGCTAGGACAACACAGACATAAGGACAACATATTGAGAAAGATGTCATAGTCTCAATATAAGCTAAATAAATAACCAAGCTACATTGAAAACAAGTACGTCACTACAATTTGTATCCTTATAATTATTTATGACTGTCACGCTGTGGCCCATTCAATGCAAACTCTATTTTACTTACATTAACTTAATAAGAAGACAAGAAACTGCCATCATTAATACTTACGTAAACATTATACACAAATTATCATTGAACTGTTCATACGCACGCATATAATAAGGTATTCAAATTGCTTACTTACATTTACTTTGCCAGTAATTGAATGCGGTACAAATGATATAGATTCTAAAACATCTGGTTCTTGCTTTTGTATTGGTTTATCTTCAAAAATGATGTTTCTGAATTCTACACCAGCACACCTGTAAGGAACAAAAAGTAAATAGATTTCAATCAATCAATCAATCAATAATACTTTATTGCACAACAACATATACAAAGGACATAAACATACGAATAAAACATAAGCACAATAGGCGGCCTTATTGCTAAACAGCAATTTCTGCCAGGCAACCTTAGGATGAAAGGAGATTATTCATTGGAGCACGGGCTGGTGCAATTAACATAATAATGATACATAACAAAAAAAAATATATGAATAATAAATAATATAAGTATACTTATCTAAAGAAATAATATAAAAAATACAATATATATATATATACACATACACACATATATACACGCATACATAAACATACATATAAATAGCCTATACAATATAATACATATAAAGAGAAAAAGAAAACCACTTCCAAGTTATGCCTGCAGGAAAAGCGCCTTCACTCTACTACTACTACTACTACTGCACTACTGATTTATTACTGCACTTTGAAACCACTCTAATTTATTTTCATTTATTTACTCTCGTTTATTATTACTACCTTTCTATTGGTACGTATAAATTATATATTCAAAATATTACCTGGTAACTTCATAAATACTGTACAACTGGGCATCGTAGTAATCTTCATAATTATTTTCAGTTACTTTCTTAAAATCGTCTATACTGATAGTTATTTTTTTGATGATCTTAGGTTTAGTAACACCATCGTAATCTCTTGATAATATATTCAGTTGTATTAAAGCGTCAAGGAACGTAATCCAGTTGTCGTTCCATTTAATCTGCGCTTGTGTACGTCTGAAGTTCGTTTTGATGACAGACTGGAACTCACCCCTGACATAAGACAAAAAAAGAAGAAGAAGGTTACTGAGAAGTTTTATTATAGTTATGAATAAAAATATTTGTTTAAAGGTATTCTTCTGTAGAACTGCAATACGTAAGCTTATAGTTCTAAGGGATTTGTACCCATTTGATGCAGTCTGTTTCTAAAATGTTATGTTCGAAATCGGAGTTTGCAAGTCTAGAGTGAAAAAGGCGTTCGTCAGTCAGTTATTATCACCAGGTGGAATTGAGTTCAACTGGAAACCTATAGTTATATAAATAAAAACTTACTTGTAGGTTAATCCTTTAGCATGTAAATGTTTGTACACATCATCAGATGTGAGATTAACATCTTCATCATTTTGTTCCACATCTTTCAGAGGTATAAATTTAGGCTTCACAATTTCAGAAACATAGCCGTTTGCTAAGGTTATCCCATATTGGCTGACCTTGAAACAATGATCGTGTTAAATTTTAAATTAGACTTAGTATGTTACTTAATGATTTTATATTTTATGAAGACAATTAAAATATTACCTCAAAGTAATCGTTTCCTTTACTAATATTAATATTAATCTTAAATGCCTCTTCTGGTTGAATTATTGCTTCGCCATGAAATTGTACTTCTCTGAAAACCACAGACAGTTCTTTGTAGTTGACTCCCATATACATGGCTAATGTTTCCCAAACTAAGAACAACATTGCAGATTCAGGAAAAACGTTGTTCCCTGAAAACGTAAGTATGTCAAAATACCAAAATATACATGTAAAATATTTCTATTTACCTTAAGTAGTAAATAATGGTCATTAATTTTATATTTTCTTTGTGCTTACCTTCTCTTATATATTCAGAAATGTATTTGTATTCATCGTCGTGCACTGACATGACTAACTCACGAGTGGCGGTTGTTATTTTATCGTTATTGTGAACAACCACTTCAGGCCTAGAAAAATAAGAGAGTCTATAATATTCCCGTAAAAACATTACCTAATAATATACAATGTTACATAGTAATCAACATTATAGGCTGTTAGTGACATTTTCCGTCGAAGAATTCATGAAAATTTTTGTGTTTTTCTGTTCCATACTTTTGCGACGGAAAAGTCCACTTGATATGTACTCGGAATCATAGTTTGAATAATCACTGAAAGTTTTCGTCATGTTGTCACTTACTTCACCCTGTATATAAAGAGGATAATTCTAATAAATAAACTTACCACTCCTCACTGTGTTCCCAATCAACGTAATGAGAAAGCATCTGTGTTTCGGTTGCCACAGGATATTCAATTTTTGGGTACAATGCATCCATTTGGAAATTATAGCCTTCTTGGTAAAGCCTGAAAGTAAACATTTCCACTTAGACAGATTTAAAAAATATATTGTATACATGCTTTGATATTATATATATAAAAAAAACAAAACAACCATCTTAGACAGAATGGTGTAAAAGGTACATGTTAAAAATATCCTCAGGTAACTTACTTTCCAAATGCTTCAAATAGGAATTTTATTTGTTCCGTTGTTCCTCTTCTTGTCAATGGTATGTGGGTACACTCCGGATGAGACCTTTTCAGAATCGCTTGGAGCAAACCGTGAGGAGCCACTTCTACGACAACCGCATTGTCTGGTATAAGCTTTGATGCCTCTTCAAAGTATACTGGACTCTATTGGAAAATTGTGATAGGAGCATGAGATTTATCAACAGCAGCATCGTTATAAGCTTCCATATCTGTACATAATATATGTCTTCTTACCATCAGATTGTTAGTGTGATAATCTGCCGAAGAATATTTTGCTAACGGCTCATCCCATTTATCTTGCGGCACAGATGTACAAATCCATTTTTCACTTCTTAATTTCGGCTTCTTAATAATAGCCCCTAAGCGCTGTTTGAAGGCGGGACCTGAAACAATATGCCTAGGTACATAATTAAGTATTTTCCTTGTTTGTAATTATTCTAGCGTATTTATATCAAAAAAGGTTAAAACATTGACACAAACAATAATAACATTTTCTTACCAGCATGAGCGATATATCTGGAATGGAATGGAATATTGGCACTTGGCACTTCCCTAGCAAAGATTCCTTTGGCCGTCAATTCAGCAACGAATTCTTTCAATACATCAGCTGGTCCCGATAACGTGGCAGATTCACTGCTATTATGACATGCTACGTCGATTTCTGGTGGACAGAGCGGGAAAATCTGAAAAAGTAATGGTTTAAGTACAGGCGAATAAATATTAGACTCAGTCAGTCATTGGGTTAAATTTCATAATCGTCTAATTGGAACATAAAAAACATTTTTTCAAAGAAAACATGGATATAAAAATTAAAGGTAATGATAAAAAAATCTACAAGTGAAAAAATAAGCTAATAAATTTAGGGTCCCATATACTTAGAAGTGAAAAAATAAACTTACATCTTTGTAGCCCATTCCCACAGCAGCCATAGCGCCTTTGACGAAAGAAGTTTCAACGGACACGATGCCGCGACTGTATGCCGCGAGGATCATATCTTCAGTAGTGAAGCAATCGTCAAAATATGCACATCCCATTTCTCCTTGACTGTGACCTAACAAGGTGTACTTTACGTTAAACTCATATATTTTCTTCTAAAATATATTTATGGTTTTACTACCGTGTTTTATCTTACCAATGACATAGTCAGGTACAATCCCGAGTTCTTTTAAGACGTCAGTAAGACCTATTTGTACTGCGGATATACCAATAAAGCAGTTGAGAATGTTATCGAAGATAGTTTTGTCAGGTTCAGTAAGCACTCGGATCAAGTCAACACCCAAAGGTTTAAGAGCTGTATGGCACCTGTAATATATTAAGGTATCATACATTGTTGGAAGAAATTATGAAATTGTAAGGATCTTGATAAGTAAGATTACTTACTTATAAATAGCACCTGCAAATGCTGGTATCCTCATTAGGTCAGCTGCCATGCCTGGCCACTGAGATCCCATACCACTGAACACTAACCATAACGGGCGTTTCAACCCGGGGTAGTGTTCTGCGCTATCCTTAAGACTTATTGTTTCATTGTTTTCATTTGTATCTGTAAAACGATGAATAGTTTATTTTCACAGTTCAATTATGTCTTTTGAGTTACATAACCATGTTAATGTGTGTAAATTATACAAGTAAGTATTATGTAAAATCTTACCAAGTATAGTATAACCTCTGCACGTGTGTCCAGGTGTGTCAATTTTGTAAATGTTATGCATCATGCCAATGACCTCAGGGTCTATAGGTTGACTCTTTAAAATGTTTATAATTTTTTCAACGCAAGCTTCTTGCCTGCCTGATATTAAAACTAGCCGTGGAATGTTACTTTTGTACTTTGAAGTATCCTAAAATAGTTTTGTAAATTGATTAAATACGTATCAATATCAGTCATTATATTTAAAAGAATATTTTGTACCTTTGGTTTAAAATGTCCTTTTAATAGGACGTGACAGTTTGTGCCATTTATTGAAAAGTTGTTGACAGCTGTATAACCTCTCCCAAAAGATGCATTATCTTGAACCACTTCAAGTTTTCTATTTTTCAAAGCAGGGACGTCTACAGGCTCAGAATAATGTAAGTTGCCTGGTAGTTTGCCCTCATGGTATGCTAGACAGACCTGCAAACAACAAATAAAAAATGTATTTTATGTGGAAGGAAAATAGGTAGATTATTCTTACACATTGGTTATATTATAAAGTACCTTCGTGAGAGCGCATAACCCCGATGCAGGTTCGCTATTTCCCATGTTTGATTTAACACTTCCAATTTTAACTGGTCTGTCATTGACAAATGTATTACTAATAGCTATAAGTTCATTAGTATCTGATTCTGCTATGGCTGTAAATAGAAGAGATTTAATTATTATGAATTCTTTTTTTTAATTGATATCTTAGTTTAAAATAATAGCGTTATTACCTGATCCATCGGCTTCAACGTATTCGACTTCTTTTGGTGAAACATCGATTTCAGAATAAAACTTTTTGAACAAATGTTCCAAATCCTGTGATCGGCGTAGAGGTAGAAATTGAGCATCTTCTTTTAAGCCATAAGTAACTTGTGCATAATATACTTCTGCGTATACTCTGTAAAATAACAGAATTAAAATAATGTGCCCATTGCAGTCTAATTGAAGTGGATAGAATTCGAATGTTTTGATTTATGAATTACGAATTTCGCGTAAAGTCCAATCATCGTGATTTGAAAATATTATTGATGGTTGGGCCGAACCGAATCCAGTCTAATTAGACGCAAATGTTTTCGCACCGAAATATCAAACAATACAATTACAATATTACAGATTATAGCAAGCTGCTAAAGATAAATTTATTAGGTCGAAGAACATTAGATATTTCATAAATATACCTTCTAGCGTCTTTAGCTTTCTGTAGAAAGAGACAAGTGATAGCTTCAGATCTAACTGGTCCATCGCCGTGCTTATCAAAACACTTCGTTCTTCCGTCTTTGCTCACCAGGCCACTCCTAATAAACACCAATAATTATTATCAAAATCAGTAGATTTACTTAGATTTATAGATAAAATTTAGCTGTTGTACGTATATAAACATTTATAAATAAGATGGATTTTTTAGAATACGCACTATTTATATGCTACTTTGGGGGAGGCCTATGCCCAGCAGTGGGCGTCATACGGCTGATGATGATATGCTACTTTTAAGCTATTACAAATATACAATTTTCAAAATATAATGCGAAATCTCCTAATATAAATGTAAATTATAACTGTTTAAATAATAAAGAATGTAAAACAACCAAATTTCTAGGACTAATGAATGACAAATCTTGCTACTGGAAGGCACATATTAACAAAGTTTGTGGTAAAGTAAATAGTTATGTATATATGTTAAGTAGGCTTCGTAAAGTATCCTCAATTCAAACAGTTCTTACTGCATACCATAGTTATGTTAGCTCCACTCTCGGGTATGGATTATTGCTTTGGGGAAACAGCACAGACTTCAATAAGGCATTCGTAGCCCAAAAAACATGTATAAGAGCTATGTGTGGTGCTGTTCCCGACGAACCTTGTAAACCTTTATTTATAAAACTAGGCATTCTGACGCTTCCATCTATGTACATCTATGAGCTTGCCAATTTTGTTAAAACACATACCTAGAGAAATATTTAAAACTTCGAGAGAAACACATAATCGAAATCTTAGAAATCCTAGCAAACTTGTTTATGAAATAGTACCTAGAACAGCTGTGTTTTATAAAAATTGTTACTCAGTATGTGTGAGGACGTACAATGCCCTCCCCAGCCATTTAAGAGAACTACCTTTAAAACATTTCCGAAAGAGAAGGTTTTTTATTCTTTGAACGAGTTATTGCATCCTAATAATGTTATGTAAATTTGATGTAAATATAACTAAGTAAGATTAAGTTAATAATATAATAATTACCTATTGTACGTCAGAATAAGAATATGCCTGAATGTGCTGAACCACAATATTTACTTACTTCAATATATATGACCACATTTACTACAATAAATTTCATTTCATTTCACAATAGATATACGGATCAACTCATTTTGTTCACACAATAATTTATGACAATAGCAGCTCTTGATTTAAAAAGCATAACATAAAGCTCCTTTTTCTTTCGCTGCATTTAGGTAAAAACAACACAAACACATAAAATGAAATACCTTCTCCAATCAAAAAAATAAAAAAATCATTTATTTCAGACATGATGGTCCATATTACATTAATTAATTACACACAAAAAACAAAAAATAATAAATAAAATTAAGTTAAATTAAAATCAAATGCGTAACATCGAGGCAAGCCCAATAATCTGGCAGCAATGCCTCTCTTCTTTTACCAAAAATAACCACCAGAAACGGTTTCTATTAAAATATCGTCACTGGAAAGGCAAAATTACATAAGAGCCAAAATATCCTAAAATAGCAGTCCATTTTAGAAGTATTGCTAGATATAGAAAATGAAAAACCGTGTAATCTTACGTTGACGTCATATAAATTGAATAAATTGGTATAAATTATGATAAAAAAACGACAAAGCTACTTTAAACGGCTTTTTCTTGAAATTCCATTTTGGCGCTTACGTATTTTTGCCTTTTCAGTGACGATATAATTTAAAGTACGTACTTTCTCAAATTCAATCCCAAGTGAGGTTCAAAGCACAAATTGCAGCCACCTATAACGGCTGCCTCACATTCTCCTTTGGTCATAGCATTGTATGCATGCTCGAGGCATACCATTGAACTGGCGCAAGCACAGTCCAGGGTATACGAAGGACCTTTGGCATCAATCCAGTAGGATATTCGATTGGAGAACATACTTTTACCGCATCTGGAATCAAGAAATTTGTTGTTACGGAAATAAATATCATGTGACTGGGCCCTAACCTTAATTCAATTTGAGAATTAACCTTTTTTTTGACGTGGCTTGTAATAGATTTTGCGTTAACTACTTGGCCAGTGAGAATTCATCATAAGGTAAAATTATACTACCGCTTCGGTGATTTTAAAAATGAATATTATGACACTTAATTATGCATGAAATTGTGTCCAAATAAAATTTCAGAAAGCACAGAATATTAATTTTAATCATCTAAATTTGGTATAAAACTATAACTTACCCACTCAAAACAAAGCCTTTCTGTTTATAAGAGCTAAACATGGCGACATTACTGGTATCACTGTATGAGGACCCAACAAATACACCAACTTTCTTGCCTTTATATGCGAGAGGGTTGATACCTACAGAGAAAAAAATATATTTATTGCCAGAAAGTGTAGTAAAATAATTGGCCTTAACAAGTTTATAATTGCTAATTACGTCGATTAAATGGTTTAGTAATTCTAATTCACTTAGTGACCATTTAAGAAAAAAATAGCAAATCAGTAATAAAAAAATAAAGACGCCTAGTGTACAGTTGTTAGTATAAATTGACCCTTGCTTAGTTTAACATAGCTAATTATGTTATTTAGAAATTCTAATTCGTATGTGTGGTAAGTAAATGCATGTTACTCAATAAAATAAAGACATTAATTTATACATTAGTTTTGACGTGTGTCCCGCTTATCAAGTTTCGCCATAGAATAAGGAATAATACTACGTATAAATCGGCAACTCTCCGCTCCCCACCAGCGGCTGAGCTAGGTTTACCTCACCCCCTTCATCTTACTTTAGTCTTCAATCGTATGGGTGTCAGATGTCCCAGACACAGATGAGCGTGTACGATAACGTCAATAAGTAGTGTCTATGTAAAACGAGGTGTTTTGTACGAATTTTTCGGGTAGGATTAAATAGCTGTACAGTCATGAGCAATATCATATATCTACACACATTAGAACCCTGTCGCATTATTATATTTGACTTTTAATGAGACTTACGGTTTAATTTGTCAACAAATTAATGTGGCATGGTTTCAAAGTGACCGTACTTTATTGTCAATAATGACATGCAATCAAAATGTAATGTGTTAAAACGGCCACCATAGCGTGCTGCTACTTTAGTGGTGAAAAACAGTTGGGAAGATTGTATGTTCGAAAAGAGTCTAATAGCAGTGCTATTGTCCGAAAAATAAGTTCTGGACAAACTTATCAGCACGTTATGAAACAGGTAATTTTTGTGTAAATGTCAAGAGGACAACAACAAGAAACTTGAGGAAGTACCTACACAAAATGACATAATTTATTATTAAACATACATTATTATATACGACGACGAGTGGGACCTTGTTGAGTGAGGTGATGTCTTTGTGAAAAAGCGCGAAAAATGCACGCAACAAACCCACAATAGAATTCCACTAACCTGAATCATACATGGCTTGATACGCCTGTTCCAACAGCATTCTGCTCATAGGCTCCATGGACAAAGCATGACTGTATGTGACTCTGAAGAACTGGGCATCGAATTTTTTCACGCCATCGACTTTTCCAAAATGCTTCGGAGCCTCAGGGTGGTGGAAATTCAGGTCGGTTTCTGTCACCATGTCCACCTGACAAGGGTTTCATATACAATTTTATTTATATCAAAAGAAAACAAGGGTAAAAAATTGCAAGAACAAAATTGTAAAAGTGGATGCAAACATTGCGAGGCATGCACTTATGACATAGCAAGATGTGCAGCGTACAGCATGAGAAGCACATGCCTATGCCTTATGTATCCACATTATCATCTTTGTCCTTGCAAGTATTTACAAAAATATAATAATATAATAATTATTACATTATTATATTATATATTATTATAATAATATAAAAATTATTACAATAATATAATAATTATTATAGTATTTGGTATATGGTAATGCTAAACACGTTTAGCTGCTTCTCTTCTAAACGCATTCTTTATGTTTTGAATGTCAGTTAGATAGTATTATATGATCTGTGGTTAGATTAAATCTTCTACTCTCTGGTTCCATATTGCTAAAAGCCAAGAATTGGGTCGTGTACTAGGTTCAAGATAAATTATGAAATTCTGATTACTAAATAAAGACAGTATTAAAACCAACGAAAAACATTTTTTTTTATTTAACTTCTTTATGAATTTTAATCACGAAAAACGTAAAAATAAGTCGGACATTTTATCACGTTTTTTATGACGTCACAATGTGCTGTTTCATACAAATTCCATAGTAATTTGGTGTTTTGACGTTTAGTAAAGAGTAACTGATTTGACTATTTGGAAACTAGCCTATTAATAAATAAAAAAATCAATTTTGCATGGCCATCATGATTCATTTTAAACAGATACAAAAATACTAAATACCGTTTAAAGGTAAAATATGCTTTTTGCGGGATACAAAACCTCTTATTGACTATTTCTTGACAAGCTCTTACCCTCCAGAGACACATAAAATATGGCCCATTAAATGGGACCGTAAAAATTCTGAAGATATAAAGTAAAACCGACAGTACGGACACATTTTAAAGTTTAGAAAAACTGCTATGAAGCGAGATTTAACGATTTTCCCCTTCGTTGATAGTTGAAAGTTTCCCAAGAGTCCATTAATTTTGGAGCCGTGATCAGGATAATCTTGAAAGAAACTTGAAAAATCTTAATTACAGAAGTTAGCAGGAAACTATACCTGGTTGAATAGATTTTCCGCAAACTGCGTTGTATTTTTTGAACTTGGGAAAACTCCTGATATTCCACTTATGACCACTTCTTCTCCGGGTGGGGGCCTCGGTGTGGTCCCACATCTGGGTTTATCCTGGCCCCCTAATTCTTGAGGGGTCGGAGCCATTGTTTAAGACAATTTTGTTAGATTATTACTTAACAAAGTAGTTCCTACAAGTGCACTCTCCGACCAGCCTATTCAAACAAACAAGCGGCCGGTAAAAATAACTCATTTAATAATAACAAATTTAGGGTTGCACGACCTAATACAAAAACCTTTTATGTATTGTCGTATTCCTAGTTTTTGTTTTATATTAACAGATATTTATATTAATGGGAATTCAATACCAATTGTAGCTGCAAGTTCCTCTAACGTTGCTTTATCTATCTTGATACCTATTACACGAATAAAGCTAGTTAACACTACTCTCTATCGTAGTGGCACAATTTGTGCTGGAATCAACTTGCAGTCACTTTTGGTAACTAGTCTCTAAATCTTGGACAAAATTAAGATTTCTGAGGGACAATAATGAGATTCGGCTGAGATTCAGCGCTCCCCATTTGTTCGGCCAAGTAGTGTAATGTCAGGTCAAACAAAAGGTCATGTCGGTAGTGAAATTGATAACCGACTACATCAACCCTAGTGGCATTCAACAAAATATTGCTGTCATATAATTTATGCTTTTATGTTTGTAAGTTTTTTATGTTATTTATAATCTTATGTTTCGTTTTTGATCATTCATTGTTTATTTTGTCTATTAGTTTATTATAATTGTTTTATCGTCACACAGCGCATTAGATTACACTGTATGGTTGTATGTACCTTTGAAAATAAATAATAAACAATGCTACCATATTGATATTAAATTTGTAATATGAAAACTACGGAACTCACGGCATATCATTAAAAAAATAAAACATTGTAAATGGCGAGAGTGACCTCTGAACTGAAGAAAAAACTCGTTTTTTATACTGAACTAGTAGACCGGTTAATAATTTAAATTAAGTATTTTTTTTAAAGTCAGTGTAATACTATTCTTACGTAACTACCTCTAGGCACAGTGCTTCTAATTTCTTGCCGCCTTATTTCAAACAGTCTGCGTTTTGTTGTGTTAGGTTTCAACCTGGTCTAAATTGAATGAGTATTTTATATCGAGGTACTAAGGAAAACCATGGACTAAGTCTGATCCTAGGGCCGTCTTTGGTAACAAAGTTAGTTCGCACTTCCCCCTAGTTTAGACATGGTACATAGGACGGGTGTCAAATTATCGTCTTTTATGTTAGCTGTCGCGTCATTTTGGATAAACACTCATCATCATCTCCCTAGCATTATCCAGTTTTTCACAGGGTCCGCTTACCTAACTTGAAGATTTGACAGGTCCGGTTGTTCACAGAAGCGACTGCCTGTCTAACCTCCCAACCCGCGAAGGACTAAACCAGCTCAATACAGGTTAGGTGACACACATCCGAAAGTGCATTTCTCGGGAATGTGGGTTTCCTCACGATGTTTTTAGTTTTTGAAAATAAAACAGTAATCAGGAGTTTTCCCAACAAATGATACTAATCGTGTGTCTATGTCTGCGCATAAACATGGTGGTGGTGGTGTTTCTGCTAACATAATATTTATTATACAACAATGGTTTGTATGGTATGTACTCGGAAATATGATGATAGACGATTGCTCAGGGACATTAAGAAATTATAATTAAAACACATAATAACGGGTTCTTACCGCGTTTAAATGGGGATATGAGACTAAAAATTTCAACAGGGAAGACGGGTTCAAATTATCGACCATGTGAAATCCAGTAGTAGGTGTTGTAAAAAGCTTGAAACGGCCTAATGTGGTGAAAAAACGTGAGGACACAGTGAGTGCGGTTTGTCGTAGTGAGTTTGGTGCGAGTTCAGATGGTTCCGAACATTCCGATATCAAAAACATAAACAAGCGGCAAAGAAAGAGGGTAGACAGATATGTCTGCCCTTAGAATATTATGGATCTACCTACTCCACTCCAATCTCATCAGTCATCCCGTGATCATGGCACTTGCAACAGTGTCGAAATATCGGGAGTCTCATATCCCCATTTAAACGCGGTAAGAACCCGTTATTATGTGTTTTAATTATGATAATAACCGCGTAAACTTAAAACAATGTATATTAAGAAATTATAAGCACTGTACTTACAAATTATGCATTCCTGATACCTACATCCAGCTAAGGATATCGTATCAACAGTGGCTGCAAGTTGTCTTTGATTACTTGTGGCTCTGCCCACCCCATTAGGGATTACGGGCGTGAGTTTATGTATGTATGTATGTATGATACCTACATCGAAAAGGTGATCTGAGGTTTATGATATCTTAATATGATTGTGGCCTTTTTAAAACGATGTACCGTTATTGTAGTGTAGTAAAACCAAACGCAACTTATAGGAAAACCGAAACGCAAGTGGTACAGACCGTCATTTTGACAGTTGTCATTGAGTAACAAGGATATAAAAAGGTTAACCTATAATTCGCGCGGAAACACTACATATACATAATTATATTAAAATAAACCCAGTGCTTCCTTCACATCAGTGTTTAATTAATATTAACAACTACAATCATCAATACAATAATTATAATACAATATCAGATTCTACTACAGCTATAATGGGCTGATCACCTGATACCATAATAAAGTGGCTCATTATTATAATTACGACTTTGTGTCAAAAGTGGCTGGTTGTTGACTTCGGATTACCTACTTTTGGATCATCCCACTCTTCTACTAGGGATTGCGAAGTGGCGAGTGTTATGTACAGTCATGAGCAATATAATGTACCCACTTTAGGACTCTGTCGCACTAACATATTTGACATTTAGTGAGACTTACAGTTCAATTTGTCAAAAAAGTTGATGTGACATAGTACCAAAGTGTATACATACTAATGCTCGTGACCGTATGTATAGATAGGTATAAAATATAAGAACACTGTTAGATATATAAGTAATCGGTTGAATGCAATGTTTATTGTTCTTTTCACCCAGAAGTCTGTGGTAACCCAATCAGGAGGGCGCATGACTTACTATGTAAGCTTACAGGTTCAATTTCCGAGTCGGCGCTTGCTCCGTGACCGCGGTGCATAGAATCAATTAGTTCCATTAAAATCCGTGGACTTCTTTCGTGGCGCGGATTATTATTTTAATCCTTTTCGTTTATTATTATTTTTCCTTTAATCTAAATTTTTTAATAAAGTAATAACAATCTTACTTACGGAACTTTTTATTTTTGTAATGCTAAAGTTTTCTAATTATAACATATTCCATTTCCAAATACTTTTTAATTTATAAGTGTTATTATAACTTATGTATGTTTACAATAAACTACGCATAAGTAAATTAACATATTCGTACAAATACGAGACGATATTAATAAACGTTAAAGTAGATGAACTATAAAAATTAAAGTATTTATGTCATATAAAGGGCAAATCAAAATGTTTTATTATCCACACCGACTGGTTCTGTGCTACACAGAGCGCCTTTTCGAACCCCAGTATCGTATTTGCGAGTTAGTAATTTACCTTAAGAGCAGTTTTCACTAACACAGTTAGCTCGACCATTACAGACGGCGATATGGTTCACCGCGTTGCTCTTACAGAGAGCTCGGTGTGAGTACTTAGTTCATTTTATAATGAACGTACCTCTGACTACCCCATAAGGATATAGTCGTGGGCGTATGTTATGTTAATGTTGTAAATGGTACGCACTGAAGCATGTTATTTTGTTTTGTTAAGCAGTTTATTAATAGTAATAGCAAATGACCTCCAAATAAGGACAGCCTAGAGCAACGTACACACACGGCAGAGATAGCGCGATGGCAGTGACATAGGTATATTATCTTCCTCACGAGAATCATCATCTTCATCTCCCTAGCATTATCCCGTTATTTCACAGGGTCCTCTTACCTAACCTGAAGATTTTGACAGGTCCAGTTTTTTACAGAAGCGATTGCCCGTCTGACCTTCCAACCCGCGAAGGGAAAACCAGCCCAATACAGGTTACATACACACAGGTAAAGTACCTCCGAAAATGCATTTCTCAGGAATGTGAGTTTCCTGATAATGTTTTCGTTCACCACTCAGCACGCGATAATCATTTATGCTCTCTATTTTATTTGAGCTTTCTTTAAGCCAGTCGCCGTAGACTCGTGGTAGCCCAGTTGGTAGAACGCTTGGCTCTCACTTTAAGGTCGCAGGTTCTAATCCGGCACAGGCCTAAACCAATAATTGTCGAATTTGTTTTCGAATTCTTATTGGGATCATAAATGATTATCACGTGCTCAGCGGTGAAGGAAAACATCCTGAGAAATGCATTTTCGGAGCTATGTGACCTAACCTGTATCTGGACCAGTCAAAACTTCAGGTTAGCTAACCTAACCGGGCTCTGTGAAAAATGTTAATGCTAGGGAGAAGATAATAAGGACATGGAATTCCACCTACAAATGATCCTGATGCACCATATTAAATATCCTCTACTCTCATCAAAATATGCTTATGTATATTCTGTTGGCAACACCAACAATAAAATATTTTTTTTTATTATTGTGGCAACTTTAAAATCGCTCTCTCTCTCCTCCTTCAACGCCATCAAGATGTAACATGTCGTGTGCAAGAAAATAAATATTTTGCTATAACTTGCAACAACGTCTTTGAATACGACCAACCGCAGACCCCAACAAATTCTATTCTTCCTCTCAGACGACGCCCTGAGCCGAGGTTCGCGCCCAACTGGGCACTCTCAGGCCTGTTGTCTTAAACTGTGTGCCGGGTGAGAGCCCTCAGCGCTGTCCATTTGTCCAGCCAAGTAGTTAATACCATCTGCGGCAAATCTACAATAAGTTACGTCAAAAAAAAATGTATAACTCGCCTTGTATGTGTCATAATCTTGGTGCTGACTCGAATCGGCACGAAATTTTCTACACATTGAATGACATCCAAAACTTTCCTCTAAAAACAAGCGGCTAATCAACGTCACTAGGTTAATTTGACTTTAAATAAAAATAAATATATTCACATAATTAGTGCTGCATACAGGATACATTCATAAACTCAGGAGTATGAAATTGAATTTGTCGCAATTAGTGCTGATCGATTTTAAAAAATAACTTTTCTATAGTCACTAGACAGTTTACGGCTCTCAGAAGTTCCGGGTTCTATTCTCAGTGGGGATATATTAAGAACAATTCACGAGACCGATCTTGCTTAGAATTAGATTTTGCCTGTCTAATTGTCCAAAGGTAGCTTGATTCGAGTTGTAGATGGCGCATGCGTAGTTATTATTTAAGTAATTAAAAATGTGATCGTGAAAATGTTGTTAAACGCATCAAGGTTCTTTGATGGCTTACCCTGACACCCGATTAAAGGAAGCCAGTCATCAACCACACAGCCCATAAGAAAGAGAAAAAAGATTAATCAAATAGTAAGTACTTATTGTTACAAAAAAATACCAAGCGTTCACGGAAGAAACGCATGAACGATTTATATCATATGCATGAGTCAACAAGAATACGCACAAAATGATTGCGAATGTATTTATTCAAGTAATAGGTGACTGGGCGAAATTGGGCTACTTAGTAACAAGTAGAGAAGTGATAGGTTCTATACCTACCATCCTTGGGTGGTAGCGACTTTGTGATGACAAAATAATATCAACGTCTTGATTGTTGCGTGTTGACGGAAGAGAAAACGCGGACGATCCGAGAACAAATGTCATTACAAAAAAGATTCCACATTCAAAATAAAATGATTCCATATTCAAAAAATTGTCATAAATAATATTTATATGTTTTCAACGTAATCCCCGACAAAGAAAAATATATTACTTCGATAATGGAATTCGCTCTGCCAAGTGTGCCGGAAAGCGTCCAGCTCGTCACTCCACCGTCGTCGTGGTTGGTCTGCCTCGTCGTCGACCCTGTGGGGACCAATCAGATGTAATTTTGAGCGATGCCCAAAGAAGGGAGGGTTGGAGAAAGAAGAGGGAGGCCTTTGCCCAGCAGTAGAACACTAACTAGGCTACAGAAAAAAAAATGGAATTAATAGGTAACTGATTCAAATGTCCTTGCATTTGACAGTGGACTTTTGTAAGGTCGAATTTAATGCATTATTATTATATTTACTAGCCTACACCATCCCACTGCAGACCTAGATCTCAAGACCCCAAATCGGGAGTAGTGGAAGATAGGGGAAGAACCATTTGTCCTGCAATGGTAAGTTAATTATGCATTTTATTAAAATACTCCGACCAAGGTTCGAAATAATTTTACCTTAAAAGTTACACAGAGCTTGTTGTTCTCATAAAGTACATAACAGAATGTAAACAGTCTGTATACGTCCCACTGTTGAGCACATACTCCACCACGCTGCTCCACTGCAGGTTGGAGTCATCATTAATGACCCATATATTATTTTATGTCACAATAGGTAAAAAAGAAACCATATTAAGTATAGAGGTAGAGTTACCTCTATAACTAAACCATATTAGTTATAGAGGTAAGTAATATACAAAATGTACTTTTTCTTAAAAGTTTCTCAGTCAGAACTTGTTGAAGATTAAACATTTACGGCCTTATTCGTAAACGTTATGTAACTGACGTCTTCTTACACAAAAAAATGGCCAAGTAACAGTCATTTAAAAAAAAGAACAAACGGTATTGACTGAAAAACCGCGCAGTCTTTTTTAGTATTAGCAAAGGAAAACAATTACCACGACATTCTCTCGTGACTTTGCGTTCACACAATTTGGATAATATTTGAATATTCATTTGTTCATACAGACAATTGGTAAGAATAATTCTTTTTTTCAAGTGAATTCGGTTGTTTTATTTGTTCCCACGCTTACGCAAATGGCTTCAGTATGGCGTCGTGTTCTGGGGAATCGGCACAAACATAGCTAACTTATTTAATTTACAAGAGAAATGCCTTAGAATAATAGTAAACATAGATTCAGTGACAAGTTGCAGACCCTGTTTTAAAAATCTTAAACTATTAACTATAACATCTTTATATATTATATTCATCAAGTCAGTACATTTGTTAAAAATAATTCACATTTATTCCCGCTTTACTCTCGCCCCCAAAATCTACGACCTCATACCAGACTAGCCTAACTTTTCACTAAATTGCAAATTATTCCATCAGGCCCATTCGCTATGTCTACAAAAATGAAAAATGAAAAAAATGAAAATATTTTATTTCACTTTACAAAGTAAATTCTAAGTTAGGGTTGATGACTCCTTTTAAGCATAAAAGCCTGTGTTAGGAGCCAACGCTCTTCCGTAGTAAACAAGTGAATATTTGTAAGATTAGGGTAAGAGTGAAACAAAATATAAATTAAGATCCCGAAAGCCATGCAAAAAAATACATCATCATGAAATACAACATCTATTTAAATAATTAAATAAAAAACTTATAACAGTACATAATTGATAAAAGTTTTTATACTCTGCATGAGTTCTTTAATGACAAGTAAATTTCTTTTAACTTACTTTTACGTCTAAAATATTATACTTATTCTTATTATAACACCTACAGAAATAGGAGTTGTGAGTTATCTTACTCTGTAAGTAGAACAAATTATGTCTAGGACAAAAAAAAAACATTCTTTACTTCTCATCAAAAAAAACTTTCGAATTTTTGTTCAAAAATATACAAGTCTGATTACATTTTAAATTTGAATTTGGTACGTTCAGATTAAGCATTAAAAACCTCATTATAATATCCGATGTAATTTTTCTATTTACCTATCTTACCATAAGTACAACTGAGTTCTTAACACAAACACACACACACACACATCACACAAACATAAACTAGCGAAGAGGTATTTCTTTTTTTTATAAGTATACCTATTTACTTCTGTACATAAGTTATTATAACATTTCTTAACATAAAGCTATGATATTAAACATAATTAATAAAAAAGTAAATATTATGATTTCAAAAGAATTTTGTTACCGAGCTCTATGATAATTGACCTAAGAAAATCGAGGGTAGAGGTAAATAACGCGTATAATTAGCGTTGCCTAATTACAGAGCAGGGTATAACTACACAGACATAAAGTTTTTGCACAAGATATTTCATACAAGAAGTTTTGTATTTTAAAGCTATTACAGACAGACTACATTTAAACTACGTTCACGAAAAAATAATATAAAAGGCGCTGCAGAAATTTCCCTGCGTTTAGCCTTTTAATTTCATGGATAACAGACATCTTTTATCTTTGTTTTTGGGTATAAAAATGATGACCACCCAATGATATTACACGATGATATTACACCCAAGCCCAACAGATCTGCCGCCCAATATTATTGTGATCAAAATAAAGCGAAGCAATATAGGTAGCAACATCATTCTATACGTAATGTGATACAAATATAAAGCAACAATAAAATTATTTTAATTATGTAGCCCGAGCAATGAGAAAATATGTAATTATCACGTGAAATCGAAATAACATTTTATTTTTTTACTAAAGTCCCTCATTAAATTTACTTCAAACCACTGCAATATTGTAACATGAATACAGATTTTGTGCAGTTAGCAACTGCACCGAAACTAACGGGGTGGTATTAATAAACAAATCTCAGCTTCGAGTCAAGATCATGTCAATGTGACAGTTCTTATATAAAAACAGAGACTTGAGCATGATTTTGAGGGCAGTCTCAGCTGAGATGAGTTTATTAATACCGGGTAGTACGATAAAATTAAAACGCATTCTATTGGTGTTAGTTTGCAGTTCGATCGCTGTCACTTTCCGTTTCCGATGCCAATTTTCAAGTCTGCAAACTACGCTGAAAATGGTTATAGCTAATCACATCCATTCTTACAACATCTATGTTGAAGGCCCACTTACTAATTGCTTACAGCGCTTTTAGATATTTATAAATTTATTTTCCGCTTCATTTGCTGTAGGTACTTTTATAGCAAAAAGGAAATTTTTAATTTTTGTTCCTCTTGCGAAATGATAATATAAAAAAACCTAACCTAAACCTATAAAATAATTGGGTTCGCTAGGTAACAAGTAATATCGAGATGGTGAAACGTCTTGTGCTTTAGAAATAATGATGGAAACGATATGTACGGGACACGTCCGAACATAACTTTATGCTGAGGCGGCGACTTACATTTAGGCGCCGCGCGATATTGTAAATTAGCTATAATTAGTGTGCAATAAAACTTCATAGTGACAATACGTTTGTTTACTTTCTCAACTTTAACTTTATGTGCACTCGACAACGAACTTCAACTTAACCAACTTTACGATATATGGGCTATAAACTGTGGCTCATACACGATATAATGTAACAAATTGACACCTTATTAAAGTCACATTTATTCATAATTACTTAACGGGTTGGTAGAGTTACTAAAATTCATAAAACAACTAACGATCGTGCGGTTCAGGAACAAAAGCAGGGAACTTTGCAGAGACGGACTTAGTGTTCGTACGTAACTCGATAACGCGATGTAGGTATTGTTTTTATTTTTAAATTATACATAATTGCAGTTGAAACAAAAATGAATACAATTATTAAATAATTTTTGATCTGTTCACGGGTGGTTTATTGTATGTTGGTACATTTTATTGTAGTATTATAATTAAACCAGCTTATAATACATCCAACGGGGCAACGCTGCAAGCGTGGGGCACATTCGGTCGAGAGGTGGTAAAAGGGAACATTTTTAAGTGAGTTTTTGTGTGTACTTTTTTTTTAGTTTTAGTAGCAAGTATAAAAGAGAAAAAGATATATAAGGACACTTTATTAAAACCATGAAATATATTTAAACGTTTATTTTAATAATGACTAAAAATTAAATCGATTGGTGTACCTTTTTTTTCACTTAATTCATGCATTAAATAAAATAAAACCAATAAATTAATCATCAAACACATTAACAGCAAATAATAATTATTAAAGAATTTAATACGAAAAAATGATAAAAAAACAAAAATAAAATAAAATAATAATTTAAAACAAAAATAAAATAAAATAATAATTTAAAACAAAAATAAAATAAAATAATAGTTAAAAACAAAAATAACTAAAATCAAACCCAAAAACTGATTCAGAGTGTGAATTGCTCAACCACACAGGAGCTCCGTTCAGCGTGACGGACGACTCACTTCTGAACCATAGTGAGCGGAGCGCAAGGTATTTAAAGGCGGAACGCCGCATGGTGGGGAGCGCACACGTGTTGTTGTTTGCAGGTGGTACGCGTGGTGATTTACCGTAGCGTGCTTATCACAACTGCGCCGATACGGCCATTCTGATGAGTGGCGCGTCCCTGCGCCTACTCCGCTTTATCTGCATAAAAGTAAAAATTGCACATTAAAAATAAAATATTACTCGCCATTATTAGTCAAGCGACTCAAGTCTCTCTCGTAATCTCGTTTGAATTGCCTCATAGCCTCAGCGCTAATTTTGGCAAGGCTTCAGGACTCAGCTCCATTTTAGCCTTCTCGTACATTACTCATGAAAACATTATAATTAGTTACTCGTCAAAAGAAAATCAACATTGCTCGTTAACACAACATACACGGTATTGAACAGAAGATTCGTTATTAAACTGTCGTCATAATTTAGTGTGATTACCGTCATCGCCTGCATTACTGTCATTCATCGCCGATATGGCTATCTCGCTCTGGACACCAAACTTGGGCGCGTTTTTCAGGTTCTCATGACACACTTTTCTTGACCTTCCACGTCCGTTAATTCGCCTTACTTCATATCGATCGTGCGGTAAAACTCTTTTTATCTCGTAGGGTCCATCATATTTTGGGCTCAATTTTGTTCCCAATCTCACCGGTTCTCTTAATAGAACAAATTCTTCTTTCTCGAATCTCTTTACTGTGGCTTTACCTCTATCGAAACGTTCTTTGTCCTTTGAAGCTGCTTCGGTCATCCTTTCTTGAACCGCGTTTCGCAATAGTACTGGATCGACTCGTTCATTGACGTTATCAATAATTGATATTAACTGTGGTGGCACAGAGCCTTTTTTTCCAGTGAGTAGTTCAATGGGAGTTTTACCCGTGGTTTTGGAAAATGTGCAGTTAATTGCCAATTGAAGAGTATTAAGAGACTTTGCCCAGTGCGTTTTTTGTAAATTATTAATCACTGTCAATCCACTTTTTAAAACTCTCATAACTCTTTCCACTTGTCCGTTAGCTCTACTAATATATCCAGCACACTGATGCAACTCAATGCCGTACTGTTCACAGTATGATTTATAATGTGAAACAAATGCTCCGTCACCGTCCACAATTATCCTTTTTGGTGCTCCAAATAAAAATATAATTTCCTGTAAATGTCTCAAGGCGCTTTCTTGATTTTTACTCCTTGCGTGTTTTAATATCACAAATTTTGTATATGAATCAATAGCAACGAATACATACTCTTTCTGTGATGCTGCACCACTTAGCTTTCCAGAAATGTCAATATGTATTGTATGAAACGGTTCTGGAACTTTCTCGATTGGGTGTAACTGGCTCTGCGATGCGCCTGATGGACCTTTCATTGTTTTACAAATAATACAATGGTCTACAAAATATCTCACAATGGTGCTCATTTTAGAAAACCAAAAATGTTCCTTTATTTTGGCTAGAGTCTTTTCCCAGCCCATATGGTTTAAAGATTCATGATAACTGTTAATCAGGCTCCATTGGTATGATTGTGGTACAACTTTTAGAAGTTTTGTTTTACCTTCCATCTCAAACTTATGGCATAACACATTATCCTTAACCATGTACTTTTGACTTAACTGGTTGTCATTACTTAAATTACGGATTATGTTACTTACAATTGGGTCACGTCGTTGTTCCATTATGAGCCAGTCTTCTTTATCAGTGATGTTCATTATAAAGGCGGTAGGGTTTCTACTAAAGAAATCCGCGTGCTTCAGGCGTTCTCCTCTACGATATTCGACCTCAAAATCAAAGTTTTGTAAAAATGCCCACCACCTGTGAATCCTCGGTAAAAGTTCTTGTTTGTAACGAGAGGCTTTAACTGCATTGCAATCGGTAACAATTGTAAATTTTCGACCGTAAAGATAATGCCGAAAATGCTTTACTGCTCTTACAATCGCTAAAGTTTCCAATTCATACGAATGGTAGTTGGATTCGGCATTAGTTGTTCTCATACTAAAATATCCAACAACATGTTGCCGTCCTTCCTTGATTTGTATGAGTACTGCTCCAAGGCCCACAGCGCTTGCATCCGTATGGAGTTCAGTCGGTAGTCCTTCTTGAAATATTGTAAGGATGGGATAAGATGTTAAAAAAGTAATTATTTCATTTCTCACCGCTTCGTGCTTTTCGGTCCACTCCCATTTTGCTTCAGTTTTTGTTAGCTCGTAGAGAGGTGCCATCTTGGTGGAAAATTCTGGTATGAAACGTCGAAAATATCCAGCTAATCCATTAAATTGTCTCAATTGCTTCACATTCTGAGGAGGGGCAGTTCTAGCCAATGCATCAATTTTAGTTGGACTTGGTCTTATCTTACCTTCGCTTACTACATATCCAAGATATTCAATAGTATTTTTCATAAACGAACATTTTTTTATATTGAATGCAAAGCCGGCCTTGGTCAAGGCATCAATGACTTGTTCCAGTTTGTCTAAGCCTTCTTCAAAAGTTTTACTTGGGATTAGAACGTCGTCAATGTATACAAGAGCAGCTTTACCTTTGAGGTTTCCCAGAGCTTTGTTTATTGCTCTTTGATAGACCGAAGGAGCATTTGTTAGGCCAAAAGGCATTGTTAAAAACTCATACTGGCCATCTGGGGTGATAAAGGCCGTTTTTTCAATTGATGCTGTAGATATTGGAATTTGATAGAACCCGGCGGCCATATCCAAACATGTGAAATATTTGGCTTCTGCTAATTCATCTAATTGATCCGTAATCAGTGGTAATGGGTAGTGGTCTCGCAAAGTATTCGAATTTAGTTCTCTATAGTCAATACAGAGCCTGTCCTCACCGTTCTTTTTCTTCACTAATATAATGGGGCTTGCAAAAGGTGAATTACTTTCTCTTATAATGTTTTTGTTCAACAGATCTTCAACAATTTTCTGTACTTTCTCACGTTCAATAGGTGCTAAGCGATAAGGACGGCGCTGTACAACTTTATCTGGATTTTTAAGTTTAATAGTCAACTCACCAGTTGTGATTCTGCATCCGGAAATCCCTTCAACGAAAGATTCTTGGTATTTAGAGAGCAGCTTATGCAATTTTTCGAGTTGTCGCTTCTCCGTGATATCTGTACTTAAGGGTTCAGTACTAATAAGATACGCCTCTTTTTCAAGTGGGTCATGAGATCGGGCCACTACAGTCTTTTTCCCTGTTAAGTGTACTTCAATGCCTGGAATGCCTAGCAAATCCTTTCCAACTATGATATCGGCAGGTATTTCATGGTCCAGTACCACGTGTAACTGTATTTCAATTGTAATATCATTTATTTTGCACGTGGATAAAATTTGACAAACCGATATAATTGGTACTGGTCCAATGCCCTTTAAGTGTGTTACAAAGGCTTTTCGTTTTCCTGGTAATGTTAGTCCGATTGATTCTTTCACAAGAGAGCAATCTGCTCCACTGTCAAATATGCCTTGGAAAGTTTGGTTTCCGATTGTGATTAAAATACTATTTAAATTCGACTTACCCTTTTCGCATAAATTGATGGATTTTTCAGCCGATATTCTCTTAAAACAGACATCATAAGTATGACCTGGTTTAGCACAGTAGGTACAATCTTTCTTTTTCTCCTTTATTTGCTCATTAAACTTGGCAATAGCGTTTTGACTGCAGTATCGCGCCCGGTGTCCAATTTTCCCGCAAACAAAACATGTGATACTTTGATCTGTTTTTTGAGCTCCATTTTCTGTTCTTGCTTTTTTGAACGGTATTTGTTCTCGGGTCAACGGTGTAGATTTTCGCTTCCTCATTGTTTTTGCTATGGCGATTAATTCTGGAACAGACTGTGACTTACTATTCAACAAATCAGTGCGAAGTTTCTCGTCCGTAATACTACCAATAACGAATTCAACTGCATCTTGTTCTGTAGGATTTGGTTTTACGATTCTTTTAAACATCCGCCACACGTTTGAGATGTATTCTGGGACGCTCGCGGCTGCATCCACAGAGTAATTTCGAAATTTCAAGATCTCTGAAAAATATCTAGATTCAGGTTCGAAAGTTTGCAGCATATCAGTTTTCATTTCTTCCCAGGTTGTGGTTCTCAATAAACAATCGTCAGCCCATAGTTTTGCTCTTCCTTGTAGGACACCAGCTGCTTTCAGGCGAACCTCATGGTCTTTAAGTTTGTACTCACTTTGAGTTTTGGATATCAATTCAACCCAATCCCTAACATCTGTGCCGTTGTCAGGGTCATATGATGGGAAATAAACATCAGAAATTCGTACTGCGGAAGTTTCGTTGGGTTTTACCATTTTAAGGATATCACTGATGGTTTCGCGATTTTCACTGGATATCTGCGTGAGCATATCGGTCATAGTGTCCCTGAAAGTATTCATCCACAAACTAAAAGTGGACAATCCTGATGATGAAGGTTCTCCCAAAGGGTTTCCCGTATTGCGGTCACTCATGGCGTGGTTGTTGCGTAGTCACTTCTGATAAAAGAGAAAAAGATATATAAGGACACTTTATTAAAACCATGAAATATATTTAAACGTTTATTTTAATAATGACTAAAAATTAAATCGATTGGTGTACCTTTTTTTTCACTTAATTCATGCATTAAATAAAATAAAACCAATAAATTAATCATCAAACACATTAACAGCAAATAATAATTATTAAAGAATTTAATACGAAAAAATGATAAAAAAACAAAAATAAAATAAAATAATAATTTAAAACAAAAATAAAATAAAATAATAATTTAAAACAAAAATAAAATAAAATAATAGTTAAAAACAAAAATAACTAAAATCAAACCCAAAAACTGATTCAGAGTGTGAATTGCTCAACCACACAGGAGCTCCGTTCAGCGTGACGGACGACTCACTTCTGAACCATAGTGAGCGGAGCGCAAGGTATTTAAAGGCGGAACGCCGCATGGTGGGGAGCGCACACGTGTTGTTGTTTGCAGGTGGTACGCGTGGTGATTTACCGTAGCGTGCTTATCACAACTGCGCCGATAAGTATAGTATATTTTAATGTTATAAATGTATATGTGTGTCGTAGGTTTTACAGGAATAAAATTAAGCTATATATATTATAATATTATGTTTTAAAATAAGTTGTCATAATGTTCCTCTAAAAGAGTAGAATGACTTTAGCTAAGATGCATTCAGTATCGCGTGCGTTCCTACTAAAATTATGCGAGTTTCTACACAGGCATGCTTGTTGAAATTTACCGCACATCGTAAAGAGCACTTCAGTTTGCCCATATTGTATAATATTATTATAATACAGTGTAAAAATATTCACTTTACATCACTTTACCCACAGGATATACTTCGACAACAATACAGAAAAATGAAAAAGAAATAAACAGCATAACAGGCGTATTGCTAAAATACTGTCCTTTAGCACATAGCTTGGGTATATGTACCTACAATCTACTACTAAACAATATAATGTATATTGTGAGTAGATAATCTGTTCTGAAATTTGAAATTTGGTCACACATTGTCATACTCAATCTTACCGACGAACCTATTATCAACAAGGTCCTTACAAACACCAAAATCGTGCGTATGTTGATTTCCCCGAAAACCGACTTATCCCAATTGACCTTATGAGACTTTTCTTTAAAATAACTATGTGAACCACAAAAATTGATAATGATCATGACAAACTTAAAACGTGTTTATATTCTCGGGCATGTTTTAAAATCCATACAATACAATAGGTATCTGCACACTACACAGCAGACTGTGAAGCGTGTAATATTGTGACCAGGACAAAAGAACCGTCAAAGTAAAAGGCCACCTACCCATCAAAGGGATTATGTTCTTTATAACATTATTATGGGGTAACCATGTTTAGGTAACCAAAAGTTCGTTATACACAACTTAGAAATTCGTACCAAAAGCGGCTGCAAATTCTCGTATAAGTAAAATAATTTTTCCTCCTGACATAAAACGCAGACATTACGGAAACTCAATGATTTTTAAGGCAGCAAATACAATAGATCTTACAGGTTGCTGTAACATAATGCGTAATAACATAGCACCTAGCTTCAAAATTAAACTCAATAAATTCCTGTGAACTTTCCCGAGCTATGTACTCCGCGCATCGTGGCACTTAGCCTCATGAAAACTTGATGTAAATTTCTCAAACGATGTCTCGCTTTGTGCTCAAGCAAAGGCAGCGTTGCCGGATTTAGTGTTATCTTACGTGCAACGTTACTTGTTATGTTCAACATTGTGGTTGCAGGTGCAGCATAATGACAAAATTTCTTTGAAATCTCCAGTCCGTGGGACGCTAGTGAGTCGTTTACTGAAGTTGGAAGAAAGTAAAAGACATTCAAGGCAGGTTTTACAGAAGATGGTGCAAGATTAATATGGTATTCTATCGTGTGGGTTGTGAGGTGAATTATCAACCTCATCAACCTTGGTGTGAGGGTCATTTTTGAGCCGCCAGAGGCCATTGACATGGCTCATTTAACGATTACTCATTTACAAGAAGAATATGGTATATTTTTTGTATCCTTAGATACGAATGGATGATAATAAAATAACATTATTTTTAGTAAATAGACCTTTACTTGTTATAATATGAGTTTTTTGGACATAAGTCTCGAATAATTGACAATAAAAAATCGAACTAAGCAGGGCCTGTAAATTATATTCGTTACTTTTGTAGCTAAAGATAACCATTCATAACCAATGGGTGAAATCTGATTGGATTCAAATCTTAAAACAGTTTTCAATAACCAACTTATAACTGTAAACAACCGATGCATGATTCTTACAAGTCCAGTAAAAATATAACATTCTCACAGAATTATAATTTTAAAATATCAAACGTCAACGCAAGGCCGCAACTCGGATACGAACAGCGCGTGGTTGTAAAGTTGCTAAGAACACCAAGAGATTCAGCGCTCTGCTATCAGATGGCGTTGTACAGAATAATAATGTTTTACTAAACTATGTGGGCGTTTTGTTTTGAACAAGCAAAATTTTACTGTTGTTCATGGGTACATAGGTGAATATTTTATGAGGTCTATAAATGTGTTTTATTTGCAACATTTGTATAAAAATGTTTATGGATTTTGAATGCTCTGATTGAGACATAGTCTGCAAAAGCAGTGGTATCTTATAAATACTTGATAAAACGCGTAATTATTAAAGAGAAACATTATACTTTCGTACTATCTGCCTCGCCTAAATGAAGACAAAAAAAAGCAACAGATTTTATAACACAAAAAAGTCGAACATTATGATAATAATCAATACAAATTAACATCTAATACAAGTAGGCTTTGAAATGGACTACTCTGGGCGCTATCTCACTCTCTTCATACAATACTAGCTTTTGCCCGCGACTGCGTCCGCGTGGGGGATAAAAGAGAGAATTTTGTGTGTGTGGGAGAAAGGTTAAAAAATGCTTAATTTTATTATTTTTAAATGAGGTATATGTAGCTCAGTTAAATAATGAATTGTCATAAATTTTATTTAGATTATTAGTTTATGTTAACGATGGCGTGATGATCTCGACGGTTATCGAAAAGACTGGATAGAGCTCGCACAGAACCGGGATACTTGGAAATACATGGGGGAGGCCTTTGCTCAGCAGTGGGGGTCATACAGGCTAATAATAATAATAGTTTATGTTATGCATGCGGGGCGGACAGCAAGAGAAAACCACTGCCTTATTGTTCCAAAAAAAAGTAGTATTGAAGCTAATTTGAGCCATTGGGCAATGGTTGGCAGAAAATACATAGTGAATTCCAATGAATGATGATTGTCTAACATCATAGGGGCCAATCCTTCGGTCTTCGATTACAATTATCCTGCGATATTGACTTACTATTGGTCTCATCGGTCAGATAAACGTCATGACCTGTTAACCTAATGCTTAGTGGTTTGCAGGTAACCTAATAGAATCCTAGGTCAGGGATTAGACGTTGTGTACTTAAGTGATCAGTATTCACTGTGAGGTTTAATACTAGACGATGAATATAAAAATCAACACATTAAAATCTACCTATCTAAGTAAGATGAGTAAAAGTCTTCTTTTTCTATCGTGTAGGTTACCAAGAGGTGGATTACCAACCTCAACAACCCACCAGAGTTTTCATCGAGCCGCCAAAGGCTCTGACATGGCTCATATAACGACCACGTACATGCATCAGTAAGGAGTACCTTCCGAAGCATGGATCATCTTACTTTTGGACAATCAGGTGATCATGATGTCCTAACCAAATTAGGCATCACAAGGTGATTTTTGTGGTATGTCCCCACCGGTATTTGAGCCCGGGACATCTGAATCGCGAGCCAAACCCTCAACCACTAGATCACAGAGGCCGTGTATGGGTAAAAGTGAAAAAGTGTTACTTGAATGAAAAAAATAAAATATGTTGCAAACTCAATCCATACTAAACTCAAAGAGAACCAGCAATAGTTTAAGAGCAACATACAGTTGAAACCAAACAACAAAAACATACATTAAAAGTTTTTAAAATAAAGATATTTGCGAGTTCTTTCTAAACCTAAGCTTCCCATATTCTCAACTTAGCCGTAAGACTTCGGAGTGAGAAACAACAAAGTTGAAATTGTAAATCATAGTCTAAGCAAAACGAACACGAAAATCCTTTTTACAACATCCACAAGCTGAGAAGTAGTGGTTTATATCCTTTAAATTCACTATATAGAATATCCTCGGCTTCAAAACGTTATACGACATGCCTTATACCAGTACACAGGCTAGAGCCACTCAAAAGAAGGAATTCTGAAAGGTTCCGTCGCAAGAAATAAATCACAGATTTTGCAACCAACGGGAAATATGCCTTAAGTAGAAACATAAATGTATCCAATGTTATTGATTAATCTTGAAAATTACAGTTTCACATCGTACAACTCAAAAGTTAGAACATACCTACCTACTACGAGGCACAAAGAAATAAGTAGAAACTGGTTTGCTTAAAATTTATACTTAAAATTTAAAATTTATACATAATGGTTTCCTGAAAAACTTCGAAATCTTTTACACCTTAAGGGCTTACTTGTTTAGGGGTACCTACTATTTTAATAAAAATACGTCATTTTGACTTGTACGGTCACGAGCATTGATAATAATATGTATACACTGTGGTACCATGTCACATTAACTTTTTTGACAAATTGAACTGTAAGTCTCACTAAATGTCAAATATGTTAGTGCGACAGAGTCCTAAAGTGGGTACATTATATTGCTCATGACTGTACTCAATTTACTGCTTCACTGCCACAAACAAAGAAAATATTACTGCTTCACCATGCCGCTACATTGCAAGTTGAAGATCCTGTTCTTGAAATCTAGAGAGCATTCCTCTCGATGTATTTTATCATAGAACAATGACAATTTATAATTGGTACTTACAAAATTACTTGTGGACCAAGTCGACGTCTCAAGTAACGCTGGATATAAGATCTAAAATAATAGATAGACATTTAATTTAATGTTTATTACCATTACAGACGGCCTGACCTATATTGACCTGTATTGCATTGGGCTGGTTTTCTCTTCGCAGGTTGGAAGGTCAGACAGGCAGTCGCTTCTGTAAAAATCCGGACCTGTCAAATCTTCAGGTTTGGCAAGCGGACCACGTGAAAACGGGATGAAGATGATGTCCATTACAGACGGCAATACGTTGGTCTAACAGAAAGCTCGGTGAGGTGTAAGTACTTAGTTCATTTTGCGATGGAAGTACTTTGACTACCCCAATTGGGATATATTCGTGAGCTATGTTATGTTGTTATAGTAGTAGTACTTAGTTTTTGGATAACTAGGTAAAAATGAGTAGTTTTCATGAACATTCGTTATCTATCACCTGTCACTTATCACAACATAATTCAATAAACAGAAATCATTCAGCGCATTTCAGCTCCAGATACCACAACCTCAGATGCATGCAAAGCTAATTACCGTACAAACAATCGACAATCAAACGCATATCGAAAACAGCTGACCAACCCTTTCTCTAATTAAATTCCCCACATTGACCGCAGAGCGATTCCGTTTTAAGCCTACCGAACTCCAATATATAATGACAATTCGTATTGTCGTATATTGCAATATTGTGGGATTTGCGCTCTTGAGTCTGGATCGGCCGTGATCTAGTCTGAGCCTCCGTCACTTATGAGCTTTGGTCGCCTATGAGTTATTGCTTTTGGCTTTGTGACAATGGAATATGGTGAGGACGAGTAGATGTACTTTTTGGTCAGGACTTGGACATTGTCAGTGATTGTCACAGAGATACTAAAAGCATTGTGCTGTTTGAAAATTAGGTATCAACGTGAATGCTACTACATTAGCATACCTTCTATTCGATACACACAAACAAACTGTCACTCAACGCACATCAACAAAAGACCACAATTGATAATATAGGGTGTTAGTGACATCGTAACGAAAACTTTGAGGGATGATTCAGGCAATGATTCTGAGTTAATATCAAGTAGAGTTTTCCGTCGCAAATTTATGGAACTGAAAATAATTTAAAAATCACGAAAATTTTCATGAAATTACCCGTACCTACTTGTATGACTATCTGTATGTACTTGCACGGGGTGTTAGTGACACTGTAACGAATATTGAGAGGGATGATTCAGTTCATTATTCCGAGTTAATATCAAGTGTTATTTTCCACCGCAAAAGTAAAGAATTAAAAATATTAAAAAAAACTAAAAAAAAAAAAATCAATTTTGCGACGGAAAACTCGACTTGATATTACTCGACTCAGAATCATGGTTTGAATCATCCCCCTTAGTATTCGTTACTTTTTCCACTAACACCCTGTTTATTTATAAACCTTTCTATTATGCTGACAAATCACTAGTTAGTCGTCCAGATCCTCTATAACCAGACACATTATGATAAACTAGACAAAACATAAATCGCACTTCTGTAGACAGTGTTTAGTAAACAGTGATGATAAATTTTGATACAAAACGGGATTCTGTTTACATTCTTGGTCACAGGTGGGTTAAGCGTCTAGACATCACGTTATTATCGCTCCAAGCTCAAGTCAGTTGGTGTTCAGTTCGTAGACATGAGACTTGTCTGTGAATAAAATATGCTTACATAAGTCTAGTTGAATATGAACGAAAGATTTGCCTATTATCATTACTATCATCGTCAACCCATTAACGTCCCCACTGCACGGGGCACGGGCCTTCCCTATGGATGGATAGGGAGATCGGGCCTTAACCTCTCATATGCCGAGATACCAGACACAATAGATTTTACATTGTGTCTGGTCGAGATCCGCGTTCCGGCGTTTAAGGGGTTAAACCATCACGCGGGCCCAGTGCGGATTGATGGTTATTAACGACTGCTAATGCGGCCGGGACCAACGGCTTAACTTTTTTTTGTGGTCACTCATCCTATAACCGGCCCTTGCGAAAGTTGCTTAACTTCAACAATCGCAGACCGAGCGCGTTAACCGCTGCGGCACCGAGCTCCTCAAGCCTATTATACTCACATATATTATAGAAAAGATACTCACACTTTTTAAATCTTTTTCATCCTAAATTAAGGTTCGTATTTAAGCAGACAAGGTGCCAACACTGAAGTTTACTCGCATTTTAGCGAAATTTATTCTCCATTTCACTTGTAAACTGTTTCTCACATAAAACTAAGTCGATTAACGACTCAAACGAAAATGTTTCCGAAGATATAAACCGGGGCTTAAAAGTAAATAAAAGACAAATTCAGAAGGAACTTTCTTCATAAAACTGGTACGGTGTAAGTTTTTGGATTACCAAAGTCCCTGGAATTATCCGATGTAATTTGATGATGGCCTCAGGGAACTAAAGTCCTTTACAAGGTACTGCCAATCATGCTCAAACAAGTACTTTTTGGGTTTCACGCGAAATTGGATATGTAAGAAGTTGGAAATAGACTTTCGTATGAGTACCCACGTAAATAGATTGGGGTAGTAACTTTGTGATACTTGTGTGAACTTTTAATGAACAAGGAGATCTTATTTTCACTCTTTACAGGAAAAGGACAACTCTACTGATAGAGTAACGTTCTTACCTCTACGGTTGTTCGTTGGGAAGTCTATGCTGTGTCCATCAGGGGGACTCGTGTATGCCTACGTTGCTGCTACGCTTCTTAGACAAGCTGCAATCATGCAACAACTTGTAGCATTTACAAAAATACTAAAAGTAACCTAGACCATGCCATAAATTTCTAGAAAATTAAGTTAATGTTATTGCACAATATTATTGAGAAGTGGAAGAACGGAAGAGAGGCCTTTGCCCTGCTGTGGGACATTGCGGGATACTAATAATAATAATAATATTGCACCGCCCCTATTTACTCACTGAGGTTGTTTGGAAGAAATTTATATTTAGCAATAAGACCTGTTGTACTTCTTTTGTTACATTTGTAATTGTTATTTTTTTTGTGTGTTTGTGCAATGAAGACTTTCACAGATTCTATTGAGTTGCCACCTGTATCATTTGAATTATTATTTTTTCAGCTTTAGCTCACCCGACATTTATCTGATTTCAACGCCCTTTTACGACTGCCAGTGCAGAGTCATCGCAGATGAAAGATATCTCATGACCTTATAATTGAATGTAAGTATTCAATAAATAATGAAGTAATTCGTAGACTCAGTTTTATGACTGCCTATCTTAAAACTCATTTCGTATTGTGCAGTTCTCATTAACACGGTTGGCTCGACCATTAAAAAAAAAATAAAGACTAATATTGTCCAAATGTTAGTACATACATAGTACATACTTAGCAATAAGGCCGCCTATTGTACTAATTCTATTTCTCTTTTGTTTTGTATTTTGTTTTTTCCTGTTTGTGCAATAAAGTATTTGTTATGTTATGTTATGTTATACATAAACAACCTATATATACGTCCCACAGCTGGGCACAAGCCTCTCCTCAATAAACCGGAGGGGGTATGGAGCATACTCCACCACGCTGCTCCAATGCGGGTTGGTGGAGGTGTTTTACGGCTAATAGTCGGGACCAACAACTTAACGTGCCCTTCGAAGCACGGAATCATCTTACTTTTTCGGACAATCAGATGATTCAAGCCTGAAAAGGCCTTACCAAACAAAGGACAGTCTCAGACATAGTGATTTCGACATGTCCCCATCGGAAATCGAACCCGGACCTCCAGATCGTGAAGCTAACGCTCTAACCACTAGACCACGGAGGCTGTTTTAGATTTATTCACAATTAGTATCTATGTTAGTAAGAATTAAGTAGATAGCCACCAGATACCACCTATCACGTTGGTCTAACTGAGTAGACTACTTAGTTTTTCTTGCGATGGATGTACCTCTGATTACCTCAACTGAGATAAAGTTGTGAGCACATGTTATGATACGTACTTTTAATCAAATGCTTTTAACCTTTGTGTATGTATATACATAAACTAACGCTTGTTTCCCACCGGAGTAAGCAGAGACTATGGAATACCATTTGCTTCGATCCTGACACACTTCTCTTGCTTCCTCCACATTCATCAATCGTTTCATACACGCACGCCGGTTCAGAGTAGATCGTACTGAACCTTTTCTAAGGGCATTTCCAATTTTACTATTTAAATATACACTCTATATTATGAAAATAGTCGATAAAATAAAAAAAATGTATACTCATAATTTTGACAACTCAACTATTATACGGGGTATAAGTGACATCGAAAATTCTACTTGATATCAACTCAGAATCATAGTCTGAATCATACCTCAGACCAAGTTTTCGTAATGGTGTAAGTAACACTCTGTATAATACTCGTATTATTTAAATTTAATTCTAACATTAACTCCGGAAAATCTATGTTACGAAAAATTCTCACAATCAAAAATTATATCACCACTTTCATTTTCAACTTTCCATCTCATAATAAAAAAGATGGATCTGGCATCCCTGTTACACGGTTCTCTATTGTATTCCCTAAAATTTCTTATCCTACTTTTTATTTTCCTTCACATTTTAGTCCTAAGTATCGAATGTCCTAATGATCCTAGTCCAATTTTGTTATCTCCTAGTGTTCATTGCCCTATTTTTTTTCATCCTAATGATGGTAAGCCCTAATGTCCATAGTTACAATCGTTTATATTCCTAAAATGTATAGTCCTAAATAAAATGTGAAGGAAAATAAAAAGTAGGATAAGAAATTTTAGGGAATACAATAGAGAACCTTCACCGCCGCCTCTCGGCCCTTCGGGCCTCGATGGTCACAACTAACCAAAATATGTCAAATAGATCATATAGGGAATGAAAAATTCGGAATTTCAAACTTTAGGGACATTAATATTAGAACTAAAGAATATTAGGACAAGTATTACGGTAGGATAATCAATATTTAGGATGATCGAACATTAGTACAATTAAATGTTAGGAAAATGATGTTCGGAAAATCGACTTTAGGACTATAAACATTAGGAAATACAACAGGCCCCCCTGTTACACAACCTTTCCATATAAGCGATTCGGACACATCGGTTCATACATACATCGCCAATGGCGTGGCGTTATCGTGACAATATGCATAATGGCCTTCCGTGGTACGATGTGTTTGCAGATTTATTGTTCTATCCGGGGGAAATGAGACCTGGGGCTACCTAGCCCCGTTGTGTTACTATGCTAATCTAGAATTACCACACTGGATATGAGATGTACTAACTCTTCCCTGTTGTCTACAAAATAGGAGGTTGGGATTTATATAAAATATAATTATGTGGGATGTATAAATGTATATACATATACAATGCATAGGTATACGGTCACGAGCATTAATATGTATACACTTTGGTACCATGTCACATTAACTTTTTTGACAAATTGACATGTAAGTGTCACTAAATGTCAAATATGTTAGTGCGACAGAGTCCTAAAGTGAGTACATTATATTGCTCATGACTGTACATACCCAGGGTGGTAATTCTAGATAAGCATAGTAACACAACGGGGTTTTTACCTAAAAGAGTAAGATAATATAAGGAGAACGAGTAACAGAGAGACAGGTAAGTGAGACAGAGATGCAAGATACGTGTGTGAAAGTGAAAAGGAATGAGTGTAAAGTGAACAGAGTGGAAGAACGAGATGTATGTAAAAAGAGAGGAACAGAAGGGATATTACACTGATAAGTACTTTATATTTCCTCTCTTTTGTACCCCGTATCTACGTGCCCCATATCTCTTTCAGGCCATTTTCCGTTCATATATTATTTATATAAGTAGTGTTTGAGTACAAACAACGATAATTTTATCTACACCCTCTCGGTTAGTAAACATTTTTATCGTGAATATTAAAAGCGCCCTGAGTGCTCTCTTGCTAAAATTTATAGCCAATTTCTTGACGTTACTCTTTGAATTATTGCTTGGAGACGACAAAAGTTATGTTGCTATTTCGTGTGCAAATTGAAATTTTGACGTCGAAAATATTTAATATTGCTCTACAGAAAATTTTACTCTTCTATTGATCTCAAACTAAATACTTAAACTCTCTATATTGTCCTTATTACTTTATATAAGAGATGAAAATGATAATAATTATATTCATTCTACGACCGGAGTAAGCAGAGACTATGGAATTTCGTTTGCTTCGATCCAGATATAGGTACTTCTCTTTCCTCCCTATGGCAAATTGGCATAAGTTTATGTATCTATGACATGCAAGTAACGGAAATTAAATCGGTGTAGAATATAATATATGTATTTTCGTTTTCCTGGTTATGTACGGCGACGAGTACAAATATGTAAACACTTTGAAACCATGTCACATTAACTTTTGTGACAAATTAAATCGTAGGTCTCATCAAATGTTAAATATGATAGGGCGACAGAGTTCTAAAGCGGGTACATGATATTGCTCATGACTGTACGGAGCTAAATGTAAGGTAAAATCGAGTAATCTTCATAACCAAAATCACAGCAATGAATCAAAACACCTCACAGATGAAAATGAGCACGGGACTATGGAACGATAAAGCTTGTAAAATGGTGTAAACATCAGGCTAATTTCTCTGGCATCTGACGGTGAATATAAAAAGCTGGCCGTTACCGCCCGTGGCGGGGATATCGTTTGTCATACAATTACCTCGCTTGCAACCTTGTTAGCTGAATTGCCAAGGAGAATCACACTATGGAAGAGAGATTTGTTTCAGACCTCGATAAGCGCCATCTATGTAATATTTAAAGAACTAGTTGAACCGCCACAGCATGTATCATGATTTGACAATTTGTATGATCTCTTTAACCCTTCCCGGGTTATAGATATACAGGGTGTTAGTGACATCGTAACGAATACTCAGAGGGATTATTAGCGAGCGAAATGAAAGATGACCAACTCAGTATTAATGTATAATAAAGAGTAAAAGATCACAAAATTATAATAATGTAAAAAACCTAACTTACACCCCCGTTGCTAAGCGCCATATAATCAACAATACCTAGGCAACGGGGGTTGCCAGATCTGACGCCAACATCTCTCCCCCCTGGTAAGAACCGAAGGTCTTACCAAGCTATGGCGTCAAATCCAGCTTAGCCAGTTTGCGCGCAGGTCGCCTAAGGACCCCTGCGCTGGTCCTTACTTCCGCTACTCGCACGACGCCGTCTTTGCCAGGGAACACCCGCACAACCCTGCCGCGAGGCCAAACCCCGCGGGGCAAATTTCCGTCACAAATCATCACCAAATCCCCGACGTGTAAATTAGAAAAGGCGTTAGATGGACCTCGCGGCAAAAGATTGGGCAGGTATTCCTTTACCCAGCGCGCCCAAAACTCATCAGCGAGACGAATAGCCTTCTTCCACGCTTGCCTGCTGATCAGATCGTCATTTGAAGACTCCGGAGTGGGCAAAGAGGCAAACGACCTCAACAGGAAGTGGTTCGGCGTCAGGGCTGGGTCATCTTCATTGGCGACCGGTACGTGGGTCAGAGGCCTGGAGTTAACGATATTTTCAATCTCAGCTAAAAGAGTTACCAGGATCTCCTCTCTGGGAGCCTTTTCTCGCAGAACAACCGAAAGGCCTCTTTTCACGCTTCTCACTAAACGCTCCCAGGCCCCTCCCATTGACGGAGCTGAAGGAGGAATAAACTGCCACTCGATGTTGTGAGACGCAGCAAAGTTCATAACGTGAGAGTGGTCAACTGCGGCCCAAGCTTCTCTCAAAATACGGTTTGCACCAACAAAGGCCGTCCCATTGTCTGACAGGATCTTAACGGGGCATCCACGGCGAGCAATAAATCTTCGAAGAGCCATTATAGCGCTGTCTGCAGTTAAACTTCCCACCACTTCGAGGTGAATCGCCCTTGTCACCAGACACGTGAACAACGCCACATAACGCTTTTCTCGGGACCTCTTCACCGTTACTTCGAGCGGACCGAGATAATCAAGTCCAACGAACGAGAACGGCGGGCGATGGTGCTGAAGCCTCTCTGAAGGTAGATCGCCGGTGGGCGGAAGCACAGGTTGAGCCCTCTTGATACGGCAGAACTGACACCTAGAAGCGACAAATCGAACAGTGGGCCGCAGGTGAAGGATGGCATACTTCTGGCGTAAATTGTTAACCACAGTCTCGTTGTTGCCATGCAAAGCTTTGACGTGATAGTCAGAAATTAAAAGGCGTACCGTTGGGTGTCGACCATCTAATATTATTGGCTTGGTAACTTCTGATGAGACTTCAGTGACTGCACTAATCCTGCCATAAGCTCTGAGAAATCCAACATCATCCAGCCGGGGGCCAATCTTGTGTAAGCGGCTTTTCTTAGAAACAAACTTTCCCGATTTAATGCAAGCAAGTTCTTCCGTGAAGGCGTCTCGCTGAGTCTGCTTGAGCAGAAACTCTTCTGCGTCTCTGACATCTCGTGCGAGCAGCGGGCGTATACCTCTACATAAAGAACTCCCCGAACGCGCCTCTTTGTCCTTCAATAACCGCGTGAATTGAATAACCCGTGCGGTTACACGCAGTAGTCGTTGCCAAGTAGAAAAATGTTCTGCGGACAAAATAACATAATAAACATCGGGGCTTTTTTCGCGAGGTCGCAGTTCATAGATCACCTCAGAAGAGGAAAGTTGGGATGGAGCAAAAATTTATATGCTCGGGGTATAACAAAGGCATTAACTGACTTAATGTCACGGTACCACTCTTCCCACTGAATACGCTCGGAAGATGGAAAAGAAACATCCCATGAGCTCACCATCCGCCACGTTCTTTGAAATAAAATCTTTCCTATTGTGACTTTAGGTTGCAGAAGTCCTAAAGGATCATAAATCCGCATAAGATCTCTAAGAACTTGACGTTTAGTGAACTTGGAAGGTAAAGGTATATTGACATCAACTTTAAAGCTAAAAGTGTCCTCTTGGGGGTTCCAATGCATACCCAAGACGCGTACATCAGGCTTAGAAACGCCTAAATTGAGGTCGACATTACCAGTGCCCTCTTTCCAAAGATGAGACGGAATGTGTTTAAGACACTCAGTATCATTGGACACCCAGGATCGCATCTCGAAGCCACACTGAGCATGAACATGAAGGATGTCAGCTGCGAGACGTGCAGCCTCTTCTGGACTATCCACCGAGCCTAAGAAATCGTCCATATAATGATCTTGGATAATCGACCTTGTGGCCTCGGGATATTGATCCTGGAAGTCTTTTGCATTCCTGTTTTTAATATAAATAGCAGTGAAGGGAGAAGCTGATGCACCAAATATTAAAGACGTCATATGAAATTCCTTCAGCTGACCCTCTGGGGAGAGCCAAATATAGCGTTGACAATCCCGATCTTCCTCCCTGATTTTAATTTGAGGAAACATCTCCCTTATATCCCCGTTTAAGGCGATTTGACCCTCGCGAAATCGCATTAGGATACCTAACAAGGATTGAAGAAGATCTGTACCAGGAAGTATGAGAGTATTCAAACTGACACCCGATGACTTCGCCGATGCATCGTGTACTATACGCAACTTTCCTGGTTTGTTGGGATTTGTTACCCCGAAATGCGGTAAATACCAACGGCGTGAAGATGAACTTGGACTATTATGACTGTCAAGACATTCTTCGGCATAACCCTTCTCCACATAAGCCTCAATATTAACCTTGTATAGACGCGCGTACTCCTCATCCTTGTTTAGTTTCCTCTGTAAACTTTGAAATCTAGACAAGGCAAGGTGATAGCTGTCCGGAATATGAGGTTCATCTTCTCGCCACGGTAGACCGACTTCAAACCTCCCATCATCTAAACGACGAGTCGTTTTATTTAAAATATCTAAAGCTCTTTGATCTTCCCTACTAACTTTTTCATCGAGTTTAATACCAATAGAGTCCAGCCGATAGTAATCTTTAATAAGACTCTCCAATTCAATGTCAGAAGAGCTGGCAGCACTAAGATGATTAATAGAATTTCCATAGAAAGAACTTCGAGGAAGGTTACCAAATAAAACCCAGCCAAGGGCGGTGCGAATAGCTGCCGGCTGCGGCGCGGTGCCTACTCTATTCTCCCTAGATAGCAATAGATGCCAATCGGAAGTACCTATTAATGCTTTAGGCGTAGCCATGTCAAACACTAACTCGGCAGCGATGTCTAAAAGGTGCGGAAAGCGAGTATCCTTCACCGTGACCTCTTGCGGTCTAAGTTTTAAATGAGGAATAGCGCGAGCTTTGCGGACGGTGTAACTTTCATTACAATATCTACCGCGTATTTCGAAATCTACAAACTTAACAGGGATATTATCGCTCGTTCCTGTTATGGTTTCAATACACATATTTTCTTCAGTTCCAGAAACACCTAGCTTATTAGCTAACTCCGCATCGAGAAGGGTAACTGTGGACCCGTCGTCCAAAAGAGCAAATGTCTCTACTTCGCCCTTAGGGCCAGAAAGTATCACAGGCAATACTTTCAAAAGCACAGAAAAATCATTGCCGGACGCGCATGAATACGAAGTACTAGTGGTATTATTTTCTGAGTGTGATAGAACCTCATTAGTATGCATAAAACCTTGTTTACTATTTCCCGGTTTGATTTCTTTTTTAGTGCTGTCACTAATGACATGAGTTGACGTTGCTATGGGAATGACAGAAGACGTGACATTGTTGACAATGGGATGAAATGGAAATTGCGAATTATCCGAATGAATGATTTTATTATGTAACTGTTTACAACCATTGATGCCACATGGCTTCGCCTTGCAGAACTTATAGTTGTGCTTGCCTTTACGTAAACATTTGACACAAAGTTTGTTCTCGCGGACCCAAGCTATGCGATCACAAATGTTCAAAGCCACAAACTCCGGGCAACATTTAATATTATGACCACTAACTGAGCAATACAGGCACGGCGAAGACATGTTAACATCTGTTAACGGTTGTTCTACGGATGATGAGACGACATGATGAGCTGATGCGGTGTGAAATGGACGAGGGTTACGCTGCGAAAATCCAGGCGATTGCGGCCCCGGCGACCTGAGTTTGTCGCCGTGAGGGGGCGCGTTAAACACTTCGCAGACGCCGAAGTTGGCTTGCTTATCCGCCTCCACTTCGAGGAAGCGCGCGAAGACGTCAATCTGCGGCTGGCCTGAGACGCAGTGCTCTGCAGCGTAGTCACACCACTTGTTTTGCAGCAACGGATTCAATTTTGACACTAAAATGTGAATAAGTTCAGGTGAATGTAAATAAGGTGATTCGCCTAATAAATTGACTATACTAACACAGTTTTTTACTCTGCTAGCAAAAATAGCCAACGAGTGGGAATTCCCAACTTTAGGCAAGCTTCTTATTGAAGCTAGTTCGTTAAGAACAATCTGCTTGGGGCGTGCAAATCGTGACTCTAACGAGCGCATGATAGACTCGGGGTCAGTAGAACATAGCAATAGAGAAAGAACAGATTCTTTAGCCTCTCCACTCAAAGCGTTACGTAGCCTAGCTATGTTCTCGTTCGCACTGAAACTAGCCTTAGTATCGTCGAATGTACGCTTGAATAATAGCCATTCAGACATATTTCCACTAAATGAAGATAGCTGAACCTTACACTCGGACCTTTGACTAGGCTTAGCTAAAGAAACGATGGCGTTAGTAAGTTTCTCAATGTCACTTACCGGGGATGTGGCATTATTACCGTAACGTTGGGGCTGAAGGTGCAGATCATCCTTGTGTAGCTGGCATGGTAAGAAAACTGGTGCGTCAACAGCAACAGTCTCCGGTGAACCCTGCGTGGCTTCGCGCACGTGCTCCATGGCTGGGGCAGCGTGCACTATAGGTGTACCCACGCTCTGTCCACACGGAAAACTCCCCAAGGGAGCCGCCGTACCAACTGTGATCGATGCTGCTCCTGCAAAATCACTACTCGCAATCCAGTCAGCAGTGTGACTGCTTCTGGCGCTCATCACCTCCTCCGCCTCAAGCGCCGCGACTGTCGCCTCATAGGAGGCTTCCACGGCCTCGCGCTCGGCTGCAGCGACTGCGGCTGCGGCGGCTGCTTCATTCTTTGCGATGTCCGCGAGCCGTTGCTTGCGAACTGCTTCAGCAGCTTTGACGCGAGCGGCCGTTGAGGCGCTCGACGCGGACGAGTTCGAGTGTGTTTTACTCGCTTTGCTACCCCCCAACACTTTACTGGTTTGCGATCTCGTCATCATTTTCGTAAGAAATTTACGATACGAAAAAATTTTGAATTTTGAAAAGAAACTGGTTTATAATTAAATTGACTCGAAGGACCACGATATTAGCGAGCGAAATGAAAGATGACCAACTCAGTATTAATGTATAATAAAGAGTAAAAGATCACAAAATTATAATAATGTAAAAAACCTAACTTACACCCCCGTTGCTAAGCGCCATATAATCAACAATACCTAGGCAACGGGGGTTGCCAGATCTGACGCCAACAGGGATGATTCAGACCATGATTCTGAGTTAATATCACGCGGAATTTTCCGTCGCAAAATTCATGTTATTTTTTTAGTTTTTTAAAATTATTTTCAATTCTATACTTTTGCGATGGAAAATTCCACTTGATATTAACTCAGAATAATCAGCTGAATCATCCCTCTCAGTATTCGTTACGATGTCACTTACACCCCATACAAGTACATACAGTAGCCATACAAGTAGGTATGGGTGTTAGTGACACTGTAACGAATACTGAAGGGGATGATTCAGACCATGATTCTGAGACGATATCAAGTGGAATTTCCTATCGGAGAAGTCATGAAAATTTTAGACCTTTTTTAAATTATTTTCCGTTCCATACTTTTACGACGGAAAATTCCACTTGATATCAACTCAGAATCATGGCCTGAATCATCCCTCAAAGTTTTCGTTACGATGTCACTAACACCCTGTATAATGGCCCCGATTCCTGCAGACACCTAAATTTATTTTAAGTTATAACCTTCATTTTTGATACTAATAAATGATAATTATTGTCAACACTTAATTTTAAAACGAACGAACAACCCGGGTGTATCATATACAGGGTGTTAGGGACATCGTAACGAAAAAAAAAATGGAACGCCTATTTGATTGTACTAAAAACGATGGTGGGTGTTTTTCTTGTCGCAAATGTTTAATTAAGATTTTGAATTTTTACTGTGCCGCAATGTAAGTCGAACAACGCGGCACACAGACGTTAAACCTACGCACGGCTACGTTACGCGTGCGTGCGTGATACGATGTTGTATCTAGGTAGGAGTTTTCATTCTCTTGTATTTAGATGCTTAGTGGTGCAACGTTTAAAAATGTTGAGTTTGTTGAAGTAGAACACCTACTGCCACGATTTTTCACGCACGGTACCTACCTACCAGTTATTAAAACGTTCCTAACTTATTAACAATAAAAACCCTACTCTTGCCTTACCTTAATTGTTATTCCTTCGGATGAAGTACCTAGGTAGGTACCCTAGAACATGTCACGTCACGTAGGTATGCAACATCGCGTTTCCTCCGCGGTAGGTAGGTATCACACGCACTCACAAACACAACACCTTGCTCTTTAAATAAACATCAACAATCTTCCATACTTTTGTGCAGTAAATGGTCTATGATCTATCATCATAGTCGACACTACTCATTTACAGAATAAAACAAACACAAAACACTCACAAACACGAAAAAAATATCCTCGAAAAACATCACGCGATTCGGGTCAAGCTTAGTATTCGACTGAGCGGAAGCGCGCGGCGGCGTTAGCGCAAAGCATCAAAGGCGCGCCGACGACGCGCCGGCCGCGGCCGAGTCGAGCCGACGACTAGACAGAGAGAGAGAAGTATGTTTATGGTGCAAGTGACAGAGAAAGAAATAGTATCTGTTCGTATGCCTACTTTATTGGCGAGCGTTGCCCTTGACCCGTGCGCCGGCTATTCACCTGCGCATAGCTGAAGTTGTAGATACGTTGTTATTATTATTATTGATGACATTGATAAAATTTAATAATTAGTAATTTTTATTTGTTTATTTTAAATGTGCGTTCTATGCAGCTTAAAACACAATATGGGACTGAAAAAAATCTAATTTTTTTATGAATTTTGCGACAGGAAACTTCACTTGATACCTATCAACTCAAAGAAATACCTAGTATCTGTTCGTAATGCCTACTTTATTGGCGCGCGTTGCCCTTGATCCGTGAGGCTATTCACGTCCGAGTATCCATCAAGACAGATCAAACAAGCCCTAACTCGGAGGTCTTGCGTCCCAGGATCCTTTAATTATGTCTTAGAACCTTCTTGGCCTATGTGGTTGAGCGATGGGATGCGGAGGGTCCGGGTTCGTATTCCGGTGGGGACATATCACAAAAATCTGTTTATAAGGCCTTTGGTTGGGACGTTACAGGCTGATCGCCTGATTGTCCGAAAGTAAAATGATCCGTGCTTCGGAAGGTACGTTAAGTCGTTGCTCCCGTCTACTAGGTACTTATGTAAGCATGTAGCCGTTACATGAATATTGTACACAGAACAGGATAGGTTTAATTAGTTCTTTACTGATGATTTAACAATGAGATTTAAAACCACGAATAACTTAGTACCTCGGTACGGTACCAACATGTAACAAGAAAAATAAGATCACTCCTCTCGGACAATTTTTTTCTTTGAACATGCCGACATTGCCTACGCGGCGGAGTTGCCGAACTATCGATAGGTAGATTATCAATTGTTGAACTTGAAAATTGTCTAAACTATCGAAAGTAGTGATAGTACATTTAGATCGATACTAGCGATAGTACCGATAGGTCGTGCTTTGTAACAATAATGGGTATTGATCTAAAAGATCTATCGATAGGTACCTACTATTGGTTTTTTTTTAACTAGGTATCGATAGAATATCGATAGGCAACACTCTGGCGGAGTGTCCGTCCAATTCTAGACGCGATCTCGCTCGATTTTTGTGTAGCGAGGTTTTGCGTAGGTACTTACGAACTAAGTTGGTGGATGGTTGACATAGTAGGTAACTAATTATCTAATCTGTGGTGGTTGTGTTAGTTGGTTGTTAGTTATTCTAATGACAACAAAGAATACAATTATTTACTGTTTCAACTGTTTTAGGTAGATAATGGCCCCGATTCCTATGAGTAAATGAATGAATAACCCGGTCGAATCAAAAAGGTATCTCGCTGGTATGCAAACCGTTTGACGTGTGCTGTCAACTTAATTCTGTCGGTTGTTTTAGATTTCTGCTTAAAATTGACGTGTATTCCATAAATTTTATGCCTGTTGATTATCCGTCCATTTAAGAATAAGAATAAAATAAATTTATAATTTACGATAGACAGAGAAAGAAATAGGATCGGTTCGTAGTGCCTACTTTGTAGGCCGCGCCGCCGCCGCGCCGCCGCCGCCGCCGCCGCCGCCGGCGTGCGGCGCGGGGCGCGCGGAGCGGGGCGTGCGGAGCGGGGCTCGGGCGCACGGTGCGTGTGGCCGTTGACCCGTTCGAGCAGCTGTTGTCTCCATTACATCGAAAATTTTCGATAATTTGTCATTATTGTTTTTTTTATTGAAATTTGGGTTCTATGCAGCTAAAAGCACAATATGGAATTGAAAATAATTAAAAACAAAACTCAAAATTTCATGAATTTTGCGACGGAAAATTCCACTAGATATTAACTCAGAATCATGGTCTGAATCATCCCTCTCAGTATTCGTTACGATGTCACTAACACCCAGTATTATAGGCATCTTTCTGATATGCAACTCGTTTGACGTGCATCAACTTATTACTTTTTTTAATTTTGGAAGTTTTTTTTTTAATTTCTGCCTAAAATTAATTGACATGTGTTCCATAAATTTTACACCTCTTGATTATCCGTCTCTGTCCTTTTCGGCTGATAAGAAAATGACAGGTATAACTTAAAATAAAATTAGACGGTGTACTGAAATCAGCACCATTAAGTAACTTAAGGCGTTTTTTTTTCGCTTGTAGATGTCGAACTCCGAATCGACTGCAGTTTACTATTCACGCACTTTAAAAATAAATTCGGAGAAATAACTTCACAAAAACTATTTATAGTAAGTACTACATAAACGCAGAACATCCAGCAGAATTTTAATTTCATGACCGAAACTCATAAAACTTCTAGTTTAGTTGCACCACTAAAAACCAAGTTGAGATATATTTTTACACAGTGAAAATTAAGTTTAAAACTGTTCGTAAAAATAATGAAACGCCGTTGGGGTTTTGCCGCCAGAATTTATAGTTTCGTTACGTAGATTTTTTCGTTAATTTTAAAACGACTATCTATATATGAAATATCAGATGTAATCATACATTGTAGCCTGCTTAAGACAGGTAGGTACGGGTTTTATGACATTAAATTTGTCAATGTGAATGAATGAATGAATGATCTCTCCGACCGATTTCGGCCATGGCGACCCCTTCGACTTCTAATTGGCACGACGTACGTATGTAGGTATTTTGTAGATAGTCAAAAACCCACGTAATATTCCAAACAATAGTTTTGAGTATTTTCTAGCGTGCTGAAGGTTATGCGGATGAAGCCAGTACTCAGTCACTCCATGTAGTTGCTCGCGTTATTTACCTTACTAACGTTCCTACGAGCGCCCGTCGGGCCGTCTGCGGCCCTATGTGTATAGTGATTACAAGTATTCGCTTAAGTTTAGTTTTAAGCGGATAAGACTTGCGTTATGTAAAAAATTACGATTCAAAGTGTATTCTTTTTTTTGACGTGACTTATTGTAGATTTTCCGCAGATGACATTAACTACTTGGCCGGACAAATGGGGGAGCGCTGAAGGCTCTCACCCGGTACAATGTTTAAGACAACAGGCCTGAGGGTGTCCAGTTGGGTGCGAACCTCGGCTCAGGGCGTCGTCGTCTGAGGGGAAAAATATTTTAAAGAATTAATCGACCCTAGTGGGTCGATAGCGATAAGCGCTGATGGAGGGAAATCGTCAACCACGCCGGCGGTATCGGAATCCTGAAGTGTTTGGTGCTGATTGGCTGCCTCTATGGCTAAAGTGCACTCGTAACTATGTTACCTACTAAATAAATAATATTTTTTGCTTATTATAACATAATTGATTACCTAAATGATAATAATCAACTGGAGGGGGTATGGAGCATACTCCACCACGCTGCTCCACTGCGGGTTAGTGGAGGTGTTTCACGGCTAATAGCCGGGACCAACGGCTTAACATGCCCTCCGAAACAATCATCTTACTTTTCGGAAAATCAGATGTATCAAGTCTGCAATGTCGTTACCAAACTAAGGACAGTCTCACAAAGTGATTTCGACAATGTGCCCATCGGGAATAGAGCCCGAAAGTCCAGATCGCGAGGCCAAAGCTTTAATTACTAGACCACACAGTCTGACCACTGAGGTACATTATAGTATGCAAATACTGTAATACCATTCATTACATGACTTTAAATCGCTTATATGAAGCCTATTGCCCAACGAACGAGCAACTTTAATCAGTTGCATAATTGTTACTACTATATGAACTGTGTCGCTACGTCGGTGCCTTCAGTGCGATATTCTCCATCTATGCCGTTTTCAGCCTTTTTTTCATAGACACAAGGTAAAATGTCGGTTAACGCCAGCTCTGATATAAAAGACAACTTTATTTTAATCATTCGTATATCGGACAATCGAATGGGACCACAATAGTGACGTGGAATGCTCGATTTTCTCAAATTCTAGATAGATACACTAGCGCCATAGAAGAAAATGAAATTACAGTTGAGTTGGCTGAGAAACTCTCAGCCCACAGTTAAATTAAAAAACAAACCTTGCTTTCCTAATTCAAATTCAAACATGGAATCTCTAGGTAGTCGTGGTGTAGATATTTTTTTTAATCAAGAGTGGATAATTTATCTTCTTCTTCTATTATCAGAGTTATTATTGAGTCGTCATTGGCTCTTCACATGATTTATCTAACCATTAGGTATGTAAGTAGTAACCAAAGGACCAACGGGCAGCATGAATAATCTTACTTCCGGACAATCGGGTGACCAGCCTGTAATGTTCTAACCAACTCAAGGATCAGCAAGCAATTTTTGTGACACGTCCCTGTAGCGATTCGAACTCAAGACTTCAGCATCGTAAGCCTAACGATCAGCCAGTGGACCACAGAGGCTATTGTATTTTTATAATGAATGGGAAAATTACTATGCGTCTCCTATATTTTCTTTCCATTGAATCGGTTTGTTTTCAAATTAGCTACTTGAAAATTTTCGGATAAGTATTTTAACACTTTCAAGTACAGAACGTCTATGGACGTTCCGATTCCAAGGTACCATTAGGTCATACTACCTATTATGAACCACCAAACAAAAATTACAATCGCTTATTTTATACCTCTTAAAATATTTTATTTTCTCGAAATAGCGTTATATATCAGGAAGATACACATTTTTTTTTCAATTCTTATTTCAAATTTCACGCGAAAACGGTTGGTCACGTGACATTTTGTTCAGCGATGTCACATTTCAACAAAGAAAGTATCAAACTGTATAACTTGACACCTGGCAGATAGCTTTTGTTTATTTTGTGAAATGTGACGTCACACGAAGCTCAATCTTGGCCGCCCATGTTTCGAGTCTTGTAATACTTGGATAAAAAAAATCGCATTTTTATTTTGTAAAAATTAAATGTTTTAAGTCATCATGAAAAAAAAACTAATTGGATAATTTATTGTTAAATAATAAACTACCATATCCGACATATTTCATACTTTATTGTTACAACTGTCAGGGAGCCAATTGGCATCAGATAGATCGTAGGGACGGTCATAGGGTACTTTTTAAGTTGAATTGTAAATTTTTGCACAAGTATATTTTATATTGACCGTCTCATGCGCCTAAAACTACTGCAGCTTCTTACAACGTGTATTATAGCAGAGGTAAGTAGAAAGACCTAGATGTTCTTAAAAAAAAAAGAATTATTCTCATGTATTTCTATCTTCTAAACTACTATAAGGAAAAGTCGCGATAGGACAATCGCGAGGAGTGGAAATCTGTTATTCGAACCTTACATCCCAACAAGGGATAATAAGATTAGAAGAAGAAGAGAAATTTCTAAGTCCCCAGCTCAGCTCAGACGCGGGTGGATTTCTTGCCTTTCCATTAGTGTCTATCGATATTCAGTCGCTTAACACTAGCACATCGAACAATCGAATGGGACCACGGACAATGAGGTGTAATTACTTGGTTCTTTCTTTGACGACGTTTTTTATTTCCATTCAGCTTTGTGAACGTTCACGTTTGGTACTGTTGTGGACGTGAAATGCGGTTTTATAAGCAACTGACTATTCTTCTTGTTATTAGGTTGTCCTGTCGTTTTTCTTCTGTGTTTTGAGCTTTTATTCTTAATTTTCTTCTTTTGTTGCTTCTCTTTCATTCCTTTTATATTATCAGAGGGTTTTAAAACTTGAGCTATCAGAGGCCAATTGCCTATGTAATGATTAATTAATAGCCGGAACCAAACAACTGGCTCATTGATTAGATACTCTTCTAGGGAGTGAAATTCTTTGCCGTCTTCTGTATTTAAGAATGCATATAACCCGGGTGCTTTCAAGGCCAGAGTGAATAGGTACCTTCTGGGCGAGCGAGCTCCATGTTAGGCCCGTCAATGCCCTCGAAAAAGTCTAGGGCGAAGAGCTAACCCATCAAGGCTAAAAAAAATGCATCTTGAGTTTTTGATGAGAGTGGAGGAAGCGAAGGTGATGTGTCAGAGTCGTAGTAAGTGGAATTCCGCGGTCTCTGCCTACCCTAACGGGAAATAGGCGTGTGTCCATAATATCTCGAGTACAGGATCACCTGCTTATCACACAGTGCCTTAAAAGTGGACAAATACATATAAACTCACGCTAGTGATCCCTAATGGAGTAGCAAGAGCCATAATGAAAAATAAACAACTATGTAGAGAGAAATAAAGATTTGATTTCTACTACAATAAAATTTAATGCACTAGCAGCTTCAGTTTTATTGTTCACGTACGTACATAAATTCTATAGTGGGACATAAACATGGTTTGCGCAAGCGTTTTCAAGTATTATGAAAATAGCCGTAAGATGATATTTTGTTTTTATAGCACCTACCCGTGCATAGGGAAACTCAAAATAGAAAATAAACGCGAAAAAAAAACTTACTCGAACGTGTCTTGAACCTTGAACCTTGAACTTGAGACGAGCGTATTAACTATTACACCCACCGGGTCCTTCTCCTGTCCATGCAAAATTCTTCGATCTATGTATTCAGCCGCCGCCGGCGCCAACAAGTGGAATTCCTTTCGGAAAATTCATGAAAAATGTTCTTTTTCAATTATTTTCAGTCCCATACTTTGGTGACTGAAAATTTCATTTGATATCAACTCATACTCATGGTCTGAATCATCCCCCTCAGTATTCGTTACGATGTCACTAACAGCCTGTATAAAGACCGGCGGTGGCTATCGCCTTACTTTAAACACGAATAATCAATGTCCTATCGTCGTTGCCAATTTAAAAGCTCTAATATGTTGCCCTCACCATGTCAGGATCGAATAGTATTTTGCTCCTAAATCATTCAGTACAAACTCTTATGTACATAAATATTAATTATCTTTTAATATTTTTAACACACAGTCATACAAAAAATTTACAGGCGAAAGTTTTTTTTTATTTTGACCAGATGACCAGATTGCACATACTAGATTTTAAATTCGCAACGACGATATGCAACGTTCTAAACAAAAATCTATCAACGCGACGGAGACACCACTAACAACATAGGTACAGTCATGAGCAATATAACGTACCCACTTTAGGACTCTGTCGCACTAACATATTTTGACATTTAGTGCGACTTACAGTTCAATTTGTCAAAAAAGTTAATGTGACATGGTATCAAATAAAAGCGGCTATATACGTAATAAAACGTCGAGATGATATAAACGAGCGATTGCTCAAACTTATATTATGATCAAGAACAACGCGTGAGAGCGTAACAAATCAATCATTCAAAAGATTCTGACACTTATAAATGCTTATTCGTCTTTGAGAAAGGACATTTTGATTATGCAAAAAGAACATATTATATTGTTGTTAAATACCTAACTCAGCAATGAAAAGACACTGCAAATTCTCCTCTTTGATTGTGTAGTCGCGACGCTTTCCCCATTCACTTTGCCTGTAGGTATCTGTGTATAACCTAAATTCCGCTATCAGCTACTTCCTAAACAAAAAACTATCAACGCGGAGATACGAGCGGCTATAATGGAACGTCGACATGACATGAGCGAGCGTATGCTCATATGAGCAACGGGCAACGCGAGAGAGCGTAATAGAGCAATAATTCAAAACGCCTCGCCGTGTGCACGCGACATTATGCATATTGTCAACATTATGCGGTCCGCGACATGCAGTTTATTAAAAGTGGTTGAATTTCCATTTTTTATATTGAGCATGGAGAATTGCTTGTTGGTTGGAAGCGTTTAGAGATTTCTATGCGGTGGTATGGTTTTATTAGATGCTACTTATGAATAATATTTTTAACGACCTCCGTGGTCCAGTAGTTGAGCGTTCGGCTCACGATCCGGAGGTCCCGGGTTCGATTCCCGTTGGGGACATATCACAAAAAATACTTTGTGGTCCCTAGTTTGGTTAGGACATTACTGGCTGATCACCAGATTGTCCGAAAGTAAGATGATCCGTGCTTCGCAAGCCACGTTAAGCCGTTGGACCCGGTTACTTCTTACTGATGTAAGTAAGTAGTCGTTACATGAGCCATGTCAGGGGCCTTTTGCGGCTCAATAGTAACCCTGACACCAGGGTTGATGAGGTTGGTAGTCCACCTCACAACCCACACAATAGAAGAAGATGAATAAATTAAATAATGTGAAGACTGTATCATCGATACTGATTTCACTTTACAAAATGAGAAATGCTTTCAAGATATTGCCAATAAATGGGTCGTAAATCGTAATACTGGCATCAAAGCACTCTTTCACATAAAGACTCATAAAAACTCGAAACTATTATTTTCAAACTAATATCCAACTTTATTTCATTAATAATCGCGTTGGAAAGACTAAATTTGCTTTTACTGGAGCTCAAACGCGCACCGACGCTGTAACTTTCGAACTACAACTATGCAATATAACTTTCAGTGTCTTGAAAGGATAAAAAAACCTTTGGAACAGTGTACCGACAAAATTAGCTTCAATTTGCACCGAGCTCGCGAGTTATTTAAGAGGGTGTTAGTAACAGTTTTCCCTTATTACCAGCAGGGGTAGCAAGTGAAACTTACTCCAACTATAATTAGAAGTTTGTTCTGCACAGTATCTCAAAAATTTTATACGAAGTTTAAAAGAGAAAGGGGTTGATTTCACAATATAAACAACTTCATAAGTACTTCACTTTAGTGGAAACATTCTACCCAAATTAGATATCAATATAGTATTGCATCGCTAAGTAAAACTACAAAAAGTAAGTAATCAAAATACACATAGATCTTTACGATCATTTTCCAGTCGACATTTCCATTGATCCATCTTTGTTACCGACTTCAAATAAATTCATCATTTTCAGTTTTTGGAAATGAAGTAATTAATTATCACGAGTATACTACCAATGTATCGTCATTTTCTTCGCTACTAAAGTACACACATGTACACATACCTACACATATAGAAGATATACACACACATACACAAGATACACAAGATCTAAAGAATTTCTTATGGACAGGAAAACCAGAAAACCAGGGTCCTGTTTAAAAAAAACTTACAAATGTAAATTACAAAGACAATTTGATGCACATTGCGGAGTTTGTGATCACAAATATTTTGCAATTTCATATTAGCTACGTAATGAACACTAAATTGTCGTTGTAATTTACAATTGTAAGTTTTATTAAACAGGCCCCAGGTGGTGTAATGGTTAACACGCTCGTCCTGGCTTGACAAAAGTTGCGGGTTCAAGTTCCGTCTGAACTAGATTTTTTCGAGTTAATTTTCTCTTTATGACTTTCCCTAAGCAGGTGAGTACAAAATGTAATAGTGAGTTTTTTATTTTATTTTTTGCCGTGACTTATTGTAGATTTGCCGCAGATGGCATTAACTACTTAGCCGGACAAACGAGGAGCGCTAAAGGCTCTCACCCGGTACAACGTTTAAGACAACAGGCCTAATGGTGCCCAGTTGGGCGCGAACCTCGGCTCAGGGCGTCGTCTGAGAGGAAAAATATTTGAAAGAATTAATCGACCCTAGTGGGTCGATAGCGATAAGCGCTGAATTGGGGAAGTAATAGTGTGTCTTAATAACCATCTTCGATATAAATCTTACACTATGGGTGGTATTAATAAACGAATCTCAGTTGAGACTGCCCTCAAGATCATGCTCAAGTCTCTGTTTTTATATAAGAACTGTCACTTTGACATGATTTTGAGGGCCGTCTTGAAGCTGAGAATAGTTTATTAATACCACCCTATGTCTCTGAAAAAAAAAACCAGAAGCACTTGAGCAGAGACACATCGTCGTATGTTATCCGTGCAGGTGTCTCATCTAATCTGGAAGAGCAGAGTAGAGTTAAAAGTAATAAATTGCTCTTCACTGTACCACGGGTCTACACTCCTGCGGTTTCTGCTCTTGGAGTATAAAATGTGGAAGTGGCATTATATATAGAGTGTTAGTGACATTGTTTCATAAATGTTCATTTATTTAATAAAAGAGAAGGTGCAGGTCGTGTCGTATCGGGAGGTGAAGGTTTTGGCGGGAAGAAGAGAAGAATGGCGATTACTCCACCGACAAGAGCGCAGCTCTTAAATAGAGAGAGAGAGAGAGAGACATTGTAACGAATACTAAGGGGGATGATTTGGGGATGATTTAGACCACGATTCTGAGCTAATATAAAGTGAAATTTTTCCGTCGCAAAATTCATGTTTTTTTTTTTTAATTTTTAAATATTTTTTCATTTTATACTTTTGCGGTAGAAAATTCCATTTGGTACTAACTAACTAACCCCGTGCAAGTACATACATATATCCATTGAAGTAGGTTAGATATGGGTGTTAGTGACACTATAACGAATACTGAGGGTGATGATACAGACCATGATTCTGAGTTGATATCAAGTGGATTTTTTTTATTATTTTCAGTTCCATACTTTTGCGACGGAAAATTCAACTTGATATCAACTCAGAATCATGGTCTGAATCATTCCTCAAAGTTTTCGTTACGATGTCACTAAAACCCTGTATGTTGTAGATATTTAGTACGATGTGTTTATTTTATTATTATTATTTATTGAAGGGAAGAGAGGAAGGGGTAGACCTAGGATAACATTTATGAAACAAATAAAAGAGAAGGTGCAGGTCGTGTCGTATCGGGAGGTGAAGGTTTTGGCGGGAAGAAGAGAGTAATGGCGGTTACTCCACCGACAAGAGCGCAGCTCTTAAATAGAGAGAGAGATTTGATTACACTGTAATCCACGGGCTTGCTTCTCAAATGGAGAGCGCCGGTTTGAACCACGGTACCGGATTTCCATCAATGAGTTATAAATTTATCTCAGATGCAGTTTTCTCTAACACTTATAGCACAACCATTATAGACGGCGATACGGCTCACCATCTATCACGTTGTCTAACAGAAATCTCAGTGCGGTGTGTGTAGTAACTTATCATGCGATGGATGTACCTCTGCCTTCTCCATTTGGGATATAGACGTCAGATTATGTTATAAATAAAAAATTCTTAAGTCATATCTAATAATATTCTTACATCGGTAACCTTCACAACGAGTTTACTACTAGTTCTCGTCGACTATCCAGTACTAGTTCAACCACTTAATTGTTTTCGTTCGCGTTTTTGGTTCCATAAAGTTCAGGTAATGAGGCTAATAAAAGTAAGGGAAAAGAGGTAAATGTTGAGAGTTGTTGAGGACAAAATAGACAAGATGAGTGGACACTTAATAAGACATAACGAATTTATTAGAAACGCCATAGAACGGAAGCTACAAGGAAAGAGAGGAAGGGGAAGACCAAGAAGAACTTAAAGAGAAAGTGAACGTCGTGTTTTATAAGGAAATGAAAGAATTGGCCTTTGATAGACAAGAACAAAGAATACTACACCAACAAAAGCGTGGCTCCTAAATTAGTGATGAAAGTTCAGGTAAATTTGGGAACAATGTCTTCATTTGCAGTAAATACTGCGAATAGTAGGTGACTATATAATTACTTACATTGTTTAGTTTTAGTGCTAATTACTGTAAGTTACAATAGATATGCGGTAGTGCGGAATTGCTACTATGTTTTCCAATATAGTCCTGCGGCCCCGACATAATTAACAATGGTGTTTTATTCTTATGACTTATTTATTAAATCTTAATATTATTAAGTATACATTGCATTGCTAAATAGCCATGCCCTGCAAAACTGTTTAAACAGTTTATCTGCAGGAAAGAGTCTCTAATAATAACATGTTCTTACATCTAAGGAACCTCCCACACCAGCGTCTTTCGAGCGTCGTCGTCGTGCCAGCGTCCGCGCAACGTCCACGCGACGTCGACGCCGCAGCGACGCGACGCCGGCGCCGGCGCTGGCCGTCTGCCAAACGCCGAGCGTGCATGGCAGCGCCCATTCAAAAATTTTTGCGAACAAGTACAATGCACAACACAATCAATTGTAAATATTCGTTTTGGCATCCGTAAATAAACAAAAAAGTGTTTTTTATTATTTCTTATATGTTGATAATACAATACGAAATAATTGCTTTCCTGAATTCTAACACTACACAGAGGATGTTCCCAATGTTGACGACGATGTTTCCTTTTTCGATTACGTAATTTTTGGATCAGTAATATCAACAGCAGTGTTTCTTCGTCGGAGTCCATTTTCACACTGATTGTACGGGACAGGAGTCGCGGCTACGCGACGCCAGCGCCGCGCACTCTCGGCGTTCGGCAGCCGGCCAGCGCTGACGTCGCGTCGCCGCGGCGTCGACGTCGCTCGCAAGACGCTAGTGTGGGGGGTCTCTAATAGTAATATGTAAGTGTTTCACAATATAGTGTACCACAATAATTAAGGAATAGAAACAAGAATTACCCAGATTACAAAATTAAAAGATAGTTATGTATTTTTTTTTTAAATTTACTTTTATTTGGTTCGAGACGGATGTTCTCATGCAATATATTTAGTATGTAAGGTAGTCTGTTTTTTTTTTAATTTCCATTGCCATAATAATTTTATTCTCTACATTTACTATATGTGTACTCCAAATTAAAAGGACTTACATACACAAACTAACCTATAGTTATGAAAAAGCTACTCCCAAGTACCTACATATACATTTTTATCCTAGTGACAAAAAATATTATGAATTATGCGACGGGAAATTCCACTTGATATTTACTCAGGATCACGGTCTGAATCGTCCCGCTCAGTATTCGATACGATGTCATTAACACCCAGTATGAACTTGTCATGAGAATTCAAAACGATTTCTCTTTTGTTTTGTTAATTACCCGGTAATGACGACGTTTGTCGAGTAAGCTAACGCGGGTGGTTCTTCGAACACCGGAAGACAATATCATTACCGCAAGAATATTCTAGAATATTTTGTCTTATTGTAAACATCCAGTTAATGTCACCAACTTACGTAAGTTTTAACTGGATATTTTCAAAGATACTGTTACAGAAGTGGGTTTCGGGATTACTCTCTGGTTGCGGTGTTTGTTTTTGCGATGTGTTTGTTGTCAATCCGTCACAATACATATGTTCGAAGATCCACGACGCAATAAAAATCTTCCTAAAAAGAACAATAAACGTATGTAAATACACGTTTGTAATACCTGACGAAGTGTTCAGACTCCCAATTAATCCGAAAATAACTTGAAATAACGGTGACAGATCCGCCCATCGGCCATATAAGTCGATCAAGAGACACAATCACTATGCCAACGTAAAGCACAATGAAATAATATATCTAAAAATGAATGGAAATCATAAAATTGCATCTTAAACGTTCACAAATAGGTTTCGAAGCGAATCGATTCGGAAGACTAAGTGCTCAAAGCCATCGGGGAAATTTACTTCGCCCCGAGCACATAAGCCTTAACGTTGTCCTGATAATTTACAGAGCAGCCAATATGTCTTAAAATTTATTGTCTACTGTCATTTTAAACGCTTTAATGCTTGAAAATTATTTGTAAGTACTAGCCGTTATTAAAAACAAAAGATTATTCTCTTTTAGACGATATAGGGACTAAGATTGACAAGGGAATGTTAGCTTAGTTTGAACACATAGAGCGGATGAAGGATATAAGGATTACGAAAGCAGTATATAAAGCGAAGGTTGGTGGTAGGGCTGGCAGAGGAAGGCCTAGAAGGACGTATGCTGACCAAATTGGAGATGTGCGTAGTAAAATCTGTCCTTGAGACTTGAGATTAATAGTAAATATAATTATGCATCATTTTGTATCAATTGACGTTAAACGTTGGAGAGAATATTCCTGAATCGTTGTTTTCATGTCCCACAGATCCTAAATGCAACGCCAGATATACACAGACAAAAGGACAATGGTATATCGTCGCCCTATGCAAGTAAAAAAACAAGACTCGGGTATTGTTTTCCTCACCTGCGTAGAACTAACTGACCATCCAACCAAAACTGCCTACGAGCAATACTCAATTTGCTGACTAAAATAAACAAAAAAAAACAGCGAACAAACAAAGTGTCAAAAAACGTGATACGTTCGTATCGAGGGAAAAATCCCGACTATCTATACCCGATCTTGCATTGAACTGTTGTTATGTGAATCACGTACACGCTTCGCAAAGGTTCCATCTTCCATGAAAAAGGTTCAGATTTATAACCTTTGCCAACTTACGCCTTATATATCCCGTTATATCGGTGACACCTGCTATAATACGTAATGCCCGACGTTTTTATCGTCCGCGATAAGTCAATTTATGTGGACAGATTAGCATTGAAATGTGATTTTAGTCGAGAATGTTTAAAATGTTAAATTCGGAAAATGGGCCGGAACAACGGGTTGCGGTGTGAAATAATTTATATGTTTTATTTCGGGGAAAATATCGCAATCGTGCAAATAATATCTATATAATTATCATGATTTACGATATATTTAATAAAATCAAAATATTTGTGGCTTCCTGTAACCCAAACAGCGGTATGAATTTTGATGTATGAGGTATCGTTAAATTCGTCTTGATCACGAGAATGGCATAGGATACATTAGGTATATCCCGAAAATTTAACGGGATATTCGTAACAACTGTTTACAATTATCGATAAATAATACGGTAACGCCATCTGTTGACAAGAAGCAAAAGACTGCTGTCAGTTGTCCGGTACGTTTTTGCTTTTATTTGCGACCATTTTAGTCGTAGCCTGAATAAGTGCTTACGAGAATTTCGGGCTTCTTCGGGCTTTCTAATATTATAATCCGCTCAAACATTGCCGAGTATTGTCGGTACACCCTAACATACTCAGGCATTTAGTCACATAGAAGCTATTCCCCTTAAAAAATAGTATTATTATTTGACATTTGTTGGCATATATGCGCAACATGATTTTATTGATTCTGACGATATAATTATTGTCATTTTGTCGATTGGTGATAATATGTGTACCCAAATAAAATATGTTGTTCTGTCAAAATATGAACAAAATAACGTGGCACGCATGTTAGGGAAAAACAAACCTATATAATTCGACAAAAGTTATTCAATCGATCGATAATTTTATCATGTTGCGCTTGTTAGCCCTGCTGGTCTTTCAACGCTCCCAATTCGTTTAAAGTACGACGGGAAGTAAGGCTAAATACGATAAGCAAAAACGTTACCAGGTATTTCTTACTGTTACGAACAGTTCGCCACATAAGCCAACCTTATTTGCAAAAAGGTTTCGCAACTTTTTTCCCAGATCCTCTAGCTAATCTCTTTCGTGGAATTCTGCAGGGCAATGTGGCTAAGGCTAACGAGTTTCACACCCTATTAACACCTACACTAGTACCGGTCGGTGCCTGGTACAACATTATGCTTAAAAAACATTAGCCGATGAACTCTATGCAATAGTGCATAGGGAATATAAAAAATATTATAAATTTATTTATTGCTGTGATGGTTATTGATAAATGGTCGACGGGTGGTCGCTTGTCACCAATAATCTATCATACCCACCGTAGATAGATAAAAAAAAAAAATATTTCCTTCACAACACACAAACACACACAGACACATAGACACACACACACACACACACACAGACACACACACACAGGTATACAGATAGTAGAGATACTCAAGGTCTTAAAGCATAGATGTTTTTTAAGATCAAAATCCCATTGTTTAACTACTGTGTCGGGAAATCCGAACCTTATAAGGTTAATCTACATTACCTGTCTACAAAGGATGCGAAGTTTCTAATAAAGGCAAGTACGCATTTACCATTCATTCATTTCACTGACACAGTTGGCTCGCCCGCACCGGTGACGTAACGGCGATACGCCTCACCACCTATCACATTGGTGTAACAGAAAGCTCGGTGAGGTATGTATGGGTACTCAGTTCATCGTGCAATGGATATGCCTTTGAATACCCTAATTGGGATATAGTCGTAAGCTAATGTTATTTACCTTTACCTTTATTCATTTATCATTTCTAGATAACCTCTAAGATTATTTCAAACAATTTTTGGTCCTGTTTATCTCTTTACACCTAAAACAATTTAATAAACAGTTTAGACCTTTAAACATAATTTAATAAATTAATAGGCGTTAAAAGCTATTAAATCCAAAACACAGTACAATCGCACACAAAAGCACGCAATTAATTATCGCAATGCCGCAAACAACCAAAAAGTACAGACGCGGACAACAACGCTGTAAGCCTCCAATTGTCGATATGTTTTAGAGCTGGCGATAAATGTAGCTGCTACTTTATAAATTGTTTTAAAATATTAAATTTGTCTTTCAAAAAATCACAGTACTTGAAATTGTGTTTTATTGAGAACTTGACCAAAATATTATCATCCAATCAAAAATAATTTAAATTTTATTGTGACAATAAACTGACAAGTTGTTAAATAATAATAATAATATATTATGTTTTTACTGTGGACTATGGACTTGTAGTCTGCAATAAATATTTTAAATTTGAATATAGTGTGTGGAATGCAATTTATGTAATTGACCTATAGACAAACAGTCATACATAACGAAAAAGCAAGCAATCTTTATATACCCAAATTAGTTCTGTTTTTCAAATTGACGAACTTATATAATAATTATCTCTTTGGGCGAAGGGCTATAAATTTTCACTTTCAAGTTCATCAAAATCCCTACTTGTGGCGAATATCAGGAGTGAGTTTTTGTCAGAGCGTATAGGACATGCAGACATGATAGGTCAATTGAAATTCTAAAATGATACATTATTGATCTAGAGGTAGATGTGATAGAAGTGAAAGAAATTAAAATTAGTTCTTTTTCATGACACGGTTCGAAAAATATCCAAATCTCCGTTGCTTTTTCATTGTTTACTTATATTATTTTATATTTTTATACAATTTGAACGTATTTATTGTTTCTATATTATATTTATAATACTATTATTACAAATAAAATATCCATGTAACAGCTACTTTTAAATGTAGTATCAATAAAAACACGCAGCACTACGAAGTAAAATGGAACAAAAAATTCGCCTAGCACAAGTCTGAAGTCGCAAAGCTTTGTCCGGGAAGTTCGTGCAAGCTGATTCAATTTCCATGTTAATCCGTGACGGGACAAAGGCGTTTGTAACATACAAGGCTGAATTTTTCGTTGCCTTTTTGTACCTGAAAGTACGCGTAGAGTTGCGATAAGAGTTACAAGCACCTACAAGCACTTCGCTGAGAAAACTACTAAAGAAAAAGATTTTTTTTTAATTTTGGCATTTCACGATCCTGTAGGGTCTGCCATCAATACAAGCAGCAAATGCTATCTATGTAAATATACAACGTACGGCTATTGGACGAAGCCCTCGATATATATCGCCTAGCGCGCGGCGCGGTTTCCGTGCGGACCCTGCTGGGGCCTTACCCAAGTTACAATAGCAATCGACAGTGACAGTGTTATTTTTTTTTTATGTGATTGACACGTCACCAAAAATTGAATTCAAAACTAAGTATTTTATTGTTGCTATGTTTTAATTGGGTATGAATGTAGTTTATTATTTTAACAGCGCAATTTAAAAAACGAACGGACCATTTTTCAATTTGTAAATTCTACACGGATTTCAAGTACAGATGGACAAAAGAAAAAGGAATCGTCGGGAGATTAGAAAAATTTACGAGATGGCCTTTTAGATATACCAGAACGGTTGGGAACAGGCTCCGAAGTTTGGTCACTTATCTCTGACAAGGGTGCAGTCAAATTTATTCGTTTAACTGTACCTTGTACCTGATTCGATCATGGTGTACGAAAAGTTTTTTAATAGTTTTTTTTTTGCCTTTTCTTGATAACAACCGGGTAGCGAACCGGCAAGTAAGTACTTAGTCGTTATATGAGCTATATTAAGCTCAATAATAATCCAGAACACCAGGGTTGCTGAGAGAGACTCCACACGAGAGAAGATAACCGGGTCAGAACTCTCAGCGCTCCCCATTTGTCAGGCCAAGTGGTTAATGACAGTATGCTACGTCAAAAAAAATAGTAATCAAAAGTATAAGTATACTAATGGTAATTAGGCCAAATGCCTTTTTTAAATTCAATCTCAGTTGTTTAACTATTGGATCTGCAAAACTGACAGACGAACGACGTTACAGTGCCTACTGAAATGCATCGATAGTCGAATACAAACATTGCGAGGCATGTGCTCCGCACGCCATACGCCGTGCGCTTTGCTAATTCTTGCGTGCGTAGCACGTGTCTCATCACGTACCTATATGAAGGTACAACATTGCGAGGCGTGCGGCGCATGGCGACTTGCGGGGCACATGCTTTGGAATGTTTGTATCCACTTATTATTATTGCGCATGGCAGACAAAAATAAAAAATCGCGCTAGATCATATATCCAGCTTAAGCTCCCCTAACCAAGTCTCTGCCGCATCCGTCACAAAAATAAATAAATGGGGCTTAAATGAGTCGCCATACTGTGAATGTGGTCACCCAGATCAAACCATATCTCACATAGTTAACGAGTGCCCTCTACACCGGTTCCCAGGTGGCATAGCCGAGCTGCATTGTATCCACTTAAATAATAACAACAAAATTAAATTAACCAAACAAAAGAAGATCGTTATTCACCTTGGGACTTCGTGTCAAAAGTAAAAAGTGGTTGTCTTCGCATTACTTGAGCAATAAAAGCGAAACGTAGGTTAAAACATGGTTACTCGGAAATTACCTTTTTATAAATAAATAAAGCGATTAAACCCCTAGAACGGTTTTACCTCTCCAGTCAATTATTGAATGCTATTGAAAATTCTGCAGGCACCGACGAACTAGCTACCGACAGTAAATAATTAAATTGAATGGGCAAAGTGACCCCGGGCAGGGAAGCCATTTTTAAAGCCGGGAAACCTATTTGGAAAATTGTGTACTATAAAAATGATGTTTATTTTGTTCCGAGCCCACTAAAGTGATCACTCTGTACTAGCAACGATTTTGTTTTTAGAGAAATTGCTTTTGACGTTAACGTTCAATTTCATTTACAACAATAATCCGACTTTATGATTTTGTTTGTCTTTCGAAATGAATTCGGGAATACTTGACGTCACGTAACTTGACGCGAATTAATTAATTGCAGATTTGCCTCGGGTGACATTTCTGTCGTGTCACTTGGCCGGATGATATAATAATTACTAGAGGTGCGGGGCGAAGAGTGTCCCTTCGCTATCGTCGCCTTGTCGCAGATTAGGTAATAGTTACTCCGCACGAGGCCTTATAGTGAAAACGAGGAAAGCGTCTTTTAGAAAAATCACGATCGGAAGTGATTTTCGTTAATAAACCTACAAAATAGACAAACAAGTTTTAATCCAAGTAAAAAAAATGGTCTCAATTTTTACCCAGAAAGAACTAAATTTAAAGAAATTGAAGTTTTGTTAGCACGTTCCCTGTGTATCTGAAAATTAGATATTGTATCAACCCCTCACGTGCAATGTTATTTTTCGATAAACACATTGGAATTTTTGTACATAGATGGACTATAGCAAGAAAAAATATTTCCCACATATGGGACATGCACGTATGAGTTTCAAATTTATTGCCTCATATGTGATTCATACACAGTGAACGTGTTAAAGAAAATCAGAATGTGGTTTTTCAAAAAGGCGCTTACGTGGTTTTCAATATAAGGCGGATGATATGTATTATTATTTCCCGCAGTGGAGCAGCGTGATGCAATATAGGCCGTACTTCTTTTGATCTGTAAGTATTAGTACTCATAAATCTGTTTGCATCAGCAACCCAATAATTATTTTAAACGAAAATATAAGCAAGATATTCAGCAGAATCTCTTTTGCAACTTTTCAGGTAAACGAAACAAGATAACAAGAGAAACAACATTTCTGTAACCCCAAAATCACGTTACTGAGCAATAGGTACGTGACTACCCAACCGAGCATTGTTGGCGAATTACTAAACTTCTCACATTAATACAGTAACCAAACTTCTAACAACGGTACTTCTTAACATTGTTAATTTTTCTTTGCGACTTCCTACTGTGAGGATAATTGCGTTGCTGAGGCTAAATAAGAGCTTGGTATGATTGAAACCAAGCTCTTATAATATATATTTCATTTATTTTTGTTCTTCTTCGTGTACCCAATAAGCAACGTGTTACAATAAAATTACATGTAGAATAATCCTTGAGTAATACAATCTTTTGTACAGGTACCTTTGAAAGGCTACTAGTATACTGACCACAATAATATATATCAATCAAGTAATATAAGAATAAGACGTAATTTCGAAGTTGACTTCTACGGCTTACCTGGCATGTTGTTTTTCATTCCTTTTTCGACCATATTCGATTTCTTAAGTTTCTTCTAAATTTAAACTTATTCGTCTTACAGGCCTATCTCACTAGGACTTCATGTTTGCGCCGCCAGCAGATATTTTTTTCGGGATTTCGTTGTCAGCAATAAAGTTAGCCGCCCGTACTAGCTACCCGTTAAACACAACTGCATACTTATTTTTTTTTAGTGCCGCAACCATGGTGTCCTATTGAAGTACGGCCCCAGAAGTTTGTAAGTAAATAATGAAACCAGTCCCAAAATCATAATTTCTTCGTTATTTTCCGAGGAAAACTGTAATATCGTCTGGAAACTTCATAAAAAAATCCACTCCGAGCTTCAATAAGAGACATTAATAAGACACAAAAGAGAAGTTAAAATCCATTTAAACTGTTCAGAATTTTATTCTGCCCGTGCCATTGTGGGCTTTGAAACAAGCGATTATGAATTAAAGAAAAAATTCAAACATTTCCTTACTGTTACCACATTTTTTTACGTGACTTATTGTAGATTTGCCGCAGATGGCATTAACTACTTAGCCGGAAAACTGTTATCACAGAATATACAAGTAGCTGTTATGATAAAATTATTATTATTGACTCCTTGCTGGAATACAAACCCCTTCCGCTACCCCGCACAACGCCCCGTATTCGCCTTGTCAGTAGTTGAGAGATCCATACCGAATACAAAAGCACACACTGTACGTGACTATGGACGTCATACAAGTCTCACGTGGCCACCTCTACTACCAAAAAGAGGTCTTGGTGTTTTTTAAATTTTCATCACTGGTACTGTCAATTGTCATAATCATTTTCGGCTTGGCTAAGGCCCCTACTTTTTATTTTTATCACTGTCACTGTCCATAATAAATTGCAAACCCCCCAGAGTCACTTCACCGTCACACAGGCATGTGCAATACACCGTGCTGGGATCGTGTTAGACACGAATTATTGCGTGGCAGACACTACTGTGTCCACCAACGCAAAGGAACATCCGCGTTCTATATTATTTATCCGCTAACTTCATAGCCTCCCTTACTAACTTATTACAAAACAGTAGCCCACTTTTTGATTGACGTTTATTAATTTCGAGCTCACCTCGGACTACAAGCGAAATTATTTTAATTTCACCGCCAATTTAGACTTTTGTATTCCAATATTAAATCCTGTATTACAATGACTATGTCTCGTCGTAAAAGCCAACTAGATAATAAGGAATCAGATTCAGCTTTGAGATTCTCTAAAAGTGACTACTTCGTATCTAATCGTGGATAATCTTCAACGACGGACTCTTGTGTGGGTTCAAAAGCACAAAGCCAACTCTTACAGTTCAGATACTTACCATGAACCCTATGCCTATAGCGTTACCGGTTAACCCTATGCCTTTAGAGTTATAGGGTTACCGGTACGATGACACAAGATGCATGAAAGCGATTCATTTTGAATAGATAATGATAGTTTATTTTTTTACCTTTGCCTTTGGTCTCATACAAGACATTTAACCCGGCCCTAGGAGGGACAGAGTCATTTCCTCAGCCCTTCACTGGCGCAATTCCTCAGGCGTCCTTACCGCGGGGCCGCGGGGGGGTGTAATAGGCGTGAGTGAGAAGGTGGCTGAGTTTGGATAAGAACCCAGACCTACGGGGTATAACGTAGAACCTTTGCCCAGGGTTACGGGTGGAGAACTCAACAGTTGCAGATTTATTAGCAAGACTAAACATAAATAAATAGGATTTATTAGTAATGTTGTTCTGATACTAATTAAAGTCCAATGAACAGTATCGCACGTGACTCGATATTGATTTAATTAAATTTGGCCGGACTGAATTATTTGGCATCCCTTTGATGAACAATACTGTTAATAAATTTAAAGCAAAATTTGGACTGAATGCAAACCAATGCTTTTATTGTTAAGCTGTAGCAGTAACATACAGTTCAGTAGGCTACAAATGTTACAATTTAACCCCTACTCAGCTGCAGGAAAATCAAACTATTATCAAATCAACTGCATGCATAAGTGTTACAATTTGGAGCACAATTGCGCAAGCAATTACCGGTATCAGATGTTACTTGTGTACATAGTAAACATACTTGCCTACTCGGATAATTGTCCTCCAGATATGAGCTTGAACGTACTGAGCTAACGTTGGTAGAGCTCTGACATTCGCTTTGTGAATAGAATTCTAAGTGTTTCAGGACGACCATAATTTCAGTAGACATGATCAGGCAGATATAGACAAAGAAACGCAAACGAACAAACAGACATGGACTGACAGAAACACACAGCCAGACAAAATACTGACATACACATTGAGACCAACATATGCAAGCAGAGAAACACAGTCATAGGTGGCGAGGGTGTGCTGCCGCCAAAGGATGTTTTGCGAACAGAGCATAGTATCCTGCTAGCCACAAGTTGGTAGTGTGACTAGGGGTCGACGCTCCGGTGGTCCCAAGTTTCAGTCACATAATATGTTATCACACATTACCACAGGATAAGGGGGCTGCCGAACTTTGTCAGACATTCCCCTAAACGAATCAGAATGACTGATTGCCTGTCAACTTAGATTTACCAGCGTGACGGTAACTGGTTTCCCACGAGCGGGCTGAACCCCGACGTTCCGGTGGTGTTATGTTGGAAGTTGTATAATGCGTCTTTCTGTGTAAACTTCGATATCGCGTTTCACGACTGCTTGAAGACTGCGTTATTGAATGTGGCGCCATCTGTTGTATGTGGGCGGAACTAGCTGGCCAACTAGTTGGGTTTGCTACACCGACATTGACAGAATGTGACAGTCAGACACAGGCAGACAGAAACAACTCTCTCTTATAAACTCCGCTTAATCTTGCAGCCGCATTAAATGTGATCGATGATCTGATCTGTTTCCAGATCGGGTCAATTTAGAAAACTATAGTAATTCAGACATTTTCTAGGTAATTCCCATGAGACTGTAGTCAAATGCGAACCTAGTCGTTAAAATGCAAGATAATGAAGTTATCAAAATTAAATCTGCGTGTTTCTCCAGCAAACCGCACTTAAACATTTCAGTTCCTCGTCTGAATATTATGAGAGATACGGTGAAGTATACTTAGGCAATTTATGTAATGTTCATCAAAACGTCATCAAAAGCTAGGGGTACGTATCATAATGCATAAATTTAAAATCTATAAGTTTACAATGTATAAGTTCAAAATATATAAAATCAAAAAGTATAATAGTCAGAAGAAATAATCATCAATATGCATAACTTACGTTATATATAAATATCATAATGCATAAGTTTACAATGTATAAGTTCAAAGTATATAAAATACTTAAACTAAAATCTTCACCGCCGCCTCTCGGCCCTTCGGGCCTCGATGGTCACAAGTAACCTAACCCACTCGGCTATATGGCAGGGGGCTCGCTTTGCTCGCCCCCTGCCATACAGCCTTCGTAACCTATATCTACAGTGTCGGGGTGCCCGTAACGCGGAGCTCCATAGAAAAAAAAATAATAATTTTAAATTATTTATAATAAAAAAAAGGTAAAGCCAATATGCCAAAAACCACTATGCTACACAAGAACAGGGTAAATATCTTTAGGCTTAACAAACATTATGCTAAGTAATGTTATAAAACGTAGCCTTAGGAACCATTATGCATTGTGTTTGTTATATGTTTCGACCATTATGGCATTCAAACTTAGAAATTTAGAACTTATGCAAAATTACTTTATACATTTTGATGCATTATATATTTTGATTTTCGGTATTTTAACTTTATATATTCCAACCATATGTATTTTGAAATTATATATTATGATACGTACCCAAAGCTAGTCACCCTACTTGATCAACAAGCCAAGACAAAGCGTTACAATGCGATAGTTCAATTTAGAATAGTTGAGTGGCACTTTAGAATTAATTAATTTACTAACGCACTACACAGCCAGAGTCAAGCAGTGTATAAATTTACATATAATGTTGTCAAGCACTTGTTTTGTTTGCCAAATGTATGAATAATGAAACAGTTTTTGGCTTACGACCTTCAACTCTTGCTAAAAATATTAAAATGATATGTAAGTGACGGTAAACTAGTTTCAAATAACAAACAAACATGTATTGAAATAAATTTATTACGATAGTAATTATATTGTGGTGACAGATGATCAGCGGGTATTCCATGCTGTCACAATATTAGATTGGGTATAATCCCATAAGGGCATAATTTACCAAGACACGAAAGTCACAACTCTAAATATTTTATATTTAAATGTTGTTTCTGTAGCGTCGTTGCCAAAACGTCGCCAAGTGCGTTACCGTGCGTAATTGTTTGGCGACAGTCGCGGGCGACACGACCATGGCGTATCCGTGAATTATCCTTTGTCGATTTGTACCATAATTCAATCATCTACACACAACGAGACAACAAGAATATTGGTATTCAATACCGATTTGATTTTTTTTTTAGTTTTGCAGTTGCTACTAGTTTGCACTTAATTAATCAATCATTTTGCAACTTCCAGGAAAATCCAAAAAATCCTGGTAACAAAAAAAAAATTGTTACCCGATTGCGGCGAAGCAAAAAGGAGGGTTACGTGTTTGACCGCTATGTATGTATGTATGTATCTGTGTATGCACGTCTGTGCCAACCCAACTTCTAAACCACCTGTCAGAATTTAAAAAATCTGGTGTCACTAGAAGCGTCTTCATTGTCTTATGCTTTTAGGATATTATGTGACGTCACGCTAAATTCAATGTGGCGTCCTCTAGAAGACAAAAACTGAGGATGAATAAAATATTTTTTCGAATTAAAGTGTGTCGAATCATCATCATCAGCCGTACGACGCCCACTGCTGGGCATAGGCCTCCCCCAAGGATCTCCACGACGATCGGTCCTGCGCTGCCCGCATTCGGCTTAAATCGAATGAAAGTTAAAAATGTACATATTACTAGCTTTTATTTGCGGGTGTCCTTGTATTTACTCGTAATTGTTTACGTTTAATTGATAACATGACTGCTCAGATAAATTTCGGATAGGTTTTATCTCCAAATCTTTCATTAAACGTGTATCGGGAGCACGTTTTATCTTAATAAATAAGACCCGAAAATAATATTAATAAAAATAATAGTTTAAAAACTAAAACTCGACTACGGAAAAATCGGGCTCTAGAAAGTATGAAACAAGAAATTAGATATATTTTGTCTGAAATTCTTCCGAATAGTGTTGTTTATGTAATTTCAGAAAAATATAGCCATTTTCTTTTCCGTACCTTTTAGAGCGACATTTTTCCGTAGTCAGGTTTTAGTTTCTAAACTTGTATTTAATAAAAACCCTTTGAGAGGGTAAAAAGTTCATGCAAGATTTTTTCTATCGTCTCTTTATTCTCTTCACAGCAGAACCAGGGTTGTTTTTCACTGTAAAAGAAAATGTATGAACTGATTTTAATAAAATGCTTAACTTTCTATTACAAATAAAGTCACCCTGTCCTTTAGTCCATTGACTTGTTTGATATAAACTTGATAATGAAAAGTTGTTGAAGTCTTTATAAAAAATTGATTTTAATAAAACATAATAAACTTTTATAATAAACTAAATTTGACGAAAGCAAAATAAGAAACTTTCTTCAATTAATAATTGAATTTATTATCGTTTTGGTAACTTAAATAATTACAAAGGGCCTATCTAAATTTCACTCGCTTTCATTTACGTAATGCTTACCCGCACAAAACAACTTCAAATGTACGGTATTCATTTAAACTGCACAACTAAAGTCGTAGTAGCCAGGTTGGAACTTTAGAAGAACGCTTGACTCTCAATATGAGACCGGAGGTTCCAGCAAACAATTATAACAAGCAATAATGACTGTGATAAAAAAATACGACATAATAATTATAGTAACATAATTTCGGTTACAGAAGGTGACACGTCCATCTCATATTTTATCAAAATTACTGTCGATTATCATAATTTAACATAAGTTGACATATCAATCCCTAAATTATTTTTATCACTGTCCATTATAATACTCGTTTGCAATTTGACATAAGGTGACATCTCCATCCCTTATATTTTGTCACAATTACTGTCGATTATCGTAATTTCATAATCGTTTGTAACTTGACATAATTATTCCATAATTATTTTTATCACTGTCACAGTCGATTGTCATTCCCGTTTCCAGCATGACATAAGGTGAAATACCAATTCCATATATTTTTAACACTATAACTGCCGATTAGCATAATTTTAAAATCGTTTGTAATTTGACAAAATAAAGGTGACATGTCAATCCCATATATGTATATTTTTATCCATTGATAAAAACAGTCAGTGACATTAGTTCACTGTCCAATTTGGTAATCATTTGCAACTTAGCCTGAGGCCTCACCCAGGGTCAGAAGCACCAACGATTTAAATAATAAATTTTTGGTGTCGCGTTGTTTAATAAAATTTTAATCCATCCCAAGTTACTTTCCAGTTATTTTTTATACCATAAAGCTCATGTGTTTAAACCCTGTGCTTCGCAACTTACGCTCGATGTCATTTCGCAAATTAAAATCTGGCGTAGCGCTATAATGACGTCCTCGCTCCAAACCGTTGACTCATTATACGCATTCAATGGAAACCATACATGAAGCCTTTTAGCAAATTAAAATTGAAGAGCAAAATAAAGTTACCTACTCTTTATATAATTTGAGAGCAACAATTTGTTTGGGTTCTAAAAATAGTATTTTTATAAAGAATTGATTCTAGGAAACATAATATTAATATTTTTGACATAAGGGAAATCATATTCTGTTTGCTGGAAAAGCCGATAAAGTGTTATTTGATCATTGGATATCTGGGAATTTCGTAATAATTGTCTGGATCCACAATACAATATAAAAATTCTGAACACAAAAGAAACATACAGGGTCTTAGTGACATCGTAACGAAAGCTTTGAATCATGAATCTGAGTTGATATCAAGTGGAATTTTCCATCGCAAAAGTATGGATGAAACTGAACATAATAATTAATAATTAACTAATATAAATAATAGTACTGTAATTTATGTTATGTTAAACGACGGAGGGGTGAACCGAGCGGGCACATATGGGTGTTAGTGACACCGTAACGAAAGTTTTGGGGGATGATTCAGACTATAATTCTGAGCTGATATCAAATGGGATTTCCTGATGCAATATTTATGAAAATTGTAGTGTTTTTTTAAGTATTTTCAGTTCCATACTTTTGCGACGGGGACGTATTTTAAAGTCAGATTTAATTATTAAACTGTAGTAAGAAGCCGGTATTACTTTCATTGCTACAATGAAATTGTCACCAAGGAAATACGAATAATAGAACTCTAATTCTTTTTTTTAAATAGAAGAGGAAACGAGCCAAAATTAAACGCACCTGGCATGGGCGTTTAATTTGTTCCATCTGTTGTGTAAATGGTTGCTGAATCGCTCTACTGAAAATACTTTATTATTTATAACTTCTAATTGGATTCTCTTAATAAAAATCCAAAGTTGAAAATAGATCGGAACGATTGGAAAAAACACGTTTATAGTACCTATTTATAAAAATGTGATAGTCCATTATGTTAAAAGTTAGCTATGTTGGTCATTATACCCGAGGCTAGATTTCAACCCGAGCCAAAAAGCACTAGTACGGTAATGTCATTACAGAATAGGTGTTTTAATAGGATGCTTTACAGGTGGCCCAAAGGTTCACGTTCAAAATTAAAAATTAGATAGAGGGGCTCATTAGCTATCAAAAACACCCCCATGTATGTTCAGCAATTATTTACGGTTTAGGAGATATGACCCATTTCGTACCTTTATCAAGATTTTCTACCTTTCTACACATATCTTTCTTTTGTCGTTTTCTCTTTCTTAATAATTCTATTATTTTCTTCATACCTATTCTTAAATTGTTATTAATGTACTAATCACATATTAATAGGATTTAGGCTGCATCCGCTTTGATGATGCTATTACAATAATATTATCATAACAATAACCAGCTAATCTTAGCTTGTTGTCACCTACTTGGCAAATTACACCTCCTAAGGTAGCCCCTGTGGACATAGTTGCCGTAGATTAAACAACTTTTCGTAGAAAAGACTGTTGGTAAAAAATATTTTTTAAGTATGTACTTTGAGCTGTATGAGCAGGGCGTCACTCATGGGGTGTCTCAGGACGGGTAAATAGCATCAGAGTAAACTTCGTTTGAGGAGCTCGGTGGCGCAGCGGTAAACGCGCTCGGTCTGCGATTTTTGAAGTATAGCAACTTTCGCAGAGGCCGGTCATAGGATGGGTGACCACAAAAAAAAAAAGTTTTCATCTCGAGCTCCTCCGTGCTTCGGAAGGCACGTTAAGCCGTTGGTCCCGGCTGCATTAGCAGTCGTTAATAACCACCAAACCCGCACTGGGCCCGCGTGGTGGTTTAAGGCCCGATTTCCCTATCCATCCATAGGGAAGGCCCGTGCCCCAGCAGTGGGGACGTTAATGGGCTGATGATGATGAAACTTCGAAAGAGTTAGCGTGTCTACGTCTGGCCGGAGTACCTACCTACAAGATATAAAAAATTGCAAAGAAGGACCTCCCTTTCGCTAGCAGTGTAATCAGCTATGTGACCATAATTCGCACTCCAGAGTTGCCATACTACAACCACAGCGAAAGGAAAAATAAACGATACCTTGTGTCAATTTGCCTTAATGTTTACTGTCTATTTATTTGTAATCTCTCGTGTAAGTCGTTTTTGTTACGTCTTTTGATTGTAATTTATGTGTTACTAGCTTTTGCCCGCGACTTCGTCCGCGTGGCGTGTTATAAAATAGAGATCTTTGTGTGTGTGGGAGTGCATGTCAATTTCAAGCATCTAACTTATGCAGTTTAGATTTTTTTTGATAGAACATTTTTTCCCGCTAACTCCAATTTTTCAAAATACAGCCATAACTAAACTTTATATTTACTAAGGTATGCATGCATGCTAGATTAAAACATCTACTCGTATCTTACGCGGTTTAGATTTTTTCATACAAATGTTTTTTTCCTGCTAACTCCCGTTCCCGTAGGAATTTTGCAATATCCTGTTGCAACTAAGCTTTAAGTTTACTAAGGTACCTGCATGCCAAATTTCAAGCGTCTAACTTAAGTGGTTTAGATTTTTCATACAAAAGGATTTTCCCGCTAATTCCCGTTCCCGTGGGAATTTCGGAAATTCCTTTCTTAGTGCACCTCCACGGTACCTAAGCTACGTCCCTTCCAAATTTCAAGTGCCTACGTTTAGCCGTTAAGGCTGTGCGTTGATATGTCAGTCAGTCAGTTTCTCCTTTTATATTATTTAGAAGATTCCGTGTTTTGTTTTTTATTTATTACTGTGGTGTCCCTTCCTAAAAAAAAAAACGATTCTTTCTTTCTTTCAATCTTATGTTCCAATAACTAATATGTGTGCATCTGCCTACCTCTTTGGGGGTACAGGCGTGATATTACCTTATGTTATGTGACTTTGCAGTCCACAATAAATTATCGAATAATCAACCTAATTGTCCACTCTGCCTAATAAGCTTTGTCCATTATTATGTCCCCTCTTGCAGTGACCGGGTATCTAATTAAGTGCCTGCAGTTAATGTCTGCACGATTTATAGTCTACATGGTAACGTTTCACACAGATTAAGTATCCAGCTAAAAGCGTCATTAAGATTTTACCTATTTCTTTTTATGTGCGGAGAAAAAACGAATGGATGAGGTCGGAGGTTGTAGTCGTATTTTTGATGTTTATTTATTTACAAGTGCCATTACTGTTTTCGTTTCACTTAACAGCAGGAAATTTATTTATTGTGCCGACGCGAGTATTGCATTCGCTAATGAGAATAAAAACTAGAAGTTCTCCATGGTATCCAGCTAAAATTCATGATAAATTGCTATGAAATGCGGAGCAACGTGGGGTGTATATGAAGGAAAAAAAACCCCTCAGGTGGAAAAAATCAGTTTCGATTCTTCTCTTCTTCTATCGTGTGGTTTGTGAGGTGAATTGCCAACCTCATCAACCTATTCAGCCGCCAAAGGCCCCACTGTAAGGAAATAAAAAACTTACAAATATAATACATACATACGTACATAAACTCACGCCCGTAATCCCAAATGGAGAAAAAAACCAATAAAATATGAATTAATAAAGAGCATAGCAGTATGAATATTAGATATAAAGACCGTAAGTAAACCATGTCCATTGTTTAACTTTTATATAATATTCAAATCGGATCTATACCAGATGATCATTAATCAATTAATCATTTTACATACCTCTCAACGCCAAAGCTACTCTTGGCGCCATCCCATTTGCATCTGACAGAGTACGGGCCAGAAGGCAAGACGGAAACCACTTTATTATTTTTTTTATAAAAAGGAGAATGTTACACCGACATGAGTGAGGCTCTTAAATTACATGACCTTACACTGTGACCCGCTCCCTGTGTGTGTGTGTGTGCGTTTTTTATAGTAAGTCTTAGTAAACCAATCCAATGAACACATTGAAGTATACATGAACCTGAACGTCTTTGAAGACGCTATCAGATATTCGGCTGCAAGGGTCACGCGCGACTGGATCATAAAATTGCCGTAAAGTAGCACTTACCAAATCTAGACCGAATGATGGAACTCACCTGATCGCGTTTGGCTGCTTCCGCGTTTACAATATAGATGAGTCTTAATAAGTTGCAGATCATTCTTCAAGGTCAAATTGTTGCGTCTAAGATGTATCATAGTCCGAACATCATCACATTACCTAAGAGCCACGCTCTTGTCGGTGTAGCATTCTCCATACTACGTTTTATGGAAAAATAGGGCAGCGGTTTACCTTACTCTGTCAGATGCAAGTGGGATAGCGCCCAGAGTAGTCTTTGGCGTGGAGAGGTATGTGAAACGATTAATTGATTAATGATCATCAGGAATCGATCCGATTTTAATATTACACAAAAGTCAAACAATGGAGATGGATTCTCCATTCTTGTCTATCCTAGACTTCCTTATAAGACACGACGTTCGCCTTCATTTTAATTTGTTCTCTTAAGCTCTTCTTGGTCTTCCCCTTCCTTTCTTTCCTTCTATCTACCCTTCTATGATGTTTTTTGATAAATTCGTCGTGTTTTATTAAGGTTCCAGTCACTTTGCCTCTTCTGTCCTCAATATTTGTTTCTTTTCCCATAAGGTGCTTTTTCACCGGGAGCATTCGCCTGTAATGTAACATTTTATGATTCGTGTTTGAGCTTTTTTTTGACGTGACTTATTGTAGATTTGCCGCAGATGGCATTAACTACTTGGCCGGACAAATGGGGAGCGCTGAAGGCTCTCACCCGGTCCAACATTTACGACAACAGGCCTGAGGGTGCCCAGTTGGGCGCGAACCTCGGCTCAGCGCGTCGTCTTAGAGGAAAAATATTTGAAGGAATTAATTGACCCTAGTGGGTCGATAGCGATAAGCGCTGATTGAGGAAAATCGTCGATCACGCCGGCGGGGTTGGTATCGGGGTCCTGAAGTGTTTTGTGTCGCGAGCTGATTGGCTGCCTCTATGGCTAGGGCTGCCTCTATGGCTAGAGATTCGTGTTTGAGCACTAACCTGATGTAATGCTTGGATCTGTAACGTTTATATTACAAGCGAATGCTCGCGGTGAGGGAGCACCTTTACCCTTACTAGGACTCCTGGGCATTTATTATTCCCATCTGATGGTGGGGTCTGCCTTCTTCGTAATTCTCTTCCACTTCGCTCTATCGGACGTGTCGTTTTCGGAGACATTGCACATACACAGGTCCTTTTTGACCACATCCGCTCATCTTGTTTTACCCTTACTAGGACACAGTTCAGTTTATCACTGATTATAGTAATGGTACACGTGATCATAGATATTTTAAGTGCGTAAAATACCTACACAATTAATAACATAAATATAGGTTTTGATTGCTGCAGACACCAATTAAATGAAAGTTTTGCCTTCCAGAATTGGCACTTTTATCTTAAATCATTTCATCGTCAGTCGTATGACGCCCACGCCCACGCCCGTATCATTTAGGTAGCAAATTTTTTAGATTAATAAATAAATGATATCAAAGACTAATTGATCCCATTCAAAAGCCGATGGAGCGGTTATTAGTGTTCGGAGGGTGAACAATTCAATTCGGTCCAAATTATTTTCTAAAACCAATTTGGAACGTATTTAGTGCTTGTTAACCTTGTTAAGCCTGAAGCTTAAGAGTTTGAGGGCTGTTATGTTATACGGAAGAGTTGTTTGTGTTTTAATAACTTATCTGCTTGTTTTCTGTCCGTTGTTCTATTCGGAAACTCTAAGCCAGTCCCTAAAAAGTACTCTATCTGCCCTTCAGCATAACATAAGCTCACTTTTATAATCTCAATTGGGATAGTTATAGGTACATGCATCGCAAGATGAGTTCATATTGATGTTGAGTACTTAGTTATGTAACCACGTCGTCGAGCTTTCTATTAGACCAATGTGATAGATGGCCAAGCCGTATCGCCATCTCGGATAAAATATAAATAAATTATATATCGACTATTTTCATTCGAATCGGTTCTGATAGTAAAATTCGAATGATTCGGAAAATGAGCGTTGGTCACGGATCGTTACTAACTGGGCGCCTCAAGACTGGTATTTAAATCTACATAGACCGATGATGTGACAAACTCAACGTTTATCGGAGGTATTGGCCGGAGATCGCGCAGAATATCTAGGAGTGGAAAATTCAAGAGTAGGCCTTTGCCTGCGACCCCAATCAAATAAGCTAAATTAGATAAAATTCTGAAAATATTTTAGGTACCAGTTTCTGATTTGTGTCGAGACGATAAGAAAATTGAAAAGGAAATTCTTGTTCATTTCAAACAGTAATCTTTTTTTGACGTGACTTATTGTAGATTTGCCGCAAATGACATTAACTACTTGGCCGGTTAAATGGGGAGCGCTGAAGGCGCTAACAAACAGTCACAAAACAACGATCATCTGTATCGGGTTTAGATGTTTGTGTACTTAGGTATAATTCTTTATACTTGATATAACTTAACCTGTATAAACCGTCTGTATACGACGCACTGCTGGCTGGGCACAGGCCTCCCCTCAAGCAACCGAAGGGGGTATGGATCATACTTCACCACGCTTCTCCACTGCAGGTTGGTGGAGGTGTTTTATGCCCTCCGAAGTACGGAATCATCATGCTTTATGGACAATAAGATGATTCAAGCCTGCGAAGTCCTTACCAAACAAAGGATACGAAGGAATAATAGTGGGTATAAATTATATCACTTTTAGTGAAGTATATGTTACGGGTCGTTACGTGATTACCTAGATGTAAAAAGTGTATCTACATAAACTGCGTGAATTTTCAAAAAGTAAATAAATATTCTTTTTACTGCATATACTTGCAAACAAAAACATTTAATGAATTTCGGATCTCAATGTTCGAACTAAATTAAAATGAATACCTGCACGTTAACAGTTACAAATTGGATCCCCCTGTACCTAATTCCCTTCTTACATTTATCACTAAGAACCAGGTAAAAGTTGTTACCGTGTCCAAGGTCAAAGGTGAGTATGAGGCCCACAACTCAAGGGGTTATTGGGCGTTTCACATTACGAGCAGTTCGGACTAGCTGTGCGTTTCTTTAAGATAAATTCGAGCGCTATCCACATGGCCTAGACTGTGACATGTATCTACTTCACGCACAAGACTCATTTAACATGCTCCCATCGACGAAATCTCATCAATAAAATTTAAAAAATGTAATTTTAAAAAAATTAAACCAACATTATTATCTGACTAATAAAAAGTAAGAAATAGTTTTTTGTTGAATACAATGTCAGAATCTGAATTCTAAAGTTGGCGCAACTGGCAACCTTCGTTATCTACAAAACATGTATTATGATCCACCGTGGTTTTTACATTTATGTAAAACTTAATTGATATGATCATACCATATCCTGAAAGGCGCCATTCAAAAACGAGTATCCACTTGAGCGATTGCCTCCATGGTCCGAACTGCTCATGGTGTGACGAGCCATAACCCAACTCAAGACGATATGGGTTCTGGAGATTTACAGCGTCTGCAATACGTTATCAGAGGAAATTCGTCTTTAGCTATAAATATTGCTCGTATTGTACTAAGAGTATGTTTCGTAGTCGTTATTTTGTCGTAAATTCATGGTTAAATATTTCGAAATCACATAATATAGCAAGATAAGTGTGCGAGGAACGAAAATGGAATTCTATAATATCGCCTTACCCAGGTGGGAAATAGGCGTGAGTTTATGTATGTTTGCAAATCACATAACATACACACAAACAACCTTTATAAGTCCCACTGCTGGGCACAGGCCTCTCCTCCTTCCTCAAACAACTGTATGGAGCATACTCCACGCTGCACCACTGCGGGTTGGAGTAGATGTTTTTTTACGGATGATGACTTAATGTACCGTTCGTAGCACTCGGGCGATTTAAGCCTTCCCACATACCCGACAAATGCGTTTCGGAGATATGTGACCTAGCCTGTATTGGGCTGGTTTTCCTTTCGCTGGTTGGAAGGTCAGACAGACAATCGCTTTTGTAAAAAACCGGACTTGTCAAATCTTCAGGTTAAGTAAACGGACCCTCGCAAAAACGGGACTTAAGCCTGCAATGTCCTGAACAAACAAAGAACAGTCTCATAAAGTGAATTCGGCATATCCCCATCGGGAATCGAATACAGACCTCCAGATCGTCAGTCCAACGCTTTTACCACTAGACCACAAAGGCTGTTATAGTAAAAATGTAGTGCTTAACATAACATCGGCGAAGGGGTGTACATTATTAGTAAAATTATACACCCATAGCTTGCCAGCTATGTTTAAGTCTTTGTAACAGCGAGCGAGTATGAAACATGTTAATAAATAATAAACTTCACTTTGAAGTATTTAATTAGTAGTATGTTTGAGGAGCTCGGTGGCGCTGCGGTTAACGCGCTCGGTCTGCGATTGTTGAAGTAAAGCAACTTTCGCAAAGGCCGGTCATAGGATGGGTGACCACAAAAAAAAAGTTTTCATCTCGAGCTCCTCCGTGCTTCGGAAGGCACGTTAAGCCGTTGGTCCCGGCTGCATTAGCAGTCGTTAATAACCATCAATCCGCATTGGGCCCGTGTGATGGTTTAAGGTCCGATCTCCCTATCCATCCATAGGGAAGGCCCATGCCCCAGCAGTGGGGTCGTTCATGGGCTGATGATGATGATGAAATATGTTTAGAAATAGTTGAGTCTTTCCTGAGAAACGAGAAGTTTGTTTTCGTACCTCAATTAACTTGACAGACTATTTAGTTTCAATTGTTCGTCTCTGTCGTAGCCAATTAGACATACACACGATCTACATATAGGTATATTCTCTAACGTTATATCAAAACTTGACACCCATTTATACCGTATTAACTGTGCGCAGTAGGGATAACCTAGCCTGGGGCTTGAAGTAATAACTTTCCCAAATCAAATTGGGATTTAACTAAATTCATTTAGGTGTAAATTACACAATTACGAACGGACTAGCAGTATTATAAATTCTCTACAGTTATTATGACAAAGTGAGATTGTACAATTGTGTTTTATAATACCGTAATTGTATAAACTTTACTGCCAGTCGTAATTTCGAAAAGTAATTTGTATGATACAATGCAAGGTACCATACCTAATATGAATTAAAAACCTATATCAAATAATTTTCATGTATTCGGTCTATTTAAGGTTTCATAGCAATGATAATTATCCACATAGATCTATCTATTTATTATATTTATAAAAGGTAAACGAACAGCTTATACATATAATAAAACATTAAATAAAATAAGTTAAGTTGGTTTGGACACGTAGAGCGGATGAAGGATAATATGATTACGAAAGCAGTATAATTATAAAGCGAAGGTTGGTGGTAGGGCTGGCAGAGGAAGACATAGAAGGACTTACACTGACCAAATTAGAGATGTCCTTAGAAAACGTTCTTTTCTTTTCTATGTAACGATTGATAAATGTGGAGATTCTTTTAAATAGTAATATAAAGGAGATCGTCGAGGTCGTATGCCGTGGTAAGCAAAATCACAGATTGACAGATTGGCATTGAACCACAGACGTCTCCTAAACATCACCATGTGGAAGAATTTCTGAGAAATATACCTACTTTCTTATTTGATAACTTTTACTGCGTGTCTTTTACGTAGTCGGGTTTTAGTTTGTAAACACATATTTATATGTATTTATAATTATTTTTGGGTCTAATTTATAAGGAAAACGTATTGTCTATATGGGTTTTATGAAATATTTGTAGATAAAACCTATCCGGAATATGTCTGAGTCGTTATGCTATCTTATAAATACAAGAAAAAAATATTATATATTTTAAATATAAGAAAACCTGCAAGTAAAAGCTAAGTATATGTACATATTTAAAATATGCACATTAAGCCCTTTCATTTGATATCCAATACAATACCATCCGAAAATATAATTTTTTTCGACCTCGGTTTATGTCATCTAGCGGGCGCCATATTGAATTTAGCGTGACGTCACAAAGCCTATAACCACCGGACAATCAAGATGCTACTAGTGAAATCTTATCTTCAGGTGGTTTAGAAGTAAGGTCGGAACATACTTGCATACACACGTTCACATACATAGCAGTCAAACACATAACCCTCTTTTTTGCTTCGCCGCAGTCGGGCAAAAAACACGTTCTAACGTGATTTTCTTCAACAAAACCTAAACTTCTTTCAATTAATTTCCATATGTTTTCTCTATGTCGAGGTTTTCTTAAAAAATACACACCCCCCAATGTGACTCTTCTTCACCCAAGTGTTCTGTATTAGGCGACGATATATGCCTGAATACGAAATTTGCATTTCTCTGACTCCAGCCATCGTCAGATCATAAACCTCTATAGTCTCATCAAAATTCTCCGTTCAACAACCCTGTGGTTGTTTGAGAAAATTTCATTATCAACTCAGAACTTGAAATATATTTCCACATACTAAACCTTATAAATTTCTATCGAACCCGGTATTTCCTTATAGAATAGCGAGGTACCATAACTCCAGTAGTTGTTGCGCCGATATTAAATTTTTGAGGCGTCTCGACGGACCATCGGAAAGACAACAAAAGCCTTGGAAATTCAATAAGCTAAGGAACTAGGGTTAGAAAATGTATTTAAAGTTTTTGAACGGAACCAGTTATAACATTGATAGTTTATTTAAAAGATAATATTATCTATTGGAGATATAATAATTTATTATTATTGTTAGCCTTTATGATACCCGGAAACGATGGCGCGATGATCTCGACGATTATCGAAAAGACTGGATAGAGCTCGCACAGAACCGGGATACTTGGAAAGACATGGGGGAAGCCTTTGCTCAGCAGTGGGATCACACAGGAGATATAATAATGCCGGGATAATTATAACTTCCCGTTTGGCTCGGTACTCATCTCAGTCCAGCGCTACCGGAGTGGCAGGGTCACCTCACCATACGATGTAGTTCGTTGTTATTAAAATAATACATTTGTTGAATCCTGAGACCCGTTGTTAGAGCCATGGTAGCCCAGTAGTTAGAACGCTTGCCTTTCACTTTGAGGTCGCATTAAGGCAAAATGCCCAGAATACTGGCCACGTTGCCCCTCAGCACCGCCAGATTGACTCTTTGGGCAAAAAACTACCAGCTGTAGAGTCGAATGGTGCCTCGATAAGGTACGATGCAATTTAATTATCCTTATAAACTGACGCGCTTCTAAAGCCTATAGGCACGTCTTTTCCATAGTAAAAGGCAAAAAAATAAAACCTTCTAGACCCTGATACTTACGCCGCTTTCTTAATCCTGCAGCTGCAGCCGCCGAGAACGGTTGAGAAGCCATTGTCACTATGTGGAAGGCAGCCATACTAGCGATAAAAAAAATATCATGAAAATTATGCCCGGTTATAAATGTTACCAGCGATTCATTTACAATATACTTAGCTGTCTGTTTCAAATTCCGCTAAGCCTTCATAATATATGATTTACCCACAAAAAAAACCTTAACACACTCATGCTACCGTCAAAAAAAGTACGCAAATACTTTTTTTTTACGCAGAACAATATAAAAATGATCCCAAAAGCCGTCCACTGCAGCTGGCACACGCTCTCCGCAAAACTAATAAGGAAATAATTATGACTAAGGGTCGCTCCACTTCGCAATTTCGGTCATTTATTAAACCGGTAATAAACCCAGGTTAAGGTGAAACGTGAATTATATTTATTTACCACCTGGCTTTACGGTTTGCCGGGTGAACTTGGTGCGTCTTAACATTTTTCCATCGTAGGTATGTCTCCTTGTCAATACAGAGTTTCCCCGAGAGATGTATTTTTAGCCTATAGGGCAAAGACTAAGACAGAATAGCAAATCCAGATTAAGTAAAACACATAAACAGCCTAATCATGGTCTGAATTATCGCCCTCGGTATACGTTACGATGTCACTAACACACTGTATGTAGGCTGTTTTTGTGTTTTACACTGCTGGGCACAGGCTTCCCCTCGATCTACCGGAGCGGGTTTGGAACATACTCCACGATGGTGCTCCACTACGGGTTAGTGGAGCTGTTTTACGGCTAATAGCCGGAACCAACGGGGCTACATTGCCCTTCTAAGCACGGAATTATCTTATTTTTTCAGTCAATCAGGTGATTACAACTTTTTGTACGTTTTTCTTCAATAGCATTCATTACTTGGCCAAGATGCCGTAAGCTTGGCCAATTACTGGTCAGCAAAAATTTAATATCGATCGCCATCGACTCGCAAAGAAGAAGTCAATCAGGTAATTCAAGATTGACACCGTTATAGTACGATTATTATGGTCCATCAATCAGCGTATCCAAGTAAGGACTTAATTAAAAGAAAGCACTTTGTGATCCCTAGTTTGGTTAGACCGTTGGAGGCGGATCACTGGATTGTCCGAAAGTAAAATGATCTGTGCTTTCAGAGGGTACGTCCAGCAATCGGTCCTGGCTACATTTTAATTATATGAGGGTGTAGACGTTACAAGAGCCATGTCAGCGGGCTATACCATCTCAAGGAACCTTGACACCCAAATTGATGAAGTTGTTGTTGTGAGTGTGGTCTCATGAACGAGACCACACGCACGAATAAGAATATCAAACATCTGGCTGCAGGTTCTTCTATCGTGTGAGTTGTGAGGTAGAGTACCAACATCATCAACCCTGGTGTCAGGGTTACTATTGAGCCGCCAAAGGCCCCTGACATGGCTCATGTAACGACTACGTACATCAGTGAATAGTAACCGGGACCAACGACTTTAACGTGCCTTCCGAAGCACGGATTATCTTACTTTCGGACAATCTGGTGATCAGCCAACCAAACAAGGGACCACAAAGTAATTTTTGTGATATGTTCTCACTGGGAATCGAACCCAGGACCTCCGGATCGTGAGCAGAACGCTCAACTACTGGACCATGGAGGTCGTCTGGCTAGCTGCAGGTTATTTTTGATGAGTTCTGGCTCTATCCATCCTGATAGGTAAATCGGGTGTAAATTGTGTATATCTGCGTAAAAACTTAACCCTACTTTTGACTTTAACGAAACCAACATAATACATAACCTGTCGAGTACATCGTGCAACTTCATTTCAGTACAAATCTAATTATAAGTTGGCAAAGCTTGTTAAATTGGCTCCGTACGAAGTAATACGGCCCGTATTGGACCAAATGGAGAAGTTTGAATGTTCAGTGATCATGAGAACCTATCAGTTCTGAATGGATGCAACTGAGACAAGTCCTAGACGTGAGTTTGCACCATTGTTGAAACCAATACCCGTTATTGTCTAAGAGGAAAGTAGTTCATCTTACAAAGCGACAAATGACAAACTTTGGAATGTCAAATTTGACGTCGATCTTGTTGTCAAATTAAGAAATGGATGAAGTATATTTAAGTCAGAGGCCAATTCTTTGAGAGCAAAGTAGTTCGCCTTACAAAGAGACAGGTGACAAACTTGGGAATGTCAAATTTGACGTCAATCTTGTTGTCAAATTAAGAAATGGATGGAAGGCAATTCTTTCACTTCCTTATAAGATACAATGTCGCTTTCTCTTTAATCTGTTCCTTGTTAGCTATGGAAATGGCAATATTTTATATTTTAGAGAGACTTACATTTATCCATTTGGAAATAACCACAAAGACCTCTTACGCTACGTTTTTGCATTCTGGATAACATCAACCAAATCTCCCTAAAACGTTTAGCCTTCTCCTACTAAAGGCATAGACATAAAGCATACTCCTCAACGGTACTGTAGTGTAGTACATGTTCAATAAATACATGTTCGTGCAGACTTTTAATTTGGTAGCGAAGCCAGTTTATTGATGTTTCATCCACTTTATAATTTTTGGGCAAACCCTACACCTCCAGGCCACGTGTCCAAATGCTCTTACCGCTAGATCAAGGAACCCGTTATTTATTGCAACTTTTTGTAAGTTTTCTTCAATAGCATTCACTGCTTGGCCTATGTTTGTTATCGAGCCAAACCATTAATTAATTAAAAAATAAAAATAATATGCATATTATGGTAACATTCGTTCCGATCATTCACTCTTCTTCTATTTACAATTTCTGTTGAATCAGTACGTTCTCTGTCATAATTTTGCTAAAAAAGTAATAAACTAATTGCCGTCACAAACACTATTATATATATGTCTTTCCTAGACAGCCAAGAAGCTTTATTTTTTCTTAAACGTGACTTATTGTAGATTTACCGCAAATGGCATAAAGTACTTGACCAGACAATTGCTTTATATTAATTACATACGTAACTTACGAAGTGTTATTACCTATGTGTATACATTGGTTTACAATTATCGCTATACCTAAACAGATTTGTTTCGATGCCTTCTTCTTCAGCATACGTCACTTCAATAGCACGCTTTCTTGTTATCACATTCAAAGTACACAAAAAAACAAACAAGGACCGTTGAGGGCTCTCACTCGGTAAACAAAGTGACTACTGAAGCTAAAAGACCTCAAAATGAAACACCAATGAATCAGCTCTATAAGTTGCCATAATATCTATGCCAAGGCAACACGCTCCTTAATGCTCCTTAATGTACGGATCTCCATACACCAGCAATGAAATAACTTAGTAGGGGTGGATGGAGTGCTATTTGTATACTATCCAGTCGATTAACTTGTGTCCTGCATAAACATGTTGTTACTTTACTTCTACGTAATCCAATTCAAAGGAACCAATTAATTAGCAAGCAGGGACAGTGGTCAAATAGAGTAGTCCTAATTTCAAACAAGAGAGGTATTTCAGATCGGAATTAATGAGAATTTACCTTAATCAGATTGAAAGTTACTGAGGCTGGCCAAACGAATTTAGAAAAAGAAATACAGATAGACGCAAATTAAATCCTTTGCAACTATCGGAATTGCCTGAGTCACAAATTATTAAGAGACGACGTGTAGCCAAACTTGGTGTAAAAACATCAAAATGGATGAATAAGATAATATTTTATTTGCTCTGAATAGTTAGAGATTATTCACTGAATCTTTACATCAATAGAAATAGGTAGTCAATATTTTTTTATGAAGTTCACTCATCACCACCATTATTTTTTACTGCGCAGTATCAAAAATATCTAATACATCCATGAATTATTAAAACAATATTAAATAAAATGATACATGCATGTCAACGGGCAGGCAAACAATAAAATAAAATTATAAACATACACTATACAAACATATGCCTATTTCCCACCGGGGTAGCAGAGGCTACGGAATTATTTTTGTTTCGACCCTGACACACTTCTCTTGTTTCATCCACATTCATCAATCATAATATAAATATGAATTACTTACTGTAAAAGTACTTATTATGTATACAAACAAGCTCCGGAGAAAGCAAACTCCAAAACTCGCGCTATAAATAAAAACAGGAACAATATACCTTGAAGATTAATATCGCAAATCGAAACCGAAAGAAGCGTCTCCTATATCAGAGATTTATTGTTTTGCATCAAAAATAAAAAGTTACTTGGCTAAGTCGACGGGCCGGAATGTGAGAGACAAATGGTAGTATCTATCAAAATAACGATGGCCACTCCGAGGTTAAGGATACTCGTGCGATAGGGGATAATGACGCGGATCGCGGTCTAGATGCGGTAACGAGCTGGCATCCGTCAATCGAATGCGAGGTGAGACTGGGTGAGGTTTCAGGAGCTGTAAAATTTGACGATGTGCAAAAAAGTGAAATGTGTGAGTATTGTGTTCGATATGTGTGTGAGTGTGTTTGATGCCATCGAAACAATAAGAAAACGATATGCTAAAAAATTCAAAATAAAAATAAAATAATGAAATAATAGAAATATCTACATTCCTTCAAATTATAGCATAAATTATGGAACAGCAACGAAAACATTTATTAACGAATAACATATAACATAACAAAGTATAAAAAGACAGTTATACATGAAGCTCGGCATAAACGAACGCTGAATTCTGAGAAACTTATTTTTGGATCAGGGGTACTTCAAAGAGATAGTTTTTTAATGTCAAGGCGATGCAAGTTATCACGAGGCTATTTCAAGCTAATTAAATAGGTATGCTCGAACAATGGAATTATTTAAAAAAATATGTAATGGGATGTCTGTTCTACAAATAGGAACCTTAAATATCAACAGAAACATAATGTTGGTTCATTTCGTTGATGAAACAAAGTGATCGATCCCCGCAGAATAAAAGAGTTAATATTGATGTCGACATGCATTAACGAAACTTGGGCAGTGAATGCATTCGTGAATATTTTATACAGTTTGGTTCGAGACGCGATTTTCTAAAATCCTACCGATGGAAAATCTGAATTCGTGTATGTTTTCGTTTTAGATGATGGAGTACATTAAAAAAAAAAACAGTTACGTGGTAAGGGATGATTCTATCTGTTCTAAAGTATAGACTTTTGGTCAGTAACGATGAACGATAAAAGTAACGATGACTCGTTATCTCTTTTTTACTGTATTTTTTGGGTTCCCTTAGCTGTTAAATTTTTCAGAAATTAAGTCTTAATGCTTTGTTTCGTAGCATAGCAATAATAATGCCAGTCAAACAATATTTTCTCGGTTGCCGACAAAGAATTAAACAATCTTGGTTTCACGTAAGATAATAGACAAAATAAACCACAGTAAGTATTTTTGTTTACAGACGAGTATAACGTACTAGAATTTAGTAAAAAAGAAGCATCATTATGTCAATATTTTGATCTCTCGCAACCCGCCGCATAAATTTGTCCGAAATGTTCAATGTGATTTACCACTCCAATAGCCTTTTCAACTACTGAATTCCATTTGTTGTGACAATTTTCTTTTTCGTTGTTCCTGGATTAAGTACATGTCTTTTTTAATGAGAGCTTTAAGGTCTAATTTTAGGGGTTATTCTCGTTTTTGGTAAATTATTCAAAATATCAAATGTAAGTGCGACTTATGTATCAAATAAATCTATTTACGTAAATGTTAGCATAAATATTAACAGACAAACTCGATTACTTCTACAGATTCTGCTACAACTTTACATTAGTTTATTTATTTATTCAACAGAAGTACAGAAGTATAGTATTTCCATGCAAGGCCTAAAGAAAAAGAAATAATAGTATGTGATCTCTCATACTCATACCCCTAATCTCCACATACCCATGCATGTATTTTCTTGAAAGTTTGGATTACTTTCCCAGATATAGAATGAACTTTGCCATAACGAAGATGCAACATTGACGTATGTAAGTGATTCATTTTACGACGACAAACTTATGGCCTCCTCGAGATAGCGATGCAACGAAGCAACATTTGCAATTCGCACACTAACATCTGAATTTCAAATTTTTAAGTGGAAAACTCGCTTGACATTTTTTTGTATGAACTCTTTAAAAACATTCTACATTGAAATACTTTTGAAATTAACATTTTGTTCGGACTCCGTTCACATTTTTCATTTGGGGTTAATTTAAATTTTAATGTTATTCAAACTTTCTGCATCTGTCAACGTAGGCTCTGTTTCTGTGTCTGCATAAGGGTTTTAATGGAAATGATGCTTTTTTAAAATTTGTTTGTGTTGCTGCATAACATTTAGCTTTGACCGTTTTATGACCTGTGATACTCATAAAATTTATTCCGGTAGTTCTTGAAACTTTTATATTTTATTAGGAACTCTCCAGGAATTGCTTCTGAAATAAAATTTATTTTTGTATCTTCAACTACTCATCTATTCAGCTGGCACAATCAAATAGTCCTTATTTTATTTTTTGCTGGAACGAGAGTAAGAAATAAACAAAGCTTTATTAATAAAGAAACGTATCTACATAAATACACTGCTAAAATTGAAATGCTTTTTTCCCCTACTTAATAGGGTAAAAAACAAATGACCGTAATTAAGTCGACCAGAGCTTTACGTATCTACCACAGTACGGATTGTAATTGTTAAAGACGGAACATTTCACTATCAGTTAAAGCCTTCCAAAGTCTTATATGGAATTATAATCACTGCAAAACAGATAACATCAGTATATTTTGTTAATTTGAAAAATTCCACAAATATTACGTGCCGAATTCTTCTGATAACGTCATCAAAATTTTTAAAGTTAACAAAACAAAAACTGACCCTTATCTGTTCGGTGATGGTGACAATAATTTCATGAAAAACTGAAAGTTTTAACAGCGCGTACGGTAATGAAAACTTTATATGCGATTTCAGCATAAAGTTCTTCATCCAAATCTTAGGATTTCAAATAGCAAGCGTATCCCTACTATGACTAGTAATAGGCTTGAATTGTGTATGACTACTGTAAAAATATACCTAAGGATACACCAAAGGTGGTACCGAAGTGAGTTCTGAATACTGCTGAACAAGAGAATTTCGTTGCGAAGTTGAATGAAGCGCGACCAAAGCAAACTTAGATTTGTTTACTAACCAGCCGTAGCACAGTTTCCGTTAATCGCACGTTACGCGATAATTGAGAAAATAGCATAGTTTTATTTATCTCCTATTCAATAGAGTTTGTTCATTATTCGCGGCGTGTGCGATATGCGGATGCTGCGCTACGTCTACAGAACTAAAGCAAAGCAACTTGTTAATTTAGTTTGTGTTGTCTTGTCTCGTGTCTTTTGCTCTGTGTAGATACTTTGTAAAGTTTGTAGTATGTCAGTTCTTTGTTCGGTATTACTCTTTTCTTTTGTTGCTAATCGTATTAATTCAGATTTATCAATGTCTTTATTGTAGAATGGGTGACGGTTTAGATCAATGACTATAGAGCTTCGTTTTATATTATGTTCTTAATCTGTGTATGAACATACTGCAGCCTAATTTTGCAGCAGCGGAATCTTTTTGCTTTTTTTTCTTTTTCTAGCTGTTTGCACGTGCGATTTATATAAAGTTTTAAATTTGAATTTGTCTCCTATGTTATTTTGTTTCGTATGCCAGTCGAAATATATTCGTCGTCTCTGATCAACTTATGTATTTTATAAAAAAAATCAAGAATATCAATTACCTTATTGCCGTAATGATATGTTTATTTTGTGCATCGGCGTCGTTCAACGTTGAGTTTCAGGCCTTTCGTTCTCCCCGGTAAGACTTATTGTAGTTTCGGCCTTTCAAGTGGAAAACCACCATCACCTTTTTTCTCCACTTCCAACTACGTATACCTTAGACCAGGAACGTACTACGAGTTATTCGCCTCGCGAAGATAAGGATTTATTTTGTGTTATTGGTTATTTTTATTCTAAATGTTTTTTATTTTGTATGTTCAGTTCTTAATTTATGCCTTGTTTGTACTTTTTTAAATTGTGAAGGCCCCGCGCGGCATTCTAAATATTTGATTTACCCTTTGGATTGAAGCCTACGGCATTTCTTTCACGTTAATAAACTGAACGTAATACCGGTTTATTTAACACGTTTATCGTTTATTTAACAAAGATTCCTGGCTTCAAAGGTTTCTTGTACTAATTCCTGCAAATTTTACCATTTTCGTCGTAAATTAAATATCTTGTAAACAACTAATATTCAACTTTTATTTACCTTACCAAGTGCTTCTCTTCTCTACAATACTTATATTCATGGAATCATGCCTATTTTCCGTTGGGGTATGCTGAGACCACTTAATTCAATTTTCCCTGACACCTTTGCTTCGCTTTCTGTTCTTAATACGAAAGTAAAATCGAGGACCCCAGATAATCAATCGTCATTTATATTTATTTATAAGGGTACATACAGCATTACAGTGTAGCCTAATGCACTATATGACGAGAAAACTAATATACACAACAAAAAAGATAAAAGTAAAATAAGACTATCAATAATATGAAAATCTACAAAAATACCACGTCACATTATACCACGTGTACAGTCATGAGCAATATTATGTACCCACTTTAAGACTCTGTCACACTAACATGTTTGACATTTAGTGAGACTTACAGTTCAATTTGTCAAAAAAGTTAATGTGACATGGTACCAAAGTGTATACATGTTAATGCTCGTGACCGTACAACAGATACCCTTCACCCCGCACTAATTTGTACTGGTACTGTGCTACTTACCTCACCAACCCCCCCCCCCCCCCCCCTCTGGTTCTTACTTACGTCTAAACAGCCAATTCGAAATAATAAGGATCAAAAATATTCATTGCCTCTTTCACCGGACGGCATATTGCCCTAAAGCTATCCCAGCGTGGTTTACTATATTAACCTGAATTAATTCTATTGGTCCTGCTGACCAGGCAGTTCGATCGATTGGATTATATTATAGGCTATTTAAGGATAATATACCATAGAATAAGGAATAATGCTACGTATAGAACGGCAAGTCTCCGCTCCCCATCAGCGTCGGAGCTAGGTTTACCTCACCCCACTCGGACATAGTTTAGACTTGAATCGTATGGTGTCAAACGTCACACACACAGATGCGCGTGTACAAAACGTCAGTGTATGCTGTCTGTGCAAAACGAGGTTGTTTGTATGAAGTGTCCGGGATGTGAATATACTAAGGAGCTCCGCCAATGCTACTATAACAATGTTATTAAGCTAAGGAGACACGAATAGACGGCGGCTGGCAATTAATTGGTTAGATGACAGTCTGGTAGTTAAGTCAGTACCTAGTACTTTGGTCGTAGTGACTTTGCAAACGATTACGAATAACGGCAGCGTACCTAATCAAATTTAATGATCATTGCGTATGGCAAAAAAAAAATAACCTGGGTGGATCATATATTTAGTTTAAAGTACCTTAAAATTGTGGTATGGGGCATGATGGAAACGAATATGTTTCTTTAATACTTATTTATTATTAAAACGTCTTATTCATCATCATCACCAGCCCATTAATGTCCCCACTGCTGGGGCACGGGCCTTCCCTATGGATGGATAGGGAGATCGGGTCTTAAACCACCACGCGGGCCCAGTGCGGATTGGTGGTTATTAACGATTGCTAATGCAACCGGGACCAACGGCTTAACGTGCCTTCCGAAGCACGAAGGAGTTCGAGATGAAAACTTTTTTTTGTGGTCACCCATCCTATGACCGGCCTTTGCGAAAGTTGCTTAACTTCAACAATCGCAGACTCAAACGTCTAATTAATTTATTACATTTTCGGTTTTAAAACAATCGACCGCCATTTCCCTGTCATTCCGCAATCTTCTCTTCTCTTTCGCTCAGTCCTCGCTCGCTCTTTCACACACCTTTACGTTACGTTGCATTCAGCCTACTCTTTCTTCATTCTCGGCCATGCTGCTCTCGGCTTACCTAATCAAATAAAATTTATGGGATTACCTTATTATGTCACCTAAAATTAACTAAAGCTGAAACATAATATTATGTCACCTGAATTTAACTAAAGCTGAAAGCATGCCAAAAATTTTACATCGAACGGGCCGTCAGAATTTTTATTTTTTTTAAAGTTATTAATAATAACTATTAACGAACAGATGAAATCTTGTGACGTCATCAGAAAAATTCGGCGCGCAATGCCTCTGGATGGCAATAACATTTTTGAAATCGGCAAAACAAAACTCAACCTAATGCGTTCTATAATAGCGATTATAATTCTATATAAAGCTATAAATTCGTAAAAATTCGTATTCGTATTTGCGTACGATTCGGAATAATTCTGATGCACTTTTAGAAAACTCTTAAGATTAAAATTCTTTAGGAAAATATTTTAAAGTGTCTATTTCAGAATCATCAGGTTGGGAAAACGGACCCTTGAGAAACAGTATAACGCAAGGGAATTTGCCCTCTGGTTATGTAACCTCACCTCTTCCCTTTCCACAACTTACCTCGTAGTCCACAAGCAAAGTTGCTTACACAAGTTATTCAATCAGTCACGTACCACACCTGGGTATCGTCCAAACAGCACACGACCCCACGTGACCGGGAAATCTAAAACGATTAATGATCTGGAATATTGTCACGTATTGTCGGTTAGGCATTAAAGGTTGAAGTATGAGCCTTGCGGGGTATTTCGTAACGTATTTTTGACCGGACAAATGAGGCGCTGAGGCCTCTCACCCGGTACATAATTTTAGACAACAGGCCTGAGGATGCCCAGTTGGCCGCGAACAGCTCAAGGCGTTGTCTGAGAGAATTGGCTACTTGACAATTTTTAACAATAAAACATGAAATAATGATAATAATATATCGGATACGGTAGTCTATCATTTATCGATATTTATCCAATAGTTCTTTTTTATTATTATCATTTTTGAATATTTTTTTTTTACAAAATAAGAACGCTGTTTTTTATCTGTGTATTACAAAACCCGTAGCAAAACTCGAAACACGGGCGGCCATGATTGAGCTTCGTGTGACGTCACTAGGCAAAATGTCATGGGACCAAAAAATGGGAATAGGTAATTTAAAATTTTTAAAATAATTCAATTAAATTTTTTGAAGTATGGCCTCTGTCATCATTGACAATTCTGTTAAAATACTTATCCGAAAACTGTCAAGTAGTCAAATATTTCGTAATGTCAACTATTAGCCTTTATTTTTTTTAACGTGACTATTCGTGGATTTGCGGCAAAAGACATGGCAGCTACTTGGTCGGACAAATGGGGAGGCTGTATAAAATTTAAGTCAATAGGCCTGAGGATGCCCAGTTAGGCCTGAGGAGGCCCAGTTGGGCTCGTACTTCGTGTCAGGGCGTAGTTTGAGAGGATTATAATTGAAAGAAGCGTCACATCCAAATATGTATGGATGTATGTGTTTTATGCGCTTAGCTTATTCGTTCTCAGGCCAGAGAACTAAAGTCATTAAACGCGATCAGCTGCTTATTTTCCCATGTACATCGTAAAACTAACAGATGTATTGAGTCATTTTTAACATGATGGGCCAATTAATGCACCTAGATTGGTGATGCCCAGATGGTGGTAGAATATGCTCCATAAATACCCCCTCTTATTGATTGAAGCTACCTTCAATATACTCGTACCATCAACAACTACTACACAACATAACTACTTATGTGCCCAATGGTCAGAAGTACGAGTATATAGGCTGTTTTTATGTATAAATTGTAGCATTTCAAATCAATCAAATCAAATACACTTTGTTGCACAGAACTTAATTTTAACAATCACACATAACACATGGATACTGCACAACTTGGGCGGCCTTATTGCTCTAGAGCAAAATCCTCCAGGCAACCACTGCCAATCATTTCCTGGTAACTGAACTAACTTTGAACCCAACTTGAATAGAAACAATGTAATTTAATTAACGACGTTTATGAACTTTAACTAAGATTTAATTAAAACAAGGACTTACTTTCAGTTTGCATACAAAAACTCGACTCAAACCTCGTCTGAATGACTTTATGAGTTTGAATTCATGTTTGGATCATAGATAATAATTGATATCACGAGTTATCCAGGTTCTATTCCTGGTTGACGACAATACGCTCGCTCTCTATTACGTGCAACTTAAACATATCTGGTGCGGAGTGGGTGTACGGTCACGAGCATTAATATGTATACACTTTGGTACCATGTTACATTAACTTTTTTGACAAATTGAACTGTCTCTCTCTTTACTTAAGAGCCGCGCTCTTGTCGGTGGAGCAATCGCCTCCAATTTCATTACTCTATAGATAGGGCGTGTAGAACGGTGGTTGCCCCAATCGCCTTCCGTTCCGCAGTACACCGACCAATTTCTCAATCGGTGATGTTCTAGCTAGAGCCCTACCAGAATCCTTTTCCTCGGCCTCCAACCAGTACTGATACCGCTGTTGCCCGGCATTAGAGGTGTGCTTTTGAAGTAGCGGTGCCTACTCGCTACGTCACAAGATCGTCATAGAACTGTAAATTGAACTGTAAGTCTCATTAAATGTCAAATATGTTAGTGCGACAGAGTCCTAAAGTGGGTACATTATATTGCTCATGACTGTACTATTAACCTTCAACACCGGATGGATTGAGGATGTATACCATATTATAATGGAATGTGTGCGTAATGAATCCCTTAGATATACAATGCAGATTATGTGTCCTGAATTTTATCAGATCGGTGCATGTACTCGTAATAGCATTTTGGCTTTTCCATTATCTAAGGAGGCCAATATGCTGTACAATTTGATCAAGCGGGGCAAATCTACAATAAGTCATGTCAAAAAAAAAGAAGTCTGGGTTTCAAGCCTTGTTTTATTTTGTATTTTTTCTATGACGCTGTATTGAGCGGCATTGTCACATTTGAGACAACGCTCATTAAATAAAGATTAAAAAAAAGTATATTCCTGATAATTACGTTAAATAAATGATTCTGAATCAGATTTTCCCAAGTTTATGTTTCCTTTGAATTTTGAAATTCTTAGAAAATATAGATCAAGACGTTAAAGCTTTTGGAATTCTTACAATAGCAAAGGCATCGCAATATTAATTCCTATTTCCGAAACATTTCTCCTGTTTAAGAAGCAAAAATAACTATCTAACCTACGAAATCTAACAGTGTGTCGCTTCTAAAATTGAAAGTATAATAACAAGTCACCTTTCGCGATAGCATCTGAGAACAAAGGAGAATCGGAACTTTGGACAGTTTATCTCTAAAGGGTAACTCCTAGATTTATAAAGAAAATGGCTCCAAGAACTTTGTCCATATTTTCCTTTATTCGTTGTTTATTTACAAACTTTGCGTTTCAGTTGGTTGACTTACCTAGTCCAGTTGCTGCAATGTCGTTCAAAAGTTTAATATGTTACTTGAACTTTGCTATTTAGGCTAGAATATGAAGTTACTATTTAATAACGTTGGCCTTTTTTCGAAAACAATGTCTAGGCTAATATTTGCCTATTTAAATTTAGAATCGTATGGAAAAAGTATTTCTGCATTGGCAATGCTCACGGCACCATTGATGTATAATATTTTACTGTAAAAGCCTCGACGGGAAGTCCGTGGTCTACCAATAAACGTCAATTTCAATTCGACTGTTACTTTGTCGCTAAACGCCAGATATAATCCATATTTGTGTGTTCTTGGTAAAATTATATTTTTTGCACTGAATCCGTATACCTATTTCTGGTCTGTCTCCTTTAAGATCAATGACTTTATCGGGGTCGGACAGCATGATACTTGTTTTGAATAATGAAATTAAAGAATAAATTAAAAAGCCACTTCGGTCCTATGTCTCACTAGCTTACTTCTCTAACGAGAAGTGTGGATATATTTAGGCCATTTTCTAATGAATGCGCATCTGACTATCCCAATTGGAATATACAAGGTGTTAGTGACATCGCAATGAAAACTTTGAGGGATGATTCAGGCCATGATTTTGAGGTAATATCGAGTGGAATTTTCCATCGCAAAACTATGGAACTGAAAATAATTAAAATCAACACAAAAAAAATCATGAATTTTCCGACAAGAAATTCCACTTGATATCAAATCAGAATCATGGTCTGAATCATCCCCCCTCAGTATTCGTTACGGTGTCACTAATACTCTGTATGTAATCGTGAGCTTTGTTATGTCATGTTTCAATTACGATTCAATAAGGTTAAAACCAAATAACAATAAACTGGAATTACTGAAACATTTATCAAGCGATAATTGCAATTTGGCTCATAAAATAACATGATCAATTTTTGTATGAACCGAATATGTTATCGAATTAAGTTTTGGTATTATATCATTGCATATTCAATCAAAATGCACGCGTAGTTATTTTATAAAAACTGATATTTCAAACCAATGGATATAGAATGATATTGTCGGGGCTACGAAAGTTTTGTTGGGAAAACAGAAAGCAATCTTTGAATAAAAATATTCCGATCGTTTGTCATAGATTAATGAAGTTACGGCAATATCCTAACTCGGACAGAGTAATAAATATGATCCAAGTCAATCAACAAAATGTGGAAAAAGAAACTTCTATCCTGGAATTGGAACATAAAAACTTGGATCGCATAAAACGCCGACTGTTGGACACTTTAAAAGAACTATTTTTACCAAAAAGAACTTTTATTTTACATTGGAACTGGACTAATAAAATGTGAATGTATCCGTCCATCACTGGATTAGGTAAATGGTTCGTGAGGTACGTACAAACACATACGTGTTATATAATGGAGGACGGAAAGTGCTATTTGGGTACTCGCGAGTATGTTATGAACTAGCGTTATGGTCGTAGGTATCTATCTACCTTCATAACCATTTTTGAATACGGAACATCATTATAAAATAATGCAAGTCATATGTACGTATAGGAGGTCTGTCTTCGCATTTATGTTGTGATTTTTGTTAATAAAATGTCGCAAAAGACACACTCGACTTAATCCAGATGAAATCACTAAAATTAATGAACTTTCCGAAATCAAACGCTATTAAAACAATTTCAGTGTTGGCATTCGCTTATCCAGGGGTTATTATAGCGCCCGCTATTTCTAGTTAATTGCTTAATGGTTATTAATTATAATGTTCCTGGAATCATTCGAATCGTCTCTTAAATAACGTGGGATGATTTTATGTAAGTACTTAAGTGCAATATTTATCTTTAAATTGAAAACGTATAGGCACCAATGAGTATCAATTTATGTCCAGTTTTCACGAACACAGGTGGCTCGACCATTATAGACGGCGATACGGCTCGCCACCTATCGTGTTGGTCTAACTGAAGGCTCGGTGAGATGGAGGTAGTTAGTTCATCTTGCGATAGATGTACCTCTGGCTACCCCATATATGTAGTTATGATATTATGTTATTTTAATAACGTATACATATGAATCCTTCTGAAGTTGCCAAAACAAATTACTTTCGTACATAAAAGTTCTCCCTTAAAGTCTAATTGGGTGAACGGAGCCACAAATTATCAGATGATAACTTGTAGCTGCTTTTGATACGAAGTCCTAAGATGCAAATGCATATTAGTATTAAGAATTTGATATAAAAAAGTAACTGAATTTCAAGTAAGTATTTGTATACTGCTATTGTAAGTCAGTTTTATGCAATAAGGAATAATGTATTATGCATTTTTGTTTACCACACACCCGTGCTTAGGGAAACCCGCAAAGAGAAAATTAAATAAAAAAAAATCTGACTCGGACAGGACTTGAGCCCGCAGCTCCTGTCAAGCCGGGACGAGCGTGTTAACCATTACACGACCAGGTCCTCTTTCTGTCCATACGAAATTCTTTGATCTGCATATCGTTATAAGTTGTGTATTTATATTGTATTCTTCTTTGCGAGTCAATGGCGATCGATACTAAATTTTTGCTGACCAATTATTGGCCACGCTTACGGCATTGTGAGTGGCTTCGTAAAGGTATTTAATAGTGCAGATGTTAGGGCACTTAGGACAGCACAGAAGGTGAGCCATATTTTGTGGTGATACTCCACACTCACAATCATCGCAACCATCCACCAGGTATCCCCACCTGCAGAGATTATCCTTGCAGCGGCCCACCTGTGTCCGGAGTCTATTTAAAGACTTCCATGTCGGCCACGCTAGATTGCTTCCAGGCGGGAGGCTTGTATTGTATTGATGATGTATTTACATAACATAAAATAAGCTCACGACTCTATTCCAATCTGGCTTCACAGATGTACATTAATCGCACGATGAACTGAGAACCCACGTATTACCTGAAGTTTCTAATAGATCACAGTGATTTTATGCATTTCCTACATTATTATTATTTCAACTTCAAATTAAACCTTCAAATAATCCGAAGCGCTTCATGAGTCTATGATTTGCCTTCAAATTGTTTCTGTTTTCGACCGTTACTTGCCCAATAATGACAAGCACGAACATCTACATTGGGTCATTGAGCTACTAAAATAATGAAACTATTTTCTTATTCTAAACTTTAGAAGGAAACTGCAAACAAACAAAATTCACACCCTAACGCTAACCCAAAAGAAGAAACTTTGTTTTGGGATAGCCAGAGCGACGAATAATCATCTTCTCAACATTATCCCGTTTACAAAGGGTTCGCTTACCACACCTAAAAAAAAATACAGGCCTGGTCTAATACAGAAACGATTTGATGGTAAAACCTACCCAGAACATATATCTGAGCATTCATAATTTGTTATAAATGCAACTTAATTATCGAGTAAAAACAGGGATACCCGCAAAAAAAAGCTAGTAAAATGTACGTATATGTAATGTACAAATTAAATCCTTTTGTTATTTTTACTTTACTTTTACTTTTGAATTTTTAGCGGCCTCCGTGGTCCAGTGGTTGAGCGTTGTGCTCACGATCCGGAGGTCCCGGGTTCGAATCCCGGTGGGGACAAATCACAAAAATCATTTTGTGATCCCTAGTTTGGTTAGGACATTACAGGCTGATCACCTGATTGTCCAAAAAGTAAGATGATCCGTGCTTCGGAAGGCCGTTGGTCCCGGTTACTACTTACTGATGTAAGTACGTAGTCGTCACATGAGTCATGTCAGGGGCCTATGGCGGCTCAATAATAACCCTGACACCAGGGTTGATGCGGTTGGTAATCCACCTCACAACCCACACGATAGAAGAAGAAGATCCTTTTGTTTGATTCTCAACACACTAAGAACCATTTAAAAATTTTTTTTCGTTTTCATTTTATCTAGAGGGCGCCACATTGAATTTAGCGTGACGTCACGTAGCCTATAACCACCGATATCAACACGCTTCTTGTGACACCTCATTTGTTAAATTCTGACAGGTGGTTTAGAAGTCAGGTTGAAACATACATGCATACACAGATACATATCTATATAATTAGATATTATACATACATATATAGCGGTCCAACACATAAACCTCTTTTTCGCTTCGCCACAGTCGGGTAGAAATACATTTTTGTTTTCGGTCCTAAACCACTAAATTCGACTTTGTGTTTGAATTCATAGTTCATGGCAATAGCCCCCTTCCACCACTACACAACAACACATACATGGGACGGAACATGGGACTTCAACAGCTGGCGAGAAGTGCGTGTATTATGTGTAGTCTTCGTCTCTGCCCACCTCAACAGGGATACAAGCGTGATGCTGTTATTTTCATTTTTATAATTTTCAGAGTGTAACACTGCAGTGTTCAAAAACTAGGGTGAACAATAAAACTAAATAAAATGCATCCTCTAAAAGCACGGGTAGCTCTTAAACCACCAAATATAGTTGGCTACAAAACGTACCGACACAGAGACAAATTGACAGGCTGAAGTCTGGAACCAGGACAACTATCCCTAACGGCTGATTATAGCATTTCAATATTCAATACAGCTAGCAATTTCAATAGATAATTCAGAGTACAGTTCAATTCCAGTCAAAGTTATTTTAAAAGGTCATCATCATCACCAGCCTATTAACGTCCCCACTGCTGGGGCACGGGCCTTCCCTACGCATGAATAGGGAGATCGGGTCTTAAACCACCACGCGGGCCCAGTGCGGATTGGTGGTTATTAACGACTGCTAATAGAGCCGGGACCAACGGCTTAACGTACCTTCCGAAGCTCGGAGGAGCTCGAGATGAAAACTTTTTTTTGTGGTCACCCTTCCTATGATCGGCTTTTGCGAAAGTTGCTTAACTTCAACAATCGCAGACCGAGCGCGTTTACCGCTGCGCCACCGAGCTCCTCACTCCAGATTTTAAAAGGTATTCTGAGTTTAATTTGAAATTTAATCAATGTAATCCCGTTTTACGGTAGAGACTAATTAGACATGATTGAAAGATCCAGGGTCTGATGATGAGTCATAAACCTTGACCATAATTTAATGACAGCTATACAAACTAGGTGTAAGCCAAGACTAAGGATTTCCTTTTGCTTCGACCCTGACATACTTTTCTCGCTTCCTTCACATTCATCAATCCTTTCAAACACGCGCGCCGATTCAGAGTAGGTCATACTAAACCTTTTCTAAGTACATCCCCAATTTGGTCAAGGTCATTAAACGTCCTTCTTTGTAGCTCTACATGCTCATCATCTCCCTAGGACTAACCCGTTTTTCACAGGATCCGCTTACATAACCTAAAAAATTGACAGGTCCGGTTTTTTTCAGAAGTGACTGCCTCTGACCTTCCAATCTGTAGGGAAAACCAGCCTAATACAGATTAAGTCACATTTCCGCGAAAGGCATTTCTCGGGCATTACTGACTGATTATTTATTTATTTATAAAGTACTACTACATCATATATATATAAAACATTAACAACTAAGACAATTACTAAAATTAAGACATATAATATAATGACAATTACAGTGTACGGTCACGAGCATTAATATGTATATATACACTTTGGTACCATGTCACATTAACTTTTTTGACAAATTGAACTGTAAGTCTCACTAAATGTCTGTAAGTACTCACTAAATGTGTGTAAGTCCTAAAGTGGGTACATTATACTGCTCACGACTGTACATATCATCTACAAATTAGTAATTAAATTAACAAAGCCCTCTCTATTTACGCCTAACTGGCAATTATGAATAAAATAATTATGAAATAAAAATAGAATAAAATAAAAATAAAAAAAATACTAATTTACTTATTACTTACTAGATAGTTTAGCATTTGGACTTAAGTATTTCAGGACATTTCTCACTGATTAGTCTTTTACCTAAATAAATGAAGGATATTATTGAGACAATGTTTTCCATATAGTTCGGAGATATTCTCTTCAAACCTCATATGAAAGAGCCAAGACATAAACCACCAATATAATCTGGATTCAAGACTTAGTTCGATTTTACCTTACACTGAAACGCCGACTCAGCTCGTAATAGTTCCGGGTTCGATTTCCTGAACTAAATTTAAGAGGACGGATCGGCTAGGACCTTGCAAGCAAATGTCTCATGAACTTAGTATAAGAAGATTTTGAACGTAGAGGTGGCATTTTGACATGAGCATAAACCCTAGTGGCAGGGTTACTATTGAAACACCAAAAGACGTTGACGTGACTCATGTAATGACCAAAGCATACGTGGAAAATCAGGCGATTCAATGATACGAAGCAACCAAATTGAATATAGTCTCACACATATTTTTTTTGTCTGGTATGTCCAAAAGAAATCCTAAGCATACTCCAGAGCTCCAGATAGTGAGTAATAACTGGTTATTTAATTGTGACTTGCTATAAGTCTCCACACACGTACAACAACAGTTAGTGGTCTAGTGGTTAGAATGTTGGGCTCACGATCTGGAGGTCCGGGTTCGATTCCTGATGAATACATTGTCGAAATCACTTTGTGAGACTGTCCTTCGGTAAGGACATTGCAGTCTTGAATCATCTGATTATCCTTTCGGATAAAAAATCTTACTTTTAGTTGTTTCTCTCCAACAAGTAAGATGATCCCGTGCTACGGAAGGCACGCTAAGCCGTTGATCCCGGGCTACTAGCCCAAATACCTCCACCAACACGCAGTTGGGTAGCTTGGTGGAGTATGCTCCATACCGCCTCCGGTCGGTTGAGGGGAGGCCTATGCCCAGCAGTGGGACATATGTGTCGTGTCATGTCGTATCGTGTCGTGTCGTGTTATGTATGCTGTAAGTTTGCTTTGGTTGGTATTCCTTTCTTGGCAAGCGGATTTTACACGCAAGTAAATAACATCGCGTCTGTTTCCCCAAAACGTCCATCTACTTTTCGCCAGCTATGTTTAAATCAGATATAAAAGGGGTGAGCATACTGCCATGATCTGGCTCAAATCCTGGAAATCGTGTCTTATTAAATATAACTGTTCGTACATGACACATTGTTCCATGAACCACGTGTATAGGAACAGTGAATAAATGTACTCGCAATATTATTGTGTACTAGCTTTTGCCCGCGACTTCGTCCGCGTGGAAGGATTTTCCCGCTAATTCCCGTTCCCGTGGGAATTTCGGGAATTCCTTTCTTAGTGCACCTCTACGGTACCTAAGCTACGTCCCTTCTAAATTTCAAGTGCCTACGTTTAGCCGTTTAGGCTGTGCGTTGATATGTCAGTCAGTCAGTTTCTCCTTTTATATATTTAGATGTGTATTTGTATAGTATATCTGTGTTTTAATAACATTAGTAAGTAAGAAATCTTTGTACTTACATAACTGGATCCGAGTTGGTGTGGGTGGAGGGGAAAGAGGAGAAGGAAGGGGGTTATTGGCGGATGGTGTGCGACGACGTGTGTGAGGTGCTGAACATTTTTGTAAAAATAGTTTAAATAGTGGAAAAGAATAATAAACTCAGTGTCTCAGTGTATATAACGGATTTTATTTGCGATACCCAACCTCAATTTATACATATTTATATCGCATCCATTTGCGGAGCAGTTTCGCACATCCCTGCATGTTGTGTCGTCACCGTCACAGCCCGAGTGTCGATGTATGGAGCTGGCTGAATAGACCCCGTTTAATAGTACTGCACTGTATTGGACACGTCCACATACTCATTACTCTGTAAACTGCAGATGTATTGGGATTGGACGGTCTGTTGTCTTTGTAGTATGACCATAGAATAAATAATACCTCCTGTAGAACGTTAAGTCTCCGCCGCGCACCAATAGGGTATTTGACTGGGTCAAAGATAAATTATAAAATGCTAATCTAGAAATAGAAGAATCTAAGATGATCAAAAAACAATCTCATTTTACTTTACGATTTATTTTCTTATTTTGATTACGAGTTCAGCAACAATGAGTACGACGTTTGGCCGATTTTATTGATGACGTCACAGGATAGTATTTCCATACAAACTGCAAAGAAAACTTTCGTTTTGACGTTTCGTAAAAAGTATCCCATTTGAGTAGGTTGTCAAGTAGCTTATTTGTATAGGGCGGCGATCTCACCTTCTGAGTCTAAGACTAAGGTCTTAAATGAATGTTAGCCGCTTAGAAGTTATCCCTCAATCAGCGCTTATCGCTATCGACCCACTAGGGTCGATTAATTTTTTTAAATATTTTTCCTCCCAGACGACGCCCTGAGCCGAGGTTCGCAACTGGGCATCGACAGGCCTGTTTTCTTAAACGTTGTACCGGGTGAGAGTCTACAGCGCTCCCCATATGTCCGGCCAAGTAGTTAATGCCATCTGCGGCAAATCTACAATAAGTCACGTCAAAAAAAAGCAGAGCGGACTGTCTGTTTGACTCGGACTTACGCGTTAGATGACACACGATAATAATGATTTCGTTTTTTTTTATAAATTTTGCATGTAGACAGTTTCACAAAGTGATTTTTGGCATAACCCTAATGAATCCAGATGGCAAGCTCTGTAATCTTACCGTTCTTAAAGTGAACCTGCAATATTATTAAGTACAATCCGATAAATATCTCGCCATTGCAATATTCACGAGAACATATCTCACGTAGTGCCGTCGAGAGCAATTTTTCAGTCCGTCTGTGTATACCGCGTTTGCTCATTAATCTAGGGAGGACAGTCGGTGACGAACGTCACGATGGATGGCCCCGATGGACTTACAGCCACTGGAACTAACTAGAAGTATATAAAAAGAACGGGTCGGTTTCCGTTGGAGCGAAGAAGAAAGTCATGCAAAATCAACCGATAAAATTGTCCTAGAAAGACACAGATAACTTTTTGAAAAGATTTTATTTTTGATAGGATCGTCTCCCTAGCATTATCCCGTTTGTCAAAGGATCCGCTTACCTGACCTGAAGATTTGACACGTCCAGTTTTTTACAGAGGCGACTGCCTGTCTGACCTTCCAAACCGTGAAGGAAAACCAGCCTAATAGTCAAAAAGTCACATACCATCAATAATGCATTTCTCGAGAATGTGGGTTTACTCACGATGTTTTCCTTCACTGCTTAGAAAGTGATAATCATTTATGATCCAAACATGAATTTGGAAACAAATTTGACAATCATTGGTTTATGCCTGTGCTGGGTTGGAACCTGCGACCTCAAAGGCAAGGCGTTATACCAATTGGACTACCACTGATTTTATTTTTAATATATCAAAACAAATAAAATTGCACTCCTTGTTGCCTAATAGGGTTGCCAGCAGAGTCACAAGTAGTACGAACACAATTTACCGTAACTTTTGATACCAAATCCTAAGATGCATCAGGTGAACGTTCCATTGGTTATTACAATGATCAATCACGTGGACATGATGTGCTAAAGGCGTAAAATATTTTAATCGAATCCAGAAGAGAACTGATTTAGTAAAAAAAAAAATAGAGAAAATAATATCGCTTCCAGTAACTTTGTTATCACGTTAGCTGTCAATGTGAGAATACGACCTAGTTTTTGAAATACAGGCGGATTGATTTTGTTCTAGTACTTATACAGAATATAGTCGGACCCGTAGCATAGAATTAATAATAATATGCGCTATGAAAAAAATAAAGGAAATAATTTAATAATATAAAAACACGTAAATATTACCACTACTAATTGTGTAGCAGCATTTGGAAGAACGCTTGACTCTCATTATAAGGTCGCAGGTTCAAATGCAGCACGGGCCTAAACTTATGTTTTTCGAAATGGGTTTTTGAATTAATGTTTGGATCATAAATTATTATCACGTGCTCAACGGTGAAGGGAGCCCACATACCCGAGAAATGCGTTTCGGACATATGTCAACTAGTCTGTATTGGGCTGGTTTACGCTTCGCGGGTTGGATGGTCAGACAGGCAGTCGCTTATGTAAAAAAGCGGACCTGTCAAATCTTTAGGTTAAGTAAGCGGACCTCATGGAAACGGGATAACGCTAAGGAGATAATGATGTCTAAGGAATTTCGTGGTATCTGCCCTACTTCAACAGGAAATAGGCGATACATACATTATATAAAATCTTATGTATGTATGAAATTCTACCGCCATTTCGTAAACAAAACCACACTGATAGCACAAACAAAATTTGGCATCTCTCAATTTAATTTGCATCAAATCCATTCAAATATTCCATACATACATAAAGTTGTAGGCTTATCATTGGAATTTTAATATACGACGAGCCATTCATATCGCACTCGGTGAATTATTGTGCCATTGTTGTGCAAATGTTGCAAATTTTGTGCATTACCACAGTTTATCGCAAGGTAACGGTAGGTGAATTTGTTAAGGTTGTACTACATTGAACTATCGACATGTTAATCTATAAAACAATATTATTGATTAACATGTAGAGCTAATCCCTCCGCCTCTCACTTTGAGGTCGCAGGTTCAAATCCAGCACTGGCCTAAACCAATGAATGTCGAATTTGTTTTGAATTCATGTTTGGATAATGAATGATTATCACGTGCTCAGCGATGAAGGAAAAACATCCTCAGGAAAGCCATATTCCCGAGAAATGCATTTACTGAGGTATCTAATCAGTATTGGGCTGGTTTTCCTTCGCGAGTTGGAAGGCCAGACAGATAGTCCAGCTTCTGTAAAAAACCGGACCTGTCAAATTTTTGGTTAGGTAAGCGGACCCTGTTAAAAACGGGATAATGCAAGGGTGATAAGCATGTAGAGCTATGATTTAGGACGTTTATTGACCATTGACCAAATTGGGGATGTCCTAAGAAAAGGTTTACTATAACCTACTCTGAACCGGCGCGCGTGTATAAAACGATTGATTAATGTGGAGGAATCAAGAAAAGTCAGGGTCAAAGCAAAAAGAAATCCATAGTCTTGGCTTACCCCGGTGGGAAATACGTGTGAGTTTTTGTAGCTGGTATTAAATTATGGTCACGGCTTATCACTCATTATCAGATCCTGGATCTTTCAGTCATGTAAACGGAAAGGCATGCTTACTTACATAACAAGGAATAAAAATAAAATTGCTATTCAAAATTCTAGATTAAGTAAATTAAATTCATCGTTTTTGAGGTTATGTATACGTTTATAATATAATATATATTATAATACCAGATAATATTTTAAATTTGTCAGTAAATAAATTTAAAGCTCATGTGAAGCTTACTTTATGTAAAAAAGCTTATTATAAGATTAATGATTACTTACCTTAATGATAAAAATGTCTAGTATTGAATGTGTTCTTCTATTTATTAAATAACTTTCATTCATTTGTAGGGTATACATTAGTATACCCTCATTGATTTAAAAGATGTGTTGCTGTTGCAGCTTGGATAGAGTATCCAATTTTATGGTTATCGACATCGATCGATCACAAAACACTTTTGGTGTCGTTAATATTGTGTATAGGTGCACCTTTAGCTATACCATGTGAAATATTTCACGTGTTTTAACCGCTTAATCGCAAATCAAGTGAATTTTAAATGCAGCATGCAAAAAGCATGTACATTTTTATCGTATAGTTGATAATATTGATACAGTCTCGTATAATGCATAGGTATTTTCAATAGTTAATTAGGAGGGGCTCCTTTTAATATGACCAGCAAGCAATCAGTAATGTACCCTTTTCAATAGCAAATAAAGATTATGATTGAAATGACCTCATACATCCCAAAGCAGATTTATTGAAAAATCTTTCAGATAATTTTTCCCCACCGGCATCCTAAAATCTCATTTTACGTAATTCGATTCCAACAAAAATTGCAGAGTTGCTAACGTAGTTAAATTCCATGAGCACCCATATCGTTTACCAGTAAAATTCTAGAACGGTAAAATAGGAATACCGGTACCTACCGGTATTACTGTTTGCGTACGCAAACGGTATTCGGTTCGGTTATTCAGTTCATAGCGCACGTGTTGTTATTTGAAACCAATGGAATTGGTTTACCAGCAGGATTGGTAGTTATTGCGCGGCTTTAGCTGCGTTTAACAAGAATTAAGCGGTCATATCTAAGTATTGGAGTTTATACCTTCGATTACTGGATTCGGCTTTCAACGGAATCTCCTAATGGAGTGTCAGTGTTACGGCAGAGCAGCGCAGGAGGTTTAGCGTTGAGGTTGCAGCGACATAATAAATCACCACATCACAAATATAATAGTTGTAATATGGAAGATAAAATGAGTGTATTACGTTAGTCAATAGAAAAATAGTAAGCGAAAATAGAACATGGCACTGTCATACATATCAATTTAAATAATAAAACAGTCAGCAATAAATTTTGCTTTTGGTATAAACCTCAATATGGAGAACTTTTTTTTATTTTCTGTCTTGTGAGACCAATGATCGACTTCATCAACCCTGGTATCAGCATTACTACTAAGCCACTGAAGGTTACTAAAATGATTCATATTAAACACAGCTGCAGTAGATTGATTGATTTTATTTGCAAATGATCAGTCTATTGAGCCGAAAATGTGTCTAGCTACCTTTTTTTCAGTTCCATAAATAACTTAACAATCTCCATTCTATTTTCATCATAACCTCTCGTTTTAGCCTGTGAAACAAACTCATAATCCCAGATAAGGTTATCGTAGAACAATAGGTGTGTAATGTTCATAAAATAACCGCGTCGATCCCTCGGAAAAATCCCTCAACAATCGAATGAATACATAAATACATCCCGGTGATCCCGAATAATACGCCCAACTGATATTTTATTCAAGACAATGTGTGTTTAACTTGATTTATACGCGGTCTAGAGCTGCTCGTATCTAATAATTTGAAAGAAATGCGAAGGCGAATAAATGAAAAAAATAATAATTTCAATTTCTTTAAAAAATAAGTGCGAATATTTTCTAAATATTTTCTAAACATTATAATAATAAAAGAACCTATATATGTATTTAATTACTTATATGCGTTTGATTATTTATATTGAAAAAAAGAATATCGTTAATGTTTAATGTTAAAGAAAACAGGACGTTTAAAAATTTCTTGTGTAAACAAGAAATTTTATTTTAGTAATTTTTGGTCGCATCATGGAAACTTAAAAATAAAACGAGCTTGATCGTTCTCAGGTGGTAAAATGTTAAAATTATTTAAAGTTATTGTGTTCACAGCGTAATAAAAATGTTACGGAACTACATTGGTTACATAAGTCAGTCTCAAAACATTCACCGTGGTCACTTTTATAAGGTGCTTAACTTAAGAACTTCTACTGACTAAAATAAAATAAAAAGAAACCTGAAATATAGTCCATACTTAGCAATTTCTATTAAACTTGTTACCAACTCTAAGTATTTCTTGTAAATTTAAAATGCCTCAGAATGGTTTTCTTGCTTCTAATAAATTATTATATTTCTTGAATGTTATAATTTTTGTACAATAGCATCGTTGTACCTATTTAATTATAATATGAAATTAAAATGAATATAATAATATATTATAAATATGTGAAAGTATAAGATACTTACAGTTTTATCTTTCTATCTGTTACTGGATTATTTGTAAACCTCTGAATCAGTTTAAATAAAAATTGGCAGATAAATCGAAACCCAGGGACGGACATAGCGCAGTCCACGCGAACAAAGATGGGGGCGGAATGCTAGTTAGTGAGAAAAAAAAATAACTCGAATGCGAATGCGAAACTCAGTCACATCACTAAAACGTTCACGTCTAAATTTTGCGTATTTGTGTGAGAACAAAAGGTGTGTTTTTTGCGTACGATTTGGCCTTAATGTACCCAAATTATAATTCGTTACACACTTTTGTCCTTTTTTGCTCTTTGTGACTTTATTTTAATGGCTCTAAATGTCATTCGTGGGCATAATTTACACCAAACAGAGATTTTCATGTGAAAAATAAAGAGGTCAATTTATAATTTACATTTTTGTACAGAACACTTCTTTAAAGGTGCCGTACCTACCGTAACGAAACTCTATTACAAAATTTTGATTTGCTCTAGAATTATAACATGACCATTTTTATATTGCTTTAATTTGAATTTGCTATTCCAAATTTGGCACTCTAATTTATTTGTTCTAAATGATGATTTATTATAAATTACACATCGCCTGAAATTAAAGTCACCAAAAAATATACACTTTGTGATCCCTAGATTGGTTAGCATATTACAGGCTGATTACCTGATTGTTGAAGGCATATTAAGTCGTTAGTCCCGGTTACTACTTACTGATGTAAGTGACTAATCGTTACATGAGCCATGTCAGGGGCTTTTGGCGGCTCAATTATAACTCTGACACCAGGGTTAATGAGGTTGGTAATTCAACCTCACAACCCATGCGATAGAAGAAGAAAATAGCTTCCGCGCAAAATATACATACCTCTTCTTTTTTATTTTAATACTTAGGTATATTTTTGCAATCCATACAACCTTGTCTGAATTTCGCTTCATGTCATTTTTCTCACACATTTCAAGAGAGACCTTTCAAAAGTTTAAAAGGAGACTTTAATTATTTTAAAAAGTATTCGTATTTTTCACTTGTAATGGACGTGTAATCACGCCTATTTCCCATTGGGGTAGGCAGAGATAACGAAATTCCACTTACTACGGCCCTGACATCCGATGGACGCTTAAAATTGATTACGAAATCAAAATAAAACTGCTCCGTTCGTTTTTCGTATCGTTTTTTAAATGCAATTATTTAAAACGATGTCTTTTATATTTTATCGTCGGAAAAGTTTTTGCTATAAGTAGGTAGTTTTAAATCGAATTATTATGTCAATAGAGTGCTGTATCAGCTGTATAGCTTTAATTTAAAATGTGTGATAATTTAAATCAAGTGCAGCGTAATATTTTATTTAAATATTTTAAAATGAACGATGACACGAAATGAAGTATTAAAAAGACTGTTAAATAATGTCGCAGCCTCTACTACGAATGTAGTAGGTACATTTTATATTTTATTTAATTTAAATTTAATGATTTAATTTTTGCCTAGATATCATTGTCTTTGAATTTCCATGAAGTGGAAAATTAGAATAATATTAAACTTAAGTATACTAAAGTTGTGGCTCACCACCTATCACGATCGTCTAGCTGAAAGCTCGGTGAGGTGTGGGTACTTAGTTTATCTTGCGATGGATGTACCTCTGACTACCCCACTTGGGTTAGAGTCGTGAACTTATGTTATAATAAACTTCACTATTAATAGACATAATAACTTTCCAACCGTGACATAACACGAGAAACAACTTAATACGTACAATTCCTAAGCATTCTGGCTAAAATTAGTTACTTACACAAATTGAGTCACTTCATAAACTCTGGACCCTTTCCTACCCTACTGTAATTATGTTTTATGGCTAAAACGCCTGGGGGGGCATTGAGCCCTCCATTACTATGGTATTCTGGCCTAGGAGAGCGCAATATCGTCGAAAATTTCGTTTTATTCCGCAATAGAAGCGAAAATAAAGTTTATTTGGGTAGTAATTGGTCAGTTGTATCGCCATCTGTTGGTAGTTACTCGTAATTATTGTTTCCTACATACATACGTACGTCTGTTTAACTGTCGGATGTCCGAAATATAAAAGCTACCCGTAAACCTGACGACTATATCTAAATTGGGGTAGTCAGAGATACATCTATCGCAAGGTGCACAAAGTACCCATCCCCCACCGAGTTTTCTCAGCCGTTTATACTTGATGGGATACGGTACGACTGGAAGTAAGCTCATACACACTAATTTTTAACTGTACGTAGTTAGTGTTACTTACCACAAAATATAGTTATTTTTAAGGTTCCAAACCTCAAAAGGTAAAACGGAACCGTTATACGATCACTTTGTTGTTTGTCCGTCTATCCAAAGATATGCCTGTTTTTGCATTTACAAACTTATATTTGCAGTTGTTTAACTAATCGCGACGTAGTCAATGTATGGAGACAACAGTTTTACAACAGAAAAATAAAATTTTCATTTTTTTCTACTTGACGGAACAAACGGGGAGCACTTAGGGATCTCACCCGGTACTAAGTTAAGACAACAGGCAACAGGGCGAGAACCTCGGCTCAGGGAGGATTATATTTGAAAAAATTAATCGACCCTAGTGGGTCGATAGCGATAAGCGCTGAATAAAAGAAAACCGGAGTGGTTGGTATCGGGGTCCTGAAGTGTTTGTCGTCGCCAGCTGATTGCCGGGTCGTCAGGATGGTATATTACGTCCTTCGGAAAATATAGTATAGTATAGGTACATCAATGAGCCATCAACTCGAAGAAAAGGAAGATTGTCAATCAAAGACGTCAAGTGAATAAATTCAATTTCCGACATGTCAAAAAAGAAAATTAAATGGGTATTTTTAAAAGAGTAGGGTTCTGTCGTATCATTCACTAATACATTTAAATGCTGTGAGAAATATTCCCCTGTTTTCCAAAGAGCTCTGTTCCTTACAAAGTGAACACGTATTCTTTACATAGTAATATCTAATGAAGTATTTTACGCGTTGAGAAATTGGGTCGTGTACTAACTAGGTTTAAGATAAATTATGAAATTCTGATTACTAAATAAAGACGTTTCTTATGAACGTATTTCACTAATTTATTCACTTTAATCCATAAAAACGTACTTTATAATTAGTTCGACATTTTAACACGTTTTTCTATAACTGACGTGTGCTTTTTCATACAAATTCCATAGTAATTTCGTGTTTTGACGTTTAGTAAAAAGCAACTGATTTGACTAGTTGGAAACTAGCCTGTTGAGAAAGGAATGATTTAGATAATTCGGACATGTAGAGAAAATGAATGAAAGTAGAATTGCAAAAGATTTATTATGCGGGTATAAGTCGTTGGGTTAGAAGAGGAAGTTCGATTTTCAAAAAAGCCAGTAGCGTTATCAATTGATTCATTTTTGTCATAATCGATGAGTTTTTTTCCCTAACATGCGTGGCATGTGATTTTGTTCGTATTTTGACAGAATGACGTAACGCCTTTATTCGGGTTCGCATTAGCATCAATCTACAAAACCACATAATTATATATAAGTAGTCAGAATCGATAAAATGACCTTGAAAACTCTTTATCACGATGCGCATGTTAGCTAACTGGGCACCCTCAAGCCTGTTGTCTTAAACGTTGTACCGGGTAAGAGCCTTCAGCGCTCCCCATTTGTCCGCCAAAGGGCCCTGACATGACTCATGTAACGACTACTTACTTACATCGGTAAGTAGTAACCGAGACCAACGACTTAACGTGCCTTCCGAAGCACGGATCATCTTAATTTTGGACAATCAGGTGATCAGTCTGTAATGTCCTAACCAAACTAGGGATTACAAAGTGATTTTTGTGATATGTCCCCACCGGGATTCGAACCCGGGACCTCCGGATCGTGAGCCCAACGCTCAACTACTGGACCACGGAGGCCATTTCTGTGATTTGTGGCTTGTGTATTATGAGTAAGCCCTTAAAATCACAAAGAAAATAAAAAAGAAAACTACACTTGCACAATCCATTAATTACACGAAAAGAAAAGCTGGACAGGTTTTCGTTTGTTTGAAAACCAGGGAAAAAACTATCAAGTGCTCATAAAAAATTAAAGAAACGGTTGGCTCGGGACATTTCTGGACCCATTATAAAAAAGGACTGTTTTAAAACTTCAGTTGTCAAGGCAAGGTTTCACTATTTATTTTTGCTTTTCTTTCCTTGCCTCTTGCACCTTACGTCGTAATTGTTGGCTGCAAGTTGTCTTCTAATTACTGGTACTGACTGCCTACCCTGTTACTCTTCACGAGCAGGAGTTTATCTATGTACCTGCATCGGTACGACACAATTCTACTGGTAGGTATATTTACATTTTAGTCTTCTTCTTCTGTCGTTTGAGTTGTGAGGTGGATTACCAAACCCCATCAACCCATGTCAGGGTTACTATTGAGCTGCCAAAGGCCCCTGACATGGCTCATGTAACGACTACTAACTTACATCAGTAAGTAGTAACCGGAACCAACGGTGTTGCGTGCCTTCCAAAGCACGGATCATCTTACTTTCGGATAATCATGTGATCAGCCTGTAATGTCCTAACCAAACTAAAGATCACAAAGTGATTTTTGTGGTAGGTCCCCACCGGGAATTGGACCCTGGACCTCCGGATCGTGAGCTCAACGCTCAAACCACTGGACCACGGAGATCATTTTAGTTAATTAAGTCTTCTTCTCTCGTGTGAGTTTTGAGATCAATGACCGACCTCGTCCACCTCAGTCACGGTTACTATTGACCCGCTAAAATAATCTGACATGGCTTATTAACGACCACATAATTAATTAAATAGTAGCCGAGACCGTCTGCGAATCACGGAGCATCTGACTATCGGACAATCGAGTGATCAGCCTGCAATATCTAAATGATATTTGTTATGTCCCCACCGGGAATCGAACTCGGCACTTCCATATCGAGAAACCAACGCTTACCACAGTGCACACCAAAGAATATACCACCGAGAGGATGACATATTAAAGAGTAAAACTCACGCATGACTATGGAATTCCATTTGCTTCGATCTTGACATACTTCTCTTGCTTCCTCCATATTCATCAATCAGAAAAGGCGTTACTGAACCTTTTCTAAGGACATCTGCATTTTGGTTAATGTACGTCCTTCTAGGACGAAAAGAGTAAAACACACCTTATTTTAATAAAACATGTTTTTTGTCGTTTATTCGTAATGAGAAATATAAACATTATAATGTTATTGGACGGTCGTTATATTTGTTCAAAATTTCGATGGTCCATAAAGGCGGAAATTAATCCCAGGGCATCTCAAACTCAGTCAGATATAGACCTGTTAATCAAATTATGATAATTGAGCCTCGTAATTACTAGATTGACATTAACTGACATTGATATACTATACGTAATCGGTTTGCGTCCAGTAGGTATGACAAATGTTAAGATGATTACACTGAAGCAGCTCATAACACTGAACTACATACATAAAGTCATTTAATCCATTCCCCAACCCCCCCCCCCCCCCGCCCATTCCACCATCATTTGCCGCAATTTGCCATGTACCTAGTTAAGAGACTTTTGTAATTATTCCTTTTTATTTTGGTCTAATAAAGTATATTTGTATTTGTGATCCCTAACGGGATCGGCAGAGCCACATAGAAGACAACTTGCAGCTGCTCATGCTTTAGGTATACTGTCTAAGAGCCATATCTCGCTAGGACACCATGGCGGCGCCACCAACGTCGTGTGCTACAGCATTTACGGCATGTACGGAACTAATCAGGCGGGTTAAAAAGGCTACATCGAAGCTATTAATCTAAAAAAGCAACATTGATATTTGACATTTGTGCATATAAAAGTAAGTGCGCAATGCAAACAAATTTCAAATAGCAGTATTGCTATGACGACCGGTTGCCATACAACCATAAAGTTGAAGTTGAAGCAGTATTGCTTTCTTAGATGTAGTGTGGCCTTTTTAACCCCCCAGTTCAAAATCCATACTAATAATATTATAAATGGGAAAGTGTGTGTCTGTTTGTTTGTCCGTCATTCAAGGCAAATCTGAGTGATGAATTAAGATTTTTTAAAGGGAAATAGTTGAAGGGATGGAAAGTGACATTGGCTGCTTTTTGTCTTTTTCTAACCCCCCACTTCCTTAATATGGGGGGTGGAATTTTGTATGGAGCATTCTGCAATTTTCAAGGTAGAAACCTAAAAATTAACACGCGGACTACTTGTACTTGAATAAAATCGAAGTCGTATTACAATTACTAAACAAAAACTCAACCAACTTAATTATCAGACACTCGACCTTTAAATTTCGAGAACTTTCCAGATCATTCTAGAATTTTCTGGCTGCGTCCAGACAAGCGGCGGTCTACTCAGCTAAAATAATTTAAAAGCGGCTTAAAAATAGAACGGATGAGATCGGTTTTAAACCAAGTATTTAAATGTATTTTGAAAAGTTATTAAAAATAGTATTACTTATTTTTCCCATTTTCATTACTCCATAGAGGAGACAGGAGAGATACAGGAGCAGCGAGCAGCGGAGCAGCAGCGTGTGGAGCGGGCAGGAGATTAAAAATAGTAGTTCTTTATTTCATTTTGGAAAAACCACTTAATAGTTTGTTTGACAAGCTTTTTTATTGGAGATCTAAAGAGGTACAGAAGAATAAACTAATTTTGTACTAATAATAATAACCGACTAAACACAGCACAAACAATCAAAATTCGATCGAAAATCTGTAGAACGTTCTAGTACATTCTAGAATCTTCTGGCAGCGTCTATACACACGGCGGTCTACAGAGCTAAATTAATTAATAAAGGCTAAACAATGGGACGGGTCGGTCTCAAACCGTATATTAACGAAGACAATGGCAGCAGTGAACTGAAAATAATACCCAGTCCACTCACTAGTCACCTTTGTTTTGTTTTATCCTTTTTAAATGGATGCATGGCGGCGATGTGTGGGAAGGAAAATTACGCGCACATTCAGAATTTGCCTTCTCTCGTATATACCTATTTAATAAAAAAATAAAAATGACAAAACATAGCATCTTGCTTGTATCTCTGAAGAGGTGTGCAGCCAGCTATGTTTTAGTCCCATGTACAGTCATGAGCAATATCATGGTACCCATTTAAGAACCCTGTCGCGCTATCATATTTGACATTTAATGAGACGTACGGTTTAATTTGTCAAAAAAGTTAATGTGACACGGTTTCAAAGTGTATACATTTAGTACTCGTGACCGTATGTACAAGCGGCCGCAATCGACTTCTTTATGCTGTTCGGATCACGAACAAAATGTAAACATGTATATGGTTTTGGTTACTATAAAAAATGTATTATCATAGAGAAAGATAGAGACTTTCTTCTTAGCATCAAAAATGGATGGATAATTACTGTTTATATTCCATAGATAACGTTTACATTAAATTGAAAATTCTATGAGCAGTACGAGTTAAATCTGTCAAAGTACAAAAACCAGTGCTGTGACGTTCATTAGCATAGCGATGTGTCAGTTGCGATTAGGCCGATAGAATCTAGACACGCGGTCGCGTGTCAGCCAAGTTCAAGGAACAGAACTGGCGAGCCGCACCGTGTGTAATATTACACGAACCATTTGGAGCCACTTTTGACCCCCTCATAAATCAAAAACTATTTCACATAAACGTATCAAATTTGGCTTATATATTGTGACTAACGAGATACATACGTGTTCTAAATTTCATAAGCTTATCTCAAACGGTTATTTAGATATTAAAGTCCAAAAATCCTCATTTTTATCATTGACTGACTGACTGACTGACCTATAGATCAAAATTCTAACCCAGTTCCAGATGACCTAGAGAGTTAAAATTTGGCATGCAGATAGGTAGTTAGATGAATACAAAGGAAAAAATATAAAACTGACAATTTTGAAATATTTAGATTCTATTATGAACGCTTAACTAAAATACCTAATGAAGAATGTTACTAAGTATGCCAAATCGCTTGAAATGATGTCTCAGTAAAGTCTGTACGTATACAAATACACTGGTTTTTGTTGTAGTCAATAATACTTAGAAGTTTTGATTTTATAGGCACTCAAAGTTTCGAAAAATACCGAGTCCCGCTAACAGTCACGTGACCGCTTGTGACGTCACAACGCGCCGCGCGAGCCGCGGCCCGCATAGTAGGTATTAATTCGCCAGCACTTATAGTAGTTGCTTGCGCAGTATTTTGTTGTTTTCGTCCTAAAAAAAAAAATAGTAAATATTATTCGATTAATAAAATGGATGAAGGATTCGAAAAAGGGCAATCGAATAATCTACCTGAATTACCTATATGGATGAATGGTTGCGCATTATTTGTCAACAAATAGTGATTTTGAAGCCGCCGAAACGCGAGGAATAAAAATGCAATGGTGAGTGAACTTTCCGTGCTACTACTTATGCTTAATAGTTTATTCTATGCCGGGGTTCCTCAGGGGTCTGTCCTCTCTGCGACTCTCTTCCTGTTGCACATCAATGACTTGCTTATGTCAGGCATTGTTGGGTACGCTGATGACAGTACTGTCTTAGAGAGGTATGTGTCCGGTGCTGCAGCTACCGCGGAAGTAGTTCGATCTCTTTGAGAGGATTTGGTGGAACGAGCGGATGAGATTCTGAAGCATGTGACGGTATAACATAAGATAATGTATTGAAGCCTAAGCTCTGTCTTGGCTAGTTTTTATAAACCTACCAAAGAATTATTATGTTCGATCGTTAGTTTCTACCAACAATCCGAATTTTCGGAATTATAAAATAAGAACCGACAAATACTTGTAGTTTTAGAACTTGCGAAGGGTACAATTCATATATCAAAACTAGCCAAGACAGACCTTAGGCTACAATACATTATCTTATGTTATAAGAAGATATTTTATGTTATACTGTTACTTATAAATAAATTCAGGACTGACCAATGAACTTGGCACCCATTTAGATCTCACTTCTTTTGTCGTTGAAGTCAACAACCAAAGCATTTATCATTGTATTGAACTTGGCTGTCATTTCACATTTATGTTTTTGATTGGATCTGTTCTACTTAAAAAGGCTAGTTTCCAACTAAACGTCAAAACACGAAATTACTATGGAAATTGTATGAAAAAGTACACTGTGACGTCATAGAAAAACGTGATAACATGTCGGACTTATTATTACGTTTTTCTGATTAACATTCATAAATAAGTTACTTAAATAGAAAAAATAAAAAGTTTTTATCTTATCTCTCTTTATTAATCAGAATTTCATAATTTATCTTGAACCTAGTACCCAAATATATACTCGTAGTAGAAATATTTAGAAGTAACGTCGTCCAAACGGTGTTTTCTAGCTTTACCTACGTTCTAGCCAGTGAGTCAAAATGTGAATAATATCTGTAGAATTCACAGAATCACTAACACAAACGGAAGCCAACCAAACTACTAAAAGCTTAGCCAAACAGGGTCGACTCAATCAAAGCCGTCCACCTAAAGACTCGGTTCGTTCCAGCCTCTATCTGAATACTGCGATCCAGTGAGTTTTAAGTACATAGAGATGAGTCTGTTTGTCGATATGTTATAGGTAAGTATCGATTTAATCCGTTGGTTTTTACGATCCCGATGACCCGATTACTCTAGCCACAGAGACGGCCAATAAGCTCGCGACACCAAACACTTCAGAGCCTCGATACCGGCCCCGCCGGCGTGGTCGACGATTTCCCTCATTCACCGCTTATCACTATCGACCCGCTAGGGTCGATTAATCTTTCAAATATTCTTCCTCTCAGACGACGCCTTACGCCGAGGTTCGCGGCCAACTGGGCACCTCAGGCCTGTTGTCTTGAATTTTGCACCGAGTGAGAGCCCCGGCGCCAAGTTGTTAATGCCCGCCCAAGTAGTTAATGCCATCTGCGGCAAATCTACAATAAGTCACGTCAAAAAATAAAAGGTTTGGTTTCAGCTATCAGCAGTAAAACGCTTTTGGTATTTTTCGACCTGACTTATTTTAGGTTCGCTTCAAATGACATTAATGTTGTGTTAATTTATGTATAAAAATAACAGTTTTTTACTATATTCGATAGGTACTTATTGAACTAGTTTTACCGGAATACGAATAAATTAATATTTTTTATGCCAATCAATACGTTATAAATATTTATCTTTGAGCTCATAACTTATCATGCATCTTAAAAAGTTTCGTTTTGAAAACTATCGACATTGCATTTGTCTGCACTATACGATAAGACAGCTCAACTAGAAGTCCATACACGAGATACAAAATAATATCTCGATCTCACAAAGGGAACCAAAACGTTTTGATAACTATTATAGAAAGTTTCTCAGTCAGAAATCCTTTGTGTTTTATAAATATATCGTCACTTGCCGAGTGAAATGTTTCCTGAGATTAATAAATATTTTATTTATATTTCGTTTGATTTGGTTGTAGATTCGTCCTCAATTACATGAGACTTAAACAAAGATGGCGGTGTGTGGGTGTATATACTACTTTGATAAATTATGTTACTTTAGTATTATGTATAAAGGGCCATACTCAACAAAAGTCGCAGCGTGAACCACTACACTGGAGTGGTGGATTCTGTTTAGGGTTTCTATTTAGTGTCTTGTTCATCAAGGATGCAAACAAATGTAATTCTTGGAAATGAAATATCCCGTTCCCATTCAAGTGTTCATCGATTTTTCATTAAAATAGTGAGAGTTACATTAGCATCAGTCACCAAAGATGTTTACCAACCAGAAAGCGTGGGGGTGGTCGTTCCGAATCAAAACTCGCATACGTTACCCGCGGTTAGAGGGAGGTACGCTCGATTTAGAAGAACCTATTTATAGATCACGATTCAATCATTTGACATCAGTTGGCTCGACCATTATAGAATACGGCTCACCACCTGTCACATAGTGCAAGCCCCGTGAGTTGTGGGTACTAGGTTATCTTGCGATGGATGTACCTCTGACTAAGATTTTATTTTGTCGTGAGCTTATGTTATGTTATTCAAATTCAAATTCAAAAATATCTTTATTCATTAGGTAACATAGTTACACTTTGAATCGTCAATTTTTACATAACGAACGTCTCATCCGCCTAAAACTACTGCAGCTTCTCACAACCTGTATAGCCGGGGAAAAGAAGCTGCAAGAAAAACCTCGGCACAGGGCCCTAGACGTTCTTTAAAAAAATAAAAATAAACATAAAATATTGATATACAATTGAGTAATTTAGCTGCCTAATATCAGATCTCAGACAGTTAATCCCATGCATTCATATCTTCTAAATAATCACTAACTTTATAATAACCGTTTTTGTAAAGTTTTTGTTTAACTACTGTCTTAAAGCAGTTGAAAGGCACATTCTGAATGTCAATGGGAATCTTATTGTAAAAACGTATACATTGCCCCTTAAAAGATTTAGTAATCTTATGTAAGTAATCGACTGACTTGTAAAGCAAGTTTATTTTTATGCCGGGTATTAACAATGTGCCGATCGCTATTTTTTGCAAATAATCCTATATGTTTTTTTACATATATTACGTTTTCAAAGATATATTGTGATGCCAAAGTTAAAATATTAATTTCTTTAAATTTATTACTAAGTGACATCTTGGGTCCCAATTTGTAAATCGCCCGAATGGCTCGCTTTTGCAGAACAAAAATGCTGTTCACATCTGCAGCATGACCCCACAGCAAGATGCCGTACGACATTAGACTGTGGAAGTAGGCAAAATAAACTAATCGCGCGGTTTCTACATCGGTTATTAAACGAATTTTTTTGACCGCGAATGCTGCTGAGCTGAGCCTTTTGGACAACTTATCAATATGGGGACTCCATTGCAGCTTAGCGTCCAAAGTAATTCCCAAAAATACAGCAGTATCCGTGACGTCCAATTCCTTATTTTTTACAATAATAGAATCGAGCGGCCTACTAACATTTGATAACGTAAAATAAACATATTGTGTTTTATTTTCATTAAGTATCAGGTTGTTTACAGTAAACCAATCCACTACCTCTGAAATGGCGTTGTTTACATCGTCAAAGGAATCTTGTCGTCTCTTTACTTTAAAAAGTAAGGAGGTATCATCTGCAAACAGCACCACCTCATGATTTTACAAGACTAGGTAGGTCGTTTATGTAAACTAGGAATAGAAATGGACCTAGAATTGAGCCCTGAGGGACGTCTATAGTGACTTTAGATCCAGACGATCTAGAGCCATGCACATCAACCCTCTGAACGCGGCCACTAAGGTACGACTCCAAAAGAGCGATGGCATTATCAGTTATTCCATAGTGACGAAGTTTCGCGATCAAGATATCATGAGAAACGCAATCGAAGGCTTTGGAAAGGTCGCAAAAGACACCAATAGCATCTTTGGACTCCTCCCAAGCCTGAAAAACATGATTTATTAACTAAACACCAGCATCGGTTGTTGAGCGACCCTTTGTGAAACCAAATTGTTTATTAGACATTAAATTGTTTAATTGAAGTAATTGCTGTAATAAGATTTTCTCAAATATTTTACTAAGCGTGGGTAGTATAGATATTGGTCTAAAATTAGTAGTGTCAGAAGTACTACCAGCTTTAAACAACGGAATGACTTTACTGTGCTTCATTAAATCTGGAAACACACCATTGTCTACACATTTATTAAATATACATGATAGGGAGCTATGCAATCAATCACGGAGTTAATGACTTTGACAGAGAGACCATGAAGATCTGCAGTCTTTTTGATTTCTAAAGATTTAAAAGCTCTTAAGACGTCTCTAGGACTCACGTGTGTAAATTTTAGTTTATCTACTTTGGACGTATCTATGTGCTCCCTTACAAGTGATTGAGCGAGTGCAGGAGATGACTTCAAGTCCTTGGTAGTCGAAAATGGAATATCAGTAAAGAATTTTTCAAAAGCTTCAGCAACTTGCTTATCATTTGTGAGTAGTTTACCGTCAATTTGTAATTGATACTCGAGATCGCGTGCTTTGACTTTCCCAGTTTCGCTATTTATAACTTTCCAAGTCATTTTAATAATATCTGAGCTACCTTTAATTTTACTGCTAACAAACATTGCCTTCGCGGTAACGCAAACAAGTTTGAAAACTTTTGAGTACTGTTTTACATAGTCGTGAAAAGCTACGCTATGATTGTATGTTCTTTCTTCATAAAGATCATACAGCCTGTTTCTACTCTTATAAATTCCTACCGTCACCCAGTCACTAAAAATTGGTGTGTCTGCTTCACTGGTCAAAGGCTTCCTTGGTCCAATAATCTAGACGACTGAACAACTAGGCCTGTATAAGAAGGTCATAAGACATTACAAAGTGAACTGATTAGGATTATAGTTTATTATAGGCAAAGAAAAATAATCTCTTCAAATCTAAAAACAAGTGAGTGCTGTGTGAGCTCGAGACTTGGCTCTTGGTATTTTTTTTTTTTGGGATAATTATAATGAGAAAGAAATATTGTATGTGGAGTTGTAATATATAATATATAAAAGCAATACATCACTGACTGACTCAATTATCACGAAATCTCAGGAACAACATGCGCTATGAGATTAAAATTTTGCACGGGTGTTCCTTTTAGTATTTGGGTGCTCACTACGTCAGATTTTTGCAAAATTCAACCTGAAGGGGTTAAAAAGGGTCGGCAAAATTTATATGAAACTTCTATAGATTTAATAGTAAGGTTTCACGTGTACGAAGTCACGTGTAACAAATAGTTACTAGTAAAGCCAACACACTTCTAAAGGCGTGTGCCTTCACAATAGACATAGTCGTCCGGTGCCGCCCGCTGTCTTTCCGATTGCAGTGTTTAAGTCGTGTGCGGATTTTAAAAACGCTTTAACAAAAATCGCACCGCCAAAAAGTCGCACACACAAAAACGGCTGCCCAAGTGCGGAAAATAGAAAGAGTGCGATAAATAAAACCACACTCTAAGGCTAATTGGAAAGCCAACGTATAAATCAGAGGCACTAACTCTTGGTGCCAAAACAGAAAAACAATTGCCAGTCGAAATGGCACCGGCTTGGTTGGCAAGGGAGCAACTTTTGAAATACGATTTTGAATTCGGAAGCAGATATTGTGGGAGGAGTATGGCAATAAAGTACTCGACAGATAGTACTGGAGTCTTTTCGGGTGTTACTGGTTCACTTAGAAATGAAGAATTGTTTGATTCAGGTAGCGCGAAAGTTACCAGAGAGCAATATAACTTCTATTGACAGATTCATCAACAATACATCTTCTATTACATAGGACTTGATCATTATGTGGCGAGAAATGGGTGTCTATACTATTACACCCCTACACCTTCGTGGATATTGGCGCGATTCTATGTTACGTTCTTAAATGACCATGACTTATAATAATACTCGTATATCGTTAGTATACTTAAAGAATAAAAAAATAAAATGTAAAACCATCTCTAATGAATTATACTTATTCTCTATGGTACTTTAGAAACAATCAAATTCCAAATTCAAAAATATATTTTTTCAATAGGTACACCTATACGTAACACTTTGAACACACTTTGAATCGTAACTTTTTTAAATAATGAACGTCTCATCCGCTTAAAACTACTGCAGATTCTCACAACCTGTATATCCGGGGAAAAAAGCCGCAAGTAAAACCCCGACACAGGGCCCTAGACGTTCTTTTTTTAAAAAGGAAAAAATACTATTTATTATACAATCTAGTAATTTGGCTGCCTTATAGTCAGTCCTTGTTCTCAGACAGCTAATCCCATGCATTCATATCTTTTAGATGATTCCCAAAAGAGAAGGAAGAAGTCCCCTCCCTCCACCACCACCCGTAACGCGAAGTATGTCGTTGTTATAGGTTGTTATTTAATTATTTATTGTCCGTGGAATTAAAAACAGAACACCCCTAAAGTGGTCGATGGGAGGGGGATCGGGGGAATGTCCTTTTGCATCAAAGCTATTCTTAAAAAATAAAACAAAGAAATTTCTAACATACAACATAAGCGTATTATGAACATACGTATAGAATATAAAAGATCTACATTCATTTGAATTCAGGTTTTATGTCTGGCACTAAATAAACCTAGATATTTTCCATTCTCAATGTATGACCTGGAAAATATATGGAAAAACACAAAAGGCAGTATGAAAACTCCCGCCCACTGAAAAAGCCCAAAATTTACGAGCAAAGCTTTTACGAATATTTAGGTTATAAGAACTATACAACTTAGAATATTTGCTCTGTTTTATGTCGCATCAGTCGTGATGGGCTATTTACAGATGTTATTTACCTATACCTTTATCACACGGTTTATCATTATCCACATTAGGACTATGTATCAAAAGTGGTTGAAAATAGTTTCTTGCTTATTTGTAGTTCTGCCCACCCCTTCGGGGAATACGGGCGTGAGTTTATGTATGTATGTGTTTTTAAAGTTAATTATTTAGCTCTGATATCAGAGTTGGTCACGCAAATAGAAACAGGAGCTAGTAATATTAACGACGTACAAAAATACGCAACTAACAAAAACTCCCCGAGTCCCATACCGTATCTTAAGTTATAAATAAATAAATTAACCAAGCCATTTACAAGCCTCAGTGGATGACCACAAAGTTGCTTGGAAGAGACACCAGGGGTAAATATACGAAAGTTAAGGGTCACTGCGTTACGTAATATCTGCTGCACGACAAAGATGTAGGAAATTATTTGACATTTCGGAGAAGGTATAAAATATTGCAAAGAGGCCCAGAAGTTCACGTTCAAAATAAAAAGTTAAATTGAGGTGCTAATTGGCTACCAGAAACACCCCCATGTATGTTCAGCGATTATTAGCGGTTTATGAGATATGACCCAGCCAAACGGAAAGCTAATTTACGCTATAAAATTAAACAACCTAGTGAAAATGACTTTTAAATGGTTGTATTATTCTGGATAAAAAAATAACGGAACTATTTAAAAATATATATTTTATTAAGTAAATATGTTGCCACATCCAAACCAATCGCTTTTATCCAACGTCCATAGCTGCAATAAAGGGACTGAGTACGTAGTTTGACAGTAAAGTTCTTATCTTAGCTAACAGCATGTACTTGATTCAATGTTCTCAATTTAAGATATTTTCCTCTCCTTCAGTCTCTTGGCGAGAAACCACAATAGAGCAGTGGTGGAGTATGCTACTTCTTCTGATTGATATATGACTCAGAAATTATTGCTGTCCCCAGCAATATTTTTTTTGTCAGTGACTTATTGTAGGTTTTCCTCAGATGGCATAAGCTACTTGGCCGGACAAATGGGAAGCGCGGCGGGCTCTCATCCGATACAAAATTTAAGACATGACATCAGTCATGACTCGTCACATGAATCATCATCATCGTACTGACTCCACCAAGCATGTCCGGGAAGACCCGTGTATATTGTGAGATCTTTGTATGTGTGAACAGTTAGTAAAATATTTTTCAGTTATGATAGGCGATGGTTCAGTATAATATTTTAATTTTTAATCACGATAAATTGAAAAAATTCAAAAAAAAAAAACTTCAAAGAATGATAGTAGTAGTTTGTAAATTTTAGTGGAATTCCATAGTCTCTTCTTACCCCGGTGGGAAATAAACGTGAGTTTATGTACGTACAGTCATGAGCAATATCATGTACCCACTTTAGAACCCTGTCGCACTATCATATTTGACATTTAATGAGACTTACGGTTTAATTTGTCAAAAAAGTTAATGTGACATGGTTTCAGAATGTATACATATTAGAACTCATGACCGCTATTTATGTATGATAAATTGATATTAATCCAACAAGCGAATGAAATAGGTCATTGACTTCACTACCTACAGAAAAGAATAAAAATTCAACAAGTAACCAATTTCATTTCTCAAACTACATAATACTTGTGCAGCAAATGTTTACAGAAAAGATCCCATTTCACTTTAGCTACATTTCACCTCGTTACTCGAGGGTGAAAACAAGATATATTTTTAAGCCGGATTCTGTCTTAGTTAAGAAGCGGTTGCAGATTTACGTATTTCCGTTTGACCGCCCCCTGTTGAGATTCTATCTCCATTCTTTAAGAGTTTGTGGTATACGGACTGTGCGGTTAGCAAATTTGATATAAGTACTTACTTAAATGAAACTTAATGATTTTAAAGTAGAACCCTTACCCAAGGATACGGGTACGGGTAAGACCTCAACGGCTGCAGAGGCGAAGACAAGAGCCATCAGTACGATAATTCAGGACGGAAGGGTCAAGTCACAGGGACTGTAACCTGGAACGTGACAGAGTGCAGCGGTAACTGCTAGTACTATTCCTAGGAGTCCTAGTACGGCTCTGAAATAGACAAACCAGGGCGCCATCCCACTCGCGTCAGCCAGAGTACAGTCATGAGCAATATCATAAACCCACATTAGGACTCTGTCACACTAACATATTTGACATTTAGTGACACTTACAGTTCAATTTGTCAGAAAACTTAATGTGACATGGTACCAAAGTGTATACACATATTAATGCTCGTGACCGTACTGCGGGGAGGAAGGCAAGAGGGAAACTACTACCCTTTTTTTCCTAAAAAAGTAGCATGAGAATGCAACACCGACAAGAGCGTGGCTTTTAAATTAGTGATAAAATGAAACTTATAACGTCGGGGGTTAAAAATTATCCGCATTCGTATCGGGACGTATAGACACCACTGACACCAAATGCATAGAACAAACAATACCTAATACAACTACAGAAGGGACACTCTCTCTGCCCTATACCAGTACGGGCTTGGAAGGAGCTTGATTTTTTTAAGAGAATTTCCCTCATGTAAGAGAATCAATAATACTAAGATAAAAATGATGTACATGTTAAAATTTCAAAATTCATGTCGACCTTAACAGGTACGTCTAGTCACAAAGACCCCTCCGATACGAGCCCGGTGAGAAAGTGCTCATTACCCTGGCGGTGTTTCCGCGCTGGATTGCCAGCGAAATGTGCTGCACAAGGTACGATTCGGCGCGGGGCTCACATCCATTCTGACGTAACCGCCTGTCCAAGATAAAAATTTTAGTCAAAATTGCCAAAAAAATCCTTATAAAAACTCTTCAACAATGCTCTTTTTTGGGTTCTTCACTCATTTTTAAAACTTTGACTTATTTGGCGTTAGGCTGAAATTATTCTTAAAAAAAAAGACTTTTATTATTATAAAACAATAACGAATAAAAAGGTACTTAAGTTTTGTCTTCATCTATTCTTTGACAGATAGCTTTCTCTCTACATTATTTTACTAGGCAGTGTGTATCTGATTCCGCTTTTTAAATGTTTTTACAAAAACCTTATCTTTTCCAGTGCGGTGAACACTTTAAAATCAAGTATAATCCAGTAAATACTATACAATTATCGTACAAGTGTAATTATTTTTAAAGTTAGTTAATTAATTACTTCAGTTGCGCCTACATTACTATGATTATGAAAGCAATCTACAATTATTTTTAAATATTAATTTACTATTTCTACGCATATTTATAATCCAAAAAACCTAAATAACGAAACAAACCAAGTTTTTCAACCTATATTCGCTTGTAGAAAATGACTACGTGTTTCGTAGCAGATATGCTACGAGCGGCATCTATGTAGCAACGCCGGTACTTGTACGTTCATGGTATAGGCGTATAGATGTCGCTATAGGTAGTAGTTTGCTACGAAACCGCATGCAACTAAAGTTTGTTATACACTGAGTTGCAATGGTCAGTACGATTCAGTACATTGGTATCTGGTTTAGAGAAGTTTTGAACTTCGTATAGAATTTGTACCGTAAAAGGGAGTTTTAGGTACTACGGAAATTATCTGTATTTAAAGTATCTAGTAGCTATGGGAATTTGAAACGTTGCTTAGGGTTAACTGGAAAGTAATTACTTTGCAAGTATATTATTTTTGTAACTTGCTGTGTACAAAAAAAAAACTTACAGCCCGCTTTGTTATGTTTATTTTTGTCTACTTCTTTTTTAATTATTTGTGTAGAATAAGGCATAAGTATGATATATTTTCATTGTAAGATGGATTTAAATAACTATGATACCTTTCTTTTCTTTAAAGGACGCCAGAGTATGAATAAAAACATTAAAAACTAAACAGCAGCACATAAGAATAAACTTACCTACAGTTTTTGTCTCAAGCAACGTCCTCTATGTTTTATATTTTTAATCTACATATACAGACGAGAATCTAATTTTTATAGGCTATTACTGTTTGGAAAAAAGAAAACTTATACGCAGTATGGAGGAAAAAACATGTTTTTACCGCGACGACGATGCCGTAACAGGGTTAATGCTTGGCCGCCCAGCGGCGTGTCGTGTGGTACAATATACAAAGAATAAGCGGAGCTAATTGTAGTATAGCTAATTGGTATATATAATACGATCCCGACGACCCGATTACTCTAGCCATAGAGGCAGCCAATCAGCTCGCGACACCAAACACTTCAGGACCCCGATACCGACCCCGCCGACGTGGTCGAAGATTTCCCTCATTCAGCGCTTATCGCTATCTACCCACTAGGGTCGATTAATTCTTTCAAATATTTTTCCTTTCAGACGACGCCCTGAGCCGAGGTTCGCTCCCAACTGGGCACCCTCAGGCCTGTTGTCTTAAACGTTGTACCGGGTGAGAGCCTTCAGCGCTCCCCATTTGTACGGCCAAGTAGTTAATGCCATCTGCGGAAAATATACAATAAGTCAAAAAAAAAAAATTATATACACCATTTGTGGGACACCTTAGTCCCACAAGTAGATCGTGGATAACCCTTTAACAACGGCCTACGTGGTCCAGTGGTTGAGCGTTTGGCCCACGATCCGGAGGGCCCGAGTTCGAATCCCGGTGGAGATATATCAAAAAAAAATCAATTTGTGATCCCTAGTTTGGTTAGGACGTTATAGGCTGATCACTTGATTGTCCAAAAATAAGATGAACAATAAGATGATCCGTGCTTCGGAAGGCACGTTAAGCTGTTGATGCTGATTCCTACTTACAGACGTAAGTAAGTAGTCGTTACATGAGCCATGTCAGGGGCCTTTGGCGGTTCAATAATAACCCTGACATCAGCGTGGCGGATATTGCTCCATGCAGTGGGACGTATATAGGCTGTTTATGTTATGTTAATAATTATTATAGTGTTAGATTACTTGTTCTAAATGAACTAGTTACATTATGAAGTTTGTAGCTTAGACCATACAGTCGATATAACTTCCAGTTAACTTGCCCGTACCGTAAACTGTTACTGCAGTGTTCGTTGCCCATAGGATTTGCAATTAACTAGAAAAAAATGGCTATAACCGTTTTAAACCTTCCTTTTATAATTACTTTATATTCGAATATTTTTACTTCCTATATTTACACTGTTTAAACTCTGCTGCACAGGGATTCTCTGTAAACCGGAGGGGGTATGGAGCATACTTCACCACACTGCTGTATTTTGTACGGTCACGAGCACTTATATGTATACACTTTGAAACCATGTCATATTAGTTTTTTTGACAAATAAAACCGTAAGTCTCATTAAATGTCAAATATCATAATGCGACAGGGTTCTAAAGTGGGTACATGATATTGCTCATGGCTGTACACCGATTAATATACAAACAAAACATAGCTGGCGAGCAGTAGGTGTATATATTATACACATCTACCCCTTTGGGAGTATTCCCAAATTTACGTGTGTATACACGTAATGCTATATTATACCATGTGTTCATTTACAAACTATTTGTATTCTGTTACATACATACATACATACATAAACTCACGCCTATTTCCCACCAGGTTAAGCAGAGACTATAGAATTCCATTTGCTTCGATCCTGTTATACTTCTTGTTGTGATTTGGATGGCGTGAATAAAAGATATAATTATAATATTCTTCAGTGTATAATTAAATAAAGAAATAGAACAGAAAAAATGTACAACGGCTTGGTAACACAAAAAGAGAGGGAAGGACAACAGCGCCACAAGTGACGAAACATAGGAACTAAAAGGCGATTGCGTTCCATTTCAACACCCACCCCTGGAACGCAAGCCCATTTTCGTAACACAATACAAATGTTTATCTGCACTAGTACCTTTAGTAAGAGAATCAGCTATCATCTTATCACCACTAATGTAACAAAACTTTATCTTTAAATTATTTACATGATCCTTCAGAAAATGGTAACGAATGTCTATATGCTTAGATCTAGGTAGGCAACAGTCACTAGTAGACAGTCTTATGGCACTCTGATTGTCACTGAAGATCACAAGGGGGTTCTGGTTGCTCTGTTGCTGAAGTTCGCCGTGCAGTTGCTGCAGCCACAACGCCTCTTGTGCTGCGGAGGACATGGCCATGTATTCGGCCTCGGCCGTGGACAGCGCCACAGTCTGCTGCTTGTGCGAGCGCCAGGATATAGCTCCACCCTGTAACATAAAAATATAACCCGTGCACGATTTACGGTCACGGACGTCGCTCGCCCAATCTGCGTCACAGTATCCTGTTATATCTTCATTACCATCTTTGGTGTAAATTAGCTTCATATCTTTTGTGCCCTGAAGATATCTAAAAATCCTTTTAATTGCATTCCAATGCACAGATTTAGGCTCTTTATTAAAGCGGCTTAATGTATTGACCGCAAAAGATATGTCTGGTCGTGTACCTTGCGCCAAGTAGAGTAGGCTGCCGATAGCTTGCTGGTAAGGGCAGTCTAGTACTTCTTCCTCTTTGTCTTCATTAAACTTTAAGCCAACTTCAATGGGAGTCTTCACAGGTTTGCATTCTGACATTCTAAATCTGACTAATATTTCTTTAATATATTTTTCTTGATCAATCATTACTTTATCTCCTTCTCTTGTTATGTTTATACCAACACACTGACTTGCCTTTCCCAGGTCTTTCATTTCAAAGTGTTGTTTCAATTCTTCTTTCAACCAATCTTTGGTAGCCTTGTCTGATGTAAACATAATCAAATCATCAACATATACAGCAATGAAAGTCTTCTTCTCTTTATCGTAATAGACACAGGGGTCAGTTTTTGACTGTTGCATTCCTAATTTATGCAAAACATCATTCAGCTTGATATTCCATAGTCGGCTCGCTTGTTTCAGTCCATATATCGATTTGCGTAAAAGACATACCTGAGATCCTTGTTTATATTCATCTGGCTGTAGCATATAAATGTCTCTATCAATCTCGCCTTGAAGGAACGCTGACACAGCATCCATCTGGTCAATCTGGAGACCATATTTAGCTGCTAGAGCAAACAGGTAACGTATGGTAGTGTATCTTACGACAGGTGAGTATATCTCTTCAAAGTCTGTGCCCTTGATCTGCGCGTAGCCTTTAATAACAAGCCTAGCCTTATAACGAACAGTATTGCCATTCTGGTCTGTTTTCGTCTTAAATACCCACTTGCATGGTAGTGCCTTCTTCCCAGTAGGGAGCTCTGTTAAACTCCAAGTCTCATTCTTAATCAAGGAGTTGTATTCTGCATCCATCGCGCTCTTCCAGTGCGCGGCTTGCGGGGATGACAGAGCCTCCTCTACTGTCTGTGGGTCAGTTAAGTCAGCGGACAAACATAAATAACAATTTCCAGAGTCATCACATTGCCTACAATGCGGTTGGTGTCTCTTATCACGCGGTCTCAGTTGATAAGGGTGACGGTAAGTCTCTTCAAGGTCATCAGTGTCAGTTTCATATTCACTTGAACCTGAAGCTGTTGCTGTGGCTAATTCTTCAGAGTGACTTGGTGCTTGCTCCCTGGTACAGGTGGTATCCTGCTCCTGGTGAGCTGGTGCTGGACTGACGCTGACAGCTGGTGCTGGACTTACGCTGACTGCTGGTGCTGACTGTCTCTCTTCAACTGGTAAGTGTACTGGAACATTATTTTTACATGACATTGGTATACTGATGTCTTTATTTCCTTCAATAAAAGAAACATCCCTGCTCTTTACAACTTTATGCGTTTTCATATCCATTAAGCGGTAACCCTTTGTATTTTCGCAGTAGCCAACAAGTATCATTTTTGCAGATTTTTTATCCCATTTTTGGCGTTTTTCCTTAGGCACATACACCATACCAACAGAGCCAAATATTCTCATGTGAGACAAATTAGGTTTCTTACCTGACCACATCTCATAGGGTGTTTTACCTTGCAAAGCTTTAGTGGGGGAGCGATTCACAATATATGCAGCAGTTGACAGTGCTTCAGCCCACATGCGTTTGTCCAAGCCTGCGTAAAACAACATGCATCTTGCTCGCTCTACTAGGGTCCTGTTCATTCTCTCTGCCATGCCATTGTGCTGAGGGGTGTATGGGGTAGAAGTCTCCATATGATACATTCTCCATTGGGCCGCATAAATCTGAATGTATTAGTTCTAACGGCTTCGTCGCTCTGGAACCAACATTTTTAAACGGCAACCTTGCCTGTTTACCTTCTAGACAATGGATACAGCTGGTGACATCACTTTTCTCCGGAGTCAGAGTCACACCCTCGGCACAGGCAGGTAGCTTCTTTACATCTGAAACATTTAAATGGGCCATACGGAGATGCCAAAGGTAAGTATCATCATAATTTACATCATTTACTGACAGGTGAGCTCTTTCATTATTATCTGTGTCCATGATGTACAGATTATTGTGCAGTTTCGCAGAGCACAGGAACTTCCCATGGGCATCATGTATTTCACACCTCTGGTCACCAAATGTGACTTTGTGTCCACTTTTAACTATCGTGCTGACTGAAAGGAGATTGACAGCTAAACCAGGTACGTACAAAACATTTTTTACCTGAATTTTGTGGTCTCGGTTTAGATGTATATCGACACATCCAACTCCCTTTACAGCTAGTGGCTCCTTATTAGCCACTGTAATGTTTTTCACTGATGGCTCGGTGATATTGTACATCCAATCACTCCTGCACGACATGTGCATGGATGCACCTGAATCAATGTACCATTTGTTAGTTGCTTCTCCAGTAGTGGCTGAAAACGCTGCAACAAAACTAGAACTTTCTCCTTCATCATGTTCCTTGTTCTGTTGTTTCTTTGGGTTTCTACAAAACTTAGCAAAGTGGCCAAACTTGTTGCAGTTATAGCATCTGGGTCCCTTTGGCTTTGATGACTGTGGCTTGTTCTTTGTATTCTTAGAGTTTGTATACAATGCAGTGCTCTTATTTGTGACTTCTTGTATTAGTTTAGTCTTCACCAAGTCTGCGCTGATTGTAGTACCGGAACTCTCGAGCCCCATTATCATAGGCTTGTATTCATCAGGGAGACCAGCCAACATCAGGGTGCCAAGCCATTCGTCATTGACATCAAACTTTATGTTACGAAGTTTATGAGCGGTCGTCATTATTTTGCTAATGTAATCTTCTACGCTGTGACTTGACTCTAATGTGGTGTTGATTAAGTCCTTAAGGAGGCCCACCCTTCTTGTCAAACCATTATCATCAAATGCTTTTTGTAGATTGTCCCACACTTCTTTAGCCGTTGTACAATCTTGTACGTGAACGTAGTTCTGTGGGTCCAGTAGTAAAACCATTTTAGCCTTCGCTTTCACGTCCTGCGTCGGGTCAACTGGTTTGCCGGCACTCGGTTCCACACATTGCCATAAGTTTTCGTGCTCCAGATATGTTTTCATACTGAACTTCCATGTCGCGAAGTTTTCACGCCCGGTCAATTTCTCCAGGTTAAACATATTTGAGCTCATCTTTCTGCTAGTATTGCTCACTAGTTTTACAATATATACTCGGCGTCCACGCACTAACCTCACTTTTGGTTGAAAATTTTCTGTCGAACTATTTTCGGTTTATTCACGCTTTCGGATCCAGACAGACACAACTACGCTCTGCTACCATGTTGTGATTTGGATGGCGTGAATAAAAGATATAATTATAATATTCTTCAGTGTATAATTAAATAAAGAAATAGAACAGAAAAAATGTACAACGGCTTGGTAACACAAAAAGAGAGGGAAGGACAACAGCGCCACAAGTGACGAAACATAGGAACTAAAAGGCGATTGCGTTCCATTTCAACACTTCTATTGCTTCATCCACATTCATCAATCGTTTCATACACGCACGCCAGAGTAGACCGTACTGAACCTTTTCTTTTCCTCTGCCAGCCCTACCACCAACCCAACCAAACTATTTGTGTTCTATTATAAGAAGCAAATGTGATTCTATTTTAATTTAAATTTCCTTAGTATATGGTCTAATGTAAAACAACCCTATGCCGAGGGATCTCAGCGCTACTCACTTTCCCGGGTAAGTAGTGAATGTTATGCGAGACAAGTCAAAAAATGTAAATGTAAATGAAAATATTTAATACTCATTATTAAAACTTGTAGGTATGTTTCAAAACCTTCAAGTCTAGCAAAAGTCTTAAAAGTTTCTTAAGTACTTATATTAATATTGCGATTAATACAAGTTAACTCACTTAAAAATTACTTTGCCGCCATTAATATTAGATGTAATGAATTAAGTGAACAATAATTTTCTTTTAGTAAAACGGCTGACGTAAGCTTGCAATATTTTTTCTTTATTGGTCTGTTAACGGTCTTGGCTATTAGGACAGGACATTATATTAAGTTGTTTTGATTGTTGTTACCAACTTTTGTAAGTTAGTTGTTTATAAAGGTCAAAAGTAACAGTGCCCTTTGATGTGATTTGCGGTCGGCTGGCCGCTGAATTTGTGAAAAGGCAATACTATTACTCGTCAATAAATTCGATATTTACTAACAATGTAATAACACAGTCTTCTTAAGAATAAGAAGAATAAAGAATAAAATAAATTTATTGCCAGTAACAATTTACATTTGCTATATAAACTAAGTACTTAATTATGAATATCGTGATGAATACCCTGTCGCACTATCATATTTGACATTTAATGAGACTTATCTTCTATCGTGTGGGTTGTCAGGTGAGTTACCAACCTCAGCAACCCTGGTATCAGGGCAATTATTGAGCCGCCAAAGGCCCCTGACATGGCTCATGTCCATTGGTAAGAAGAAACCGGGACCAACAGCTTAATGTGCCTTCCGAAGCCTGGATCATCTTACTTTTTGGACAATCAGGTGATCAGCCTGTAATGCCCTAACCAAACTAGGGACCACAAAGTGATTTTTGTGATATTTCCCCACCGGGATTCAAACCCGGGACCTCCGGATCCTGAGCCTAACGCTCATCCACTGGACCCAGGAAGCCGTTAATAACACAGTAACAGTTTATTTCCATTTCAGGCAAAAGGCAAAAGAGCACTGCCCTATATTTCCCTAAAAAGTGGCATGAAAAATGCTACACCGACAAAAGCGTGGCTCTTAAATTCAATATTTTCACTTAATAAAAATGTAAGTTCTTAATTTAAAAAAATCGACTTCAAAGTATGTCCGATAATCAGCATGAAATATTTTTTTGTACACAATGTAATAAAGTAAATATTTCAATTGTACTTCAGAAATTGGTTTCAAGCAAAATAATTTCTTAATTTTATTGGAGAGATTTTGAAGTCGGTTTATTTTTTAAATTACTTTTTTAAATTAAGTCATTTTCAAATCTTTTTAAAGGTTGGCATCTTATATCTGAATAAACTTAAGCATTTAAGTATACGCGTTTGATGAAAAAATGTTATTACTTACACTTTCTAAATACATTTTCACCCAGGTTATTACCTAGTCTCAATACTTTGACAACTATTCTACGTTGATTCGGAATTAGAAAGAGTTCGTGCACAAAATTCGGTTTATCTTCTCCCAGCTGCGATTTTCCTGCAGTGAAATATTTTTGAAACTTTGCCATTTCGATAAGTGAAGATTCTTTTTCTCTCTCTCTATTTAAGAGCTGCGCTCTTGTCGGTGGAGTAACCGCCATTCCTCTCTTCTTCCCGCCAAAACCTTCACCTCCCGATACGACACGACCTGCACCTTTCTCTTTTTTTTTTAGAGGAAGGGGTAGACCTAGGATAACATTTATGAAACAAATAAAAGTGAAGATTATGTTCACAATATTTAATTTTACGTATAAAACCACATAGAATTAATTTGAATTCATGTTTACACCACAGTCATTTGATATCACGTGATTGGCAGGATTTGTGCTCGGTTAATGGCAAAAGGCTCGCACCTTGTTACATGGGACTTAAACATGGGGAGTGGCTGATATACTATGCCTACACCTCTGCCTACCCCTTCGGGGACACAAGCATGATGTTGTGTTATGTGTTAGTCGAATTCGGGATCTATGATGATATGATGAGATCCAGCCGGTTTCGGCTACGGCGGCGACTGCTTCAACACCGACGTTCGTGTGCTTGCATGCGGTTTATATAGCCAATCTTGTGGGACAGATCCCACATAGCGGGCATGTGAGCACACCATTTAAATAGATATGATTGATTGCAGCAGATGGTCGGGCTTTTAATTAATTCCACGCGCTTGACATCAAGTTCTAAGCGTCGTTGAATTTCAAAATCACGAACTTACACTCACTAAGTTAGACTACTATTTACTTATACATCGGTAATATCACAGGTAATGTGGTCTCAGTTGGTCCGGCCAAGTAGTTAACGCCATTTATGGTGAATCTACAATAAGTCTCTATCTGTTTGCTGTATTGTAAGTATGCACTATGTTGAATAATATATACTTCGTACGCGAAGACACCTAGAAAGAACATTTTAAAAAGAGAATTATTTAAAGGAACTTTTTCATCAGTTCCGAGTGTGAATTCACAATTTCCTAAAGGAATGTTCGACTTTCGAGTTATCCGAACGTGCGCTCACAAATCTTGCACTTCTCGAATTACTGAACAGCTTGGAGGAGATAAGAACTGAATTTTCTGCGCGACTCCTTTCTAATTTAATAATATATTTGTGTTTTAGTTGACTTTTTAAGATACAGTTTTTTATCCTTTCCTTGGCAGGATATGTAATCTGTTTTGATTAATGAATACAAAAAAGAAGTCATTATCAGAGACTTAGTATGTTGCAATGAAATTTTACGAAGAAAAAGATATTTCAACGAATAATAAAATTTTCGTCTTGAAAAACTTTTTTATGTGTTGAAGAAAAAAAGGTTATTTATCTTAATTTACTAAACGGCTAGTCGGAACATAAAACAGCGAATTTTACAATCCAACTGCGACTGATAAGCTTCCGACACCAAAACTACCTATTTCAATTTACAACTACGTCGCTTCGGACTCCAAAACTATGTCTATGTTTTTTGATGCCATGAGGACGTGCCTACATAGACTTGGGTTATGACTGTATACAAGCATTTAATTTTGTAACAATGTAAATGTAGGTAAGGCTGCCCCCACATTGGGCGTTGGCCGAGCGTACGCGTTTCCTGAGCGTGCTGCCGGCGTCGGCGCGGCGCGGACGTCGCGTCAGCGCACCGTCTGCGGGGCGCGGGCTTCGCGTTGTCCAGCGCCGCACAAGCGCTGCGTGAACGCCGCGCAGACGCCGCGCTTACGTCGCGTTCCACGGGCGTTCGGCCGCCCGTGCCCCCCGCACACATTCCCCCCCGCGCCCGCTAGCATCTCAGTCAGTCAGGCAGTCGCCCGTGGAACGCGACGTAAGCGCGGCGTCTGCGCGGCGTTCACGCAGCGCTTGTGCGGCGCTGGACAACGCGAAGTCCGCGCCCCACAGACGGCGCGCTGACGCGACGCCCGCGCCGCGCCGACGCCGGCAGCACGCTCAGGAAACGCGTACGCTCGGCCAACGCCCAATGTGGGGGCAGCCTAAGACTGTAACTGTTATACAAGTAAAACAGTACAACAATATAAACTGCGTTATGACTATCAGTACGGTACAGACACACTCGAGCATGCTTATCTAACAGTTATGTTGTGATAGCTCGACTGTATTACTGTATTACAGTGTGCAACTGTGTAGTGAGCTTTATAATTATAAAACAACGTGTTTATTTTAAAGGAATTTGGTAGTTTCGTAGGTAAAAGATAAATTATGAAATTCTGATTATTAAATAAAGATAAATCTAAAGGTGACAAAAACGATTTCTTTTTTCTATTCAACTTATTTATGAATTTCAATGACAAAAATGTGCCTTGTGAATAAGTGCAACATTATCACGTTTTCTATGACGTCATAGGTTGCTTTTTCATAAAAATTCCATAGTATTTTCGTGTTTTGACGTCATCGTTATTGGGCTTTGTGAAGCGGCTGCAATTTAGACAACTTGCAATCAGAAGACTCTCATTACTAACAGTCGTGAGTAATATCATGGTAATTACTTCAGATTAAAACCTTCTCGCATTAACATGTTTAACGTTTAGTGAGACTTACAGCTCAATTTATAAAAGGAATAAATGTGACATGGTACCAACCAATTATGATACATTTTGCTCGTGACCGTTCATGAGGGTCTTAGTCGAGGTGATAAATACTATGTATGTGTTAGCGCGTAAATATACGTACCTAGTATTTCACTATTTCATGAGAATCATTTTGTAAAGGAAATATAAATGAGTTAAACCGATATATATTTATATACAGAGTGTTAGTGACATCGTAAAGAATACTCAGGGGAATGATTCAGACCATGATTCTGAGTTAATATCAGGTGGAATTTTTCGTCGCAAAATTCATGTTTTTTTTTTAGTTTTTTAAAACTATTTTCAATTCTATACTTTTGCGATGGAAAATTCCACTTGATATTAACTCAAAATAATCAGCTGAATCATTCCCCTCAGTATTCGTTACGATGTCACTTACACCCCGCACAAGTACATACGGTAGCCATACAAGTAGGTATGGGTGTTAGTGACACCGTAACGAATACTGAGGGGGATGGTTCAGACCATGATTCTGAGTTAATATCAAGTGGAATTTTCAGTCTGAATATTCATGAAAATTTTTGTGTTTTTTTTAATTATTTTCAGTTCCATACTTTTGCGACGGAAAAATCCACTTGATATCATCTCAGAATCATGGCCTCAATCACCCCTCAAAGTTTTCGTTACGATGTCACTAACACCCTGTATATAAAACAGGTATGTACATGTGCCACTCAAATTAATATGCATAAATAAGTAGGTAATCATGGAAAACAATAATTATATCTAATTACAGTCTACCGCTTACAAAATAATTACTTAGTAATTATACCCTATCAGTTTGGCTACCGATACGATATCAAGTGTCTGTAATTAAGAGAAATATCCACTTTTAAGAATAATTATTTAATATACGTTTGGTTACTCTAGAATCCCTTCAAGTAATAAATAATAGTTTAATGAGTTCCCTGAGCCGAGGTTCGCGCCCAACTGGGCACCCTCAGGCCTGTTGTCTTAAACGTTGTACCGAGTGAGAGCCTTCAGGGCTCCCCATCTGTCCGGCCAAGTAGTTTATGCCATCTGCGGCAAATCTACAATAAATCACAGCAAAAAAAAAAAGTTTAATGACTATAATTGTCTTAAGTATTTATATCTTTTTTGAGACCTCGTTTGGGCCTGCGTTTTTTTTTTATTTTTATATCCATTCCTGTAGAGCGCCGGTTCTAACCCTAGTACCGGATTTGCACCAAAATTAATTAATAATGTTAGTTTTATTGTTAAGTAAATAATTTGTTATATTTTTAGTTTTCATTAATTATTTTAGTTTTATTTAATTTTATTTGTGCTCTGTAGTATTCTTTAGTTTGCTTGACTATTACTGTTTTGTTTATTGTGTAAATAAATAATAAATAAATATTTTTATATACAGCAGTTTTCACTAACACATTTGACTCGGTCATTACGTATACACTACACTATTCTACCACTACATTTCTCCACACTTCTAGGCAAATCTACAACTTTGGCTCCCATTGCAGTATCAATATGATTACCCACCTCTTTTATGTATTTTTACGTATATATTATAGGCGGCAATATGGCTCACCACCTATCACCGTTGATCTAACAGAAAGCTCGGTGACGTGTGGGTACTTAGTGGATCTTGCGACAGACGTAGGTACCTCTTACTATCCCATTGGGATATAGTCGTGAGCTCAAGTTATATAACCATTCCCAGAGAGCTTTTATCCACCTATCAGAGCACATTTTGCAAACATGTCATATCACCTAAATGCACGATAAACAACAATTATATCCAACAATACAATTAACATCGACATTCTTAATATTCCAACGGAGCACGTAATTGGGAACACCTGAGCATTCCCTCGACATCTAAATTAAATTAATATAAAACCCTTTTCGCTTTAATACTGAGCATAATAAGAAACAATTTCAGGCTAAAATCTCTAACCCAGTCTAACTAGAGGCGGCACGTAGGCACGTTTTCCATTTCTTTCCTGATTAACTCGTTTCTACGATCGCTTATAAGTTTCTCAGCCGAAGAACGTTATACAATTCTGACGACCCGATTACTCTAGCCATAGAGAAAGCCAATCTACTCGCGACAGCAAACACTTCAGAACTCCGATACCGACCCGGCCTTTGTAGTCAACGATTTCTCTCATTCAGAGCTTATTAGTATCGACACTAGAGTCGATTAATTCTTTCAAAAGTCATCCTCTCAGATGACGCCCTGAGCAGATGTGCGCACTCTACTGCACCTTCAGTTGTTGTTTCAACCGGGTGAGAACCCTCAGCGCTCTACATCTGTCCGCCCAAATAGTTGGTACCATTTCCGGCAAATCTATAATAAGTCACGTGAAAAACAAGAAGTTTTACAGCGATCGTAGATAGAATTTATTCAACGCCTCTTAATCATTCTCTATTAGTAAATAAGAATGCCTAGCTTAGGGCAATAGACTGAACACCTGCAAGTACGTTGACAGGGAGTATTTTGATACTGCATTTCAACTTTTTAGTAAAATTTTTAATTCTTCACAAATCCAATAGTATTATATTGTGTAGGTACTGCTAGGGTCGTGCTCACCGTTTTAATGTCTGTAATAATAATAAATAATATTTCTTTTAAATAATAATCTTTCAGGGTAAGTTTCAGTTTTTTTTAAGTTTTGTTTTTAAGTTTTTTTTTATCTTTTGTTTCTCCTCCCTTACTCACCTTACATTCATTTTATTTTGACAGTCTGAGTATATTTTATTGTGGAGATTAACTGGGCAACATACTGTGGAGACTGATATCCGCACACGACAAAAGCTTAAAACATGTTACTTTAATCATAAATTATTTAATATTCGCACGCTATATGATTGAGTTGAGGAGCTCGGTGGCGCAGCGGTAAACGCGCTCGGTTTGCGATTGTTGAAGTAAAGCAACTTTCGCAGAGGCCGGTCATAGGATGGGTGACCACAAAAAAAAAAGTTTTCATCTCGAGCTCCTCCGTGCTTCGGAAGGCACGTTAAGCCGTTGGTCCCGGCTGCATTAGCAGTCGTTAATAACCACCAATCCGCACTGACCCGCGTGGTGGTTTAAGGCCCGATCTCCCTATCCATCCATAGGCAAGGCCCGTGCCCCAGCAGTGAGGACGTTAATGGGCTGGTGATGATGATATGATTGAGTGATGGACTTTTTTGTTACAATATATTATATTTAAGAGCTTTTGTACCTCTCTAGAGCGAATAAATTTTATTTTATTTCATTTCATTTCATAAATGGCGGTGGATTGGTCATGTCCTTAGAAAATCAGTAGAACATCCGTCCCGACGAGCGCAGGACTGGTGTGCGCGTGGGAAACGCAAAAGAACGCAGCCCAAAGAGAACTGGCGACCCTCGGTTGACCGAGAGTTGAAAACTCTCGGCATGTCATGGGAGCAAGCTTCTGAGTCTGCAAGAGATCGCGAAGAGTGGAAATCTGTTATTCCAGCCCTACATCCCAACAGAGGATAAAAGGATTAGAAGAAGAAGATTACTATTAGATTATTTTGCACTTATAACTACAATATATGAATACAATGATCAAGACCTCTTCTTCTTCTTCTTCTTTTTCTTGAGAGATCTTTCATTATCTCGACGTGCGGGTCATCTACCCTCACATTACAGAAAATTCACTTACTTTTGCGTTCTTTCACTTCCATAGGTCTTTATAACTTTTTCCGGCGGGAACAAAACTCGATATCCCTAACAAATCGCTCCTAACAACTGCAATACCAAAACGAGAATATTCTCGTACATTTGCAAAGATCAAACGTAAGCTAAACTTATCTCGTTAGTCACTAATCTACAAACTGACCGACTGTATTGGGCTAGTTTAATAAATAGAGATTATTGGTCCCTCGTTTTATGAGGGTTCTTGTGGGTTGGGGTAAATAAGGTTTTTTGCTTAGCTTGTAAGACATTTGAGGGTATTTGTAGGAGTTTGGCCAATAATTTGTTTCTTTAGGCACATGCTATTGGGTTTTGGAGAATCTGGATATGAGGTTTCTTGGTGATGATTACAGCTTTCCATTTTATTTGCTTCATCTACTTTTGTACCAGGTTTTTTAATGGAACCGGACTTGTCAATAGTTTTAAATATATAGAAGAAAATTGATTGTTTGAAATATAAACATCACCAAATATTTTTATAAATACCACTAAAATGTGTAATGTGTGTGTGTAAAACCTCCTGTGTGTCGCGCTGTCCGGTAGTTGCGTGTGACGCGCGGGGTGAAGCTGATGCAGCGAACTAGTTTTTGTGTACTTCGCTTGCAAGTGTATAAATTCCTACCTACATGTTCTTTATTTATTGTACTATTTGTACGAGCATGATATTATATTGCAAATTGGAAGCTACGATGGTGAATGTCGGTGTACGGACAAACCAAAGTTGGTTTTTGTTGCACCGTCAATTGTAAAAAAAATGTATTAAGTACTTATTTTTAATAATAAATAATGATAATAATGTACATTTTAAAAAAGTTATAATAATATTTTTATCATACAAAATGTGAATCTTTACGTATAAAATGTTCCGGTAAACAAACTAAATAATGAATCTTTATTTGTTATTTACTATAAACATTGGATATTAATTTTATGTGGGAAACCCTGTGTATGTTTATAAAGGTTACAGTATTGTTTGAATTATTTCAATTACAATCATGAATAAAACACTTAGGTATTCAGTGTTGAATGTGGGTATCCTCGTTTGGTTTCTATCCTCTACAAATTGGCATTATCGGAATTTATAATTTACCTTGTTGCCTTACTTTATGTTTGTCTGGTAAATAATCCTTAACAACAAAATAAATACTTACCCTTAATTGTTACATAAGTTATGTACGCCGTAATTGGGTGAATATCAAAATGTGCCAAGTTTGGTGGCAAACTGTAATATATTTTTTCACGAAAAAATAATATTAACTTTTGATATTCACCCAATTGTCATATATGTATATATATTAGTCACAATACCGTAACCTTCTAAATGTAAAAATGTTTTAATGTATAATGTGATATGGCTGTACTTTATTAATAAATAAATCAAATCAAATCAAATCAAATATACTTTATTGCACAGAACTAGAATTTCAACAATCAGACATAACACATGAATACAGTACAATTTGGGCGGCCTTATTGCTCTAGAGCAATTTCTTCCAGGCAACCAACAAAAGGAAACAAACATTTACAACTTGGATGCGGAATAAACAAGGGACCAGCTATGATTAAGTCCCACGTCTCCTTCTATCGTGTGGGTTATAAAGTAGATTACCAACCCCATCAACCCCTGTGTCAGAGTTATTATTGACCCGCCAAAGGACTTACATCAAAGTAGAAACCGGGACCAACGGCTTAACGTGCCTTCCGAAGCTCGGATCATCTTACCATGTAATAGGAGGTGAACTTGTTGCCATTATCCGGGTATAAATAGCATTCATTAATTATTACGACATATAATAGTAATTCAATTATTTGAGAAAACTAGGCTCATATAGTAATCTATCTTTATATAAAAGCTCATATAGTAATTTATTTTTTATATAAAAGGAGAAACTGACTGACTGACATATCAACGCACAGCCTAAACGGCTAAACGTAGGCACTTGAAATTTGGATGGGACGTAGCTTAGGTACCGTAGAGGTGCACTAAGAAAGGAATTGCCGGAATTCCCACGGGAACGGGAATTAGCGGGAAAATCCTTTTGTATGAGAAATAGTTCTCTTTTATAACACGCCACGCGGGCGAAGTCGCGGGCAAAAGCTAGTAAAATATATTGCGTGTGCGCTATACTGCGCTCCAAACAGGTATCACTGATGTAGGGTAAAAGTCCGCCAAACTGAAGTGAGACTGGGCCGGACACGTATGTCGGATGCTTCCGGAGCGATGGGCACGGGTCGTTACCCACTGGACACCTCAAGGCGGGTATAAAAGTCGAGCCAGACCGCGTAAAAGATGGTGTGACGACCTCAATTCTTATCGGAGGGATTGGCCGGAGATCGCGCAAAATCGAGAGGAGTGGAAAAATCAAGGGGAGGTCTTTGCCTAGCAGTGGGATCGAGTATGCTAGATAAGGTAAAATACATCATAGGTAAGTACTTATATAAGCGAAGGTCGCCAATTGCTTGCAATGTACGTATAACTTACGTATTACATTTTGATAGGTACAATAAACAGCGCAGCGCAGCGCAGGGCAGCGCAGGACCGATCGTCGTGCAGATCCTTGGGGGAGGCCTATGCCCAGCAGTGGGCGTCGTACGGCTAATGATGAGGTACAATAAAATATTAAGTATATCTGTTACAATTTGTGGAAGAATTACCGAATTTACCTACTCACCTGTCTGTAAACAAGCTGACACAAGTCAAAAACCCATTTATACAGTGTGAATACAGCATATCCATTCCCCAGCGTCGAATACACACACGACATAAAAGAAAACTGCGAGTTGTATAAACATGCAGCCATTTGGTGAGCTTAATAGAGTAGTCTGTATTCAATGTATGTCTTGTATTCGTATTGGTTTGTTTGCCATGAATACTGCTTGCTAATTCTGGTATTGGTATTGTCGTCTGTATCTTATTGGAGTTTAATGGGTTCATTGTTTATGTATGCATGAAAAACCAGATATTTGGATATGTTATTGTGAAATATAAGCACACTTTGTAAGGTAACGCACATTCCCGAGAAATGTGATTCAGAGATATGTGATCTAAGTTGTATCGCTCTAGCCTTTGGGTTGCAAAGTCAGACAGGCAGTTGCTTCTGTGAAATCGGTTTTTTACAAACCTACCTGTCAAATTTTCAGGTTAAGTAGGCGGATCCTTTGAAACCGCTACGGACATGATGATGATAAAAACTTTTCTTCAACATCCCCCACCCCCTTCTTAGTTGAAGTATTCTAAAATAAATGTAATACTGGTAAGATTGACTGTACGACGGAAGAACTGTACTTGTTGTATCAGTGTTGGCAACACCAACACGCGCGCGCATGCGCGATGCAACAAAGGACCAGATGACAGGAGCGCCGCGCGCGCGGAACCCCCGCCCACTTCTCGACTGACTCCGCCGCCGCCGCACGCGCGCTTATCGATAAATTCGTCATACTAATTTTTATACTTGTATTTAGCGTTGTTTAATTTAATAAATAATCAACAAATAATCTAAAAAGCAATCAGTGATAGCCGTGTTAGGAAAACGCGTGGCTTATATCATAGTGTTACTGGTTCTAATAAGGGTCTTTCCAGGCTCATCACTAATTTAAGAGCCACGCTCTTGTCGGTGTAGCTTCCAGCCAGCAGTAGTTTCCCTTTTCCCTTCTGCCCCGCAGTACTCTGTCTGACGCGAGAGTGTGTGTGTGTGTGTGTTTGTGTTTGAGTGTGTTTGGATGTGTATGTATGTTTACGTGTGCTACATTAAGTAATATGACGTGGTTTCAAGGACTTGTGTCTGGTTGGCTGCAATAGACTCGCTTCCTGTCGCCACTTCTGCATACTTTACACTTAGTTTTAAATAAGACTTTTCACATTTTCCTCAAATTGTTGTCACCAATAAAAACGTATGATTATTCTTGAAGAGGAACAATTTAACAATTTTCACTTAAAATGAAGTTTTATGGTCTCTGAATGCAGGAGCTAGTAAATGCAATGATGCATTTTTACAACTGGACTAAAGATAAAATGTTCGTATGCAATAAACCTACCAATTCTGTTAAAACGTTTTGTCTGTTTCAAGAACAGAGGGGGATTTAGATGAGATTTATAACTTAGTTTCTTGTTTAGTGTGTCTATGACCTCCGCGCTCCGTGGTCCAGTGGTTGAGCGTTCGGCTCACGATTCGGAGGTCCCGGGTTCGAATCCCGGTGGGGACATACCACAAAAAGTTCTTTGTAATCCATAGTTTGGTTATCTATAATGTCCTAATTACAGGCTGATCACTTGATTGTCCGTAAGAAACACGATCCGTGCTTCGGAAGGCACGTTATGCCGTTGGTCCTGGTTATTACTTACTGATGTATGTAGTCGTTATATGAGCCATGTCAGGGGCCTTTGGCGTCTCAAATAACCCTGAAGAGATAAACAACTAACCATAATAATAATAACACACAAATAACCATAATAACCCTGACAACAGGGTTGATGAGGTTGGCAATACACCTCACAACCCACACGATAGAAGAAGAGTGTCTTTATTTGTAGATACCTAACTACTTATATTTCAATAGAAAGTGAAGAAGAATGACACTTCTTCTTTTATCATGTGGGTAGTGAGATGGATTACCAACCTTAGCAACCGTGATGTTAGGTTATTAGTGCTCCGCCAATGGCTCGTGTAACCACTAGGTATATACTCGGACTTAAAACAATAAGTAAACACGGGTCATCTTACATTCGGACGAAAAACCTGTAATGTTCTTACCATACTAGGGATCCCAAAGTGACTCCACAAGGATTCGAACCCGGGACCTCCAGATCGCGAGCTTACCGCTAAACCACTAGACCACAGAGGTCGTTAATGTATTTTAGCGGCGAGGGTGTGCTGCCGCCAAAGGATGTTTCCGGGGTACCGAACTGAGCATAGTACCCCGCTAGCCACAAGTTGGTAGTGTGACTAGGGATCGACGATCCAACAGTGTTGTGTTGCAAGTTGTATATATGCGTCTTGCTGTGTAAACTTCGATATCGCGTTTCACGACCGCTTGAAGACTGCATTATTGAATGTGGCGCCATCTGTTGCATGTGAGCGGAACTAGGTGGCCAACTAGTTGGGTCCGCTACAGTATAATTTAAATACTACTATTTAGAGTAAGAACAGAATAAAGAATAATACTATTTGAAACGGTAACTTTCCGCCCCGCACTAATTTGTACTAAAGGCAGTGCTGGATTTAACTCACCCCCTCTGTGTTTTACTTCTGTCTAATGGCCGTAAGCCGCTAAAAGGGGAGCGTTCGTTCTATGTTTTTTATTCACTACAAGGACCAAAATTATTAAAGCCTTGTATAAGCCTAATATATTTTTATAGCCTAGTTTTTTGTAAATTTTTGTCCATGTCCTTCATCCGTACCTGTTCCTAGTAAAAGGTTTTCCATCTCAAAGTTGATTACTTCAGCTCGTATATCATAGGTGACGTATTTAAGGTTTTACGTGTACACGTAAAATGTAGTCTAGACTAAGCCAAGACTTAGTTTATGAGGTGTAAACACGTTCTGTTCAGCTTAAGCACTAAAAATACAATAGGGTCAAAGTTGGAGACTTATGAAAGTTTTTTACTTACTGGAAAGTCAGGTAAACGAAATTCTGCTTTAGATTTGAAAAGTGAAGAAGACATAGGTTACAAGAATTACAAGAAGATATCAGAACACTTAAAAAATATATATTTAAATATAAATTAACACTTTCTTAAGTTAAAAATCAAGCCTTTTCGTTCGGAATGTCTTTAACGATATAGCCGGAAAGACGTTTTGTTTTGTTCACTGCCAAGTTCACGAATCCTGTGAACTTATCACCGGAATATTCTCACTGCATCCGAGATCTAATTTCAGAACAGAGATATTTCGCGACCCTTGAGCAATTTCTAATAGATCTGTCTTATGTTCAACACACCTAATGAATTTAACCAACCCGAACGCTCTGCACACCAAATCTATTTCACTTGTCCTACCCACTAGAATTTTGCAAAGTTAACATTAAACTTCACAATCCAAAATCACCTTTAGAACCATTACATTACGAATCAAGTGGAACGTAATGAAATGATTGTTCGCCTCTGCATTTGGTGTCGCGTCTCAGATTAGTGATGCGACGTATCGATAGTTCGATTATAGAATCAAGATCATTATTTACGCTGGGTGCGACGAAGTGTGTTTTCGAGATAGTGAAGTATCAAGAGGTTGAGATTGGAAGTTCTCGTCAAAGTCATGGCAAACATGTACCTTGTTGATATGCTTGAATTCTTTTTGTCGATGATGTTTTTGTTTTAGTTTAAAGATACTCCTTCACCGGTAATAATTATGATTCGATTTTGAGCATTACATTACTGCATATCTGCTTATTCGCGGTTCTCCTTACTAACCGATGTAATACTTGGATGTGTTACAAGCGAATGCTTGCGGTGAGGGAGCACTTTAAAACTCGCATTAGAGTTGATAAGAGTGTGTGGTAGCGAGCTATGATTGACTGTCGTAAATACAATCGTGCTAATCAAAATACCGACTAAGGATAAGGTTGGTACTTACAAGATTGCTTCCGTATTTGTTTATTGCTTCTAAACCCGGGAAACAATGGTAGATGCTGATGCACTTTTTAATGGACTTCAGGCAAGGTAAAGTTTATAGCTTTATCACATTTTAAACTTTCAAAGGCACGCGCGATGGCGGTATGACAACTGAACTTTTTTCTTTTTTGAAAGGTGGAAAAAGTTTTTGGCGGGAAGCAAGGGAGTTTTTGGCCAGGAAACTTAGGTCAAAACCAATTGAAAATATGTAGGTATTTGACTTTAGACTATTTAGCAATTCTAGATTTTTATGTATTGTGTTGTGATGCTTTTCGATAAAAACAATGCTCCGATTTCGATATCGATATTGTATAAAATGGCAACACTAAACGCGTTGAACTGTGCTCCCCATTCAGTCCCCGCATATCTTGATTGTACGCTCAAACATTCGCTATGCATTGCTTCCTGCTGAATCTGACCCAACCGTTTATTTACTTATGTTACAAATTAAAATTAATCAATTCACTTCAAACGATGTTTTACCGTTCGTTAGTTGGCAACGTTTCGTGCAGTCTCCTTCATATTAAAGGGGAGATGTTACATACTTACATCCAAAGAAACTGACGCCCGTTATCCCTTAGAGCAATATCTTACTAGGACACCACGATGTCTTATAGGTTGACCAACCAATAGCGACTTACACCGACGGTGCCCTAGTGTAATTGGGCCCTATGTGGAGTAATCACAAGACAATTTTCAGACAATTTATTTTGATATGCACCTCGTCATAATATGGTTTAAATATACCGTACAGTGACGCCCATTATGATAATCTAATAGATAGTCGAATCTCTGTTGGTTTTCACGACATTCCTCGAAATATAAAAAGCTAAACACCCCTTTTCCACATCTGTAAATATTTACAGTCTAAACACACTTTTTTAATTCCGACATAACAATTAAGTACTTCACAACTGCTCCCCTATTCTATTAATCTTGTACAAAAAATAAAAATAAAATTGACATAATCAAATACACACAATAGGAAATTTTCATTTCCTCTCACCTCATTTCCTTTTTAATGATACATCTAAATAAATGTCATTCCCTTCAGCTCTACTACTGATCCCAACAGAGATCTCTTTAATCCCGTCACATAAATTTTATTTCGGGAGTGGGAGAGATTAGGAATAGACTCATTACAGTTTAGATTCTCGTGATAGTGGTTTAAACTCGTAAATAAGGGTTGTCTGGCTTTTGTTGCTTTTTGTTTGGATACGCTATGAATATTAATGTATTAAGTTTATCTCGTTTTTTATGGAATTACTTTACGTAACGTAAAATAAACATTACTAAATTCTTAGGTTTGAGAATTTTGAGACCTATTTATATTGCTAATAGTAACAAAATAATGATTGTTATTTTCTAAAGCCTTTGCATTACCTAATGCCATAGGAGACTCCGTAGGCGCTAATTTCAGCTCCGCGCAGCGTCTAAGCGGATTATGCTGAAAATCTGAAATTAACAAGCTAAACTAAGCTGCTGTAGTAAAGATATTGAAAATAATAAACATTATATTTTACGCAATTAAAGTCGTAAGACCGAATGTTCTTTTAAAATTCAAACCCCATTGTTTCACTATTGTGTCTGGAAATCTCGGCCTTACGAGGTTATATAAATTCCGGAGACGGCCTCCGTGGTCCAGTGGTAGATCGTTCAACTCACGATCCGGAGGCCTCAGGTTCGAAAAAATATTATTATGTGAATGAATTGTAATGTCATGAGCCATATACAATGTCCAAAGAGAGCGATGCTAGCATTTAAAAATGACGAGCCTCTGACTAGCCCATAGCGCCATCTAGCGGACAACGCAATTATTACATTGAAAATTAGATAGACTAAACATTGACATATTTTGAACAAATAGACTCACATTCGCTAAGGACTTTTCCTAAAAAAGCGTTCAAATCGTATCATAATACTTATACATTAAGTTATGTAGATAATAATAAGTTTGTGCATTTCTTCGAGGCAATGACGTCATAAATCGTCTGAAACAGACGTATAAGGCCGAAGATGATAAGTTCGTGGTTTCAAATTAAGATGTTATGGCTGTTCAAATAAATTGCAATATCGGTTGTACAGTGTAGTTACACGCCGTCGATTGTGACAGATTAGGCCACACGATACATATATATATAGCTTTAACATAACGTAACATAACAAATACTTTATTGCACAAACAGGAAAAAAACAAAATACAAAACAAAAGAGAAATAAAATTAGTACAATAGGCGGCCTTATTGCTAAGCAATCTCTTCCAGGCAACCTTTAAGTATAGGAGATATTGAATATTATGTAATATAGCGGGATAGTGCAACATGGAAATACTTGTACGTATAAAAATAAATACACTTTCGACTACATAAACTTCATAATAATAACGACACGAGACACGATACGTCAGAGTTTGGCCAAAAAAGTAGTCAAAATGGTAATGAGTAGTGTGAAATCTAGTAAAACATTGCGAGCGTAGTTAGTTGACATCACGATTATGAGTCTAAAGTACCACAGAAGCAATGCAACTTTGTAGCTAGTCATAAGTTCCGACCGCAGCGGAAAACTTTGTATCACTTAGGCAAATGTTATTTCTGTTAGGGTAAGCACCCTAGCCATGTTTAATTATATGAATTTTATGTATAATGTATGTCGGAGAGCAGGCAGCGCGCCATATAATCGCAACTTAAAATTTTCTAACGTTACGTTACAAAAATCCTTTTTCATAACTGGTTAGAAATAATAATTAATTACGAAAATGGAAAAAGAGTCTTCTTTGATAACTGGTTATCAAACAGCGAAGAAAATTCTTTTTTCATAACTAGTTTTAAAAATTTGGTTACGAACGTGGACGAAGGGATGAAATCTGACACAAACCTGCACTAAGCATTCTTCTTACAGTTCCGGGCCGGTTCTTGCAGTGCGCTGCGACGCGAGTCGCCACTTCTACGCATGCGTTCGACTTGGCCTCTTGGAAAAAAGAAAGAAAAAAGTTATGTCTTACAAACCGCACTTGACGATTCGGTATCGTCTCTGTGTGCAATACCTTTACTCGCGACCACACCACAACCACTGAACGCTTCGAGAAATATGGAGTCAGCGAGTTAGTTAATATTGTTTCTTGAACCGCCAGAGCAAAATGTTCTATTCAAACAATAAAATGTATGTACTTTGATTACTCAAGGGAAGTTCCGTTCTTACAAGTTGAACACTTGCAAAATACATAATATATATTGTCATAGCGTAAGTGCAGTATTCTTGTTCATGATGAAAAATATACTATAAACATACATAGAGTAATTTTTGTGAACCCCATCGGGATTTGAATCCGGGTCCTCCGGATCGTGAGCCCAACGTTTAAACCACTAGACCACGGAGGCTGTTATTGCTAATTTGAGTAGGTACAGAATAGATTATAAGCTTGATTATTATGTTTTTTAAAATTGACAAAATTTCAATATGGCACTGTGGTACGGTCACGAGCAATAATAATGTACACTTTGGTACCATGTCACATTAACTTTTTTGACTAAATGAATTGTAAGTCTCACTAAATGTCAAATATGTTAGTGTGACAGAGTCCTAAACTGGGTACATTATATTGCTCATGACTGTACAGCTTGCTTCTCAAACGGGGAGCCCCGGTTCGAACCCCAGTATCAGACTTGGACCAATGAGTTACTAATTTATCTCAAGTGCAGTTTTCCACTAATACGGTTGGCTGGACCATTGTAGACACCGATACGGACACCGATCACGTTAGTCTAACAGAAAGCTCGGTGAGGTGTGGGTACTTAGTTCATCATGCGATGGATGTACCTCCGACCCCATTAGGAGATAGTCGTGAGGTTATGTTACGTTGTCAAAACATGGAAAGCCATTGCCCTATGACATTGTTTTGGAATAGAAATGAACTACGTTATTGACGTCGACAAAAAGTAAGTAAGCAAACATTGAACTTTATACATTTGGTCTAATACTTACTGGCAACTTAATTTTATAGTTTTTAGAAGGGACAGCCAACCTGATGATATTTTTACAATAAAATGCAAAAAATATTCTCTCCATATCCAAGTAAAATATAACAGTAGGTACTCCAGTATCACTATATTATGTTCAATTTTGTAAATAGTTATTTTTGTATCTACTTCCATTTATTTTTACGTACTTATAAGTTATTTTATAATAAGTTGTATGAATAAGTAAAAAAATATTTTTAATATGTACTTATACTTATTCACGCTATCTCGTCTCCTCGTTAATTTCTCTCACAGGCCTACTGGAAGACATTTCTTTCAGGAATAAGTTGTGTCTTTTTATCTCTTCTTGTTGGCATTAAAAAACATAGAACACGTAAGCTGCTTGTCTTCCCTGGCATATCGTAAAAACTGACATAGGGATTGTGTCCTCTAACATGATGGACTAATGTTATGGGCGATAGGCTGATCCCTTATCACTATTAGGTTTATCATATCCAGCTTACGACATCGTATTAATAGTGGCTGCAAGTTGTCTTTGATTACTTGTGGTTATACCCACCCCACTAGGGATTACGGGCGTGAGTTTATGTATGTATGTATGTTGTTGGCATTATTGTTTTGGTTATCCTGTAAATAAGTAATTAAATAAATAAATAAAATCTTACATCCATGCGATACCCGATCGTGCCGCGAGGAAAGTCCCTGATGCGGTCTCACAATATGGCCACCCTGACAACTCCGGCCGCAGAGACGTCGCAAGTTTGCCAGTTGTTCGCAATCTTGTTGCAATTAAGCTCCACGAGACTGCATGTCCACGAACTGAGTATAAGATGAATTCAATCACTTGATACTCGTAGGTACTAAGATTGTGTGCCTATTATAGGTCACATCATCACATGCTTGGTCTTAATACTTTCAAAGACATATACCACAGGTCATCGACCTTTCATTCTCATAATATTAGAATTACAATATCACCTGCAGACGTTCAGGGGTACGCCACATTGAAATAATTCATCTAAAAAGCAATATTTCAATTTTACATATGCGCGTATAAAAGTAAGTGCTTATAATGTCAACAAAAATGTCCAATATTGTATTCTTTGATGAATTGCTTCGATGTGGCCTTTATAACCCCCCTGAACTTGAAAGTGCGAATTTCTTACACAGCCTAGCAGAGGTCACTCCATCATAGTACTAAACTTAACACTTTCAAGGACAACACACCAAAAGACGATGTCCTACTGATTCAAAAACTCTGTGAATGGAAGGTCAATGACTCACGTGTCCTTGAAAGTGTTAATAGCAACGCCCACACGACGTTTAGTTTTGCCTAAAATGGTTTTTGGCTACCTACTTGGCGAATGTCAGATGGCAGAACGATATAGATGAGAATTGAAATAAACCAATTTAAAAGCCTAATATTAACCATCCCCTTACCCTTAAACTTTATTATTGGAAGCCTATTAGACGAAGACCACGACGTACGAGAACTATTATTATAGTATAATCCTCTTAGAACCCAATGAAAAATTTTCACATTGATCAACATATTGCACAGCGCGGACAGTCCATACAAAAATCTCGTTCTTAAAATGTGCAGCCTTATCCCTGCGAGCTACCGAGACAGACAGTTTATGCGTGCTTCGTTACTCCTTAACGGCTTAATTAGAGTAAAGTGGCCCCCACCGTCGCAATGGAGGTGATGTAAATCAAACTCGTGTTGGTGCGTGAAGAAGGGCGGATAGGAGAGTATCTCTTCTGTACTAGGTATTATTGTTTATTCTATGACAAAAGTACAAGACATAGCAAAAAAACAACAGTTGATTACTGGATACTCGACATTGCTTCTGTTTTATATCGAGTTCGAAAGAATGTTTTTACTTAATAACTACTTTTCTTACCAATTTAACCCAATCTTTATAAATAGCCATAACACGTTTAGAAAAGTAGTAGGTACCTGGAATTGTATGTAATACTAAACTGATTCTTACCTTTCAATATAGGACATATTCTGTGATGGATGTTACATTCCGTTTCACTATTTTTAGTTCGTAAGCGAGAAGATACTTTGTGATCCCTAGTTTGGTTAAGACATTGCAGCATGGTCACTCGATAGTTCCGAAGTAAGATGATTCGTGATGTGGAGGGCACGTTAAGCCATTGGTCCCGGTTACTACTTAATTACTCTTATTGGTAGTTACATAACCCACGACAGAAGCGTTTGGTGGCTCAATAAGTAACTCTGACACCAGGGTTGACGAAGTTGGTTATATAACCACACAACCCACACGAGAGAAGAAGAAAAGTAAAAAAGTTGCACTGCTGATGTTTGTTTACTATGTACACGACGATAAAAAATAAACTAAGAAAGCAAGGAACGTCATTTTCCTGAAAGAAAACAGACGCAAGGAGAAATGTTTCTTTTGTGGTTTACTTAAGATGATAATTATTTTGTAGATTTGTTGTACTACAGTTTCATTGTATTGTGAGCCAGGAAAATTGTTATGGTCTGTATTATAAAGGCCGTTCATTGAAAATAATTCATTGGAATCGTTGCAATGTGAAGGCAACAGTGACATACATACAACTTAGCCTTTAAACCACTGCTCAGGTAAGACCCCCCCCTCAATCTACCGGAGAATACAAAGTGTTATATTTTCCAAGTCAGACAGTCGCTTCTGTAACATATCGGACCTGTCAAATTCGGATTCCTTCAGATTAGGTAGGTAAGTGGACCACATGACAACGGGATAATGCTAGAGAGATCATGATACCGTCTTGGGATTATTCAAGCTTCGGAATGATTAAATCCTGGATTACCTCTTTCAGGTTACAGACATAGATATCACAGAATCAACTCATAATACTACAAGATTATTGTGTTTTGCAGAGCAGATGAACTTTATTATGTACTGCAAGGGAGTTGAAATTTTCGTCACAATCTTCATGGTGGCGTCGTTGGCATACTTCTTCTCTGGTTTGGGTTGAGAGGTGGATTACCAGCCCCATCAACCCTGGTGTCAGGGTTGATATTGAACCACCAAAGGCCCCTGACATGACTCATCTAAGGACTACTTACTTACATCAGTAAGTAGTGACCGGGACCAAGGGCTTAACGTGCCTTCCGAAGCACGGATCATCTTACCTTCGGACAATCAGGTGATTAGCCAGCATACTTATTTTTATTTATTTATTTGTTAATATAATGTAACAAATACTCATAGAATTATATACCTTAACCTAAAATATATAGTTAACATTTAAAAAATTGACAATCACACAAAGTTGGCACTTTTTGTGGTAGCGGTCTACCACGGAAACGGCAATACATCACGCCTTTCTGCCAGTAGTCCTCTCACATGACGATTATCTTCTAGAAACTTCTGGAACTATACTTACTTACCAAAGGGTTCGCCAATCTGGAGTGCGGTTCTACAAAGAGCTGGCATATAGTATGGCAGCTGTCGAATTTGTCATGCGTCAGTTTAGTACCTACGTTTACATTTACATAATTTCTGACAGACGTCATGTACAGAGTTTAATATTACATGACAATAACAGTATAAACGCCCCACTGCTGGGCACAGGCCACCCCTCAAGCAACCGGAGGGTGGAGGTGTTTTCTACGGCACGTAAGCTTACTTTTTCGGACAATCAGGTGATTCTAGCTTGTGACGTCCTTACCAAACAAAGGACAGTCTCACAAAATGCTTTCGACAATGCTCCCATCGGGAATCGAACCCAGACCTTCAGATCGTGAGCCTAACGCTCTAACCACTAGACCACAGAGGTTGTTAAATGTATAGAAATGTCTTCAAAATAACACATTCAGTATATTTCTTGTACCTACCACGATAATATCCTATTCCGTCTCCGCGGTGTCATCGCGGACTGCTGCGCGCTTTAATGTACCCTAACATTAATACCGCGCGGCCTTATAGCGCCACGCTGCCTCGACGCACACAGGAACGGTAGCAGGTAAATAACTCGAGCCTAAGCGACGAACATAAAGGGTGCTACCAGACCAATCGATCGATCATCGATCGACAGCATCGATCAACGTCGATCGAAGTTGATCGACTGGTCTGGTAACTTTAATTGATCGACAGATACTGTTCGATTAAGCAATCGATCGATTGCTACCTAACCTAACCTAATCTAACGTTAAACTTATTTTTGAAGAATCACTCTGCAGCGAATGTTTTCATTGATTTCTCCAGTTTTCGTAAGATAAGATAATCGTTTTTTGTCTGTGTACAATGGGTGTTACATTTTAGAAGGTATCAACAGTTTGCTCTTTACGGACGAACAATATTAAGTCGTTATGCTGGATACATTATAGTAGTAAACTGACCAAGTAAGGAATTATGACCAAGCTAGAAATAGATGACAAAGAATGTCCTCCCCGTACCCCTCTGGTCTTCTCTTCTTTTGTGTGGGTTGTGAGGTGGATTACCAACCAATGGACCACGGAAGCCTTTAATTATATTTGCATGGTTAAATTGCATTAGTGTACTCAGGAATTTGGTCAGAATATTAACGCCTGTCATTTCATTGCCTGCAGTGAGAGACCTTCCCCTTCAAACACATAAAGTAGCGTTTCAATGTAATCTCTAATTCTGGATCCCTAAATTTACTGATCCGCAAATTTTCAGTTCATTTATTCTGAATAATTCCACTATCCCATTCTACTACTCCCTTAAATTAAAATGGCGTAACTCAGACATTTCTATTTCCTGTTTTATTCAAATTGTACTCGACGACTTTGCATTTGCAAACAGGATTTTAGAACTGCTTGAAAACAATTCTAAAATGCACAATTTATTATGTGCGCAAAAGGTATTTGCTATCTTGTAAATTAAAAATAGAGACAACATGAAAATAGACAAATAAAAATTGAGTATAATGCTGAATGTAGAGTAAACATAACTCACACACACACCCACTACATATCACAGAGTAAGTGATATTCATCTAAGAAAAGACAAACAATTAACATAATCAAATAATATTTCAATCAACAAACTTGCATGTAAATTTGCCTCTATATTTGTTATACGAGCGATACTCCGTTTTGGCTGTAGACAATAGGGTACGTTTCGTTAATTCAAAGCCCCTAAAATCTCTCCTCAGACCTCGAATAAAATTTATAGCTGAGGCTTAATTTGCTCTGCAAAATGAGATTTAGACGAATTTGCTCAGTTGACAGGGGCGACTACTGACTATTATGAGATTTAGGGATTGCAGACAGATCTTTAATATTGGTTTAGTATCACTCATTTTTCTTCTATCTTGTTGGTTGTGAAGTGGATTACCAACCCCATCAACCTTGGTGTCAAGGTTACTATTGAGCCGCCAAAGGCCCCTGACATGGCTCATGGAACGATTAGTCACATCAGTAAGTAGTAACCGGGACCAACAGCTTAACGTGCCTTTCGAAGCACGGATCTTCTTATTTTCGGACAATCAGGTGATCAGCCTGTATACCAAACTCGAGATCAAAAAGTGATTTTTGTGATGTGTCCCCACCGAGATTTGAACCCAGGACCTTCGGATCGTGAGCCCACCGCTCAAACCACTAGACTACGGAGGCCGTTAGTATAAGTGAGTATCAGTCATTGGGCCACGGAGATTACATTGAAGATTCTGTAATATTTTATATTAAGATATTTATACTTGTATAACAATATGTTTATGTTTTTTTTTAAACGTCTAGGGCTCTGTGCCGAGGTTTTTTTGGCAGCTTCTTTTCCCCGGCTATACAGATTGAGAGAAGTTGCAGTAGGTTAAGGCGGATGAGATGTTCCTTATTTTAAAAAGTACGACGGGAAGTGTATCTATGTTACCTACTGAATAAAGTTATTTTTTAATTTAAATTAATTACATTCTGTTTCTCTACAATTTGTCATCGGCTCAATGAGCAGTGTATATACACGTATTGAACTAATGTATAAAATAACATGTTATGTAATTACTTTTGCATAAATTGGCGAGTCGGTTGGTCTGTGAGCTTCGTTTTATATGATTCTTTTTCATGCTACGTGTGTTGGGGGTAACTTAAACGAAACTCATACGAAAAATTACACAATTATTTATTTTATACAAAAACACCTTGTCAAAATATTTTATACAACGTTATAGATAGTGATTATAAATTAATACGATGCGTGCAATGGCAATGCATGTGATGCCGTAAGTACCTATTATTATTTTAGTCCCTTGCTGGGCGCCAATTTGTCTACAGTTATAAATGTAGTCTTTTATTTACTAAACGTGTAAATTTTATTCAAAAGTAGTTATTATGCTGTTGAAACTTTTAATTTTAGATAAGTGAGTGATTGTTTGCAAATCTTTGAATTAATGAATTATCCATTCTGTAGGTATCTCTGTCGGGACAAATTTTAATTTCGAATTACATTGAAAATAGGTTTCAACATCAGAATCAAAATATTTAAAATATAGTGATATAACACACTAAACATTACAAACAGTCAGTGAGCCTTCTTATAAAGGTGAACAACTTAGTATGATTAGAAAGCTCATAATAGAACAACACACAAGATTTTACAATGATCGTAGAATGAACTAAACCTTAAATATCTCTACCTACTTAATATTAAAGTTGGTAAATTTACAACATTCATTTTTTACGGTGATTAGGTACTGAGTCTCTATATTCACATTTATTTGCGTTAATTTTTAAGTGCTTTAACATGTAAGTGGTCTACTCCTGAAATAACTATTTTACTTAAAGTGTATCATGAATTTTAGCTTTTAATCATTAGCTTCAACTTATAAATGTTTTGTAATTTCACAAGCTTTCAGTCACTAAAATCACTTTCGTAATTTGTTCAGACAGTTTCAAAGCATTTAGAATAGAAAGTCTGTCACTTATCACTAATGACTAGATTCACAAATTGACTTACGATACCTAAGTGAAGAAAAATGCGAAGCAACTCCATATTAAGACTATATTGTTCAGAAATAAGTTGATTGATGAATTCGGACCTTCATACCTGTAGGTTTTCATTTCGTTTTGAATTGGAACAATCGGGTCTATAACATTGGGAGGTATTTCCGTTGTCACCTCTTCTCTTGGACAAGGCAAGTTTTCAGGTGGAATCTTCAAGACATTCCTCTTTATTCCTTTCTTACCTTCCATATCATTCAGTCCGTGCTCTTTCAGTTCTTCTAATTTTCTCTCTGTAGAATTATTCTTAGCGTTTTGAGTTTCAATAGATATTCCAGGATGCAAAATGTCTTGGTTGTACTCGAGCTTGTTGTCAATGGGCTCAAACTTATTATACGCTGAACTAACAATGGGTGGATCCGACTTGCAAGTGACGCTTTCCAGAGATTCCTTTGTACTCTGACTCTTCGTGTCATTTCGAAGAACATGCATCCACTTCAGTCGGCAGTCGCAGACGAAGTTATTTTCTGTAATGAAAACAACGTACCTAATTAATGATAACATTTTATATTTTTATTTTGAAAATATCGATTAGGTCAAATCTAAAGAACAATAATATGGAGCATTTCATTTCGAAGAAAGTTTAAATCGTGCACAGGAAATTCAAAATAATTTCTATGCTAATTTTGAAATTTGTTTTCTACACCGTTTTGCACTTCTATATACGCCCCTACACCTGAGAACACCCTCTGGGATCATAAAAGAACAAACTTTCGAAGTGAGTCAAAGTTAACAACACAACTGTTTCTACTCTTTATACATTCAGTGAATGTTTAAAGTTTATCAAGTTCATATGTGGAAGTATTAAATATTCATTATTACCTTCCAAAAGCAAATTGCTGTTCTGCGGCTTCAAGTTGTCCAATATGGGCTTAATATTGTCGAAAGTTAATGCGTGTAGTTCGTTGGAACGCAAATCCAGGGAGCTGAGACCCCTCACCCCTTCGAACAGCCCCTTGGGGAGTGAAGCCAGTTTATTATCATCAAGGGACAACTTTCGGAGTTGGGACAACCCGTCGAAAGCCCTTTCAGAAATAAACTTCAAATCGTTCTTGCCTAGTAACAACTCCTGCAAATTCCATAGTTCGGCGAACGTGAACTCGGTCAGATTGTAAATGCGGTTCCTCCTCAGATCCAATTTCCTCAAGTTAGCCAATCCATCAAACGTGCGACGGTTCAAATGGAATATGTTGTTTTTATTCAGGTCCAATTCCAGCAGATTGAACGTGTGTTGAAATGCTCCGTCTTTAATAGACGATATGTTATTCTTTGTAAAAACAAGCTTCTGAAGTTTCGGTAAGTCGTAGAACGACAGCGTTGCAATTTCTATAATCATATTATCTTCCAAATTTATCGTAGTTATATTCGGTAAATGAGCAAAAGCATACGGTTGAAGAGTTTCGATTTGATTTTGGGATAACATCACTTCTTTGAGATTCGTTAAATTTGCAAATGAGAACGATGTGATCTCGACTATATTTCCGTATTTGATATTAATGGAGCGAAGTTTTTGTAAGTAATACAGCGCTTTCGTGGGCACGTAGCCTAAAGCGCCATCGACGCGGACATTAAAAGACAAAGTTTGCAAAGTTGGTTGCGACGCGAAACTCTGCCAGATGAGATCGTCGCGAGGTATCCCTCCATTGAATACCCAGCATTCCGCTTTGGTTGCGTTCCTGGGTTCTCTTGCATTTTCGCAGTAGCAGTGGACTTTAGAGTCGCGATCTGTGATGTCGCAGATATTTTTCTGGAAACCTCCAGTTTTTTCCTTCGTGCGCCTCTTGTTATTGTTGTCCCTGGCGTGGACGTTAATTGACATTTCGTTGACGAGCGCGAAAGTGATCACGATGTACATTATTCCAGTGAGTCGAGGCTCCATTTTCGTTTAATCTGAAACAAGCGAAAGTCATTATGTTAAAACAACAACATTAATTCTTCAGCGTTTTATTGGATTACGTCGGATCGAGATTCGAAAATGAGGATGGAAGGTATTGCGAATTCGAATGTTCCATTTATTAAAATTGTATCTTAAAATAAAAACAAAAATATTCAAATGGACGCCTTGAAAGGTTTTCAAAAAGGGCGTTGTGGTCGGATACCATTAGGCTTTATACTAAACAAGCATTTTATTCGAATTGAAGCATATTGTTTCTATTTTAATGTCGTGGTTAAGTAATCAAAACATAATCAGTTAATGTTATTTATAGGTACCTACACATTACGTTGAATAAAACCGCAAATTTTATTTACACACCCTGATCTATTGATCATTGACCTACATAAACCGCGATTTCGTTGTGGGGTTTATTATTGGAGTACAATTGAATACAGAAAACTAAATTAATATGCAATATGTTTACTCTTTTTTTAAATGCCGAGTATAAAATTTTTATAATTTTTAAACAAAATCTTATGTCCTTGAAATATTTGTAACAATAAGTCTTGATTGAAATGCGTCCTAGTTACCTTATTTTCTTTGCAATGTAATGAAACATAAAAGCAATAATCGTTACAAAGTAAGTAAGGGTAGTGTAAAATAGAGGTGGCCCAACAGAGGGATGATGCGGGCGAATGATGATGAAGACAATTTTCCAGACTTCATACATAATGAAGAAAGAACAATGAACAGAGTGATAATGCAAAGCGGATAAGTATATAAGTCATATTTTCAGAATTATACATATCTACAAACTAAAGATCAAAGTTTCATTTGAAACGGACATGTTAATGTATGATGTAGATTTAAAGAGACATTTTATTTATCTTCACCCCTTTTATTCCTTTTTTTACAAAAAAAAAACAAATGCATCTTTACTTCGACTCTCACGGTATAAGACAATCCTAAATTCATACCATAAACAAACAAATGTTCATTCATTATTCTTCCATAGTATTCTCTTACTTTCTATTAATCTTACGGTCTATTCTACATCAATAATCTACATCACTGTCCTACATCAATATGAAAAATGAAGATATATCCAAACGGAAAACACTTAAATGTCGTTCAGCAAATTTAAAGTTCTAATTTAGGAGATTTGCATATTAGTCATAAAGTTGTCAAACTCTCGAGCGAGTGATATCTGGATGATATGGGAAGTTTGAAAGTTTTATATGAAAACAAAAATGCTTACTCATTTCGATAACAAGTATAACTTGTGAGATTGAAAATTATAATTGATTTACGAAAAGGACTTACGAGTTACGGAGTTTAGGATTAGACTTGGAATTATTTGAATAGACATATTTTTCAAACAAACTTTATCATAAGACGAAAATATACATTTTGAACATCAAAGCAAATATCATATTGTCCCCCCCTAAAGTCGATTAGCCACCAAGACGTACGATATTGTATGAATGGTATCTCACTTGATTGCGCAACTAATAATAGTATTGTAGTATCATAACAGTATTGCGCTTGTGTTTTCCCTCATTCAGCGCTTATCGCTATCGACCCACTAGGGTCGATTAATTCTTTCAAATATTTTTCCTCTCAGACGACGCCCTGAGCCGAGGTTCGCGCCCAACTGGGCACCCTCAGGCCTGTTGTCTTAAACGTTGTACCGGGTGAGAGCCTTCAGCGCTCCCCATTTGTCCGGCCAAGTAGTTAATGCCATCTGCGGAAAATCTACAATAAGTCACGTCAAAAAAAAAGGCTTGTTCCCTATTTACAACTTAGTGGACAAGTGGATTGAGAGAGATTACAAAAGATGGGATTCAAAAATATAATACAAAGGAACAATCTTTGTGGTTGTATACATTTTTTTTAAAGTAATAAATAAGGTTAAACGGTAGTTAAACGGTAAGTGGATGGTACACGCTTACCCGTATTACCACTTTAGTTCTCAAAGCTCCGTTTCTTTTACCTTTTGTTGAATTGTGATTCTGGTTTCCAAATAAGGATTGTGGCCATGATATCAGACACCTCTATTTCCGATTCAAATCCGCTACCCCATGAAATAACAGCCAGCTAAATAATGAAGAAGCATTCATAATATATCCCCTGAGAGATTACGCCGTAACCGAAGGTAATTCAACGTATCGAATGAATACGCACAGACACGCTAATCCAAATGAGTTTCACTTGATAACATGGCAATGATACTTTGTTAAGTGGTTAGACTAGTTCAGCGTAAGAGAGTTAGAGTAACGCTTTAGAGTCAAATGTCTCGAGTGGATTGCGTAACTCTTGTTTTTGATTGCTTTGAATTTAGGAGTAGCTATGTTATTTTTAGAATACATACAGACATAAACTCACCCACTTATGTATGTTCCTTCCTTCAGAAAAACATCGTGAGGAAACCCACATTCCCGAGAAATGTATTTCGGGGTTATGGGACATAACCTATATTGGACTGGTTTTTACTTCGCGGGTTGAAAGGCCAGACAGGCAGTCGCTTCTGTAAAATACCGGACCTGTCAAATCTTCAGGTTAGGTAAGCGGATCCCGTGAAAAATCGAATAAGGCTATGGCGATGATGATGCATTCTATGTCCCACGTAACTACCTGAGTACGGTAGCGAATTTCTTGTTAACTATTAAGAAATAGTGATTAATACTTTTTGTCCATCGAATCAAATGGTCAATGAGGACATAATATATACCCAACACTTCACAAACATCAACTACATTCACATCGTCTTCATCGTGTTACATATTCGTAGTTTCACGGGTTCAAATCCCGGCTCGGGCTAAACTGAATTCGAATTTATGCGTTTGAGTTCATGTTTGGACTATAGATATTAATTTATGTCCCGTGGTTTCCAGGATTTGTGCCCGGTCAATGGCAGTGATATATTACCACCCCTATTAAATGGGCGTAAAGGTATAAAGTCTCCAACAAAACATACCTTTGTACTATGAATCAAAAAAGTATTGCCAATACTTCGTAGTTAATCTACAAACCACGTAGTTCAAAACACTTATCGTGCCGATTATTTCCCTTGGCTCTTAAAATGTCATACCATAGACACTTAGCGCTATTCAACAAGTGTCCCATCTTTGTATCTAAATAACGTCCGTTCTAACCCATTTCTCTTTAAACGCCCCATTGGGAGGCGAGAGGTTAAAACAAAAAAGCTCTGAAACGTCCCGTGTTAGTCCAAGCCAAGATCTTGATAAAGAACGAAGGTCTCCAGCGATACAAGAGATTTATTGCTGAAAATCTCTTGAGAGGAACAGATATATTCTTTTGAGTGGTTAGACTCATGTCACACCGGACCGAATAACCAGTCCGATAAGCTGGAAAAATGTCTCGCGTTTTGAATGAGATTTATTGCTTATTCTTTTAGATTGTGTGTCTGTTGTGTATTTTTCTGTAAACTTGTAAAACATACACATATAAAAATTAACGTTCATTACGTAACCTCTAATGGGGTAAGGACAATTTGCAGTCACTGTTAGTACTTTTAAAACTGGAAAAAATATGTTTCGAAGGTACTGGTTTTCATTTTGCGGGTGAGAAGGTCAGACATGCAGTCGCTTCTGTAAAAAAATCACATCTGTTAAGTCTTCAGGTAAGGTGGAAACAGGATACTTCTTTTCAGGAACCTAAGTCAAGTTGCAGGCAATTACTATGATTCACGAACAGGGTTAGACTAGCGAAGATTCTTGATTTAAAACAAAGGCACATTTTAAGACAGGTACTCAAAGTTCAAAGTAGTTCATTCCTCATTAGATAGATAGATAAAATACTTTATTGAGCACAATGGACACAAAATACAGAGATAAGGACAACATATACAGAAAAACACAACAGGCGACCTTATTTCTCATGCAGCAATTTCTTCCAGGCAACCTTAAACATTAGCTTCATATTCATCATATACATAATTAACTTAAAACTTTTACTTGATAAATTTAGACGGAAAATTTTGATCGACATGAGATTTTATATCATCCAATTAAATCTTTAATATAATAAAGGATTGATCCTCCCGGAACTTCAAAACCAATACCCATCAATTATCAAATTTTGTAGCTTCTCTTTGTTACAATTCTAAGGCTATTTGCCAAATTTGGAGCTTGGGACGTTGTCAAAGTTACTGTTGCACTTTCTGTTATCTCTATTCGGTTACGAAAGGGTGATCAATTTAGGTCCCCTTTGAGAAGGGTCTTTAACCTTGAAAGTTTCGGAGTCGGAAGTTGTGTAATATTGTTCGCTGTGAGTTTATTTTGACGGGTGGTTGTATTTTTGTAGTGGACCGGGAGTTATTAAAAATTATACGATGATTACGTCGTTTGGGGCCACAATGTTGGGGCATCATCATACTTTTTTGTACAATCAGCTGATTCAAGCCTACCGGCCATGAGCCAAATGACTTAATCACTTAGACCACGGAGGCTGTGATATGTGCATGTTTCTAAATGTACTCATCCACTATAAAATTCCAAAATATTCCCAACTAAAACTTTGCACTCATAAATCAGTTCATATGAAACTAAAATAAATCTCCAGAGATTACGCGACGGTGTGACGTGTGGCCTCGCAAAAGAAAGAGTTGACTTTGGCTTCCGTTTGTACTGAACTCTTCCATGACACGGCTTTGAAATTCAAATACACGACGCATGCTTCATAACGTTGCTTATCAGAATTCTCTTTGCATATCCACGTCTACAAATCCGTTTTAGAAAATGTTCGCGGGGCTTTTAATGTTCAGAGTTGGGCGTCAAACTAGACTGAATTAATGCTGCTGGTAACACTGGTAGAAAGGATTTGAGTTGTACATTTAGTCGGTTTTTTACAATTTTGATATTGAAACCGTGGTAGTTTAGTTGGTTGCCTCTCACTTTGAGGGTGCAGTCGCAGCACAGGCCTAAACCAATGATTGTCGAATTTGTTTTGAATTCATGTTTGCCTCATAAAATGATTATGACGTGCTCAGCGGTGAAGGAAATCGTGAGGATACCCTCATTCCCGAGAAATACATGTTCGGAGGTATGTGACCTAACCCGTATTGGGCTGGCTTTCCCGTCGCGGGTCGCTCCTTAAAAACCGGACCTGTCAAATCTTCAGGTTAGGTAAGCGGACACTGTGAAAAACACAAAATTGCAGTCAGTTTACAGTTTCAATGCAGTTAAATGCCAATAGACAAAAAATTGCATCCCAGTTGCAACTTTGTAGCTGTTCAAAGGCAGTTCGTCGTAAGTTAAATGCGTTCTTACTTGTATATAACCAGGCAAGTTATTGAGTCATTTATACGATTAAACTACATAATTCCAAACGGGAACAGCTCAAGAATAATTCATATTAATTTACCCTATAAAACTGAGTGGAATTATAACAAAAACGATAACGTTGCGCCACCTCTGTACGTGATAGGAATAAACGATTTCGTATCCAGTTGAGTCTTATCGGAAAATGCTTACCTCCTCTGTCTTTGTGAGTTTTTGTAACATCTGTCTGACTGACGACGAGTAGCGATTTGTAATAGCTTTTGTAACCCGATTACGTAAAAAAACGATTAAAAGTACAAATACAAAAACTCTTTATAGCACTTAAATCACATAAAAAATAGTATTATAATTAAATTTTGTAGTACAACAGGCGGCCTTATTGCTAAGGTAGCAATCTCTTCCAGGCAACCTTTAGGTATAGGATAAGTAATTAGTAATTTATCGAATAGACGGCCTCCTGGTAGGTATAATCACAATATCACCTTGTGATCCTTAATTTGGTTTGGACATTTCAAACTGATCACGCGATTGTCCGAATGTAACATGATCCGTGCTTCGGAGCGCACGTTAGGCAGTCGGTCCCGGCTACTATTTACGTATGTAAGTAGTCGCTGGTGTATAGTAACTCTGACACCAGGGTTGATGAGATCGGTCATCACCTTATAACCGACATGACACGAGAGAAGAAGATAGAGTACGTACAATCATGAGCAATATCATGTACCCACTTTAGAGCCCTGTCGCACTATCATTTTTGACGTTTAATGAGACTTACGGTTTAATTTGTCAAAAAAAAATAATGTGACATGGTTTTAAAGTGTATAAATATACGTATTAGTACTCGTGACCGTACATACTTAGTGTGTAGTGTGTACATATATTATGATTTCTTGAAAAATATATTATTATATTTTGTATAATTATCATCAGTTTAGATTGATGAATGTAGAGGAAGCGAGATAAGTGTGTCAGGATCGAAGCAAATGAAATTCCACAGTCTCTGCCTACCCCGGTGGAAATAGGCGTGAGTTTATGTATGTATGGTATGTTGTAACCTTAAGAGAGAGCGCCATATTGAATTTAGTGTGACGTCACATAGCCAGCGGACAATCAAGACTTGATAAGTGGTTTAAAAGTTAAGAGGGAGGAAGGAACATATTATATAGGTATATAATAGTATGTGGAGCTCGGTGGCGCAGCGGTTAACGCGCTCGGTCTGCGATTGCTGAAGTTAAGCAACTTTCGCAAAGGCCGGTCATAGGATGGGTGACCACAAAAAAAAAAATCATGTCGAGCTCCTCCGTGCTTCGGACGGCACGTTAAGCCGTTGGTCCCGGCTGCATTAGCAGTTATTAATAACCACCAATCCGCACTGGGCCCGCGTGGTGGTTTAACGCCCGATCTCCCTATCCATCCATAGGGAAGGCCCGTGCCCCAGCAGTGGGGACGTTAATGGGCTGGTGATGATGAATAGTATGATAGCCGTCGAATACGAAATGGTTATGTACGTTTTTGCTTTTCCGTAGTCGGTTAAAAAGCAATTATTCGCTATAACTCGAACAGAGGCCTAAACAACCCTTAATTTCTTATTTGCATCTCTGGAATATTCTTGCTGTGAGTGTGAATTTGAAGCGCTTCCAATAAGGGTTGAAAATCTTCGTTTCATTATTGAGTAGGTATACTGGGTACCATTTAAGGCCGTGCTCCAGAAGTTTGAACGTTGAGTTGTACAATCCTCCGTGTTTAGTATTCATTCAAAGGATTCATACTAAAATTCATTCTTCCCTTCATTCTCTCTCTGTTCGCCCAACCTCCGCAGCGTCAATACGTGTATTTAGTGTATTGTGTTTTGTAACTGTTTTCTTTCATATATAAATAAATAACAAGTGATTGTAAAAGTGACTTTTTGTTAATAACGCCCTGCTGCATTAGAACATTCTTTTATCAATCAAAACAGTGAACACTCCGGTTTCGAAACCCGGTGGAGACACATCAAAAGAATAACTTTGTGATCCCTAGTTTGGCAAGGACATTGCAGGACATCACCTGATTATCAGAAAGTAAGATGATCCATGCTTCTGCAGTCAGTCCCGGCTACTACTTACTGATGTACTTAAGTTAGTAGTCGTTACATGAGCCATGTCAGGGGCCTTTGGGGGCTCAATAGTAAGCCTTGTCACCAGGGTCGATGGGGTTGGTAATTAATCTGACAACACACACGGTAGAAGAAGAAGGCTAGGTTTCATTATACATGAATTACATCTGGCTATTATTTGCTAGAGCGAGAGAGCTAGACAACAGTCGGTCTGTTGCCATGAATTCCGTACCGGATGAGAGTCCTCGGCGTTCCCCATTAGTCCGGCCAAATTGTGAAGTCACTTAAAAAGAAAAATCGTTTATGATACGCTTTTCCAAGAAGTACAAAGTGTATTATATATAATGTCTTTGAGATACTACTTCTTTTTCCGTCTTTAAAAAGGTCAAAGGTACTAACCAATAACTCACCTATCAAAAAATCCTTAATTGGATTTACCTTGGCAAAAACAGAAGCTTCCTTAGCTTGGGTAATTAATTACTTATAGTAATTTATTAGGATTGATTGTTTTTTAACCAAATTAAAAAACGGTCCAGGTTATTTAATCCGACAAAGTTGATCGCGTATTCCAAGTTTTTAGAACAATCTAAGAAGGAGACATTAATTAATTTTTTAAAGTCATTTATTCTATGTACAGGCATCGTGGTAGACCTCGAAAGAGATGGCGTGACGACTTGGCCGCCAGCCGGAGGGACTGGCCAGAGTACGTATAGGACCGCAAAAAATGGAAAAAGGAAGGGGAGGCCTTTGCTCAGCAGTGGGATCTTGCAGGATCTTGCAGGCTAGATTAGTAGACAGTTTTTATAAGGATTTAGTAAAAGATAGACGAAGATGTAGAAAAGTATTTGTTATGTTATAGACTAGCGGGTATGGATGTCCTAAACCTCGATAACGACCCCGCCGGCGTGGTCGACGATTTCCCTCATTCAACGCTTATCGCTATCGGCCTACTAGAGTCGATTAATTCTTTCGCCGACGCCCTGAGCCGAAGTTCGCGCCCAACTGGGCACCCTCAGGCCTGTTGTCCTATTTTTTTTTGTTTCGGGTGTGAGTCCTCAGCGCTCCCTATTTGGACGGCCATTTGCAAATCTACAATATGTCACGACAAATAAAAATCTTTAATAATTAAAAATGGATTACGTCATTCTCATTAACTCAATATGAGTAAATAGGCGACGGTGGGCTGGTAACCCGCTAGGTAAGTCTAGACTTACCGATGCCGATTCCTGGGCAAATTGCGAAAATATGATCTTAGGTTAAGGAAACACACTTATTTATCTAGGTATTAAATAACCTGATACAGGGGTTGTGTGTAACACTATACTACTTTGTATATTGGCGATGGGCTGATCATTTTATCACCATACGGTTCATCAGACACGTCATAATTATTTTAATTCTGAATTAAAAGTGGCTGCAAGTTGTCCTTTGTAGGGTAAAAAAGCCACATCAACGCAATTTATCTAAAAAGCAAAATTGCAATTTGAAATTTGCGCATATGTAACAAATGTCAAATAGCAATATTGCTTTCTTAGTTTAGTTGCAACAATGTGGCCTTTTTAGACCCCAAGATTGGATAAATTTATTGTACAAGAGTAGAAATAACAAGTAAAATAGGAGGTTAAGCGGTAACAATACATGTCAGTGGCTCGCAGCTGTCCAGTGGTCACGCAACATAACATTGGCAACGCAGGGGACGTCACGTGCCAAACATTAGCTCGTCCCACTGCTGTGTGGATTTAGCTTTATAAAGTTATTGTTCTGTCAGAGAATTATTCTAAGTTAAGAGAAGCCCGTAGGCACACCCGGGACACTTCATACAAAAATCTTACTCTTACCATGTATGGTCACGAGCATTAATATGTATACACTTTGGTACCATGTCACATTAACTTTTTTGACAAATTGAACTGTAAGTCTCACTAAATGACAAATATGTTAGTGCGACAGAGTCCTACAGTGGGTACATTATATTGCTCATGAATGTACTTAACGCGTAGGTGCGAGCGAAGCACAGCCCGCGCGCTCTCCCCTTATTTCTTAGCGGATTACGGCCATCTAAGATTGAAGTAAGTCGCAGAGAGGGTGACGTCGACGCCCTATACGAGTTGTTGCAGGCGAAGATTATTTTTTGTGACGTAACTTTTTGTAGATTTGCCGCAGATGGCATTAACTACCCGGTGTTGCAGGCGAAGAGTTACGTAGTGTTTTTTCTTGATTCTACGCCGCAGCCCAATAACATTCTACTTGTTGACAAATACCAATTAAACTGTTAAGTTGAGATATGCTAACAAGCGGAATGTATAGGCTGTTAACGTTTAAAATGTTCGTGTTCTACATTCCAATTAACATCTGAAAGCTCACAACGAAACCCATAGAAACAGAATGAAACACGTAGAATAGAAACGTCGTAAAAAGCAAACTCAAACGAGGACAATCTGAGCATAAAAGCACGTGGAGCGTAAAACGAGCCAATCAAATGTTTTTACATTTTCCTACTTACAACACTTTGGCTGCGAGCCTGTTGGCGCTGCCAACGCTATCATGACGTTTCTATTGTGCTACTGTATTGCCTATTCTGTGGGAATCGTCCGCTTGTAGGTCAAGTTTTTCTTTTTTAATAGAACTCGGTTGTGGCGGCTTGTTTATGAATATTATGACTGTTGTCTACATACGTTTATTTGCATGCGCGTCGTCTCCAAGTTTGCTTTGAAAGTCATATGCCAAGTGTAGTCTTCTGAACATAACTTTATTATGTTAGTACCTACATACATTTTGTTATGCTCTTTTAGTTACTCTGTCCGGATGTGGATTTTAAAAAGTAGTTAGATAAAAACAATTGTTATTTATTTAGATAACCAATAGCCCAGTTCCCTTTGTTCCCATAATCTGCAATAGTCCTACACGAACCGGGGATTGTCTTTGGGTGCACTCCCATAGTGCATACAGGGATAATCGCCGGTTGGTGTCACACCACATTTAGATTAAACTGTCTTAAGGGGCCTCTACGTGTTGGCTTCGGCCCCACGCACGCCTTCCAAAAGTCCGGGCCTCCATAGGCCCGAGATATGAAAAAGACATACAATAATAAAAAAATAATAATAAAACCCGAACTAATTAAAACAGCATAAAAATGACAAAAATAATGAATAATGATAATAATAAATAATCGTTAGATAAAAATATTTTTAGCTTGGTAACCTACAACAAAGCGGCTTATTTAATCCGACTATCCAAAAGAGATATCTCATAGATGACTTTATTTACCTATTTAAAAGTAAGTGAACTTACAGAAAGTTACCCAAAAACTAACTTAACTTACGCATTATATGCCTTGCGGTCGTCGGGCCCTTTTTAACCCCCTTATGGTGCCGAATTGCTTATTGCAAACTATTTATTTTAAAAATGTGTCTAATCTACTAGTATTAATTATTATTTATAAGATGTAGAACAAATTAGCGAAGGTAGATTAATTAAAAAATTACCATAAAATATATTTTAGATTCCATGACGGTGTCTGTAATCAATCATTAGTTTTATCAATCAACGTCAAAGAAGTTACAAGGAGGGCAACTTAAATATTGAAGAAAATTCCAGACAGTGGGATCAAGTAAAGGTAGGGACCATTTTAATATTGTATTGGCCTAAAAACGAGGCTGGTCGATGCGTTGTGGGTCCGTTGCTACGTCTAAGCAACGACGCTGTGCCGTCATATTTAAATTATTTGTCTTCCCACTGCTGGGCATTGACCTCACCTTATCTTTTCATTGAATCTTTTATCCATAATATGTTAGTCTTATCTAATTGTCATCGTAAATAAATCAAGTAAAGTAGAGCGGAGTTTATATTTTTTTTTTCTTTTTTTTTTTGGTAGAGCAATACCGGAGCGTGACGAGGAGCATATAATATTGTAATATTTCGAAATTCTATTGTAAACAAATGATAAATTAAACAGTGTTCACCAAAATGAGAAACTTAAACAGTTTTTCACCATCGCTTCCACCACGGCGGGAAACCTCCACTTACAGTGCGGCACGGGCCATACACTGATGTACCCATAGACTTAGAATATTTTGCACGATATATATTTTGTCCGGCCAAGTAGTTAATGCCATCTGCGGCAAATCTACAATAAGCCACGTCAAAAAAAGCACGATATATCGCATGGTGACTAGCTTCTCCTTCTTCTATCGTGTGGGTTGTGAGGTGAATAATAAATAAATAATAAAATAAAAAGAGTTATTTCGGACGTGTTCCATAGTGGTTAGTAACAAGCAATAAACAACTTAATCTAGTGCTAATAATAGAACGATACAAATAAAATAACATTTACACACGACACGGCTCGACAATTATAAACAACAAGAAAACGTACACATTAATACAACACATTACTAATAAGCACTAATAAGCATGTAAGCGCATCCAGTGGCCCAGCAGTGGGGAGTCCCACCTATCAGTAAACACGCTCAGAATGCCGTTTGAGCTGGAACGTAAGCGCCTCAATAGCGATGCACACCTCTTCCTAATAATTGCAAAGAAACAATCTGTATTGTGATCGGCAAACATTTTTGACGCACTGCAAAAACCCTGGTGTCTATTGAGCCGCCAAAGGCCCCTGACATGGCTCATGTAACTACTACTTACATCAGTAAGTAGTAACCGGGATCAACGGCCTCCGTGGTCCAGTGGTTGAGCGTTGGGCTCACGATCCGGAGATCCCGAATTCGAATCCCGGTGGGGACATATCACATAAATCACTTTGTGATCCCTAGTTTGGTTAGGACATTACAGGCTGATCACCTGATAGACCAAAAAGTAAGATGATCCGTGCTTCGGAAGGCACGTTAAGCCGTTGGTTCCGGAGACTAGCTATTACCCTTTAGCACATTTAGAAACAGTACATCTTACAGCCACTTATCACGTTGGTCTTGGTAAAGCTCGGTGAGGTGTGGGTACTTAGTTCATCTTGCGATGGATGTACCTCTGACTACTCCATTTGGGATTTAGTTGTGTGCTTATGTTATGTTGTTGCATCGTACAGAGAGACCTAGTTAGTTATAAGCATTTCATTTAGCTCGAGCACGTTCAGTCTTCGCCTTTTTACCGAAAAAGTAATTAGGACGAACCGCCCGTTGACATGAGCTATCTTACAAGACGTCCTAATCAGATTGACGTGGGACGTCCCGAATTAAACGCGTAATTACGGGACCAGGTCCCGTTAAATAAGAAAATAATTAATCTGTTACTTAAAGAAGTCACTTGAGAGGAAGGGATCGCTGCAACAATGAACACCGGCCTAATTTTCATCGGGTTTCCTTGTTTTAATGTCGCTTTCGGCTGTTTGAAAAGAAACTCACGTAGGTAGGTATAGTCGAATTTGACGCCAAATTTGCAGCTGTGTCTAGTCTATAAGTCCACACTAATATCGGTATAGAACGGCAGCTCTGCGCTCTCCACCAGCGTCTGAGCTAGGTTTACCTCAGCCCCCCTCATGCATAGTTTAGCCTTGACACGTACGGTGTCAGTCGTCACACACACAGATGCGCGTATACGATAATGTCAATGTGTAGTGTCAGTGTAAAACGAAGTTGTTTGTATGAAGTGTACGGGGTGTGCTAATATTATAAATGTGAAAAAAGTCTACATAACATCACGCCTGTGTAGCCGAAGAGATAGGCAGGTTTGTGTAGTAGGACAAGGAATAGTACACACACACCCACTTCTCGCCAGCTATGTTGTAATAAGGGGCGAACCGCGAGGAAAAGAACTGCTTTTTCATGATTAAACCGCTGAACCGATTTTGTTATTTTATACGGAAATACTTTGAAAAAAGAAATAAAGCAAGTATTTACTATTAACAGTAGGGAAATAAAATAAACTTACATTAAATTACATATTAACAGAAACGTAAAAAGAACAGAAAAAAATAATAAAATACAAAATGTTGGTCGGTTGACACTTAGAGATGAACATAATAACTTTTTTGATTTCTGAAAATCATCCCGTAAGGGGATGACAATGGGTTGGAAAAATGTGCCGTGCGCAATAACTGAAGTCTACGAGGACAAAGGCACGAGTGGCAAGCTTATCGTTTAAAATTAGCTATCTGACTTAACCGCGAAAACCATATAGGTTTGCTTTTGAATAAACCATACAAATTCCCAACACAAGTAACTCAAAATCAACAGTAACACTGGATATAAATCAAGTTAGTCTAAAACCCTTCTGGCATACAGCCTGCACTGTGTGCCAAGAGGCGTGCGCTCCAGCCAATCATGTTGGGAATCCATCAAAAACTTATCATACTAGTTCATACCAGTATAAACCAGTTTAAACTAGTCTAGTGAAGTTCTAGGCGCCGCGCTTAGCAGACTGGACTAAAGTGGGTTAGTGTTGTCTTTAAGAGTTAGTTCAGGAAGTTTTTCTAACGTCACCATTTTAAAGTTTGGGGAAGAAGCTAAAGAGATTTTAGAGTATCACTGATCGAAAAAGAAAGGTAACAACGAGAATAATAACAAAGAACGAATCATTTATTATTTTAGGATACCATAGACACGGATTATAAGCTGGCAGTCAAAATAATAATAAAACTATAGTTATGAGGTTTGGATTTTAAAAGGACTTTGGCTCTTAATATCATATGTCACAAAATTCCACATAAAGTTGGCTCAGATAATTACATTCATCATTCGTCTATCAATGCCCTACATGGACACCACAGTAAAAAAAAACTAGTAGTAAGTAAATAACTAACAACATCAAGTTTAAAAGTTACACAACGAAAAGAAATTGAAAGAGTTGATTGTCCGTTAAGTTATAACGATCGTTCCAGTTAACGTACTTATATAATTGAATAATGTACTTATCTCTCAATGATTTCATAAATCCATAACCAAACAAGTAACAAAGCGTCGATAAACAGAACTCCCAAAAGCAAATTCCGAGGAAATTTGAATGTTACTGGGAAAAAATAATGTGCACATTCGTCACACACATGAAAGACGCTCGTCTGGCCCGAGGCGGTGGGAAATCCTTATTCATAACCACTAAATCATCCGGAAAAGAAATTCAATCAGCCACCCGAGGCGCTGGGTTCAGAACACACTCAAATTTGAAGGTAGTCTGCCGGTACTTGTATACTTCGACAAGTAAATATATTTTGTTAACAATATATTGTGCCGTTTGGATAACTTTTGGAATAAATACATAGACTACTTACTTCATTAAGTAGTTTTTATAGTCCATCCAAAAATAACATTATTCGTACGTGGGTTGTTCTTTGAACATCGCAAGTCAATACTACGTAATAGTATACAGCAGCAGCATAGTCGACGAGTGCCCTCTGCACCGGTTCCCAGGTGGTATAGCCAAGCTGCATTGTGTGACGGATGCGGCAGAGACTTGGTTAGGGGAGCTTCAGCTGGATATTATATTATGATCCACGCAGGATATTTTATTTATGTCTTCCATACGCAATAATAACTACGTAATTAACGTGGACGCAAAAAAAATATATATCCTAGAACCTTTTGTAATTTTGCAAATCCAGTTAGAACTTATGTATGTCACTTTTTTTTTTTTTTTTTGCCGTGACTTATTGTAGGTTTGCCGCAGATGGCATTAACTACTTGGCCGGACAAATGGGGAGCGCTGAAGGCTCTCACCCGGTACAACGTTTAGGACAACAGGCCTGAGGGTGCCCAGTTGGGCACGAACCTCGGCTCAGGGCGTCGTCTGAGAGGAAAAATATTTGAAAGAATTAATCGACCCTAGTGGGTCGATAGCGATAAGCGCTGAATGAGGGAAATCGTCGACCACGCCGGCGGGGTCGGTATCGGGGTAATGTATGTCACCAACTTACGTAAGAAGTGGATTTCTAGCATGCTTTTACCTGACAGAGGCGAAGCAAAAAGGAGGGTTATGTGTTTGACCGCTATGTATGTATGCACGTCTGTTACCACCTAACTTCTAAGCCACCTGTCAGACTTTAACCGATGTTCATGTGATGATGACGTTTATTACCGATGGTCGATGATCCCACTCACGTCTCGTTTCACACAAATCGCTATTTGTCTACCTCTGTTCAGCCACTTCTAGAATAAACTAGACAAAGACCGAAGCGAATTCTTTTACTTTTGGTGTCTGACTGTCAAATGGCAATCCAAAGATTGACTAAAAATACATCAGTTAAAGGGCAAAATGAGAATCTATTTCGGGATTTGCCCAAACATGTTCAAACCTAGGATAGACAAGTGATCATTTCGACGAACATTTTTATTGCCTTATTGTTTTCTTGTGATTATTTGTGATTGTGATTGTCATTATATGATATTATTATATTCTTTTTGCGTGTGGCGTTTTTTTTTTTAAATAAACTTTTTCTATTCTACGCTACAAATCAATCCGCGGAAGGTCTTCATAATTGTCATTTCCCTGCAACAGATAACACTGAAAAGGTTACAACGTTTTCATTTGACCATAAAGCTCTAAACTACTTATAAAAATAAAATCTTCCAGCCATCCTCAGACAACAGATCCTTTTATTGTAACTCAATAAAACAATGAGACACAAGTAATGACAATTCATTACAATTCAGGGGATATCCAACAAATTAATTTTGTCGTATTATTTCGATACTGGTATTCTATTACGATATCGAGCGACGTGGTACGAATGTAAACAGAATAATCTTCGCTTGTACCAGTCCGACCCTTAAATGGGGCGGATCGAATTATCCCTTATGCCGTTTGAAAATTGTCCACAGATTTATATCTGATAAGTTCCGGTGAAGTGGTAAATGCGGGATTTATTTCCCGTGATTCTTGATTCCTTTTTCCTTGATCTTAGTGACTTTTCATCTATTTAATCTGTGATCAATTTTTATATTGTTTCACTTTTTATGTCATTTGTTTGTCTGGGAGCCAAGAACAAATCCATCAAAGGTAAAAAAAAATCGTCACCAAAACGTAAGTAAGTATTAACTTTTTCACATGCGACACTGTCTAGGCTAATAATTCTTTGGTGCGTGGGAGCTCCTACCCAGAGTTTTAGAAGTTTTAGAGCACTAAAACTCTATCCCCGGAAAGTACTTTAAGCCTATTCCTGGGTTCGCGCCTTTATAGGAAAATTCAGGCAGACAACAGAGAGACATAAAATTACTATCGTATTTATAATACTTGTATGGAATGTGACTCTATTCGCAGCCTTGTGTTTTTATTTTATTAATGCAGCTTATGGCCTTAAACGATCTCATATAAGAAAACATGGACTCCAGAGATAACCTTGAAACGTTTAGACTGAAAACGACACGTTTTCTATTTATTCCACTTATAATTTCATGTATCTAAGTAATTAAGAAAATAAACGGCCTCACTTAAGAAGACATGAACTTTTACAAAGAAATATATGTATAAGCTGTCTAAGAAGAAAGAAAGAAGAAAGGATAATCACATAATAATATCTTTCTTTATTACTAAACACTTTTTTTCCCGGTATTTTTGGCACAACACGCTTGCGCGACAATTTAGTAATAAAGAACCCTTCCGACCCGTCCACCTTACTGAAAAGTATCGGACTACTCGCTCAGCTCGCGACACCAAACACTTCAGGACCCCGATACCGACCCCGCCGGCGTGGTCGACGACTTCCCTCAATCAGCGCTTATCGCTATCGACCCATCAATTAGGCCTGTTGTCTTAAACGTTGTACCCGGGAGAGCTTTCAGCGCTCCCCATTTGTCCGGCCAAGTAGTTAATGCCATCTGCGGCAAATCTACAATAAGTTACATCCAAAAAAAAGCGGCCAAGTGCGAGTCGGACTCGCCCATGAAGGGTTCCGTAACAGCAAGTAACATAATATAAAAGTAAATTACGGTTTACGATTTATGATGTATTAAAAAAAAACTACTTACTAGATCTGGTTCAAACCAATTTTCGTTGGTAGTTTGTTTGTTTAATCTAAATCATTTATTTTTTTTAGTTTTATCCTCCTCTTATTTTAGAAGTTACAGGGGGGACACACATATTTTACCACTTTGGAAGTGTCTCTCGCGCAAACTATTCAGTTTAGAAAAAAAAAATATTAGAAACCTCAATACCATTTTGGAAGAACTATCCATACATACCCCACACGTATGGGTTTGATGAAAAAATTTTTTTTGAGTTTCAGTTCTATGTATGGGCACAATTTTTTTTTTCTATCATTGCGTAAAAATCTTAATGCGGTTCACAGAATACACATATTTATCAAGTTTCAACAGTATAGCTATTATAGTTTCGGAGAAAAGTGGCTGTGACATACGGAGGGACGGACGGACGGACGTACGGACAGACATGACGAATCTATAAGGGTTCCGTTTTTTGCCATTAGGCTACGGAACCCTAAAAAAAAGATCCGTCCACCCACTGGAATTTCCCACTAGTGGGTGGACGGGTAATTCACGTATACCCGTCAACCCACCATGCTAGTGTGAATCGAATTAAGAACATAGTTATAACTAGCTTTTGCCAGCGACTTCGTCCGCGTGGCGTGTTATAACATAGATATATTAGTGTGTGTGGGAGTGCATGTCAAATTTCAAGCATCTAATACAGTTTAGATTTTTTTGATACATCATTTTTTTCCCGCTAACTCCCATTTTTCAAAATACAGCCATAACTAAACTTTATATTGACTAAGGTATGCATGCATGCTAGATTGAAAACATCTACTCGTATCTTACGCGGTTTAGATTTTTTCATACAAATGTTTTTTCCTGCTAACTTCCGTTCCCGTGGGAATTTTGGAATATCCTGTTGCAATTAAGCTTTAAGTGTACTAAGGTACCTGCATGCCAAATTTAAAGCATCTAACTTAAGTGGTTTAGATTTTTCATACAAAAGGATTTTCCCGCTAATTCCCGTTCCTGTGGGAATTTCGGGAATTCCTTTCTTAGTGCACCTCTACGGTACCTAAGCTACGTTTCTTCCAAATTTCAAGTGCCTATGTTTAGCCGTTAAGGCTGTGCGTTGATATGTCAGTCAGTCAGTTTCTCCTTTTATATTTAGATTATAATGGTCTTATTCTTTCTTCTTAGCTTATACATCTTTCATTGTAAAAGTCCATGTCTTCTTATGTGAGGTCGTTTATTTTCTTAATTACGTAGATAAATGAACTGATAAGTGGAATAACGAGAAAACGTGCCGCTTTCGGTTTAAGCGCTTCAAGATTTTAGTACTACTTATATTAGAATTTATATTAGAGGAGCTCGGTGGCGCAGCGGTAAACGCGCTCGGTCTGCGATTGTTGAAGTTAAGCAACTTTCGCAAAGGCCGGTCATAGGATGGGTGACAAAAAAAAAAGTTTTCATCTCAAGCTCCTCCGTGCTTCGGAAGGCACGTTAAGCCGTTGGTCCCGGCTGCATTGGTAGTCGTTAATAACCATCAATCCGCACTGGGCCCGCGTGATGGTTTAAGGCCCGATCTCCCTATCCATCCAAGGAAGGCCCGTGCCCCAGCAGTGTGGAGGTTAATGGGCTGATGATGATGATATTAGAATTATCTCTGAACGTAGAGCAAGTTTACCTTAAATATATGTAAAGTAGGTTTATTTTAGTGATGAAGCGATGATGTCTAGAAACGTCGGGTACGCACAATAATTCCCCCTCCCGACCCGTCCACCCACTGGACTTTCCCACTGGTGGGTTGACGGGCAATTCACCACTACCCGTCAACCCACACCTAGGTAAGTATATTTATTTATTTATTTATTCAGATATCCTACAGCATTAACAATAGTTGTTTACTTATATAAAACAGTACAAAATTTCTTCGCTAATAACAGGATATCATAACATGCAAATGTAAATGAACCGTGTTAGCGTGTGTGTGTGTGTATGTGTGTAGTGCGATGTAATATCACACAAAATAAACCATAATACTACGATAGACGTGTACTACGAGGTCTAGGATGTATATGAGGTCGAGAGCCGTGGTAGCACAGTTGGTAGAACGCTTGATTTTCAATTTGAAGTCGCAGGTTCGAATCCCAGCATAGGCCTAAACCAATGATTTTAGAATTTGTTTTCGAATATAAATTATGTTTTCACACTCACGCCTATTTTCCACCGGGGTAAGCAGAGCCTATGGAGTTAAATTTGCTTCGATTGTGGCATACTTCTTTTGCTTCCTCCTCTTTCATCAATGGTTTTCAACACGCACAAAATAAATAAACAAGACATAATACGGCTCACCGCCTATCACGTTGGTTTAACAGAAAGTACTTAGTTCTTCTAGCACTTAGTTCTTGCGATGGATGTACCTTTGGATACCCGAATTGGGATAGTTTGTTTGTAAACTCTTTATTGCTTCAAAATACAAAGTAAATTTACATATAATTCAATTAATTTTGGGATGGCCGTGAGCTTGTGTGTGTACAGTCATGAGCAATATAATGTACCCACTTTAGGACTCTGTCGCACTTACATATTTGACATTTAGTGAGACTTACAGATCAATTTGTCAAAAAAGTTAATGTGATACGGTACCAAAGTGTATACATATTAATGCTCGTGACCGTACATAAGGGAATGGCTCAGCTTGTTCTGTGGTGGAGTCATAACAGCTCCATCACGTCACATTCAAAGCCACTGGCCACCGGTTTTGCTGCAGGATCTCCTGATTAAGTTTAAAAAAAAGCATAACAATGGTACGTTAGGTTTCCGATGGGGACATTGTCGAATAAGTGGTGGAGTATATTACATACCCCCTCCGGTTGATTGAAGGGAGGCCTATATCTAGCACTTCTAGTAATGACACGTACATAGGCTTTTTATGGTTATGTACATTAGGTTAAGTACTTAAATCTTATGTTAATGGTTGTACTTTTTGGGTATTAAGTCTAACATTGTTATCAAAGGTTATTTACGGGAATGACCTTATAAAAGTACATTTCCATCTCTAAAGCAGGTATAATGCTTGTTATTTTGAAGTTAATGTAGTCATTTCATTACTTTGCGTAAAGAGTTTTTTTGCAAAAATGTTTTAGAGTGCTTAAAAGATACTTTTATATTCCCTGACGACGCGACGTAGGTTTCTCAGGAGGATAACAATACGAATAACATTAAAGTTAGTTACAGGAGCAGTACCACTTCCAGCTCTTTTAAAAGATAAAATCATCATTGCCTTTTATCTTTTAAAAGAGCTTGTTTACACTTAAAAAGAAAGAAAAATATGTTTATGTGAAAATGTGTTAAGTATGCCGAATAAATATTTTCTTTCTTTCTTTCTTTCTTTCTTTCTTTCAAAATATGTTTACGAGTGCATAAGATCACTAACTCTTTTAAGGGGCAATGTAGGTACTTACACGTTGTTACAGTAAAATTAACATTGACATTAAGAATATATCTTTGAACAGTTTAGACAATATATAAACAGTAACTTTGTAATTATAAGGAAGTTTCTAGACGGTTCGTGATTATTTATAAGACAAGAATGCCAAATTAGGCAGCCAAATTACTAAATTGTGTAGCAATTTTGTTTTTTTTTTTTAAGAACGTCTAGGGCACTGTGCAGAAATTCTCTTGCAGCTTTTTTCCCCAGCTTTACAGGCGGAGAAGTTTGTTATATAAAAAATGACGATTCAAACTGTAAGTATGTTACCTACTCAATAATACGGGTGATCGGCATGTAATATTCTAACCAAACTAGGGATCACGAACAGATTTTAGTGATATGTCTGGACCGGGAAGCGAACCCGGGACCTCAGGATCGTTAGCCCAAGGCCTCATTGGACAGTGTTCTATTAAACACGCAATTTTAATAGAACATTTCGGTATTTGTGTGGAAAGGAAAAGTATAAATTACTATACAGTAAAAAGCTTTCAGTCCATCTCGTAACAAAAATTATCATTTATTCTACTTAGAAATAGTAGATTATGTATTTAACCTTTTCATTTAGTCCACCAACAACTTATTATTAACCGAACCATTTGGGAAAACTAAACAAACAAACATAACATAAGGGTAGCCAGAGGTACATCTATCGCAAAATGAACTAAGTAGGTACCCACACTTCACCGAGCTGGAAAAACGAACATTTCCACAATATAATAAATATATCATGAGCGGTAGGTAGGTACTCATATATTATTATTTAGTAGATGTTTTTCCCTCAAACGACCCCTTTGGTAATAAATCCTAAATTATGTCTCTGTCATATTCTGGGGCATAAATAAATCTAACCAAATGGTCTGGAAGCAAAATACATGACGATCGAATTTCGATTTATGCCACATCGTTGATTTTTATATATATATATAAAAGCTATTGTTTTTAATACTTAAAATAAAGTTACCGTGCGAGAGCTCACAGCGTTCCCTTACCTTGAAATATACGGCAAATCTACAATAAGAAACATAAAAAATAACATGTGCAGGTTATGCTGATACACATATTGTCAAACCTCGTAGCCGCCATTTTGAAAAATCACATTCGTATAAGATTTTTGCTAAAAAACCTTGCAATAGGAACGCTTCTTTCAATACAAATCAAAAATTTTAGTCTAAATTACCAAAAAATCTAAATTGGAGATGTCCTTAGAAAAAGTTTAGTACGGTCTACTCTGAACCGGTGGTCGGATTAATTTGGAGGAATCAAGAGAAGTGTGTCAGAATCGAAGCTAATGGAATTCCATAGGCTCCGCTCACCCCGGTTCGAAAAAGGCGTGAGTGTATGTATGTATGTAAATTTTTACCAGCGAAAAAATAATAATTGAATATAATCGAGTTTTGTTGAAGAAATTCACATCCAAATGTGATTTTTCAAAATGGATCTTACGAGGTTTTCGCTATAAAGCGATGATATACGAAATAATATAACTAATGTAATGTAGGTAATAATATTCAATATCTACTCGACGTTCATTCCATTAAATTGAGCATATAAAATAGATATACCTACGATATTCAAGAGAATCGAATCTAGCATAGAATTTCACTTCTAATTAGGTAATACGGAACAATGAACGATGGAATATACCTAAAAAAAACTACACGCTATGATGGCCGTTTTGATTATAATAAAGTAAAACAACTCGCTCCGCCAATACAGGGTGTTAGTGACATCGTAACGAAAACTTTGAGGGATAATTCATATTGAATATTAAAAGTGGACTGTATTGGGAAATTGCGATATACTAAATTTGGGTAAAAAATTGATACGAAAAATGCAACTTATAAAAATACGACAATCGACGAGAAAATGCCTTTAAAAGAGAAAGACTCACCTAGATGACCTGCTGTGACATACGCAGGCTCGAGAACCAACAGCCAGGGAGGCTCCTGCAGTACCTTCAGCTCGCCGACTTACCTCAGATTACCGAGTTACCTATAACTGTGGCAAAACACTCGAGCGATGGATTGTCTTCCCAATCTAAAGGCACTGTTGCACTAGGAATATTTTTGGCAATTACGACAATGGTTCGAAAGATTCAAAATTATTCGAGGGTCACACGTCTGACCTCTATAACGACACGAAAGCAAGAGAGTGAGGGAGACGTTCCAAAACTAAATTTTCAAAAAGTTATTTTTTTTTTTAAGTTATGTTTGTGATGTTGCCAGGCGAAATATAGTACAATTCTGAACATTCCGCCCACCAAAATACATTGTATTTTAACCGAAGTTAAATTATAACACGATATATAAGCAAAAATTAAAACTATAAAACGACACGAACGAAGAAATATTTGTTTACGACATTACAAGTTAACAAAGAGTACCGTTTTATTTCAAATCCTCCATTGGCAGAGGGCAAAGTTTAACGATAGGTCGTTTGAATTCGCCAACTTCTGTACGCACCGTGACAACTCTACAGACACCATCAGTCCCGGGATGAAGTTTCGAGACGCGACCGATTTTCCATTTCATTGGACTGCATTGCTCGTTAACAATGAGTACAAGAGTACCGATCGAAATTTCCCTTCGACTATTATACCACTTGTGACGCTGTTGCAAAGTGTGTAAATATTCAAGGTGCCATTTGCGCCAAAAATCTTGATGGATTTGTTGCAACAATTTCCATCTCTGCAATGAACCTAACTTTACATCACGGAAGTTGTTTTCGGGTAAGATAGTAAGGGGTTCCATAGTTAGAAAATGGCCAGGGGTCAATACCGAGAAGTCGTTAGGGTCTGAGCTAACGGGCGAAAGAGGACGAGAGTTTAACATGGATTCAATCTGGGTGAGGACTGTGTAAAATTCCTCGTAAGTTAGGCGTTGCGAGCCAACGACACGCGACAAATGCGTTTTTACAGACTTGACCCCAGCTTCGGCCAAGCCCGAAAAGTGTGGACTACCAGGAGGGTTGAACACGAACTCGATTCGTTCGGCTCCGGAAGCCCTTTTCATAAGGTCAGTAAGTATATTGTAGGCTCCGATGAAATTTCTACCTTGGTCGGAAATGAGTTTCGAGCAGCGACCACGCCGTGCGATGAAACGCCTCAAGGCGGCTAGATAGGCCTCGGAGGTCAACTCCGACACGAGCTCAAAATGAAGAGCCTTGGTGGCTGTACATACGAAGACACAAATATATGCCTTAAACGTGCGCACACCTCGACCCCGACCCAAACACACATCAAAAGGCCCCGCATAATCTACAGCAGCAGACGAGAATGGTTTTATCTGGTTGATACGAAAGGCTGGCAAATTACCCATAAGAGGAGGTGGTGCCACTTTCGGATGGGCGCGAAAACATTTTATACAACGCGACACAACAGAGTGTATTGCTCTTTTCGAAGACAAGATCCAAAATTCTTGGGCCAACAAGTTTTGGAGAGTTTGCAGTCCAGGGTGCATAAAGCGCTGATGATAATCATCAACTATTAATTTCGTGAGCCTATGATCACGAGGCAATAATAGCTGATGTTTAACGTCATAAGTCAGCCTTCCTTTAGATAGGCGACCGCCCACCCTCAAAAGCCCATGTTCATCCAAAAACGGAGATAACTTTCTCATGGGTTTAGGTAAGGGACGAGAAGAACTATCTTTCGACAACAGACGAATTTCTGTAGCAAAGGCACACTCTTGGACATGCTTCACGAGGAAGCGAAATGAATTATTTATTTCCTCAGGCGACAATTGTGATTTTAAATCCTTCGAAGAAGAGTTTTTCAAGTTATTTTTGAACCGAAAACAATAAGCTAGGATGTTTAAAATCCGCTTAAAAGATGAATATCGATTGAGAATTTCATCTACGAACGATATGTTAGATGCTGTAAAGAGGCTATAAATCTTCTGTTCATCAGATGCAAGGTGGTCAAACTGTATCTCAGACTGTGGCCAAAACTCTTGAGGTTGAGAAAGCCAATTAGGCCCCGCCCACCATGTTACGTTCGGGATGAGGTCAGCAGGATGTAAACCGCGAGAACCGCAATCCGCTGGATTTTCAGAACCAGCCACGTGGTACCAGTTTTGAGGGGACACTTTCTCCTGAATATCCGAGACTCTATTGGCCACGAAGGTTTTCCACTTCGATGGACAAGAGCGGATCCATGTCAGAGCGACACTTGAATCTGACCAACAGTAGATGTCGTCAAAATTATAAAAACCATCTAAAGCCTTTTTGAACGAAGCGATTAAGTTCGATAATAAAACAGCAGCTAGCAGCTCCAAACGAGGAACGGAACACCTACGAAGGGGGGCCACTTTCGACTTCGCACAGCAAAGTCGCACAACGATAGTGCTGTCATTTTTAACGACACGACAATAAATGACCGCACAATAACCCTTTTCTGAGGCGTCACAGAAACCGTGAAGCTGCAACGACGTAAAAGATTCGACCATTCGACGAGGAATGGAAAGCGAGCTCAAGGATGATAGCTGCGACTTAAACCTACGCCACTCCTGCGCGATAGTAACAGGAACTTCGCTATCCCAATCGGTTCCAGACAACCACAACAGTTGTATTAGATATTTCGCAAAAAATACGACCGGCGATAATAAACCCAAAGGGTCGAAAATCTTTGCGATATCCGAGAGGATAGATCGCTTAGTACAGCGTGAATCATCCATTGAAGTACGAAAAGTAAATTTGTCCTCTTGTGGGAGCCAAGAGAGACCCAGAATTTTAAGCGATAAATCACTTATATCTTCGAAACTCCGGAGGCGGTCGGAATATAAGTCAGAGTCCGGACAAGAATTCAAGAATTCAGGGCTATTGGAGGCCCATTTCCGCAAATGGAGACAAGAAGACGACAAGATGTCCAGCAACTCCTTGCGCATTAGTAGAGCACTCTCAATAGAGTCTGCACCTGACACAATGTCATCTACGTAAGTATCTCTCGCCAAGACAGCAGCACCTTGAGGAGCACGAGATGAGAATTCCTCAGCTACCTTAGCGATGCACCAAAGCGCCTGGTACGGAGCGCAGGATACCCCATAAGTTACGGTAAGGAGGCGAAAATCCTTCACAGGATCCTCTGGAGACGCTCGCCAAAGAATGCGCTGATAGTCGCAGTCTCGCAACTCGACCAAGAATTGGCGATACATCTGCTTGATGTCCCCGGTGAAGACTACAGCATGCCAACGAAACCTAACCAGAAGATCGAAAATGTTCTTCTGTAACTTAGGGCCAGGGAGCAACGAATCGTTCAAGGACACGCCAGCGGCATCCTTAGCACTTGCGTCAAAGACCGTACGCAAGGGTGTGGTAACCGAGTCAGGGCGTAGAACTCCGTGATGAGGGATATAATAGAAGTGGCCTTCAGACGACAGAGGCGGCTCAACTTCTTCCATATGACCACACTTGAGGTAATCGTCCATGAAGTTAATATAAGCAGTACGAAAGAGAGGGTTTATTTTAAACTTCCTCTCTAAATTCAGAAGTCGCTTAAGTGCGACCTCACGAGAATTTAAAAACCTTGGCTTCTCCTGAGGGTCGACAAAGGTCAACGGGACAATCATCCTACCTTCAGGGTTACGACAATAAGAAGCCTCCATATAGGTTTCACACGACAATTCAGCTTTCGAAAAAACGACAGGCTTAGGAGGATCTAAATTCTCCAACTCCCAGAACTTCTTTAAACTGTTGTCCAAAGACAAACTCGACACTAAAAGACAGTCCTTAGTCACAACACAGGAACCTTTACGAAAACGAGAACGACAAGTGTCAACATCAATTGCACATTCACCCATTACTATCCAGCCGAAAACAGTGCGGATAGCAATAGGCTGACCTGACTCGCCCTTGACAAGACCAGGTTGAAGTGCCGAAGCGAGAATATTGGCGTTGACCAACATGTCAATAGGCCCAGGCTGGTGGAAGAATGGATCAGCAAGATCTAATCCCCTAATATGTTTCCAAGAGGAAATATCAATTTGTCCCGACGGCATGTCAGTACAAATTTGCGACAAAACGAGAGCATTAAACGAAAAGTTACATGAGGAGCCACCATTAGATGGTACTATCTCACATTCGACAGTGCCAAGAGTATCGGCCGATACCGTACCAATACCATTCACAGGATGGGCATTGTCCTTTATGTCAAGTCCAAGCTTCTGAGCACAAGTCAAAGTAATAAAATTGCAGGCACTAGCACTGTCCAAAAGTATGCGAATAGGGGTCAATTTATTAAATTTATTTTTAATTAAGACCATAGCAGTCGAAAATAAAATTTGGGAATGACCTCCAGGAACAGTCAACGCTGTGGGAATATTCGACGAAGTCCCTTCGATACATTGTTGAGAAATGTCTTCATCAGCAGACGTGTGGAAATGAAGTAGCGCGTGATGCCTATACTTACATTTGTCACAGTGAACTGAAGACTTACAATGTTTGACTGTATGAGAGGGATGAAGACATACAATACAAAGTCGTTTATCCTTCACACAAGCAAATCTCTCACGAGGTGTCAATTTTAAAAATTTGGGACATTTGTCTATATTATGGCCAACCGTTAAACACAACGTACAGCTGATCACAGGTGGTACAATAAGCGATGACTTTGTTTTAGACACTGGCTTTGTAGTAACAATATTCAATTTACCAGAATTTTCCAAAGCTTGACTTCGCTTTTCTATAAATTTACACAAGTCAGCATATTCCGGAATATCAACATCAGACTCTAATTGTAACTCGAAAGCCTCTCTAGTAGCTACATCAAGCTTGGACCATAACAAATGGAACAGCATAAAATTCCTATCTGGTAACTGGTATTTATCTAAAATTTCAATATTTTCTTTAAAAGTACGAAAAACTCTATTTAATTCTGTACTACTTTTAGACTTCACAGATTCACAGTGTAATAATTTTTCATAGAATATTGACGCTAACACTCTTTTACGTTCATAATGATTTTTCAAAACATTGTATGCATTTAAATAATTCTCATCTGAAATTGGATAATTCTTTATTAAATCCAATGCACATCCTCGAACATAGGTCAATAAATAATGTAGCTTTTCCACTGCTGGAATTTCCCTATTATGAATAAGTGAGTCATAAAGCTGTTTAAAAGAAATCCAATTTTCAATCCTTCCATCAAAAGGCGTTATGTTTATTTTAGGCAGCTTTACACTTAAGCACTGATTATCCGAAACTGAAACTGAAGGTTTTATATCAGCTTGCGACTTTTTCAACATACGATACTTTATTGACCTCACTTTTGTTTCAAACTGAGCCGAAAAATTTAACTCGCCTGGTCTGTGTTCTTTCGAGACTGACGCCAATACTTCTATCTGCGCTCTGTGAAACTCATCCGTAATTTCTTTCACGTCCTGTAAAGTATATCCTACCAAGTCCGTGTTTTCCATACTTTCGATACGGGCAAATGCATAATCCCGAGCAATGCGGTTCCTGTCTCCAGTAACCGACATACTATCATCGTTACTCATTGTTAATTTAAGTTATTTTAACAAAAACAACACGAAAAACAATCGAAACCAACAAAAAACAATGAATAACAATGTGATATGTATGAGGTTATTTTTAGACTCGATTGACAAGTAGTCAACTTGACGTACGAATGACAGTGACAGCAGACTGACAAGGTGCGTTCAGAAGCAAGTTCAAAAATTAAAAATAATATTTGAAACAAAACGGTCTTCAATCTTTTGAAGGTTAACACAAAATAAAATATGTGTCGTTTTAAAGTTACCTTCAAGTTTTTTATAATTAATTTTCAACTACAAAAATTTGATTATGGAATCCTTAGATCGCCTTACAAATGAAATATCGTGCTCAAAGGACCAAAAAATGAATATTAAAAGTGGACTGTATTGGGAAATTGCGATATACTAAATTTGGGTAAAAAATTGATACGAAAAATGCAACTTATAAAAATACGACAATCGACGAGAAAATGCCTTTAAAAGAGAAAGACTCACCTAGATGACCTGCTGTGACATACGCAGGCTCGAGAACCAACAGCCCGGGAGGCTCCTGCAGTACCTTCAGCTCGCCGACTTACCTCAGATTACCGAGTTACCTATAACTGTGGCAAAACACTCGAGCGATGGATTGTCTTCCCAATCTAAAGGCACTGTTGCACTAGGAATATTTTTGGCAATTACGACAATGGTTCGAAAGATTCAAAATTATTCGAGGGTCACACGTCTGACCTCTATAACGACACGAAAGCAAGAGAGTGAGGGAGACGTTCCAAAACTAAATTTTCAAAAAGTTATTTTTTTTTTTAAGTTATGTTTGTGATGTTGCCAGGCGAAATATAGTACAATTCTGAACACATATCATGATTCTGAGTTGATATCAAAAGTACATAAATGCCTATACACATCCCACTGCTGGGCATAGGCCTCCCCTCAATCAACTGGATGGAGTATAATTCACTACGCTGCTCCACTGCGGGTTGGTGGAAGTGTTTGGGCTAGTAGCCCGGGACCAACGGCTTATCGTGCCTTCCGAAGCACGGAATCATCTTACTTTTTCGAAAAATCATCTTCAAGCTGTCGTGATTCAAGCGTCCAATGTCCTTACAAACAAAGGACAGTCTCACAAAGTGATTTCGACAATGTCCCCATCGGGAATCGAACCCGGACCTCCAGATCGTGAGCATGGTCTCCTACAGTGGAGCAGCGTGGTGGAGTATGCTCCATACCCTTTCCGGTTGATTGAGGGGAGGCCTGTGCCTAGCAGTGGGACGTGTATAGGCTGTTTATGTTATGTTATGTTATCTAATCTAATTAAATATATATCCTATTGATTTAAGAATAATTCCCAAATTCTTCATAAAACCATCGTAATCCCAGTTCTAAACAAAGAATTTCTATGCTACGCCTCACTATTTGAGTATAATGGCAATTCAACGACATATTTTCTGAGACCCCAACCCTCACACTTGGGATGGCATAACCTGTAACTGGGGTGAAATGAAACTATTTCCCAACCACGTTACTTAGGCCGCTCGTAAAATGTTGCGACTACCCCCATGGGCCAACCTTCGTGTTTTCTTCGAATTTCAAAAGACTGTTTTTCTTTTTTTGTCGCCGCCAACGGCCGTTTTGCGATAGGATTATTCAATTTAGTTTTGTGGCCTTAAAGTGCTTTAAGTATGTCTTTGTTGTGTCCGGAATTTGAAAAGCATTCTCGTTTAGAAATCGATTAAATTCCATTAAAAAGAGAAACAAGCACTTTCGTTTCAAACTTTGTTTTACGTGTGTGCGGCGCACCTTTACTTATTGTTTGCTTTTAATTACAAGAAAAAAAATACTGTTCTACCGCTTTTCCAATTTTAAATGAAAACACAAAATTTTGACGCAAGTAACCTCTTAAATAACAGGGCAGGAGAAAGGTTACGGTAATATTTGCACACTGATGTTTTTGTATTGTTCATGCTCGATGCACACGTTCACACAGAAATGAAAAAAAAAAACAAACTCCTGTTCCCTAACCAGCAATGCTCACACTAGCACATAATATATGTGTGCATGGATTCTGAAAAATATCGGCGCCGGAATTACGCAATATTTTCGGCGCCATAATTACGCATAAATGGACGATCCTGACGACCTGGTTACTCTAGCCATGGAAGCGACCAGTCAGCTGGCGACAACGAACACTTCTAATACAATCATTTGATCTAATACAATATTTCAAAACAAAAATGACGTAAAGCAAATTTAAATTAGACGGATGATAAATAACATAACAACATAGCATCACTATATCCTCGAAGGGGTAGGCGGGGTGAAAAGTATATACCCATTCCTCGCTAGCTATGTTTAAGTACCATACAATAGAGGGCAAGAGGGGTGGAGGAACCACTCAGGCGGCCAATAAGCTGGCGGCAACAAACACTTCAGGACGTCACATGAAAACAATTCAACTAAAAAACAATATTACAATTTATGACATTTGCGCGTATAAAATGCGCATACACTTACTATATCACGTCCCACTGCTGGGCACATGCCTGCCCTCAATCAACCAGAGGAGTTGGTGGAGGTGTTTTTACGGCTAATAGCACGGATTCATTTTACTTTTTCGGACAATCAGGTGACTCAAGCCTGAAAAGCTCTTAATAAACAAAGGACAGTCCCACAAAGTGAGAGGTCGTTAATCTTTTTCAAATAAATTCCTCTCAAACAACGCCCTGAGCAACTACGTGTCCATCGTGTACATGTTATCTTAAATTTGGTACCGAGTGAGAGCGCTCCCTATATGTCCGGCCAAGTAGTATAATGCAATGTGCGGCAAATGTCTAATAAGTTGTCTAAAAGCGCGTACCAAGCGATTGGACTCTACTTAAATAACAAAAACACAATTATAATTACGAACAAAGTAGAAAACTTTAATGGAAAATATTAAGTTTAAGAGAGGGAAGATAGAGTCTATAATGAAACAAGTTTTCAAGTATTTACAGTTTGTAAAGCGATTATTAATTTTAAGTCATTTTAATTTGGCCCTTTGTAATTCTATTGTTGCCCTGCAGTTTGAATTTGAGGAATGTAAATTGAATGTCCATTCAATTTAGAATGAATGAATGAGATAATAGGAACTGATTGGTTTAAATGTTATTTTGTTAATTAAATTTTTGATCTAATACAATGTTTCAAAACAAGAATCGCGTAAAGCAAATTTAAATTGGACGAATGATAAATAACATAACAACATGGCATCACACCTATAACCTCGAAGAGGTAGGCAGGGGTGAAAAGTATATTCACCCATTCCTCGCTAGCTATGTTTAAGTACCATGTAATATGGGGTAAGACTATTGCCATTACATAACTATAAGCTCTCGACTAATATTCGAAATATTCGGATTGACCGAGCTGTTCCAAACATGAATTCAAACTCAAACGTCAAATTCAGTGGTTTAGAGAAACCTGACATTATGGTGTAAGTTATGCGTTCTTCGAATATTGCTATCACAGAATAAAACAAACATAATGACGTTCCAGCCTCTGTGGTCTAGTGGTTAGAGCAATCGGCTCGTGATCTGGAGGTCCGAGTTCAATTCCCGATGGGGACATTGTCAAAAGCACTTTGAAAGACGGTCCTATATTTGGTAACGACATTGCAGGCTTGACTCTTGATTGTCTGAAAAAGTAAGCTGATTCCGTTAAGCCATTAACCCCGGATATTAGCCGTAAAAAACACCTACACCAAGCGTGGTGGAGTATGCTCCATAACATCTCCGATTGGTTAAGGGAGGCCTGTGGACAGTGAGACGTATACGAGTATAGGATGCTTACCTATGTTATGTTTTCTATAACGAACCACAACCACAGGTATCGGGGTACGCATGCGGTAAAGGGTAAGGTTGACCATTACCGTGGCGTACATAAATGATGGAGTGTAAACCTGTAGAGAGTTCCAAGCCTGAGTGTGCTTAGTGCCACCATGCAATAGTAATACACACGAAAAGCGTCCAGACTCTATTTAAATGACGCAACTGGGAGCGAATAAAACACAAAAATCGCTTAGCTAAAGTCCTTGAAAAATCGATTATCGATAATCGAAAGAAGCCCTTAATTTTTTAAGTAATTTAAATATAATCGATATGCCTATCGATAATAACAACATATTACAACATCGAAACTTATTTATTTACTTAAAATACCTATGCCTAATTTGTCTATGCTCTAAACGTCGAAACTCAAAATATCGAATAGATTAAAATACCGACAATCAATACATCAAAGACTAAAACATTTAATACATAAAGGTTGAATGATTAAAACGTCGAAAGATGCAAATACCGAGATTTAAAAGTTTTACGTTTATAATACCGTATGAGGTAAATAGTGAGGGTTGAAAATCTCCAAAACGCGGTCGCAACAGCATTAGCATTTAGTAAATAAGTAAATAATCTATCAATCAAGAATAGATATAATTATTGACCACAGGTCATTGGGTGTCAACAAATCAAGTTATCGGCAATTTTGTATAAGCTTTCGATATTCTAGATTGCGATGTTATAATCGTTCGATGTTTTGAGTTTAGACAATTTAAGCATAGGTGAATTTAAGTTTAGATGTTCTAATACGTAACCATAATAACCTACTATTGATAATCTGGGTTCACACTTTTAATTAGGTAACTACGTATAGTATCTTAACCTATATGTCGATATAATCGATTGTTATACATATTTTATCAATAGTATTGATTTTTTACAAAATTGAACAATTATTAGAATATAATCGACTATACCAAATAAATATAATTGTAGAATTTTCAATGTCAATAGTAGAGATATAATCCATAGTGTCGATACCATCTATAGGCATATCGACATTTAGATTATTTAGGGGCTTAGAACAATAACAAAACAATTCATATCAGTTTTTTTTTAATAGCTAAATTTTTCATTTAAAAATAAAAAGTAAACCTTCAAGAAAACCTTATGTACCGAATTTTGAATTTTGAATTTGAATTTGATAAATAAATGTTCCTATGCATTTCTGCATCTGTCATATGGGTAGAGAAGTTGATGACCAGCAGCAACAACCTTGATGTCAGGATTTTTTTTAAGTGAGCGTCTAAAGGCCTATACAGCTTGAAGTTTGTTCCATTTTATTAATAACTTTATTCCTTTTTTGAATGCAAAGAGATTTTATTACTTTAACTCACCAGAATATGAATACGAATACATACTTTTTCAATATTTTTTCAAAGAGGTTTTGTTTATTACGTTTTACTGTGCTGCAAATTCTCGTCAGCATAAAAAAAAAACAAGTACACGAAACGTGAAAAAACAATTGTTATTTTATTGGAACTGTAGTATCTACAGAGGTTCTCTATTTTTACGCATAATTTTTTATGTAATAATTTACCATGGCATGTTACTTGTCCTATTATTAGTTACGCATAATATTAATTTGTCATAACTTTTTAAGCATAATTTTGAAACTCATAACTACCATAGGCATAATAATTAATGACAATAATGACATATAAGCATAAGTATTATAAGCATAAAAAACTATACTCCGAATAAGAAAAGTTTTGGCACAACTTTGATTTCCGAAACTTACTTTTTCCTTGGTTGCATTTGGTTCATGATTGTGACTTTTAAATTTTTTTGACTCTATTTCATGCTGTTGGTGATCATTCAGTATACTTTTCGTGTGTAAGATAAACATACTGGCGGCGTAGGGGTGGCCCAAGGGCCACCCCCGCCGCACCCTAACCTACTATTATGCCTTGTAAAAATTATGACAAAACACTATTATTCTATAAAAGAATTATGGATACCTATTTATATGCGAATCAAATTTATACCAAAAAATATTAGCAAGAAGGATTATGATAATTAAAATTATGACAAAACCATTTATGCATTTTAAGAGAATCCCATCTACAGACCATTGAATATCTGCGCTTTGTCTGGGAAAAAACGCAAAGTTCATAGAGCAACACGTACCTCCGCGAGATGAATTCAAGTATATAAATAAATAAATTATTATTGTTATCACCATCAACCATATGATGACTAGACTTTTTAAGACTGAGAATTTTTACGTTACCCCTAAGAAGATAAACCGCTGTCTGCATTCTTTGCTATTAATTCTCCAAAAGTCCAGCAGTTGTAAGTTTAGTTAGGACATTACATTACACACATACATAATATTACAGACTAATCACCCAATTGTACGAAAGTAAGATAATCCGTGTCTTGGGTGTTACGTTAAGCCGTTCGTACGGGTTATTACCTACTGAAATAAGTAAGTAGTCGTTATATGAGCCATGTCAGGGACCTTTGGCGGCTCAATAATAACCCTGACGCCAGGGTTGATGAGGTTGGAAAATTCCAGTTGATATCAACTCAGATTCATGGTCTGATTCGTCCCTCAAAGTCATCGTTACGATGTCACTAATACCCTGTATATAGTTTCTGCTTTCCAAATGAGTTAGATATGCAACTATCGATCTGTCTGTTTGTGGAGTATGGAATACTCCTTTGAGTAAACTTGTAGCTTTACCGTGTTAATAATCAGTTTGGGAAATTTGATCAGAGGCAGTGCTGGTAGAAATAGAAATAGGATGAGTCATGTCTTTTAAAACAGCCAAATTTATTTATTCATATATTGGTGCTAATTCCTGTAAATACCATCTAATTTTATTTTAAGTTATATCTGTCATTTTCTTATCCGCCGAAAAGGAAAGGGACAGGTAATCGACAAGCATAAAATTTATGGAACACACGTCAATTTTAAGCACAAATCTAAACCAACCGTCTAAAAATTTTACATCCGTCAATAACCCGACACAGTTAAGTAGACAGCACGTCAAACGGATTGCGTACCAGCGACGTACCTTTTGATTCGCCCGGGTTATTCATTCATTCACTCATTCTTCCTAAAATTAAGAGCTGTGAATCATCCGTCCCTTTCCTTTTCGACGGATATGAAAATGACGGATATAACTTTAAATAAAATTAGGCGGTGTCTGCAGGAATCGGGCCCATTGTATGTTACACGTCAAATAATTAATCAAAGTTAACTTGAGACATATAACACCCTGGAAGGACACAAAACTTTATGACTATTACAATACAATATAGTACTTCGAGATAATTATTATTAAAATTACATGTTATATAAAACTACATAAGAAATCAAATATCAGATATTGAACTAAGTTTGTCTGTCAATGATTCTTTAACTGAATAGTAGAATTGATTTTGTAACAAAAATTTTAGCTTGCATTGCATTTACATCGTCACCTTGTGGTGAAAAAAACATTAGCTCCTTTTTAAATATCACTTTATTATGTGTTATTTTTGCCTTAAACGAATTGCAATATTGCTTTTTTAGATGAATTGCTTCGATGTGGCCATTTTAATCCCCCAGTTCAAAAGTACTCTAAACCGGCGAGCATGCATGGAGTCTTTGATGAAAGTGAAAGAAGCAAAGTTAGGAACGAAGTTAATGGACCTCTGTCTACCAGAATAGGATACAGGCAAGACCTTATGGATGTATGTAATATATATGTACTAGAAGAGATTTTTGGAAATTCAGCCCGCAAAGGATAAAATGATATTCGTCATAAATTGAAACAAGTCAATGACTGCACAATGTTGGCTTGCTTTAGAATGCTGATGCGACTGAAAGAAGCCACTTGGAACATGTCCAGAAGTCATCTGGCGACAAACAACTCTATGCCCCCATGAACCTCAATAACATTGAAACAGTAAGTAAGTAGTGTCTCTTGATTTAGACCGAATTACTTACATCTAGTATAGTTGGTACACGAGCAAACGAAGTATCCACGCATAGAGCTAAGGCATAGAGTAAAGTATAATACCCACCCGCGTCGGAGCTAGGTTTACCTCACCCACCCCTCGAACATTGTTTAGAGTGTCTGTGTAAAACGAGGTTGTTTGTATGAAGTGTCCGGGGTGTGGCTGAGGTTTGGAATTTCTGGTCGAGCTTGTAAATTCGAGATTTAAAATTCATCTCCCTAGCATTGTCCCGTTTTACACAAGGTCCGCTTACCTTACCTGAAGATTTGACAGGTCCGGTTTTCTACAAAAGCTACTGTCTGTCTGACCTTCCAACCCGCGAAGGGAAAACCAGCCCAATACAGATTAGGTCACATACCTCCGAAAATGCATTTCTCGAAAATGTGGCCTCACGATGTTTTCCTTCACCGCTGAGCACGTGATAATCATTTATGTTTCAAACATGAATTCTAAAACAAGTTCGACACTCAATGGTTTAGGCCTGTGTGAAACCTCAAAGTGATTTCATTAATAAGCATGAAGCGAAGCGCTTCAAGTGAATTGATCTTTATTACTTCACTAAGTGATTTCGACAATATCCTCCAGTCTCTGGGAAATGGAGGCAATTTGCATACAGTGTAAAAAATTAGTTTAATTATTCATAATCCTATCATTATTATCTCAACAGCTGAGCTAATCCCCCATGTGATCCCCCAGGATTAAAAAGGCCACATCGAGGCAAATCATTTAAAAGAGCAATATTTCAATTTGACGTTTGCGCATATAAAAGTAAGTGCGCAATGCAAACAAATGTCAAAAAGGCAATATTGCTAGCTTTGATGTGGCATTTTTAACCCCCCCCCCCTGCCCCCTGGCCCCTGACGTATTTTATTGCCAAGGTCCGTTAATAACTTAGATAACTTGAACTGTATTAAAATTTTATAAAGTTGTTTTTATGAGGGCGCTGCGAATGACAGTCACTTGGGATGAGCCTAAGATTTATCGAAGAAGTTTTGAGTTCTGTTACACAAAATGTTATATTTCATGGTTTTTACTAGAAGGAGACGTTGTGTAAATAATACACAATTTCAGTCACAACCAGTCCACCTGCGTTTTTGCTGCCTAGTCGGGATATACTAAGAGAAAAAACTAATTTACTTCTCAAAGGAACCTGTTTAAAAATATAAATTGGTAGTTCTTTGTTGTAATTATAACATCAAAGGCGTGAACAAAAATGCTTTGGAACCATTTTGAGGTTCCGTATTGAAATTTAAAAATACGGAAATTTGTTTTAAATGCTCATGTCCTTGTGCTCAGACATCGAAAAAATAGAATAAGGAAATATGTTATTATTATATATTTGTTTGTACACAATACGACAGGCAAAAGAAACATACAAAGAAAACAGACAGTACAAGATAAGAGTAATTGAAGGAATATTTCAAATTCAAGAATATATACGTATTTATTCAGTAGGTAACCTAGTTACACTTTGAATCGTCACTTTTTACATAACGAACGTCTCATCCGCCTAAAACTACTGCAGTTTCTCACAATCTGTATTCTCGTTTCCAACACAATAAACAATCTATTATAGTTAATAGGCTGATAAGTTAGCACTTAAATTGTATTTTAATCTTAAATCTCAAATATAATCTGTTTCAGGACTCCAATAGCAAAAATGAGTCAATAGATATTTTTAAAACTAAGAATTCTTTTGGTAGTATATGAATAACCGTGAGTCTTGTCTGTTTGACAGATTATAAAATGGAGAAGCAGTATTGCTGCTCCATGGCTTCTTCTGTACAAGTTGTGAAATAAAAATCGAAATAAAATATTTTTGTACGGAACACTAATAGAGCAAGTCCGGCTTCCGCTTGATCTGTATTTAAATTCTTTGTTGGCAACACTTTAGCCTGTTAAAACTGTTCTTTTTACATACACGGTAATTGGACTAACACCCTTGGTTGCTTTAGCAAAATGCAAAAGCTATTAAGGTAAGGGTTTGTGAAAAAATGTACTTTCTCCATACATTGTTCAGTTTAGTATTAAGCGAAAAAATACACGAAATTAAAGTAATTAAAAAAAATAAAAGGTTTTTGTTTTATGTTATTTAATATACACTTTTTTGTACGCTAACAGCTAACAAACGCCAGCGCTAACAATCCTAACAAATGGACTGCAATTAAACTGGCAACCACCTACAGAAATCCACATGGGGTACAGTTTTTGTAAAGTTGGTATAACTGCATCAAAACTGTAAACCAACTTTAATCCAAATCCTTTTGCACTGTCTACCTATATCGCTTTTATTTAATATATTTCCTATACGGCGGGAAGCCGCTGGATGCGGGCAGCGCAGGACCGATCGTCGTGGAGATCCTTGGGGGAGGCCTATGCCCAGCAGTGGGCGTCATACGGCTGATGATAATGATGATTTCCTATACCTACCTAAAGGTTGCCTGGATAAGTTTACCGTAGCAATGAGGGCGCCTGTTGTACTACCTAATTAAGATTGTTGATGAGAACTTTCCCACCGGGTGCATTCGGAGTGGTCTTTTTGACTAGACCTACCTGTTAAGGTCAACATGTATTTTGAAATTTTGACATGTATTAAGATTGTTTCTTTCAATGTTTGTTCCGAGTGCAATAAAAAGTTATGTATTGTATTTTGTGTATGAAATCGCTGTGGTCCTGTGGTATTCGGTATGCTTATCAAACGGGGAGCGTCGGTTTGAACTCTTCCGGCCAAGTAGTTGAAATCTGCGGCAAATCTACAATAAGTCACGTCAAAAAAAAAAAAGAAAAAAGGTTCGAACTCCGATACCAAACTTACACCAATGAGTTATTAATTTAAGTGCAGTTTTCACTAACACACCTGGTTCGAACATTATAATGGCGATACGGCTCACGACCTATCAAGTTAGTCTAACAGAAAGCTCAGTGAGGTGTGGGGATGGTTCATCTTACGATGGATGTAACTCTGACTAACTCAATTGAGATGTAGTCGTGAGTTTATGTTATTGTATTGTATTGTAAAGCCAGCTAAAGTACCTACTGCGAGCCGTTGTAAGAATATCATCTCTGTAGGTAAATAATTTGAAGTGAAGCCGCATAGAGGACAAACAGGATCTTTTATATTCACCCGAGCGTATTGTTTTACTGCCATTTACATTCGGAATACATTGAAAAGTTTCATCCGATATTAGTTTTCAATTCCCCGACCCATCTTCACTGCACGGATGAGATATTTTGCAAATAGAACGGATAATGTGAAATTGTTTGAATATTGCACTATACTCAATGGACTACTATACATGCTATACAATACATAGGTATAGAATAAGGAATAATACTAGAACTAGAACAACTCTCCGCTCCCCAGCGGCTGAGTTAGGTTTACCTCACCCCCGTTTGGTCTTACTTTAGTCTTAAATCGTATAGGCGTCAGAATAGATGTCCCACACACAGATGCGCGTGTACGATAACGTCAATGTGTAGTGTCTGTGTAAAATGAGATTTTTTGTATGAAGCGTCCTGGATGTGTTGAACACAAGTAAATATTTAATACTTCCGTAAGCAGTACTAGTTCTAAATCTCTTAGTAGACGCCCGTACGATTGAAGATTCTTTTTGACGTGGTTTATTGTAGATTTACCGCAGATGGCATTAATTATTTGGCCGGACAAATGGGGACCGCTAAGGGCTCTCACCCGGTACAAAATTGGATACACTTTAGGACTCTGTCGTAGTAACATATTTGACATTGCAATTGTCGTGAGACTTACAGTGCAATTTATCAAAAAGATCATGTGACATGGTCCCAAAGCTCAGCTCAGCAGCATTCGCGGTCAAAAAAATTCGTTTAATAACCGATGTAGAAACCGCGCGATTAGTTTATTTTGCCTACTTCCACAGTCTAATGTCGTACGGCATCTTGCTGTGGGGTCATGCTGCAGATATGGACAGCATTTTTGTTCTGCAAAAGCGAGCCATTCGGGCGATTTACAAATTGGGACCCAAGATGTCACTTAGAAATAAATTTAAAGAAATTAATATTTTAACTTTGGCATCACAATATATCTTTGAAAACTTAATATATGTAAAAAAACATATAGGATTATTTGCAAAAAATAGCGATCGGCACATTGTTAATACCCGGAATAAAAATAAACTTGCTTTACAAGTCAGTCGATTACATAAGATTACTAAATCTTTTAAGGGGCAATGTATACGTTTTTACAATAAGATTCCCATTGACATTCAGAATTTGCCTTTCAACTGTTTTAAGACAGTAGTTAAACAAAAACTTTACAAAAAAGGTTATTATAAAGTTAGTGATTATTTAGAAGATATGAATGCATGGGATTAACTGTCTGAGAACTGATATTAGGCAGCTAAATTACTCAATTGTATACCAATATTTTATGTTTTATGTTTATTTTTATTTTTTTAAAGAACGTCTAGGGCCCTGTGCCGAGGTTTTTCTTGCAGCTTCTTTTCCCCGGCTATACAGGTTGTGAGAAGCTGCAGTAGTTTTAGGCGGATGAGACGTTCGTTATGTAAAATTGACGATTCAAAGTGTAACTATGTTACCTACTGAATAAAGATATTTTTGAATTTGAATTTGAATTTGAATAAAGTGTATGCATATTGATGCCGTGACCGTACGAGAACTGTCTGTGTAAAACGGAGTGTTTTGTATAAACTATCCGGGGTGCGACATGCAATAGAAGAAGAAGAGAGATCCTCTATAAACACCAATCAATATTCCGTTTTGTCAGTCATCTAAAAACGAATATTAAACACTGCGCATAATGCTACATTCAACTTGGAGCTTTGCAAGGTAATATCCAACTCCCTACAATACAATACATTCTTAAAAAAATAAAAAATGCAGGATCAAAGACAAAGGCCATGTTTGCTTCTGAAAATGATATCCATTCAAAGAGCTAGTAGGGTACCGTACAAGTCATACTTATTATGCACAAACATATTTCCACTTTTTCTTTTTGCGTCTTTCTAGAAACGTAGAGGTATGACAGAGATGGATGATAATGGAAAGGGTACGCAGTTTTGCATGTATTAAAACAATCAAATTATGCTTGCCATTCTGCCCGCGTATTCGTTTATCGTCACAGTAGTAGGTAAGTAACGGCCTCTGTGGTCCAGTGGTTGAGTGACTCACGATCCGGAGGCCCCGGTTTCGAATCCTGGTTTGGTTAGGCCATTACAGGCTGATCACCTAATTGTCCGAAAGTAAGATGATCCGTGCTTCGGAAGGCACGTTAAACCGTTGGTCCTGGTTACTACTTACTGATTTAAGTGAGTAATTGTTACATGAGCCAAGTCAGGGGCCATTGGCGGCTCAATCGTAACCCTGACACCAAGGTTGATGAGGCTGGAATTCCACTTCACAACCTATACGATAAGAAGAAGAAAAAGTAAGTACACTGCATCTGTATCTGGAGTGTAGGTACTCAAACTTCATCCTTAAAAGTACGTAATTCAAGATTACGTCTCTATCTATAATTACGATAAATATTCTTTGCGTCTTTCCTTTGCGGTAGAAATGTAGAGGTATGACAGAGTTGAATGGTAATACAATGTGAAAATAATTTCAGTCTGTCGTTGTTTAAAATTGGCACAAGTAAGACAAGTAAGCACAAGTAAGTAAGTATAGACAGAGACCCAAGATTAAGTACTTTTAAGGACAAACTTTGTTTGTTAAACATAACATAACATATATTATCATCCCACTTGTATCCCCGAAGGCAGACGCGTATAGCAAATACACCTACTTCTCGTCAGTTATATTTCAGTACCATGTTGGAAATCACGTGATATCAATTATCTATGACATAAACATCAATTTTCAGTGATGATGAATTAAGTGTGTGACACTACGATTGACTACAATTGACTTAACAGGACTATTGCGGATATTTTGTATGTTTCCCACCTGAGAATCTACCTAGATTAAAGGAATTATGTCGTCACTAAGCAAGTAATGTAGATTTACATCAATCTGTCACCAGTTCATCGTTAAAACATGTATTTACTTATCTCATTATTTATTTTAAAAACGTTCTAACTCGACTCGACGTTATGAAACAATTTTGTTGACAAGGCGAATTCACCCGTCCTCAAACGGGGCCCATTTCTATAAAAATCACGTACACTAAATTATTGGACATTACTTTAATAGTTCTAATAGTTCAAGAATGCACGACCAATCCCTGGATTTGGCACCATCCCAAGTTCAATATCGTCCAGTCAACATTTTTTTCCATGCTACTCTTTACGACAAAGTCTGATGCGGACAATTTTCGCGAATAAATTTACTTATCATATCAATTGCTGGCTCAAATATTACGATTCGGTCAAGTCTACGTTCATGTTTATTTATTAGGGTTTATAGGCAGTTGGGCCTAACAGCGTCTCTCAAAGTTTAGCGTGATGTTTGGACGTGAATGGAAAAGTGATTGTTATTTGAATGAAAAGGATAATGAGATTTTCTTTTGGGCTGTTTATTCAAGTATGTGAAATTTTTTTTTTTTTATAATATTCTTCTACTATAACGTGGTTTGTGAGTGGATGACTAACCTCAGCAACCCTAGTGTCAGGGTTAATAATTGACAGGGCTCATGTAACGACTACATAAGTAAGTAGTATTCTGGACCAACGGTTTCGCAAGCCTTATGAAGAACATAGTAAGAAATAAAGCAATAGGTTTAATACTTAGGTAAAACATAATTAATTAATTAGGGAAGAGAGGAAGGGGTAGACCTAGGAGAATATTTATGAAACAAAAAAGAAGGTGCAGGTCGTGTCGCATCAGGAGGTGAAAGTTTTGGCGGGAAGAAGAGAGGAATGGCGATTACTCCACCGACTAGAGCGCAGTTCTTAAATAAGAAGAGAGAGAGAAAACATAATTATGGTACGAATTGTTGTGTACCCGAATTATAAATGTGGTCACTCCGTGTTTTTCTGTCTCGCTCTCTCTGTTTGCTACTCGAAAAAAGTCTCAACTGAGTTATTATGTTTGTCTGTATAATAAAAACGGATTAATTATTTCTGGCGTTTTATTGAAGATATTGAACACGAATATTTATTCGTCTTCTGTATGTATACATACATACATAACCTCACGCCTATTTCCCACCGGGGTAAGCAGATACTATAGAATTCCATTTGCTAATTTTCTGTATGCGTACTTATAAATATCATACAAAACACTTATAAGTTTTAATATTTTAAAATACTTTCAGGGCCTTTTTTACTTCTTACTAAAAAACGCTGTCTGCACAGTTTTATCCGTGAGATAAATGTATTTCTGCCATATAATTTCTAAATTTGCAAACGACGAAAAAAAATTGACAAAAATAATAAAAAGCGTTTGAGACCAAAACATTTGAGAACCTTTACGGTACCTTACACATCTCTCAATAAATTTGATGGGTTCCAATGGCTTCCGTAAATTGCGCCTATTTGCGTTCGATGATATTTACTAAACGTAAAATGTGATGCGTGGTTCGAAAAGGCTCCGAATTTATTGAAATCACTGACATTATTCGCTTGAATTAATACCCTGTAAGGGCTATTACACCCAGTTGCAAAATTGCACGTTAGATGCAGTTTTTGTGAAATATATAAATTAAGATTTTGGTAGTTTCAAGGCTAAAATAAATAGGAATTGCAAAGGTAAGCGTGTCTCATCTTAGGCCACGTCTTCAACAACAGGTTAAACGATGGTCTTCCTCTTCTATCGTGTGGGTTGTGAGGTGGAGTACCAACCTCATCAACCCTGGTGTCAGGGTTACTATTGAGCCGCCAAATGCCCCTGACATGGCTCATGTAACGACTACTTACTTACATCAGTAATTAGTAACCGGGACCAACGGCTTATAACGTGCCTTCCGAATCACGGATCAGCTTCCTTTTTGGACAATCAGGTGATCAGCCTGTAATGTCCTAACCAAACTAGGGATCACAAAGTGATTTTTGTGATATGTCCCCACCGGGATTCGAACCCAGGACCTCCGGATCGTGAGCCCAACGCTCAACCACTGGACCACCGAGGCCGTCAAATGATGGTCAAACGTGAACATAAAAAAATGGCACAGCTGCACCATAATCAGTGATGTGCAGTAAAAAGGCGTATTTATATAAAAAGAGTTTTATTATCTAGCCTTTAAGCAGATAGGTTCAGAGTACAAGAAAAAACCATTTGAAAAAAGAAGCATCCAGTGTCTTGGTTATTAAAGAGATTTTATAACAGGAACCGTTCCACTTTGGCACATCAATGTATGTAACTGCAATCATCTTAGGCCTAATATGGATTTTAAATGAAAGAGATTTAAAACTGAAGACAAGGCTTTGGCCTAAATTGGATATTTATAAACTGAAGACATGGCTTAGGACTATTTTGATCGTAAGTTTCGAATATTAAATTACTAAAGTTAAGGCTCTACGGTCCTCAGATCTTTGCCTGCCTTATATAAGGCGAATTTAAACAACAACAACGTAGTTCTACCGCAAGCGACAGTCAATTTGAAGTTAGGATACAGTTATGCCAACCGCAAAAAACTACATCAAAACCATTGCTATTTTGCAGCTGGCTTCAAAATCAGACCGTCTGTTATAGGCCTTAAATACATGCATTTATGATGTATTAAATGAGGACTGGCGTGGAAAATTTATGGAGGATACTTATTTACAGTACGTAAACAATCGGAAAGCTTATGAATTCATTTAAATATTTTAGAGTGATTTCTCTTTATGGTTTATTTAATATTACAATAACATTTCATATTATGAGGGAAAACATACTGTGCATTAAATCATATTGCAAGGCAATTAAACGGATGGATAACCAGAACTTGTTGCTTTAAAGATATCTACTAAGCAAAAGTTTTAATTTCGAATTCGATCCGAATTGTTTCTTTTTTATTGCATTTGTAAAAAAAAATACATTTCGGCTATACCGGTCGTTAAAAAGCATTACTGCGAGTTAGAAGCTAAGCTGGATGAATATGCTATTTTATATTAATATACGTTTACTAACTTAAGTACATTTTTGTACATATTGATTGTTTTCTTTTCTTCGAAACTCGCAGTTATGCTTGCAAGATTAAGCGATCCATAGTCATTATTTAATAAAATCATAAAAAATATATACACACCAATTTTTAAGCACCCGTCAGTTCACGGCAACAGAAACAATCTGAAAATAAAGACATGAGAGTTATTGAAAAAAAATACACATATTACTATTCATATATTTTATTTTGTGAAACACACAAAAAGTTTTAATACTATACAGATTTTTTTTAAATAGTACGACTACGAACAGTTTTCCTTATGGATATTTTATTATATTGTACTACCAATGATGTTGTAATTCACCGTACAACCCCTAAAGGGAAACAACACAGGGGATTGCTACTAAGGGTAATCTTGCCCTCGAGGGGGTAATAATATCTTCCCTAAAACGTACTTAAAGAAAAAAACACTGCAAATTATTTAACCATCTCACTCTAGCTCTTGGGTGAGCAAAGAACAGAAATCATTATCAAAAGTGCTTGTAAATCTTGAATTTGCGATTCCATCGTACATTCTAATCCCCAATAATGTTTCTTTTACCCTCGCCATAACTGACACACCTATAGAGTCCCTCGAGTTCGGTGAATGTAACAACAAGAGAAAATCTCGAGAAAAACTCGAGAGGAAGTCGATAATTACTGGAAGTGAGAAAGTTCGTATTTCTCGGATCAAGTCGAAGGACGTCTTAATACTAAAGGGAATTCATATAAGTTTTACACAATATTTACTTTTATATAAAACATTATATATAGTCGTAAGACCGAATGTTCTTTCAAAATTCAAAACCCATTGTTTAACTATTGTGTTTGGAAATCGCGGCGTTAAGAGGTTAAAATTATATAAATAATAAAAAAATGTTTCATTTTATTGTGAGCGCAGTAAAAAACAATACTTTCTTTTATTGAAAATAAAATATGTATGCATTTGACAACAATCTCACCACATGATAAATAAAGACGTGGTCAAAGGCGATACGTGCTTACTTAAAGAAGTAATTTGACAATCCAGTCATAACGGTAAATCAACTAGTACTTTCCTCTTATACCCATATCTTGTTTTAAAATTCTCCTTTTATATTATTCGTCTTTGGCAATTTTATATCCTTGTTTTACCGTACGTTTTTAAAAGCGAAATAATAAACCCAATGTTTTATGAAGCCTCTAAGATTTCGGGCCTAAACCAGATCCCTGGGGCAAACTTAATTCGATGATGCGTCGAGCTTGCTAACCCTCCGATTTCTGATGTTATTTTTTAAAACAAGGGTAAGTTGTAAAAGGGTAAGTGGCTTCTACTGACTTTTGGGAGGGAAATAATCAGTGAAGTTACCCTAGTAAACATAGATTTTCGAATTCCTTGCTTAAAATATTGTTAGTTCATTTTTTGTTATGATTTAATTCACTAGTTTGAATCGATGGATTTTTAAAACAATTAGTTGCTAGCAACTTATATAGTGTATAGAAGTCATTATAATGGAAATCCTAAAATATTTTTAAATTGCCTACATGCCAACTTTCCACCAAACCGCAGTGTAGCAGCGTAGAGGAGTATGCTCCTTCCCCCTCCGCTGGATTGAGGGGAGCGTGTACCCATCAGTAGGCAAGTATGTGTACTTGCAGGCTATACAGGCTATTTATGAAAGTTCATCATTCAAATCATCACAAAACCAACGCAGAAAGATACTTTCAAACTTTAAACAGGAGGGTTAAAATGGCCACATCGAAGCAATTCATCTAAGAAAGCAATATTGCAATTTGACATTTGCGCATATAAATCCTAAATTCTATAGTATTCCCCTTCTCCCTTTAAACTAAACCCTACACACTTATCAATCACACTCATACTCCCACTCAAACACATATTCACACATTTACATACACACTCACCTCATACAGATCACAAACTCACACCGACACAACTTTGAGTCTATAATAAATTTTATTTATTTATTATCATTATATAAAAACTGTTTCCTTTACAATTATGTACTTTACGTAAGCAAAACACGGCGCGGGTTTACACAAGTCTGCCCTTATGGGCAGCGCCGTGTGTGACAATGTACTTTTCTATCTGCATAACCTATCTAGGGTAGGTAACCTTTAAGTAGCTTAAGTTGGTTTGTTAAATACTTTATTCAATGTTCTGTTTTATAAGCTGTTGGTTATCTAAATAAAATAAATAAATAAATAAAAAATAAAAGTAAGTGCGCAATGCAAACAAAATGTCAAATAGCAATATTGCTTTCTTAGATGAATTGCTTCGATTTGGCCATTTTAACCCCCCAGGTGAGTTAAGCAGATTGTATAATATATACACCCACGCCTCGCCAGCTATATTTAAGTTCCATGTATTATGAGCCTATTTCCATGAAAACACATCCAAATATATCTTACAGAGTATTTATTCTAACAATATTTCACTTCAATGTAACATATTTATTGTACATTCTCTAAGTACTTATGCGTTACATTTTAAAACAAATCCGTATTACAACTTAGTTTAACCGGTTTTATTGCTTCATAACAATACGATGTTCAAAGTTGTATCCTACTTAAACCAACAACAAAGATTTAAATCCCTTATCTCTTGCGCTTTACTTGTATCTGTATGTTTCGGTGCCGTATTGTAGAAATAATTAAAACTGCTACTATTAACCGTCTCACGCTGGGCACCTAAATCCTCTCCTTATTTTTCTTTGCGATACCAGAAAAACAAAATATTAATCTTCCCAACATAACTTGACCCTAATAGATGACAACTGGACAGTATTTCTTTATCTTTTCCAGTGAAGCAGTAGTTAGATAGCATCTCACTTTTGTAATGTACTTACTTACAACGTAATATAGTACCTAGTATATGCGTCGTGATAGCCCAGTTGGAAGTTTGACTTTCATCGTAAGGTCACAGGTTCAATCCATGACGGGCTTAAACTAATGATTTTCGATATAGTTTTCGAATCTGAAGTGTCAGTCTCTCTTTATAAGAAGTCCTAACGAAGATGATTTTTACAATAATGCCCGGATATATTAACAGCTTAACGCGTTCTAAATTACGCTCCCAATCCGGTATTGAAGTTTTACCCGACGACCCGATTACTCTACCCATAGAGGCGGTCATTCAGCTCGCGACACCAAACACTTCAGCCCACTTCACCCCGCCGGCGTGGTCGACGATTTCCCTCAATCAGCGCTTATCGCCCTGAGCCGAGGTACGCGCCCAATTGGGCACTCTCTGGCCTGTTGTCTTAAACGTTGTACCGGGTGCCTTCAGCGGTCCCCATTTGTGCGGCCAAGTAGTTAATGCCATCTGCGGCAAATCTACAATAACTCACGTCAAAAAAGAAAGATATCAAAATTAAGATTTTTCCATAAAAAAACTATTTTAATAATATACTCGTATTATATAAGAAGCAGTTTTATTATGTAATACATACAAGAAGAGACGGCTGTAAACTTAGTTGAGTTCCTTACATAATAATATTACAAATTTAATTTACCATACCTACTCATTTACCCACAGACTTTACGAAGTATGAATATGATATTCTCTACAAATTAGCTCTCTTCAGTTACTATTTTGTATGCAAGCTTGTTGCGCCACAGTCTTGGAAGGTATTTCTAGAATATGCAGATTCTCTAGACATAACATGATATCCATATTGCTACTATGCTTTAGTAACTGCCTATGTACGTCTTAGCAGACATATATTCCTAGGCTTTGGAGGAGGTGCAGAGCGTGCATTACCTTGCTACTCCTACCGCATACTTGAGATAAATATTAAGTCACTAAAAGCTACACGAAGCGATAAAGTTCCCGTGGAAAATAGATGTGTTTTCTATCTCTCATAAATATATTAGCTGTTCCCTTGAGGGACGAAACAATACAATCTCAACAATATATTCCTTTGTTTGTAAGTAAAAAAACAAACATACATATAAAACATAGATTTTAATTAGATTCAATAATGACCCTGACACCAAGGTTGATGAGGTTGGTTAATTCACCTCACAACCCACACGATAGAAGAAGTGATGGCCTAGAAGAAAATGTCCTTAACATGGTATCACCAGACAGCTCTCAGTGCTCCCCATTTGTCTGGCCAAGTAGTTATTGTCATCTGAGGCAAACCTACAATAAGTCACATAATATCTATCATCATATGATATAAATCTTGCTATTATTATTTTTTTCTGCTGGCCCAAAAGATACTTATGACTTAGACAAAAAGGTATAAGTAATTATCAAATATATTATATTTACAAAAAAGTCAACTAAACAATAATTTATTTAAAAAATGCAATTCATTAATTTATGAAATCTAAAACTTTAACCAGTCACTAAATCAGGTTACTATATAAAATTACTCAAAGGCATAGGTACTAACACTAAACCCTTTGATGCTAACGAACCTTTAATGCCTAGATTTTAGACAGAATACAAAATCCGCAGGTAATCTGAATAATATTTGTCTAGAACGGTACTGGATGTGTCTTGAGGTTTATACGTTTATACGAGCTCGATTGTAACAAAAAAACATAACTACTTACTTACAAAAATACTATTAACGACATAAGTACCTAAGTATTTACTTACTAATACACTGCATTATGCATACATACTGCATTTATGGCAAATAAAGAATCTTATCTTATAATGATTGAGCTTAAAAAAAAAGTTTTAGTTATATATAACATTATTACAAAACGAAGAAATGATTATTTTATGAATTAACAAGTCATAATAACTATATACTTTCTAGTGTATCAGAGACCTCTTTCGTTGCGCGGACTATATTTTAAACCTGGTTTCTTCTTCCTTCCGCCTAAACGGTTTTTGATTTTAATGTTTGTAGAGCCACCTGATATTAAACATTCAAATTTATATTCAACAAACTGCAAGTTATTTTAATTTGAATTTGGTACATTATCATAAGAAATAAAAACCTCATAATAGGTACCGTTATTTTTTTTCTGATAATCATTACGAAACATTTTGCGAGGCCTTTAGATTTTTTGGATGAGAAGTGTATTTTCCAATCATCATCATCATCAGCCCATTAACGTCCCCACTGCTGGGGCACGGGCCTTCCCTATGGATGGATAGGGAGATCGGGCCTTAAACCATCACGCGGGCCCAGTGCGGATTGATGGTTATTAACGACTGCTAATGCAGCCGGGACCAACGGCTTAACGTGCCTTCCGAAGCACGGAGGAGCTCGAGATGAAAACTTTTTTGTGATTGTTTAACTTCAACAATCGCAGACCGAGCGCGCGTTTACCGTTGCGCCACCGAGCTCTAACAGTATTTGTTTTTTCCAATGTTTTACTTTATTTAGTGTAAAAATTTTTTTTCTTCATCCAGTTGTCCTCCGACTCAAGCTTTTCTTAAGAAGTCCATACATATTACAAGTCTCTATTTACACTGGTTTTCTTACCTCCCGCTGTTTCTTTACGACTACAGTATTTCCTAGCATTACTTGAGTTTTATTCATCTTTTATACGATTTCACAGAGAAAAATACATCTTTTTTGTCTCCGAAGCCGAATGTTTTTTTACTGGTTTAGAGGGGTATTAAACCGATTTGGATTGTACGGGTTTGATAACACTACTGTAACTACTGTTGGTGGCCTATAAAAGTGTATGAAAGTCACTAAAACAAGTATAAGTGAATTATTGCTGAAGTTGATACTGTTTTTACCATGAAATGTAATAAATGGGCTAGTATGGACCTCATAAGGCCGCTGATGACGCTCAAGTAAGTCAGATACCTAGAAAAGGAAGGACAAAAGAGAGTGGACGTGTTCTTTGTCCAGTAATGTCCTACATTTAATATGCTACAGGAAATACGCCATTTTACTTACTTTAAAAAAAACTCGGCTATTAATGCTTCTAGTACAACAAGTACTTATATAATATTTATGCACAACAGTATTTTCCTGTTATTCAATCGGGGTAGTAGTGCTGTAACCATCCATTGCAAGTTGAACTAAGAACCTACACCTTACCGAGCTTTCTGTTAGATCAACGTAATATGTAGTGAACCGTATCGCCGTCTATAATGATCTTTTAATACAAATATACTGCATGTAATAACAATTCCTTATTATTAACCAATTGGTATTCTCATACCAGCAATAACTTTATTCATTACAAATGAAAGACTTATTACACTTACACACCCACACCCACACACACACACACACAAACACACACGACACTTATTTACATTTTTAAAAAGAAAATAATATACAATGTGTCATATATTATTAAATACCTACTTAACTAAACAAATTAATTAGCTATAACAGGGATCCCTGCTTAGTCAAACAGCCCCCCCTCGCCTCACCCGGCGCAAAGGTAACCATGACACTCAGTGTTGCCACGTTGAATGGCGATGGACAGCCTTTGTATCACCGGGGGACCCGGACCCGGACTTTGGTAGGACCCGGAGCGAGCATTTCTTTTTTTTTTTGTTATATATTTAATATATTTATTGTACAATAAGTAATATATTTTTATATATATTACTATTATATTTATAAAAAAATAAATACAATAAGTAATAGACTGGTCTATTCGTAAGCGCCCTAATTACTCTCTCTCTCTATTTAAGAGCTGCGCTCTTGTCGGTGGAGTAATCGCCATTCCTCTCTTCTTCCCGCCAAAACCTTCACCTCCCGATACGACACGACCTGCACCTTCTCTTTTATTTGTTTCATAAATGTTATCCTAGGTCTACCCCTTCCTCTCTTCCCTTCATTTTTTCCTTCTATAATGTTTGTTATAAATGAATCGTGTCGTATCAGGTGGCCAATCATATTTCCTCTCCGGTTCTCTATAGTTTTCAATATGGTTCTCTTTTCTTCAACTCTTTCCAGCACTTTTTCATTTGGCACCATTTCAGTCCAGCTTATACCCTCCATCCTTCGCCAACACCACATCTCAAACGCTTCCAATCTCTCTCTGTCTCTCTGTGTCATAGTCCATGTTTCACTTCCATAGAGTGCAATGCTCCAAATATATGATTGACATGACCCTAATTACTAAACATATTTATTTTTCAGGAAAACTGAGAGAGCCTGATAAATAATAATAATACTTTGTGAAACAAAACAACCTTGTCTTAAAATTATTTTAATATGAAATTACGTCTAAAATTTCCTACCTTACATGCAACTGAATAACAAATTGTTTATAACCCGACTCTTAGCGCCAAACAGCGCTTGAGGCAAGATTTTGTACGTCATGGATGTATGAGTGTGTGCTATTCATTTCGTTTTAACATGACATGTATTAAGGTAACTTCAAGAAAGTTCCGAGAATTTAAGGTTCGAGTTTGCATTATTATCCGTTATAATACAGAATATACTGACTGTAATGAAAGTAGATCCGAGTGGAAAAAGGGATTTTAATCATAATAATGAGAATTGGGTCGTGTTCTAGATTCAAGATAATTTATGAAATTCTGATCACTAAATGAAAGATCTGACATGAGACAGATTCTGGCCACGTCTTTCCCTTAGCGTAACAGATTCCGATGTGGTAGTAGTTTTACAGCTGGTTACATAATGTAATTTAATTTTTTGACGTTCAAAAAGCGCTAACTTTGTAAGCCAATTTTGAAAAATAAATATATTTGAATATTTGTTTTTTTTTTAAATCTAAAATTAACGAAAAACATTTCTTTTCTTTCTTTTTAACAAATTTATGAATTTTAATCACCAAAAAGTATAAATATTTGGGCATTTTATCACGTTTATCTATGACGTCTCAGTGTTCTTTTTCATACAAATTCCATAGTAATTTCCTGTTTATTTTTACATTGTTATTATTTTGTTGTTTATTAAATTCTTCTTTATTAAAATTCATAAGTAAGTTAAATAAAAAAATAAGACGTTTTTGTCACCTTTAGATCTGTCTTTATTTAGTAATTAGAATTTCGTAATTTATCTTTGACCTAAGGAACTACCCAATTTATGTAATATTTGAAAATAGTTCAATAAAACAATCAATAATATTTTTTTGCGCAATAACATTACTTGGGATCGAAGCAAATGGAATTCTATAGTCTCCGCTTACCCCGGTGGGAAATAGGCGTGAGTTTATCTATGTACATGTATCATATGTTTAGGTCATGTACGAACGGATATAATATGCATCATAGTCGGCTTATTGCTATTTTTTTTATTCGGGTTACATACTTGCTTACTTTACTTAAATGATAGAATTATTTAAAAATAGAACAGCCTTTACAAGTATTAAAAACAACCACGTACTATTAAAAACAAAACAGCAATTTCTGCCAAGCTACCTTATGCTGGAAGAAGTAAGTATAATTATGATATAACTATAAAAAAATATACGTATAGAATAGTAATTTGCTCAGCTTTTATTTATTTTCCGGGTGAATGAGGGGGAGGCCTGTGCCTGAGTATATATAGGCTGTTATTGTTTTATGTAATGTTTACCTCACTAAGAAGTTGATCACATTATAATTTATTTTTTTCTTTTCTCCATGCTGGACGTTTCCTGCCATTTAGTCAATGACCCAGATTTTAATTATTAAGACGAAGAAGAAACGGTGCATACAGCTAGCTTGGCTTGAGGCAACACAATACAAAAAAAAATCATAATTTCCAGCGGTGGTAGAATGAGACAAAAACTCTTTTCTTAGTTTTCGTTCTAATGAGAGAATAAATTAAATAGAATAGAATAGAAATAGTTTATTATAAAAGGACGCCACACACAAGAAAAAGATAACAACATCATATCAAATTTTCACTAAAACAATTACAAAAAAAGCAAGACAGATGTTTGTCGAAATGATCATAAGGTAGTGGTGGACGTCCTGAGATAAAAGGGCCTCACTCAGCACAAGTCGCGGCGTGAACCACGAGGCTGATATTATGTAGACTCTGGTGGGTGACGCACGAACATCGTGTTCCATAAACATGGCTGTATTAAATTCAAATTTAAAAATATCTTTATCCGTAGGTAACATAATTACACAACGAACGTCTCATACGCCTAAAAATACTTCAACTATAAGTACAATGATCTTAACAGTAAAACTAAAAATTTTACTCAACTATTTTTAGCGTTAAATTAGGGTAGTGCTTGTTTCTTACTATGTATTTTATTGACACGAGCCATAAAACCGGTTGTAGCGTGCTAACCGTATAATGGCACCAGATTTATAGACTAAAATCGATAGTTTTTTAGACTAAAATCGTGTTTTGAGAAAAAAAGTAGCATAAACTAAAGTAATAGACAGTGTCATAAGCGATCAGAAAACATTTTGCAGCCTTGCAATTAGAGGCGTAATTATGATCAACATTATTGTTTTTCCATCTAAACTCTCCTTGGTCTTGAACTTCCTCTCTTTCTTACCAAATCTCTTATTTTTTTATAATTAACTTATGTAAGTGTTAAAAAACCACATAAAAGCAATTCATAATAATATAAAAAGCAATATTACTAATTTGAAGTTGGCATTGCGTACTTACTATTATATGTGCAAATGCAATAATAATATTGCGTTTTTAGATGCATTGTTTCAATGTGATATTTTACCCAGTACACCCAATATCTGGTATTTTAGTCAAGTCAAAGTTAAATAAATCCGCCTCCGAAACTTTATTTCATCCAGGTTAGGAAATAAAACACAGTTTTCCCTAAACTTCCTTTTAGCGAACTAAAAGCTAGAAAATATTTTTCTCTATTTGTTCCTCGCGTCTAGAGGACAATACAAAGTAGTGAATCTCTAAGTTTTCCCTCACTTTCTTTTGTGTCGAGCACTGGGCATGAACTTACTTGGAGTTAGGCGAGAGGTACTTAGAAAAACTAGCAGAACGGTAAAAGGAACGGTGAAACGAACTGGAAAACAAGCTGTGAAAAAATAAAAAAGTCACGAGGCTTTTTTGTTTGTGTAGCTATATTAGAAACATTTTCAAACTACCGAAAATGCCTTTAAAATTATTGTATTGCATTTTTTTTATTGATTAGCTGAAAAAGAAATAAAAATAAAAAAGTAAGATGATGATTCTATGCTTAGGAGCGCACGTTAAGCCGTTGCTCCCGGGTATTAGCCGTAACAACAAGTCCGCCAACCCACAGTGGAGCATTTCATGGAGTATGCTCCATATGCTCCAATTGATTGAGGGGAGGCTGTTCATGTTTTATGTTGTTTATTTATTGGAACTATTCTAAAAGTATTTTAACAGGTCGATGCGTGATCTTCTTCCGTCGTGTGGATTGTGAGGATGACCAACCCCATTAACTCTGGTGTCAGGGTTACTACTGAACCAACAAAGGCTCCTGACATGGCTCATGTAACGACTACTAACTTGCATCAGTAAGTAGTAACCGGGACCAACGGCTTAACGTGCCTTCCACAGCACAAATCATCTTACTTCTGGACAAACAGGTGATCAGCCTGCAATGTTCTAACCAAACTAGGGATCACAAAGTGATTTGTCCCAGCCGGGATTCGAACCCGGGACCTCCGGATCGTGAGCCGAACGCTCAAGCCACTGGACTACGAAGGCCGTTATCGTTAATCTGGCGGTGAGTTTTTTCTTATAATAATAATGAAGATTAATAAGAAAACATCTCAATGTTTGATACTTTTTTGTCTGGAGCCATAGAGAAAATTTAAAAAAAGAACAAGAAAAAATAAGAAACCATAGTCTAATCTGTATGTTTCAACGTACATTTCTAGTGGGGTTTTACCCGTTCGCCCCTTAAATCTCGCCTAGGTAAGAACACCGATGGTTGGTTGTCACCTCGAGCTATCTCAGGCTATATTTTTTGTCGCCAGATGGGTCCGACTTTACAAGAAAAATGTGTGAGTGAGATGGGCAGATATCGTGTTTTACTGCAGTGTAGATTCGTTTCAATATATACGTCTGTACACGTGGAACGAATACGAATGAGACGGAATATTTTTGTATTTTAGCATTATCATAGAGCATTGTGTTTGGCTATTGATTTAGTGGAGGTGAATAGTCATTGTTCGTTGTGGACATAATATTATAACAGTTATTGGCCCCGATTCCTGCAGACACCTTCTAATTTTATTTTAAGAAAAGGAAAGGGACGGATGATTAACAACAAGTTAATTTTAAAACGAATGAATAACCCGGGCGAATAAAAAAGGCATCTATGCTGCTGGTATGCAATCTGTTGACGTGCTGTCTAATTAACTCTGTCGGGTTATTGGCCGATGTAAAGTTTTTAGACGGTTTTTTTTGGATTTCTGCTTGAAATTAACGTGTGTTCCATAGAATGTATGCGTGTCGATTACCCGTCCCTATCTTTATCAGCGGGTAAGAATGACCGGTATAAATTAAAATAACATTAGATGGCATCTGCAGGAATTAGCACCATTAGTAGTATAAAAGTAATATTTGTATTCAATATTATGGATAGATAGCGCCGGCGTTGGTTTAGTGACGATAGATTGAAAGAATTTCGTATGGACAGGAGGAGGACCTGGTGGTGTAATGGTTAACACGCTCGTCCCGACTTGACAAGAGCTGCGGGTTCAAGTCCCGTCCGAGTCAGATTTTTTTTTATATTATATTCTTTGTGAGTCTTAAATCACTTTTTTCCAAACCATTTACAAAAAGGCTTTTTCCAAATGATTTGACACTTATTGTTATGTTTTCTCGCATGAATTGACCCTAATAAGTGTAACAAAACTCCTCCCACGTTTTTGTCCTCAAATTTTATCTGAAAGTCATCGTCGTGGGTATGATACAAACACATAAGACAGTTTATTACTCTCTCGTGTCACACTTAAGATCGTATCTCAGGGCAAACAGTTACTTCCGAGTATTTACAGACAAAAGCATGCAAATGATTTATTTATTAACCCACTTTCGCCATATTTGGCGTAAAAAAACACACTCACGTCGTTAATACTCGTCTTTTGACGAAAAAGATATTATAGACAGAAAAAGATAATCTATATTTATTACAAAAATCACTCACTGATTAATCACGAAATCTCAGGTACTTACTAAAAATGCTAGTAGACTCAATTTTTTCGCGGGAGTTTCTTTTACGACGTAGGTGCTCACTAAGACGACACGAAATTCAAATCAACTCAAAAAGGGTTAAAAAAGGGATCGAAAGTTTGTATGGATGTTTCATTTTTAAATTTAGAATCATGACGAACAAGACAGCGTTGGCAGGCACGAAATCGTAAATAGTGGAGTCAATAAAGCCGGAGCTTCCCAACTTACTTCTTATTTGCCAGGGACAAGTCCTTTTTGACGATTTTTTCTTTTGTAGGGGTAGTTTTTTATATCTTTTAAAATCAGAAACATCTTGGAAGACGCAAAAAATTTTTTCGATGAAATAAAAAATGGTAGATTTTTTTTATTCGAATTCAACATAGATTCAAAGTACTTTTCTGATTCTTTATAGAAACTGCTTCCGATTAGTAACGTTAAACCGTTTGTCCGTCTGTCCATTTGTCTGTCAGAGAGTGTCAAAGTTCAACCAAATCGGACCTGTCCCTGGCAAGTTAGAAGTGAAACTTTTCATTGACTTCAAAATACTTTTAGAGAGGTAACGTCAGTGCATCACAATGCCTTACGTCCCTACCATACTGGCTACAGCGACGTTGACTACAGTGAATATCAACGTAATAGCCTTTAGACTCCTAATAGCAGACGAGTGGGTTTTTCGACACACAAATAAGTCAGATATAAGATGCCGCCTGACAACATTCGACCAATCGTGACCGATCATTCAAAGTGTTTAAAGTCTAAATCTAAAAGATGAAGGGTTTCACTTCTACACTTCATTGGCTTCGCTAAAATATTTTAAGAGACTAACGCAATGCCGTGCATCCCTACGATACTGCACTTCGATTATACAGTTCATCATATCCACCTTCGGACTTCATATCAACATGCAACAGTGGCAAGTCATTTTTGACCACTGGCTCTGCCCGCCCCATTAGACATTGCAGGCGTGAGTTTATGTATGTATATATTAGGCGAAACTCCCATACGGACGCCGCAGAGAAATATATGAGCTAATTAAGCTATAAACGCTTGACAAATTGTATCTATTTACTCATTTTAAGTTATATGCTTTTAAATACAGGTTACTTGTTCAAATAGACAGTCGACTGTTACTAATGCCTTTAATTTATTATCTTCTATTTATTTAGACATTATTTAGGTTCCTGTTCCCTTCGGGACACAGGCGTGATGTTATGTTATTATTTAGGATGATTGTATGATGAGACCACAGATCAATGAAACTTAATTTTCTGTTTGTTAAATTATTTAACCAATTAGATAATATACTCGAGTATACAGGCTGTTAGTGACATCGTAACGGAAACTTTGAGGGGTGATTTAGGCCAAGATTCTTAGTTGATATCAAGTGGAATTATCCGTTAAAATAATTAAAAAGAAACACTGACATTTTCATGAATTTTACGACAGGAAAGTCTACTTGATATCAACTTACAATCATGGTCTGAATCATCCCCCTCAGTATTTGTTACGATGTCACTTACACCCGGTACGCCCCGTACTAACAAGTAGGTAGGGTGTGAGTGACATCGTACATACTGAGAGAGATGATTCAGCTCATTTTTCTGAGTTAATACCAAGTGGAATTTTCCATCGCAAACGTTATTCAAAATAATTAAAACAAAAAAATTAAAAAATACATGAATTTTGCGACGGAACATTCTACTTGATATTAACTGAGAATCCTGGTTTGAATCATCCCCCTCAGTATTAGTTACGATGTCGCTAATATCCTGTATATACTTGACTGACAATTATTGTACGTAGCAATTTAGCAAATATATCCAACATAATCCATTCAGACATACGGGAAACCAAAGGTAGGCCGAAAAACCCTTTATTTCCTCAAGCGATTTCCTCCACCGACGTAACTCTAACACAGTTTCCTGCAACTGTGAACAATATGACGACACGTTCCTGCGACATTGGCTACAGGATATCAACGTTATTGCCTCTAGACTCCTAATAGCAAACGTGTGGGTTTTTCAACACATGACAAAAAAGTCAGATATGAGATGCCGCCTAACAACGTTCGACCAATCGCGACCGATCATAAAGAGTGTTAAGGATCTTGAGTAAGCCAGTTCCGCTTCCTTTCCCACTTTACCTCAATTAGTTGCCAGAATGAATCACATACATAATAATATATAAATTCACGCCTATTTCTCGTTGTAGATAACACGTAATTCCACATACTTACGATCCTGACACACTTCACTCTCAAAGTCCCCGGTTTAGTGTACTCTAACCCGGCCTTATTTTCAAACATCCTGGATTTGATCGCGCTATGTTAGCTCGCAGTTGGACAAATCTTCAGGTTAGGTAAGCGGACCATGTGAAAAATGGGATAATGCTAGGGATATGACGATGTTGTTGTTCCGACAATGTGTCCGGGTTCGATTCCCGATGGCGACATTGTCGGAATCACTTTGTGATACTGTCCTTTGTTTGGTAAGGACTTTTCAGGCTTGAATCACCTGATTGTCCGAAAAAGTAAGATGATTCCGTGCTTCGGAGGGCACGTTAAGCCGTTGGTCCCGGCTATTAGCCGTAAAAACACCTCCACCAACCCGCAGTGGAGCAGCGTGGTGGAGTATGCTCCATACCCCCTCCGGTTGATTGAGGGGAGGCCTGTGCCCAGCAGTGGGACGTATATAGGCTGTTTATGTATGACGATGTTGGCTTGCAGTCCAGCGTGGTGAAGTACCCCTCCGGTTGGTTAAGGGGAAGCCTATGCCCAGCCGTTGGATATTTATGTTATATAATGTTGGCCCAGGCCTTTTTCTTTCTACTCTACCACCAAAACCTGTATCACAAATCTCTAGTTTCATTCATTCTCCCCACATGTCCGAACCGTCTAAGAATCCTTTTCTCAATTCATCACCATCTTCTCTCACACCACAACACTCTCTTGTAGTCCTTATTCTATCATTCTTTGTGACTTCACTCATACTCCTCAACGCTCTCATTTCCATTGCACATAATAATTTCTATGAGAAAAATCTAATATTACGGTGTCTGTCTGGTTGTACCGTCGATGACTACACTGTATATGACACTGAAGGCAGTTTATCATTCTCTTGTCATATTTAGGCATGTTGTGGTGGAAAATGTGCGTAGAATACAACGCATTGGCCACTGTATTTCAAGTTTTCATGTTGATACGGTTTTTTGTTTGTGTGATTTTATGGGTTTTGTAATTTATCTGTTTGCGGCTTTGGGTTTTACAGATTTATGAAGGCAATGAACGAGTCATGTTTACTATAGTGGTTTCTACAGGATCTCTTTTCTTTGTATTAACAAGTTTTCAACGGTACAACAAAATTGTAGAAGGATTTTTTCGACCGTTGATAATTATAATGGCGGAAACCAACATTGCGAAGCATATGCTCCGCACGCTGTACGCCGCACGCCTCGCAATATAAGCATGTGCAACGCATGGAAAAAAACACTGTAAGGCGTGCGGCGTAGGGCATGCAGAGCACATGCCTCCCAAAGTTCGCATCTGTCTTTAGCCACTTCATTCGGAAAATAATCTTTCAAAACGTTTTCCAACGAAAGTTTTGAATCCAACATATCGGATTTTTTAACAACAGACGGTCACAAGATCCTTAATAAAACTATTTCTGAAACATAACTTTTTTATGTTATTGCGAGGTCTCAATTGCGATATAATATTCTCTTTTCGGTTTTACGACGCCCTTTCCGTGGTTTATGTCTGTCGTAACGTAAGCGTTTAGTTCTGCTAATATGAGAGAAATGATAAAAATATTAATAATATGCCTTTGTTGTATACAAACATAATAACATCGCAAAAGTTAACAACTATATCCCAATTCGGGTAGTCAGAGGTACATCCATCGCTATTAGAACTAAGTAACCACACTTCGCCGAGTTTTCTGTTAGACCAACATGGTTATGATAGGCGAGCCGTATAGCCTTCTATAATGGTCGATCCAATTGTGTCAGTGAAAACTGCTCTTAACTTGTGTTCGCTTACTTTAGATTTGATAGGTCCGGTTTTACAGAAATCACAGCCTTCTTGACATTCCAGCCCAATACAGCTTAGGTCACATACTCCCGAAACACATCTCGGGAATGTGAATTTTTTCACGATGGTTTTCTTCATCGTTCAGCATGTGATAATTACTTATGAAGCCTTTATATTGAATACCTATGCAGTCTACATGGAAAGAAAAGTTTATGAATAGGTACAATACGTTTCCATGATTTATGTTTTTGTCCCTGCTCCTAATACAGAAGAGAAATATCTTACTAAAATCGAATATTTATTATAAACGATTCATTTTAAACGTAATTGGAATTATCTTGATTGAATAGTCAGCTTGTTGACCCTTGACATTCAATCAGGATTTACTAATCTTTGGATCTTGTTTCCTAACCTTACATTGATTGATGGTCATTTGTTTATCAGCACTAATTCATCAATCTTTGCATTACACGCTCAATCTAGATAAAACTTCGCTTACTTCGCTACAAATTGACCTTGTATCGACATTTTCTTAATTAAGTTCTGAACCGCGGTAGCATTTGTTTTCGGATTTCTTTTGTTGCAATGCAAAATTGTGTTAATTTTTCTTTTATTATAGTCACATTTACAAATTCTATTACTCATTCAAAATCTAACAAAGGCTTATAAATGAATTCTTCCCCAACACTTAAATCACAGACACGTCAAATCCACGAATTAATACTGCCACTACACTCCCTTCTACGGAAGAAAAATTCTCTTAAACTTCATTTAGAGAGAGACATTATTAAGTGAGACAGGACAGACTCCCCTTTGTCAGCTGTATAAGGGTGTTTCAACGGTGTCAAGTGTGAGTGAAGGGTCGTGGGGAAGTAGTCTTGTTTTGGTTGGGAACTGTAGCCGCAGTGGCATTCGGAAATGGAATGCCTGCTTTTTTGATTCTGGTTTTAACTGGTTAAGGTGGACTAAGCGGTAAAGTTGGTGACGCGGAGTTTTAACTGCGGTCATTATTTGTTTGGTTTTAGATTATCCTGTTAAGTGTTGCTAGACTAAAAATCAGTAAATGGCATAAGCAGTGTGCTGCACTCCCTTCCGGTTTATCTATACTCAGTAGTGAGACGTATTGGTCTTTTTTAGTTTCTGTTGCGTGTTTTTATGACTACTAAACCGTAAAAAGAAGCAAACTATTCTTTTTTTTTGATGTGACTTATTGTAGATTTTCGCATTATCTACTTGGCCGGACAAATGGGGAGCGCTGAAGGCTCTCACCCGGTACAACGTTTAAGACAATAGGCCTGAGGGTGCCCAGTTGGGCGCGAACTTCGGCTCAGGGCGTCGTCTGAGAGGAAAAATATTTGAAATAATTAATCGACCCTAGTGGGTCGATAGCAATAAACGCTGATTGAGGGAAGTCGTCGACTACGCCGGTGGGGTCGGCATGGGGGTCCTGAAGTGATTGGTGTCGCGAGCTGATTTGCTGCCTCTATGGCTAGAGTAATCGGGTCGTCGGGAATGTATATTACGTCCTTCAACAAACTATTCTAAATATAGACAGTTCTGGGTGTTTCTTTAGAAACCACAGTACGTTAAACACACTTTCTGAAGGTGTGTGATAGTGTGTGATATGAGATGAGTGGGTGTGAGTGATGTGAGCGTGTGTGTTAAGTTCCTTTTTGTAACTCTTTCCTCTTTATTTAAATAAGTATATTTGAATTTTAATTTGAGTGCCTGTGCTCAGAAATGGAACGTAAAAGGAATGTTTGTATTATGTTTGTTGTGTACAATTAATTATTCAGAACAAATACAAGATAGGATATTGGGTAATTAAGCTTAAAAGTAACTTGTTGAGATTAAGCTTACTCAACTTTTTAAACATAATTCAAGACTATTCAAAATTTATTAGGTAACTACTTACACAAAAACTTTTGCGAATATCAATTTGAAAGTTCAACAGAATAAAGATCTGTGAAATTATTTCGCACCAGTTAATTTCATTTTATCAGGACAGATGGCGCCATTCGCCTTCTTGATATTCAATCCGCTCTCTTTCCGTGCACTAGAAGTTTCTCTATCCGAACTGCATTTTAATCACTTTATTTTGAAGATTTTGCAAATCCCCGGTTAAGATCCGTTAAGGCGATTTTTTGGTTGGCTGAACAGTATAAGGGGAAGGATGTCTGGGGATATATTTTGTAAGAAACTCGAGGACCGCATATGGCGCGTCCGCGGCTCCTAAGATATTTCTTTAGTCAGCTTTTAATTTTTATTAGCATCACGGAATTGGTCCGCGTGGACTTTGTTTATCGGGATAAGTATCTACACTCATAAATGTACCCCTATACAAAATTATTTTAAATCCATAAGACCCAACGGCCTCTGTGGTCCAGTGGTTAAGCGTTGGCCTCACGATCCGGAGGTTCCGGGTTCGAACCCCGGTAGGGACATATCACAAAAATCACTTTGTGATCCCTAGTTTGGTTAGGACATTACAGACTGATCACCTGATTGTCCGAAAGTAAGATGATCCGTGATTCGGAGGGCACGTTATACTGTTGGTTCCGACTATTAGCCGTAAAAACACTTCCACCAACCCGTATTGGAGCAGCGTGGTGAAGTATGCTCCATACCCCCTCCGGTTGATTGAGGGGAGGCCTGTGCCCAGCAGTGGGACGTATATAGGCTGTTTATGTATTTACTCTAAACCGGCGTGCGTGTATGAAGCGATTGAAGAATGTGGAGGAAGCAAGAGAAGTGTGTGAGGATCGAAGTAAATGGAATTCTATAGTCTCTACTTACCCCGGTGGGAAATAGGCGTGAGTTTATGTATGTATGTGTACGAGTATGTTATAGTGAAAACTTCCTAACCACTAAATTGCAATTATCTTGTGGTGTACAAACACATGTTTTATTGGTGCACTGCACCAACTCTTTAGTAAGGAGACTTCAATATATTTTCGGTGACAAATATTAAATTTTTGGCTCGTTTAGTCTGCTACTCCAGTGGTGTGAGCGAAAATTCAAAAGAGTTTCTCATTTTATGCGCTACAGGGATATGAATTGAAATGTTTTTCGTTCCGTGCATACTTATAACGCGACAAAAGAATGTGCCGGTTGAACTGGTTGTCATTCCGGGCGAATGTAGAGTGAAAAAAGAATTATCATATGATTTATATTTGACTGGATATCCTATCAAGCTTAGTATAAGAGTCGATGCGATAGATAAATCGGAACCCAGAAATCTTACTAGGAAACCAGTGGTCGCACCACCAACGTCGTGCCACCATTGTCACGGCACTGACAAATTGTTGACACCTGGTTTCTTGAACCCCGATACCGACACCGTCGACGTGGTATTTACGCTTATCGCTATCGCTACCAGGGTCGATTAATACTTTCATATAATATTTTTCCTCTCACATGACGCCCTGAGCCGAGGTTCGCGCCTAACTGGGCGCCCTCAGGCCCGTTGTCTTAAACGTTGATGTGGAGAAGCTGTTTCTTCTTGTTTCTGAAAGAGAAGAGTTCTCCAAGCTGACGACCAACGTCCAGTAATGGACAGGCACTGGAAGAAGAAGAAGAACTAAGGGCTAATTACAAGTCTACATTTAAGAGTATAAGAGCGAGGTTACACGATCCCTTATGGGTGCGCTATGAAGTCTGAATGGTGACGCTGCGTCATTCTGCATAACACAGAAATACCACACTTGTTGCCATTCAGTCCTTTGATATTATAGTAAAATAGTTACTACGCAACGAAATGGCAACGTTCGTGTGGCCTCGCTCTAAGCGATATCAGTGAGCCAGTCTCATACTCACTGCTATATTTCGTGGTGACATAGCTTTAGTGGATAGTACCCTTAAGTTACGAGTAGGTATATTGTGGGAGGCTGGTCTGGCTGGAAGCCAAGAGAGCACGAATTAGAACACCCATATATCTTGGAAGAATTCGGGCGACGTCAAGGTACGAGGTGGTCGGTTTAAAAAGTTTCCTTTTATTTGTTTTGTTGTGGTTTGCTGTTTAGTAGGTAAGCTTACTTAGAGCTTGTAATTAGGACATCAGAATACAGCTTACAATATAAGATGATTTATTTCGTACTATTCTAAACGGACATCTTCTGTCGTGGATGAACATTTTGCGCAATCTGAATGACTGTATTACAGATGCTTGTTTTAATAATAATGAGATTCCCGATAAAATCTGAACGAAAGTTATAGTTCACAGATTCCCAACCTGTAGTCGGCTGACCACCACGTCCGAGAGATCCGCATAACAAAGTTGTTGCAAGTAACTCCCTTCATCCAATGAGTAAAACTCAAAAGTTATATCTTTATACGTACTCTTTAGGATACCTGCACCGAACGATCCAGTCCCAATGGTCCGTAGTCATAAAAGGTTGAGAACCACTGTTCTAATTTATCAATAGTTGCTGATCCAAGGCTTCTGAGACAAGCTTAGGGGAATCCAATCATAAGATAACATGGCAGACATAGTAACCCTCCCAATCGGAGGGGTCATAATCCTTAACGCCTCTTATGGGAACTGAAATCCTGTCTTTGTTCACCTTATAAAAGGTTTTTATACCACATTAGGGTAGGTACCTCATAAATATGATTTATGTATTAGTTATTTTATTTGGGTTTTATTAGATGAGCAGTGTCCAAAAGCCATACATTAGGAGATCCGACCTCTAGAGAGCATGGTAAGCCGTACAATGCTGCTGATTTCCCTGTCAGGAGTAGTGTCGGAGTCGTGTCCATAATCCTTATTGAGTTACTTAGATCTACATGACGTCAAAGTCATTTTGCATCTATAATTGGCGTTTTAAAGTCTTGTCATGAATAAGTAAGATGGACCTATATGGTTGTAAAAACAGCCAATTAACCTTATAAATATGTCTATTATGTTACATATTACATATTACATAATGCATATTAGTACTATTTGTACATACCATCTAACTTTATTTTGAGTCATTTTCTTCCACGGAAAAATTACCCAATCGACAGGCATACGATATATTGAACATACGTAAATTTTAGGCAATAATCTAAAACAATCATCTGAAAATTTTACATGGGCCAGTAACCCGACAGAATTAAGTTGGCAGTACACGTCAAACGGTTTGAACACCAGAAAGGTACTTATTTGATTCACTCGGATATTCATTTATTTTAAAATTAACAGCTATCGGTCGTCCGCCCCATCTTTTATGACGGATAAGAAAATGACAGGTATAACTTAAAATAAAATTAGGTGACGTCCATAGGAATTGGCATCAATGTGCGAATATCCCTAAATAGGCAGTTACATTGCATCACGCCTGCATCCCGGAAGAGGTAGACAATCCCGAATTCGAATCCCGGTGGGGACTTGACAAAACTCACTTTGTGAACCCTAGTTTGGTTAGGACATTACAGGCGGATCACCTGATTGTTCGAAAGTAAGACGATCCGTGCTGCGGAAAGGCACGTTAAGCCTTTGGTCCCGGTTACTACTTACTGATGTAAGTACGTAGTCGTTACATAAGTCACGTCAGGGGCCTTTGGCGGCTCAATAATAACCCTAACACCAGGGTTGACGTGGGAGGTCATCCACCTCACAAACCACACGATAGAAAGAGAATTTCAGAATCATTGTTTTAGGTTTACGCGGTTATTATCATAATTAACCCGGTGCGGTAAGAACCCGTTATTTTGTGTTTTAATCAAGAAAAATTCACTCTGATCAGCAATAAGGCTGTGGCAATATTGTACTGATTTTGTCCTACTTGTGATTGTTATTTATCTTGCGTTTTTGTGCAATAAACAGTTAGGTATTGTACTTATAGTAAATCACAAAATTATCCCGTAATAAATCCAATCGCCAAAAAACAATGTTCGTACTAAATAAATCAATCTAAAAGTACTTTACCTTAACTTTAGTCCTAACCCAAAAACTTATCCTCACTGTTTTCAAAGTATTTCCGAAGGTCCGTGGTCATTTTGAGGTGGAGGTGAACCAAACTGGCATATATCTTCCACGCTACGGTGAACACGGTAAAAACACGAGGCAAAAAAGTTTTGACACACGCGTTATATAAGGAAGGAAGACGACAGTTCGCATGTTGTTTTTGTGTGAACTCCTGAACGCGTATTCGTTCCGATTACAAATAAAGTTTACCTGTGTATACAGGGTGTTCGTGACAGCGTACCGGAAACTTTGGAGGATGATTCAGATCATTGCTCTGTGTTGATATCAAGTGGAAAATTCATGAGAATTCTAATCACACCATCACTAATTTTGCACCCACGCTCTTGTCGGTGTAGCAATCTCCATGCTACTTTTTAGGGACATATAGGACAGTGGTTTCCCTTTTGCCCGACCTCGCCGGGTGGTCGACGATATTCCTCATTCTTATTGCTTGTGTTCCACTAAGGTCGATTAATTCTTTCAAATATTATCCTCTCAGACGACGCCCTGAGCGGCTCGCGTCCAACTGGGCACCCTCAGGCCTGTTGTCTTAAATGTTGTACCGGGTGAGAGCCCTCAGCGCTTCCCATTTGTCCGGCTAAGTAATTAATGCCATCTACAATAAGTCAGGAAAAATAAGGACGTCCAAGGATTTTGTCCACTCAGAATCATTTATTTAACGTAATTATCATGGATATACTTGTTGAAGGTCAATGTAACATTTTTGAATTTACGTCATTTCGCAAGGTGTTATGGCTGAGGAGAAGAAATGACAAGAAACTGCAACAGCAACACATCTTTTAAAAACCAATGAGGGTATACATTACAAGGTATTTAATAACTAGAGGAACACATTCAATACCAGACATTTTTATCATTTAGGTAGTCATTAATCTTATAAGAAGATAATCACCTGTCATCAATCCGTACATATTCATTTTAGGACAGGGGTTCAAAAGTAGCTGTCATCTGGTTTATAATTACACATAGCTACTTATTTAAATACCTAAATATTGTGAAGTGAACATGAATAATGTTATATAAAATGTTTATTATCCCAAATTAAGCTACTTATTTGATGAAACTAAATTGTTTGCAAATTGGGTTTGCTTGTTTGAATTCGCGCGATTTGTGTCCAAATATTATGGTTATTATTATTCTACTAATTTGGTAATTTGCTATTTGTCCCTTGGTAATAGTCACGCATAAATGCATCAGCATAGTTTGGTGTATCTAAATCATTATTTTGAACAATTTTGGAGAAATATTTTCTTGTTTTCAACTTATTTATGTTTAGCCACATCCCGGATACTTCATTCAAAAAACCTCGTTTTACGCAGACGTTATCGTAGAAAGAAAGAAAGAAAAAATATTTATTCACCATACAAGAAAAATATTTAGGTACTTAATTAAATTACTTAATAATAATTATACATGATAGCGCGACAGCGAAATATTGAAAATCTAAATATTATGTTAACTGTAAACAACACGTGCGGCTAGCAAACAAACAACACCTGCACTTGTTTACGACACACGTGCAAGGTACGGTAGTGGGGACAACCCTTATAAGACGGCGAACCGCACGAGTTGTACCATTCTTGTGTCGAACTCCGTACAGAGAACATCCAATAAAAGTAATCCGTGACAGTGAGCCATTGTTTAACTGGCGCTATGCGTCCTCCACAAAGGTCACTGTTACCTTGGGATCAGAGTATAATATTCGTACTCTAACATACATAATGCCGAAACGGCTTCAGCTCAGCAAATGTCACGGCCTAGCTGTACCTAGACTATGACGCTGATTTTTAGCTGCAGCCGGTAGGGGAATCAAAAAACAGTGATACAAAAAGAACTGGGCTCTAAAGTCTAAGCACATAATTACGTACCTAAACCGTATTGTAAAGTACTTGAGAAAAAACAAAATAAGTAATATGAAAAATAAAAAATGAATAAATACAGAATACTTGCTAAAGAGACTAAACCTGACTATAAACTCGAGTAATAACATATTAGTGTTTCCTCGGAAGGTAATAAACCTGTACACTACGTATAAACATTATGTACGCGGGAGAAAAGTTCAAAAGTATAATATGTATTATACTGTATGTATGTGTATATATTATTATGTATGTAAGTTATATATGGCTTACACGAAGCATGAATATTTTTAATAGTTTTTAATAGGTTGTATCACCGCCTAACTGGCATTGTAGAAAGTGTTCTTTTACCTTTGACCGGAAAGTATTAACAGTAGACGCGCATCTATGTGTGGGACGTCTGACACCAATACGATTGAAGACTAAAGCAAGACCGAGGGTGAGGTGGGGTGCGGAGAGTTTCCGTTCTATACGAAGGAATATTCCTTATTCTATGGTTCAGCATAAAGTAGACTGCCCTTTAGTATCGATATTCACGTAGCTATAGGTATTCTTAAGTGATCACCGTAATTTTCCAAGATCTGATGCTCTCAAGAATTCAATCCACCTTCCATAAGAAGCCGCAATATATTGCAAGGAGCCAAAATGAATTTTCATCACACTAAGTAAGGTCTGAACATCGAACCCTACGTATGAGGAAGGGACTCGAATATTAGATGAACCCTCCAAACTTACGACATGTTACGAAGAAGACGAGGCACACCTTTATATGTTTTTCGACGAAAAATATCGTTATGAATATTATTCCGGGTTAGAGGTTGTTTTTCAAAAATAACCATCACATGAGCGTGGAGAGAAGATTATTTTTATGATACCAATTTTTTGACTGTTCATTGCCATTATGTTATAATTATAGCTCTCGTAGTAGGTAACAAAACATGCATAATTTTGTCTAACATGTAGAGTTTGTGAATGTAGGGTTTGTATAGATATTTCGGGTTAGAGGTTGTTTTTTAAAAATAACCGTCACATGAGCGTAGAGAGAAGATTATTTTTATGATACCAATTTTTTGACTGTTCATTGCCATTATGTTATAATTATAGCTCACGTAGTAACAAAACATGCATAATTTTGTGTAACAAGTAGAGTTTGTGAATGTAGGGTTTGTACAGATATTTCGGGTTAGAGGTTGTTTTTTTAAAAATAACCATCACATGAGCGTAGAGAGAAGATTATTTTTATGATACCAATTTTTTGACTGTTCATTGCCATTATGTTATAATTAGTTCTCCTAGTAACAAAACATGCATAATTTTGTCTAACATGTAGAGTTTGTGAATTTAGGGTTTGTATAGATAGGGCGTGTAGAGTTAAAGCATTGGCTCAACATGAGATCTGATAACTTTTTGACATCGCGACCAATATGATCTTGGCAGAATTTTACATGTTTGGTGGGTTCTAAAATTTTACAAAAAAGTATTTACTAACATAAAAACGTAACTTAACCCGTAACGCATACAAAGGAAAACAAAAGACAGAAAAACTAGTTTATCTTGAGAAGGAGTTGTTGGCTGACTCGTTGTAAAGCTATCTATAAAGGGTCATCCATATAACCATCCTTATAGTTGCGGCTTCCGAATACATCCCGCTTAGGCACGGTACTCAAATGTATCGGCGTCCGAAGGACGTAATATACGATCCCGACGACCAGATTACTCTAGCCGTAGAGGCGGCTAATCAGCTCGCGACACCAAACACTTCACAACCCCGATACCGACCCCGCCGGCGTGCTAGACGATTTCCCTCATTCAGCGCTTATCGCTATCGACCCACTAGGGTCGATTAATTCTTTCAATTTTTTTCCTCTCAGACGACGCCCTGAGCCGAGGTTTGCGCCCAACTGGGCACCATCAAGTCTCAGCGCTCCCCATTTGTCTAGCCAAGTACACGTCAAAAAAAATCCATACAACCTAGTTGTTGTATGGATGACCGATGGTAACAACACTATTCGACGAATGCCCCAATAGCAACATTTGCCTAGCACCTGAATTTGTATCAATCTGTGTTGCACCCAGAACGATGACAAAGCTTTCATACAAATGATGGACACTGTCGGCAGGCATTGAAAAGCCGATATTGCATTTGCTTTAGGGACCTCCTGCTTTGTGTAAAGTAACAAGCTATGTCTCGCCAGGGAACTGACGTCCTTAAATCATTGAAGTGCAAGATTGCCATGCGGCTCTAGTGAAAAGCTGGGGGTCCATACATAATGCTGGATTTGCGAATAGAGATCAAAATGCGTTCTCGTGTTTGTCGTATGTCTTCCCAGTCCAAGAATCTTGTCTATCGTTGTTGACAAAATTAAAAAATACTTCCGCCTGAGATTTTTTTGTATGATTGTGTGTTAAAATTATTTAAAGATAATTGATATTTACGTACATAAGAGTTTGTACTGAATGGAGCAAAATACTATTCGATCCTGACAAAAAAGAAATTTGGTGAGGGCGACACTTAAGAGCTTTTAAATTGGCAACGACAATATGAACATTTTTATGTAATTTCATACAATACTTTGCTTCGATCATGACACACTTCTCTTGCTTCCTCCACTTTCATCAATCTTTTCATACACGCACGCTGGTTCAGACTAGATCGTATCAAATCTTTTCTAAGAACATCTTCAATAATTATTTTCCTTCCTACTACTACAATCTTCGCCTTATAGGTATACCGCTTTCGTAATCTTATTATCCTTCACCCTTTTGACGTGTTCAAACCAACTTATATTTAAATAATAATGTAAAAAAGTATTTAGCACTTAATCGATTTGTCAATATACGATGTTGTTAATCAAAATAATTAGGTAATAATTTTGCGTTCAAAAAAATTGTTGACGAGGTCATAATTATAAGATCTAGGCATAGAATAAAGAATAATAGTCTACGTATAGAACGGCAACTCACTGTTCCCCACCAGCGGCTGAGCTAGGTTTACCTCACCCCCTCGGTCTTACTTTCAACCACTTTTCTTTACTTTTTAATTTTACTTTTTTTGTCTTCAATCGTGTGTCAGACATCACACACACACAGATGCGCGTGTACGATAACGTCAATGTGTAGGGCCTGTGTAAAACGATGTGTTTTGTATGAAGTGTCAGGGATGTGAAATAATATCTTGTCGCTTTGCGATATCGTCTTTAATATAGTCTAGTTGCTAACTAGACTACATGAGGCCAACCCGTAAAAACTGACACTGATGTGTGTTTTTTAACATCTTAGGACACATTACCATTATGAGCGATGGATTGGTCATCGCTACCATAAGATTAGTTATAATCTTAGAACGTTTTGACAAAAGTGGGTGTAAGTTGTATCTTGAATGAGTATAATGTAATATGTATTACAATGTTAGCTGTAATAATATTACACTTTACTTCAAACTGGAATACAAAAGGTAGATTGATAGTAGGGACGGGAATCAATTTCAATTTCGCCGTGATGGAAATAGCGCTTACAAAATAATAATTGTAGACATACCTTTTCGACTTATTTCACAAGTGTCTTACGGTATAATTCAACTTAATTTAAGAAATGTTATTGATAGACTGCATTCGATCTGCAAGCGAGCTGCTCAATAACAAAGCGGTTGGCAAAACTGCTGAAAACCAAAAGTTTTTCTGTTTTGATTCATAAATAAATCTACCTGCATCCCAGTTCAAATTCCGGCAGACTGTAATATCTCTGAATAGTCGCTATGCAATCACCTAAATAATTGTATACCTAAATCCGTCATATACTGGAGTGTGTTGAAAACAAAGCGAGATGGCAAGTAACCGGGCGAAGGTAGATTAATATCGGAGCATTATTGCGTTTCAGTCAATACATTTCTATTTTAAGTGTTGCTATTGGTACATGGTCTGTATTCCCATTGTCTAATAGTGCCTACTATGATTTTGATGAACAATATACGTGACATTGCTTCAGCAAGTTTAGTTTTTTCAAACGGCATTTTGAATCGTCGGAGTGAATACAAAGACATAGAACATTTATCCATTTACATTTACACAACAACATTTTATTTTTATTATTTTTTTTTTTTTTTGTTTAACATCCTGGAAATGATAATACTCGTAATAGTCGACTATAAATATACTGTTTTTCTAAATACGCAAATAAAAATAGTACTGTAAGTACATTTCGTCACGGATTTTTCAGTGATAAACAATTGACACTATCTAATACTTAACACTAATTATTATTGTAGGTAGATGCACCTACCAACTGTTTACAAAACCATGAATTCTATGCGAATAGATGATTTGATTTTTCCCATCAGGTTAGGTTGTGGTCAAACGCAAACCTATTTGAAGAATGTAAACAGCTTTATTACAAAACGCAGACGAAGACTGCCACGCTAGGATCTGAATAGAATTATTATAACTTCAGAATAATTAGTTCCATTAGCCTTTTCACGGGCAGAGACCATGGGTCATTGATGGTTCATAACAGATAGTATGACACCTTGGAATCGGAACGTCATTAGACGTTCTGGTCTTGAAAGTTTTAAAATACGTGAACTTCTTTCGTGGCGTGGACTATATTTTAAACCTGGTCTTGTAATTAGGCGGATAGAATTTACCAATTCTCACCCATAAACTAAACAATATTAACCATAGACACAAAAAAGAGATAAACTGGAACAGAAAAAGGCTTGTCTATAACTCATGAGATCGGTCGGAGACGCCAAAAGCAGGGGTTAATAGTTCCATTTGTCTGTGCTCAGTGCCTAAGTAGCAAACTAAAATTTATGTCGGCGGCCATTGCTAACCGACCGCAGGGAAAATCGTCCTACTTTACGTTTTTGTTGCATAAGCTAAAATGGAAAATCATAGGTATACTAAAGGATTTTCTGGTCTCATAATTCTTTACATTTCTATATCTCAGGCTCTCACTCAGTACAAACAACGAAACAAACACAAAACAACAAACAAAGAAGCAAACAAACAGGCACGCAAGCTGGAAACAAAATCATAATAAATCTAACAAAATGGCGTATGAAAAATGTTACTGTGATTTGAAGGAATATTTTAAACATAAAGTAGTTAAATCTTGTAATAAGTATAGTTTTGTATCATTTTCAATAACAATAAGTATTTTTTATTCAATGTAACAGTTATTTTTTTGCCACAAAACTCTTATATAAAATATTTTAGCATCTGTAATTTTTATAGATTCTCGCAAATAAATTGATTTGATTTGACAAAATTTAAGACAACAGACCTTCGGTGCCCCGCTGGGTGGCAACCTCAGCCGCAGAGCGAAGTCTAAGAGGATTATATTTGAAAGAATTAATGGATTCTAGTGGGCTGATATCGTTAAGCTCTGAATGAAGGAAATCGACCACGTCAGCTGGGCCAGTACCAGGTCCCTAAAGTGTTTGTTGTCACGAGCTAATTGGGTTGTGTACTAGGTTCAAGATAATTTATGTAATTCTGATTACTAAAAATAGAGACAGATCCAAAAGGTATGAATAACATTTTTTTTTCTCTATTTAACTTATTTATGAATTTTAACAGCCTCTGTGGTCTAGTGGTTAGAGCGTTAGGCTCACGATCTGGAGGTCCGGGTTCGATTCCCGATGGGGACATTATCGAAATCACTATGTGAGACTGTCCTTTGTTTGGTAAGGACTTTTCAGGCTTGAATCACCTGATTGTCCGAAAAAGTAAGATGATTCCGTGCTTCGGAGGGCACGTTATGCCGTTGGTCCCGGATATTAGCCGTAAAAAAACACCTCCACCAATCCGCATTGGAGCAGCGTGGTGGAGTATGCTCCATACCCCCTCCGGTTGATTGAGGGGAGGCCTGTGCCCAGCAGTGGGACGTATATCGTAGGCTGTTGATGATGATGATGATGAATTTTAATCAAGAAAACGTAATCATAAGTCCGACATTTTATCACTTTGTTCTATGACGTCACAGTGTGATTTTTCATACAAATTTGGAATGGAAATGACATTTAGTAAAAAGTAACTGTTTTGACTAGTTGGAAACTAGCTTATTAGCCGCCTCTATGGCTAAAGTACCTAATCGGGTCAGGATCGTATATTACGTCCTTCAAATCAAATCAAATCAAATATACTTTATTGCACACAACATACCAAACAAAACACAAATGATGATAGATACAGTACAATCTGGTAACAACTGTTTTTCTGGTTCAATTGTTTTTTTTTTCAAGACATAACGCTCAATGTCCTTTAAAATAAAGTCTTCTTTGTTTCACTACGGCGTCTGGTAAAGCTTGTTCCACATAATAATGTATCATTTGTCCCTGTATTGTCTCATCATAATGGATTATTTTGTATAGACTGCGTGTCATGGCCGCATCTACTCCTAGCGATATTGAAGACGTGTCAGTGATAAGAATACGGTGATTCAATTGGAAAATTAGTACCTAGGTAATAAGTATAATAAGATAAGACCCAGATAAACAAACTGCTTAATACATAAACCACTCACTGTTAGCCAATACCGGTAGTCTCTTAAACGTGATGGCGGACAGAATTGACTGTCCCATTGTGAGGCATTGGATTGACATCCATGTCTCACACTAGGTTTATGTCGAGTTAATTTAATATGTGCTTACTAACATAGTATAAGTCCCTTACTAACCATTATGGATGTACAAATGTCCGAAATAAAGTTTTTATTATTATTATTAATTAACCTAAAAATAATACAAGTCTATGACAAAAACAAATATAAGAAACACACAAATAGCCTATATATCCACTACTGCTGGGCACAAGCTTCCTTCAATCAACCGGAGGGTGTCTGGAGCATACTCCACCACGCTGCTCCACTGCGGGTCGAGGTGTTTAGGCTAGTAGCTTCCGAAGCACATAATCATCTTAGCTGTTTTTCAGACAATCAGGTGACTTTCTTAGTACTGTTCTGATACAATATGATTTCGACAATGTCGCCATTGGGTTTCGAACCCGTACCTCCAGTTCGTGAGCCTAACGTTGTGACCACAGAGACTAAGTGTCTGAGAAATCCCTACCAAGTAAAAATAATAAACATTGCTTAACATAAACCAGGAAACCAGAAAAAACACACGTAAACTAGGAAACCAGAAAAGCAGCAAATCAAGCAAGCCCCAAGCAGATAGCTTCGAAGCGCGGCTCAAAGCTAGTAATTTCCTACCTGTCAATTCCATACCTGTAGGTAATATTGGAGTAATATCTGTCTTTTTCATTAGCGTATTGATCGAGAGCGTTAGAGCGAGATAGCTATACGTTTGTGGTTTATTGTAAGCTGGTATAGACACTTTGCGGTCTTAAATCGAATGGGTTCTGCAATTTGGAATGATTTGTGATTAGATTTTGCTGTTCAATTTAAATTTAGTGTGATTAGTGTAGTGTGGTTTAGATATGAACGATGCTAGTTTGATAATTTAAATTGTTATTAAAATTAATTGATTACTCGTGTTTGCGCTTATTGTGTGAATAGGTGTTGGAATATTGGGAATATTGCAAACACAATCAAATTTTATTTTAAATTATATCTGTCATTTTCTTATCCGTCGACAAGGAAAGGGACGAGTAAAATGGAACACACGTCAATTTTAAGCACAAATCTAAAACAACCCTTTAATAGTTTTGCATTAGCTAATAACCCGACAGAATTAAGTTGACAGCACACGTCAAACGTTTTGCACACCAGGGTTATACCTTTTTAATTCGCCCGGGTTATCCAATCATTTACTCATTCTTTCTAAAATTAAGAGCTGTCAATCATCCGTCCCTTTCCTTTTCGGCGGATAAGAAAATGACAGATATAACTTAAAGTAAAATTAGGAAGTGTCTGCACGAATCGGGGCCATGGAGTACTTGTATGAGGCTAGTGACCAAAATCGCTTGCAGTTATTAGTGAGGGTTACTACTGAACCGCTAAAGGCCCCTCTTCTCCTATCGTGTGGGTTGTGAGGTGGATTACCAACCCCATCAACCCTGGTATCAGGGTTATCATTGAGTCGCCAAAGGCCCCTGACATGGCTCATGTAATGACTATTTACTTACATCAGTAAGTAGTAACCGGAACCAAAGGCTTAACGTGCTTTCCGAGGCACGGATCATCTTACTTTCGGACAATCAGGTGATCGGCCTGTAATTTCCTAACCAAACTAGGGAGCACAATGTGATTTTTTTGAAATTTCCCCACCGGGATTCGAACCACGAACCTCCGGATCGTGGCCGAACGCTCAACCACTAGACCACATTTAACGAATAAGTACATAGGTACTCACTTCTTTAACCCTTTCACTTACAGAGACCATGGGTCATTGATGGTTCATAATAGGTAGTTTGACACCTTGGAAACGCAACGTCCGTAGACGTTCTGTCCTTGAAAGTGTTAAATAGTAGTCAAGACCGGCTATTAAACGTGCCCTCCGAAGCTTGCAATTTCCTTACCAAACTAGGAATCACCAAGTGTTTTTTGTGATATGTCCCCGACTGGATCCGAAATACCCCAGAATTTGTAGTCAAACCCAAAGCTTCTGGACTACGAAAGCAGTATTTTGCCTTTTTTTAAGGAAACTTATTGTAGGTTCGCCGCATATGGTATTAACTACTTGACCTGACAAATGGGGAACGCTGTTCTCACCGGGCTGAGATTGTATATTTGATTTTGTTTACGTTAATTATCGTAGCTTTTCCGCATATTGCACGAAAATTATAAACTATTGATTCTCTTAGAATTTACGAGTAAAGAGCATATTCCATCACGCTGCACAACGCAACTCCACTACGTATTGGTGGAGCCGAAAACCGGACCCAAATAAATGTACAAAAATACGCTAACTGAGTAATCTGATCCGTAGAAAATACCCATATAAACCGTAGCCTGTTTAGAAGTCTTATCGTCTGTTCGATTAGAACTACGGATATTTGAACAGTGTTTGCCAAGTCAGTAATAGAACCTGACACCTCTCAAACAGCAGGCAGGCACACTGCCAACTAAGCTAATCGAGCATCATGCTACAAATCTGTTGCCTTTAATCTAACTAGAAAATCAAACACAAATCCTTACCTAACTGTCGCATTATTTACAGCTTCCAAGCGTGCTGGGTAACTTTGACACTTATTGCTCTGAAATAAAACCGTTTCCAGTTACAGTGCTTTCGCAGTTGTCGAGTCAAGTATTGGACTATTTTTCTGCACCTGGCTCCGTTTCCTGGATTCATAGTTCGGCTTTATACTGGGTCACACTCCGGATTTTTGTATACAAAAATAAACAGTGTGTTAGTGACAACATAACGAAAACTTTAGGCCATGATTCTGACTTAATATCAAGTCGAATTTTTCGTCGCAAAATTAATGATTTTTTAGTTTTTTAAAATTATTTTTAATTCTGAGTTAATATCAAGTGGAATTTCCTGTCGGAAAATTCATGCACATGTTTGTTGTTTTTTAATTATTTTCAGTTCCATACTTTTGCGACGAAAAATTCCACTTGATATTAACTCAGAATTATCGCCTGAATCATTCCCCTCAATATTCGTTACGACGTCACTAACACCCTGTATTATTCCCGATGTGCCGCCTAACACGTAAGTGCGAGCGAGACACGGTCCACGCGTTCTCCCTCTTACTTACTCTTAGCGGCCGTTTAAGGCGAAGGCCACCACTGAGGCGGAGAGGGGCGGAGAAGAGCGGAGATGTGCGGATTTGACCAATCACAGCGTTCGAGAGAGCGAAAAACGAACACGCTCTGTCACTCTCTCCCTCACGGTGGTTGGTCGATTCCTGCACATCTCCGCTCATCTCCGCACAGCTCCGCGTCAAGGGAAACGCATCTTTAAGAAAGACCCAGCGGGGACGACCTCGGCGCCCGATGCGAATTAGTGTGGTGCGGATTGTTACCATTATGTACGTAATATTCTTTATTCTATGACTATGGGTAATATGGACAAGCAAGCTGAAAGTGAAACTCTATATTAAAAATGGAGTAAAAAAAAAGTACCAACTTCACGCTACCTTCTCGCCGAAATTGAAATTGATAGACGTCCCAACCATCAATCAATCTACCTTTTCAGTTCTAGTTTGATGAGTGCTGTCATATGACTCCAAATTGTATATGGAATTCATACACATATAAACCATGCCAATCATATCTTCATACAGGAGGACTTCTAGCCGAAGAGCGTGATGTATCACCGTCATAGACACTACCACCAATATGTCAACATAAGTGGTTTTCTTTTTAATGTTAGTTATTTCTGTACTCGGTGTTAGCGACACCACCTTACCGAATACTGAGGAAGATGATTTCACTCATGATTGTGAAGTAATATCATCTGTAATTTTCCGTCGTTCAACTCAGAATCACGATCTGAATCAACCTTCTCAGATTTCGACACTAACACCCTGTATAGGGTACCTACTTGACTGTAGCGGTAGTGTCCTGTGTGGGAAGTATACCTAGGCTGTTAATTATTACGTATATGTTATAAATATTATCTTACTAGACTATGCTACTACACGTCGGAAGGCATTCTATACTTATGTTGCGGATATCATCATCATCATCAGCCCATTAACGTCCCCACTGCTGGGGCACGGGCCTTCCCTATGGATGGATAGGGAGATCGGGCCTTAAACCAACACGCGGGCCCAGTGCGGATTGGTGGTTATTAACGACTGCTAATGCAGCCGGGACCAACGGCTTGACGTGCCTTCCGAAGCACGGAGAAGCTCGAGATGAAAACTTTTTTTTGTTGTCACCCATCCTATGGCCGGCCTTTGCGAAAGTTGCTTAACTTCAACAATCGCAGACTGAGCGCGTTTACCGCTGCGCCACCGAGCTCCTTATGTTGCGGATATACCTACCACTAATCCGCACTAACTTTGCCTCTTCCTTTTTGATGCGAACAGCAAAGGACTGGAACTGTCTGCCGTCGTGTGTTTTTCCAGCTCATTATAATCTGGGAGTCTTCACGGCTACAGTTAATAGGCCTTTGCTAGGTAAGCGTGATCCATCCTAGACCACATCGTCACTACCATCAGGTGAGTTTGTGGTCAAATGCTAGCCTAGCTAGTTTATTAATTAAAATTTTTGCTAATGGGGTGGACAGAAGTCTAAGTAATCTGAAGACAATTTTTATCCGTAATTTCTTTTTGATATGAAGTCCTTAGATGAATGGATTATGATGAGTCTTATGGTGATAAGTGATTAGCCTATCAGCACACACGAGACACTTTATACAAACAACCTCGTTTTGCACAGACACTATACTTTGACATTTTCGTACACGCGCATCTGTGTGTGTGACATCTGACACCATACGATTCAAGTCTAAACTATGTTCGAGGGGAGAGGTGTGGTAAACCTCAGACTAGACTAGCTCAGACGCTGGTGGAGAGCAGACAGTTGCCGTTCTATACCTACGTAGTATTTTTATTTTTTGATTTTTTGATTTAATATCATAGTTTTTAGCCGATTAATTTACTTGTATTTGTATTAATTTTAGTATACAAAGTGTGTAAAATATAAATTTGTGTATTTGAAGTGGAAATAATTGTGTAAATTCAAATCAGCTGATTGTCGTACGGAGACCAACGGACACCGACGTTACGAATTCGAAAATACGGACTAAAACCTGGGGAGTATTGCTTTTGTTCTATATTATTACATTAGCTAGCGATAAATATTATTGCTATAACATAATAACATAATAGTACACAGATCACACCAGAGATTAAAGTCCAACCTCACACCCGGCACCGTTGTAGTCTCGCTTTGTTTTTGACGTTAAGTAGAAACAAAGTTGACGACAAAAACAACGGAAACACACAATTTTTCTGCTTATTTGCACACTTGCAATAACATTATATTGTTAGCAATATATTGTATATTGTAGCAGTGTAAAACATTTCTTTTTACTCCACAAATTAGACATAAATAACATAATACAGACATACACAAAGCATTCCGTTATGTAGGAACTTGTTGTTGTTTACTAAGTAAAATAAATATTATAGGTATTTTCTATTTTTCTTGGAATAGTTACTGCTGCCTTTCCTTTATTATTTCAGATTCTGTCTAGTATGGCTCCCTGCAGCAAAAAGGAATTAGAACAAAAACTGAAGCAAGCCCTTCTTGAACTACAGGCGTCTCAAGAGGAATGCAAGAAGCTTCTAGAAGAACATGAAGAGAGTGAGGCAGAAGTAATAAATATAAATAATAGAATACTGTTTTTAAAGAACGAGCTCACTGAGTTAGATGGTCGATATAAGGACTTACTGGAGCAGCGGGACCACTTACAATCCGTGATCAACTCACAGGATGAATGTCGAAACAACCATGAGGCTGCTCTAAATCGTATCAGAGAACTAGAGCAACAGGTTGCTGTAGCCTATAATACAATAAAAGCTCATGAGGACCAACATTCTATCAACGAGTCACAACAAACTTTGGCATTATACAATGAGTTAGTCCGTGAAGAAAATTGCCAAAATAATGAGTCCATGACCATAGATCTCACTTCAATGAGCGATAAATATAGTGATGATGATGAAGGTTATGAAGAAAAATATAAATTACGGCAAGAAAATTGTGAGCTCCAACGCCAATTAGCCCGAATACAGCAACTATATGACAATGCACAGAAGGAAATTGGTGAACACATCAAGGCAACAGAGTCCCTGGTAATTAACACGGAACGGCTTGAGTCTCTGGTGCACGACCGAAACCTGGAGCTGGAAACACTCCGCGCCAAAACACGCAGCGAGTCTAGCGAGGATTTGCAGCGCGGGGGGCTGGTCGCAGATTCTGGAGCCTCACCGTCCACCAGCGCCGCGTGTACCACGCGCCGCGAGACCGCGCCGCGAGGTACCACGCCCCATAGGGCTGTGAGACGCGGCGCCGCGCCGCCCAGTGCCGCGGCGCCTAGTGCTGCGCCGGCCAGGGCCAAATCACGCAGGGTTGCGACACGCAGAGCCGCGCCGCCCATCGCCGCGTCGCCTATTGCTGCGCCGGCCAGGGCTGCATCGCGTAGGGCTGCGACACGCAGAGCCCCGCCGCCCAGTGCCGCGTCGCCTATTGCTGCGCCGGCCAGGGCCGCATCGCGTAGGGTTGCGACACGCAGAGCCGCGCCGCCCAGTGTCGCGTCGCCTAGTGCTGCGCCGGCAGGGGCCACGCCGCGTAGGGCAGCGTCACGCAGAGCTGCGAAACGCAGTGCCGTGCTCCCCGCCGGTGCGCCGCTGGCCGCAGTGATGTGCGACACCGCACCGCCCAACAACGAGCCGCTGTGTGCCGCGCTGCCGAGTGTCGCGCCGGCCGGTGATGTGCCGCCGGGAGCCGAGCCGCGGAGGGTCGGAGCTCGCGGAGCCCCGAGGCGCAGGGCGTCAGCGACAGCGCCGCCGCCCGCGGCACCCGCGCCCGCTGCGCCGCCAGGTGGGGCGCTGCGAGGGCCCGAAAAGGTCGCGACCGCATTGCCAAACATCGTCGCGCCCCAGAAAGACTGTGTCCCACGTCTAACGAAAAAGACTGTTGTGTTCTCGGACGATATAGGCATAGGTTTAGGACTACTTCTAAAAAACTCCTTTGATCATGACATTGTTAATGTGTGCATGCCTGGCGCGTCATATTCGCAAATCATCACAAAATTATTCCAGTGTAAATATGATGCAAACACTACCGTTATTCTTTTAGTAGGCAATAGTACAGGGCTCACAAAACAGCAATTGACTAGGTATCATAGGTCACTAATGACTGTTGAGTGTGGAAACTTAATTATTTGTTCATTTCCATATTCAAATTCATTAGCTAGTGAGGAAAATAATTATATATTTTCTCTCAACCAACACCTTTACAACAGAACCTGTCATCATAGTAATATTATTTATTTAGATTTGAATAAGTTTATTCAAAATTGTATAATAACGACAGATAGAATATATCTATCTAAGTACTTTAAAAAAATTATATGTTCGGTACTACTTTTTTATATTAAAGAGACATCTGCCAGACCAGGCAGTAAACTTATTGACTGTACTGTCTTCTACAGTACAAAATCTTTTATTGACGGTAGTCAGCCATGTACCACGAATGGTACTTCATCTTTAAACTAGACAATAAGACAAAAGAGAAGCTTGGAATATTAAAACTAGTTCACCAAAATATTCAAGGCTTCTCTGGCAAAGAATTAGACGTAGAATTATTTTTAGAGACATTTTTTATTGACATTTTATGTATTACTGAGCACTGGTTGAAGGATTATGAATTGTTATTCGGTTTTAAAAATTATCATTTCGCTAGCGCTTTCTGTCGAAAGATCAAAATACGCGGTGGCTCCCTTATTTTTATCAGAAATAGTTTAAAATATAAAGAACGCAAAGATATTACTGGACTTTCGATAGAGGGCACTATGGAGATTTCATGTATAGAAACAGAGAAACATATTGTTGTGGCCGTATACAGACCCCCATACAGTGCTAACTTCACAGTTTTTGAATCAGTGATGGAAAATGTACTGAAGGTCATATCTAAAAGTAATAAAGCCATTATAGTGTGTGGAGATTTTAACGTTGATTTATATGAAGTAGATTCAATTACAACTAGATTTCTAAGTTTGTTTACATCATTTAACCTTGTTAATATATTTATGGAGCCAACTAGAATTACAGAAACAACTGCCTCATGTTTAGATAACGTTTTTTGCAATTGTGACTTCCAAGATAACAGTATGCTTAACTGTTTTAAGTCAGATCACAGTGGGCAGCTGGTCAGTTTCCCAGTACTTAAAAATGTTCAGAAAATTAAATTTCGTACACGACCCATCACTGATACTCGGATAGATAAATATCGAAATAGTCTTATTAGTAACTTACCTTGTCCAAACTTTGATACAGACAATCCTGACGATTTTTACAGGGATTTCTTTACTATAATCCATAAAGAATTTGAAAATAATTTTCCTCAAAAGGTAGTTACCAACAGTCAATCATTCAAGTTCAGTGACTGGGCTACCGTAGGCATTCGCAAAAGTAGAAATACTCTTTATTCTTTATATGAGGAAAAAACGTATACACACACTGATCGTTTTAAAAGCTACGTCAAAAATTATTCTAAAATATTTCGAAGAGTGTGTTATACAGCCAAACAGATGCATATTAGTAGTAAAATAAAGACCGCGGAAAATAAAATAAAGGCAGTTTGGAAAGTAATAAATAGTGAAACAAAGGCTTCGAAACCGCGTGAATTAGAATACAATATAGAATCGGGCACTGGGTTAGTTAAACAAGATAAAGATGTAGCTGAAGTTTTTGATAAATTCTTTACGAACATCCCTGTAAAAACTACAGAATCTCTCAGGTCCTCTCCTGTTCAAGCTGATATATTGTTGAAAAGTAATGTTACTGCTTGCACTGAATTATTTGATTTTAAACGCGTTGATCCGAGTAGTATTGTTAAAGTATTCAAACAGCTGAAACTTAAAACCTCGAAAGATTTATGGGGATTGTCTGTCAAATTGATGAGCTCTGTTATTGATATCTTAGCACCATATCTAGCATACATTTTTAATATGAGTGTTGAAAATGGCACTTTTCCAAATTTAATGAAAATCAGTAAAGTTATACCTCTTTTTAAATCGGGCACAAAATCAGACCCCACCAATTATAGACCGGTTTCTATTCTACCAGTACTTAGTAAAATTTTCGAGAAAATTATTCTCGACCAACTGCTATGTCATTTTAATTTAAATAACTTACTTCACAGCCAGCAGTTTGGTTTTACTAAGGGTCGGTCTACAACAGACGCGAGTGTCACATTTGTTCGACACATTTTCGATGCTTGGGAGGAGTCGCAGAATGCCGTAGGAGTATTCTGTGACTTGTCTAAGGCGTTCGACTGCGTGGATCACGAGACCTTGCTTTTGAAATTGAGGCACTATGGACTAAATAATGGAGCTCTCAGTTTATTAAATTCATATCTAGGTGATAGGATACAAAAGGTACAAATCAATAGTACAACTTCTTCGGGCTCTCATGTTCAAATGGGAGTTCCTCAAGGATCCATTTTGGGGCCGTTTCTTTTTTTAGTGTACATAAATGATTTACCTTATGTAGTACAGAACCAAGCTGACATTGTACTGTTCGCGGATGACACTTCTCTTATATTTAAAATCGATAGAAAGTTAGAGGAACTTGACGAAGCAAACAGCGCTGTGTCGCAGGTTCTGAGCTGGTTTACAGTAAATAACCTAGTTCTAAATGCTAAGAAAACGAAGTGTATTAAATTTGCTCTACCAAACGTAAAGAAAGTAAATAATAACATTAAAATTAACGACGAGAATTTAGATTTTGTTGAACACACCGTTTTCTTAGGAATTACTGTAGATTCAAAACTTCAATGGGGCCCACATATTGTATCACTAGCGGGCAAGCTAAGTTCAGCAGCATATGCCGTCAGAAGAATCCGACAACTCACAGATGTACCCACTGCTAGACTTGTCTACTTCAGCTACTTCCACAGCGTAATGTCTTACGGTATTTTATTGTGGGGTCGAGCCGCTGATGTAGAAACTATTTTCATCATTCAAAAAAGGGCAGTTCGCGCTATTTATAATCTGCGTTGTCGGGACTCTTTAAGGGAGCTGTTTAAAGAAATAAATATACTGACGGTCGCAAGTCAATATATTTATGAAAACATTATGTATGTGCGTAAGAATGTATCTCTCCTTCCGAGAAACTGTGAAAGGCATACTTACAATACAAGGAATAAAAATAAAATTGTTGTTCAAAATTCTAGATTAAGTAAATTAAATTCATCTTTTTTGGGGTTATGTATACGTTTTTACAATAAAATACCAGATAATATTTTAAATTTGTCAGAGAATAAATTTAAAGCTCACGTGAAGCTTACTTTATGTAAAAAAGCTTATTATAAGATTAATGATTACCTAAATGATAAACATGTCTGGTATTAAATGTGTTCCTCTAGTTATTAAATAACTTGTAATGTACCCTCGTTGATTTAAAAGATGTGTTGCTGTTGCAGTTTCTTGTCATTTCTTCTCCTCAGCCATAACACCTTGCGAAATGACGTAAATTCAAATGTTACATTGACCTTCAACAAGTTTATCCATGATAATTACGTTGAATAAATGATTCTGATTCTGATTCTGATTCTGATTATTATTCCTTATTCTATGGAATGAGCCATAATAACACATCTTGTTAGGTTCTTATGAAATTACGTACGCGATATAACCGCTTGTCTTTTTCTTTAATCCTTTGGCAGAAAAGTGATTGAATCAAGCCTTTCCTACATCTTGCCATTCAACATTGGTTAAAGTTTGAAGTACGATTTCCCTTTCGTCCTATCTACTTCTTCACGGACATCGGCAACCATTGTCCGTATGTCGTTCTATCTTCAGTCATGCAAATTATATGATCTATGCTGTACGCCTTCAATCAGTCTCTTACGTTCTTTGCCCATGAAGCAAATTTTCGCCATACTATAGTGTCCAGTATTTTGTTGGACAATGTTTGGATTCGTCAGAAACTGGGATTGTGAGCAAAATGACCTGACTAACACGTGCAAATGGCCCCTACCATCGGTTCAATACTTTAATGTAAATATAAAAATAGACTAGTTCCGAGAAAAGTTTGTGTAACACGTTTTGTTTACGAACTCTCGATAATATGTATTTACAAACAGATGCAAAGGAAAAAAACATTTTTACCGCTTTACCAATAAAAATATAACTTTGACGACGAAGATGACCTCTTCCATCGTAAGACATTATCTTATCTCTCAATTGAAGATTGTGTAAGTACTCAATCCTCCATCGCTCCCGAAAAGACTGAATGAGTTTATCGAGCAGTGAATGCCTATGAAGCAAGTTAAGATTATTACAGTCTACTTCAGGCGCGGGTAGGGAAGATCGTATCGTGTCGTTCATCTCTTGTTTCGTGTCGTATCGTTAGGTTGATGAGGTTGGTACTCCACCTCATTACCCACACGATAGAAGAACACGACGACGATGTGCCTTAAGGCTAAAATCCTAAAACATTCTAGCATTTTAGTAAAAAAATTCCTGCAGACACCTCCTAATTTTACACTAATGATACATGGTGTTGGTGTAACGTAAATTTTGAAAGATAATTCCGCGCAAATTCCGCGCATGATTCCGAGTTCATATCACGTGGAATTTTCCTTCGAAATGGAAATAACGACTTATAATGTCTTGTCCTGTCTTGCTTTTGTTGTGTTATGTATTATCACTGCCGCATACTGGCATAATAAATCCGTCAAAGTAGTTAATGCCATTTGCGGCAAATCTACAATAAGTCACATCAAAAGAGATATTGCATAATAATCATTATATTTATTTCATTACATTTCAGAATATCTCGTTATCGAGAATCAGTAGTAGAAGCTTTCTAGTTGCAAAAGGCACTCTGTCGCTGTTCTTGAATGCTTGAACTGTGATATACAGTAAAAGGCTATAAAAGAGGTTGCAATCTATTACGAGCGTGTTAAACATTCTGAATTCGAATAAACGAATATGTAAGGAGGCACCTAAAAGTATTCAGTTACTTTTGGCACGGTTCACAGTGAAAAATACATCACGCCTGTGACGATTATTGGAGTGGGCAGAGTAATAAAGAAACACTTTGCAGCCACTGTTGATCCGAATTTGTAAGATATATGTATATGATACGGTGGCAAAGGATCAATCTATCGCCGAAAATATATAAAATAAATTCCTCAAATTAAAATAAAACAACGCAAATATTTTTAAATAAAAAAATATAAAATATCAAAACGAATATTAACAAAACGTACCTTATCAAATTCAATTTCTATATTAAAAGTAAACATATAAAAAAGGTCAAGAATTTTTGCCCAATATTACATGTGATAGTTACGACCAAAAATATTAAGTATATATTAGAAGTTATTTCCATAAAAAATACTTATGACAATCGATATTAAGGACTAAAAACGTTAGGATAATGAAACATAGCCTGATAAAGTTTAGGAATAGAGAGCCATTCGAGAGATATGAATTCGAATACTTCATCCACGCGCTCGCGTCCTAAATGCGCGCTTTGTTTACGTATGCAAACGGCTGAAAACGCGTCATTCGCGAATCTGCAAAATAGACGCATCGACACGTGTTCCGATGTTTATATCACACATCCATATTAGTAGGCACGGTTGTCAAGCAAAGGTATTCGTTCAATATTACTAGGCACGGTTGTCCAGCGACGGTATCAGAGTCATGTTTAATGCAATTGTACTGTTATGTGAGACCTGGTGACGCTCAGTTGACCAAAGGTTGAAAACTCTCGGCACAATTAAAACACATAATAACGGGTTCTTACCGCGTTTAAAGTGATATGAGACTCCCGATATTTCGACACTGTTGCAAGTGCCATGATCACAGATATACGTGATATTGGGAGTCTCATATTCCTGATTTAAACGCGGTAAGAACCCGTTATTATGTGTTTTAATTTTGATAACTCTCGGCATGTCATGGGAGTAAGCTACAGAGACTGCTAAGGATTGCGAGGAGTGGAAATCTGTTATTCGAGCCCTACATCCCGACAGGGGATAAAATGATTACAAGAATAAGAGAGACTCTTATGAGCAATATCATTGGGTACTTTAGAACTTTTTCACATTAACACATTTGACATTTGGGTAAGACTTACATTGGAATTGATCAAAAAAATAATGTGACTTGGTACTAAAATCATATTTATTTATTCTGTGGCTTCGAATTGTCTCGTTGGTGACTGATGGCACGCACCCGATAGGGACACAGGCCTGATGTATGTGTAAAGGTCATATTACTATCTCTGCGGTCCAGTGGTTGAGCGTTGGGCTCATCCAGTTCCCGGGTTCGAATCCCGGTGGGGAAATATCACTTTGTGATCCCTAATTTTATTGTGAATTTAAAGGCTGATCACCCGATTGTTCGAAAGTAAGATAACCCGAGCTTCGGAAGGCACCTTTAGCCTTTGGTCCCAGCTACAATACAATACAAAACCCTTTATTGCACTTAAAACAAATATATAATAAGCAATTATAATCACTTAGGTAGTACAACAGGCGGGCGCCTATTACTCACGTATAAGTAAGTAGTCGTTACATGAGCCATGTCAAGGGCCTTTGGTGGCTCAATAATAACCCTGACACCAAGGTTGATGAGATTGGTAATCCACCTCACAACCTACATGACAAAGGAAGTCAATATCTTTATACAGGGTGTTAGTTACATCGTAATGTATTCTGAGTTAATAATAAAGTGGAATTATACGTCGCAAAATTTATGTGTATATTTTTTTATTCTATACTTTTGCGATGGAAAATTCGACTCAGAATTCGTTACGATGTCACTAATCCCCTGTATGTACTCGTAGTAAGGAATCTTCAACCCTAAAAGCAAAATGCTATCACACCCTGCTACAACTCTCAATTCAAAACATGGCCTAAACCAACATTTTTCCCCACATTCTGATTCGGGCGTCACTCGCTTTCTTAGCAAATAGTCTGGATGCCAAACAAGGGTATGAAAGAAGGCTCATTTACAACCGGCGCATCACAGCGCGAGTCTGAAGTTGCCATTTGTTGCTGTGATGAGGTCACGCGACTACTGAGTAGTGTAGGTTTGAGACACAGTAAGCATTTCGACAGCCTTCATCGTCTAGTGGTTAGGTAGAGCGTTGGGCTTTCGATCTGGAGGTTGTCCGATTCCCAATGTGAACATTGCCGAAATCATTTTATGAGACTGCCCTGATAAGGACATTTCGGGCGTAAATTACCTAATCGTCTCAAAAAAGTATATATATAATAAGTATATATAGGTATGGTATGGTATGGGTATATAAATGTTATATATTTATAAATGTTATTTATAAATTGCACAAACCAACTAGGTATGTTAATAGATCTGTACATATTTTTCCTGAAAATTCTGCGTTAGGTATACAAAAGCGTTAATAACATATTACACATGTATATACCATACCTAACGCTTGATTTTCAACACAGTGTGTGTCAAAGTCGAAGCAAATGGAATTCCGTAGTCACTGCTTACCCCGGCAGGTAATAGGCGTGAGTTTTTGTATAGGTAAGTGTTACGATGTTGCAACGTACTGTGTGGTTCATAATAAAACGACAGATCATCAAATAATAAATTCAAAATAAAAACATAAATTGCATGTTTACTCAATCAATCTTGAACAAAGCGACAGAGCTATTTGTGGCAACGATGCTATGCATTTTTCATGTATCAACTCGGCACTATTAATCAAATAGAATTAACTCTCCATTTTGCATTTGTTCAAACAATTCACTCATATTTATTTCAGAGACCAATCATTCAAATTAGATTTATGAATGTCAAGTAATTTGTTTGTTTTGTAATTTTCTTATTTTATTTTTCTTTTTATTATTGTTCGTGTCATTATATGTTTATTGCACCAGCCCGTGCTCCAATGCATTAACTTCTTTCACCCTAAGGTTGCCTGGCAGAAATTGCTATTTAGCAATAAGGCCGCCTATTGTACTTATGTTTTTATTCGTATGTTTATGTCCTTTGTATATGTCGTTGTGCAATAAAGTATTATTGATTGATTGATTGTTTAAATGCGTAGATATTATTATTTAGGTAGATAACAATTTAATATTATGATAAAAGATAGACGCGGTAACATTTGACATAAACGGAAATAATACATACATACAAAGACTTTCATTGTCTTTTTGGGTTCCTTATAAACACTGTTATGAATCGCAATTATGTTTGTATGTTTTTTGACGTGACTAATCGTGTTTGCCTCAGATGGCGTCATCTACTTGGTCGGACAAATGGGGAGCGCGCGCCGAGTGCCCGGTAGGTACAAGAAAAAAATAAGATAACAGACTTTTAGGGGGTTGGGGGGGACTCAGCACTGGGCGTTTTCCTTCACCGCTGAGCACGTGATAATCATTTATGATCCAAACATGAGTTCAAAAACAAATTCGACAATCATTGGTTTAGGCCTGTGTTGGATTCGAACCTGCGACCTCAAATTGAGTGGCAAGCGTTCTACGAACTGGGCTACCACGGCCCACACACTCAATGCCCTCCATAATTATGACTTGGATCTTACTCCTCTTTTAAGGCCTGTGCTTTTCAAGCGCTGCCGGACTAACGTACGCAGTGCCATGACGTCACGACGAATCTTGTGATACTATTACGTCATTGTTTTTCTCTTTCCCTAAGAAAGTATATAAATAAAAAAGCGTTCTCCGAGTGTACCTCGCACTTCACATAAATAATGTACCCGAATATTCGCTACGCTATGTTCGCTTTTATGCCACAACCACATACGAACAGATGAATATGCATTCTGCATGTTTACTACAAATATTGAGCGGGCCGACGTTTGCATTTTATGGAATATACTAGCTGTTTTTTAATAGTTTCCCTCACATGTAGCAAAGATGGTAAACGTATATAAAAATCCGATGGTTGGGATTTATTTTTTACTTTATATGTTGATAGCTAAATTTTTGTTTGCTCTGAAAACGAACCGTTGTAATTTGTGTGTGGGTGATACTGTAACGTCCTGTGGAACAGCGTGTTGGAGAATTTTAAAATTCAAAATAATTTGAATTTAAAAACCTGATGGTGGAAATTTGCAGTTTTGTACCCTATTAGGGTCTTCTTTTATCGTGTGTCAGGGTTATTATTGAGCCGCCAAAGGCTCCTGACATGGCTCATGTATGGCTCAAGTAACCGGGACCAACGGCTTAACTTGCCTTCCGAAGCACGGATGATCTTACTTTCGGACAATAAGGTGATCAACTGTAATGTCCTAACAAAACTGGGGATCACAAAGTGATTTTTGTGATATGTCGTCCCCATCGGGATTCGAACCCGGGACCTCCTAATCGTGAGCGGAACACGCTCAAAACACTGGACCACGAAGGCCGTTACATCATCAGGTAAAAAATATTTTATAAAGAAAGAAACATTTATTATTTAGGACACCACAGACACGGATAACATTAATTTAAACTCATACAGTGTTACTACAAAACACAAACTAAAAATAAACTAGGTTTCAAATAGTATTTCGCGCGACGAAAGAAGTCGGCGGATTTTAATGAAACTAACTTGACAAGTCATAATGATTCTATGCAGAATCTGCGACAGTAGCGCCGGCGCCGCGGCCTTCGGGACTTCTTTCGTATGCGGATTATATTTTAAACATAGTTTATCTTTAAGTCTTTGTTTTGAAGTAACACTGTTAAAGTCGAATTCAGTGGTTAATTGTCCGAGCCGAGATTCGAATCCCAGACGTTACGATGTAAGTCACCGAACATACCTATCACGGATATTTATTCACACAAATTAAGTATATATCTATAATCCAAACATGAATTTCAACATAATATATATATACCTCTACAATGACATCACATCACTAGGCAAATTAGAAAATCCTATATAGAAAATATTTCATGTGTAACGCACACATGAAATATTTTATATATAAGACAACCATTGTGACGTGGTGTGAGAAGCAGGCATCCAGATGTCTGTATTCCAGTGTTTCTAACATTGTTTTTATAAGAAAATAAATTTAAAAAAAAATGGAAATCAAACACAGAAACTTGTACCTAAATTAAAAATTATGTCATGTCGGCTTACCCATGTAGTGGATGGTGTCCCGAATAAAAGGTCCTTACTCAGCATATGCCGCGTGAGCCGCGACGCTGGTATTCTGTGAGACTAAGGACTGGTCAGGATAAAGTTATCGCACCAAGAAAACGTTAATTCAAGTAAACGGCTAAAGAGCGAACTTTCATTGCCGCAAAAAAGTTAATATGAAGAAGTAATAGAACTAAAAGTTTTACCCATAATGTCAGCAAAAGGTGCAGATTTGAATATGTAAATGAAAACTAATGTATTCCTATGGACTGAGGTAATTATGCTGATTCAACTGACCTACTTCGCAATTGCACTGAAATAGGAAAGATATTTTGACTCTCAGTTATGATGTAAGGTGCAAGTTTAAGAGTATCCAACAACAACCCTAAAGGGAAATATGCGTGAACTTATGAAATAAAATAACGGCCTCCGTGGTCCAGTGGTTTGAGCGTTCGGCTCACGATCCGGAGGTCCCAGCTTCGAATCCCAGTGGGGACATATCACGAAAATAACTTTGTGATCTCTAGTTTGGCTAGGACATTACAGGCTGATCACCTGATTGTCCAAAAAGTAAGATGATCCGTGCTTCGGAGAGCACGTTAGCTGATAGTGAGCCGTAGCTCACCAACTATCACGTTAGTCTAACAGAAGAAGCGGCCCTGAGTAACCTTGAAAGAACGAAAACTTTTTTTTATTTCAAATTTAACTACAATCACACTGATATCTCTCTATCGTGTGGACTGTGATGTGGATGACCAACTTTAGCAAACTCAGGGTCAGGGTATTATTGAGACGCTAAAAGCTGCTGACATAGCTCATGTTATGTCTTATTCTTACAATCAATAGCTTACAATCCGCCTATACGATAACTGTACCTTTTGTATGGAACACTTGAGTCAAACGATAGCTTTTTATTGGCAAAAGTTAACGACAAAATGAATCTTATTCAGAGCGAGTAGTGCTTATAAAACTGTAGTCGGATTTTCTTTTAATACCTTCTTTCCGTTATATTACGTTGTTATTCATCATCATCATCAATTTAAGAGCCACGCTCTTGTCGGTGTAGCATTTTCCATTCCAGTCTATCAAAGGCCAATTCCTTGACATCCCTATAAGACACGACGTTAACCTTTTCTTTAATCTGTTCCATGTAAGCTCTTCTTGGTCTTCCCCTTCCTCTCTTTCCTTCTAGCTTTCCTTCTATGATGTTTTTAATGAATTCGTCGTGTCTTATTAGGTGTCCTATCATCTTGCCTCTTCTGTCCTCAATAATTCTCAGTATTTGTCTCTTTTCCCTTACTCTTACTAGCACTTCCTCATTTGTAACCCTTTCTGTCCAACTTATTCTTTCCATCCTCCTCCAACACCACATTTCAAAGGCCTCGAGTCTCTCTCTGTCCTTCTGTGTCAGTGTCCAAGTTTCACATCCATAGAGGGCTATACTCCATACGAAGGTTTTGACACATCTTTTTCTGATAGATTTGGCAATCCTAGCCTTGAATATGCACCCTTTGTTATGGAAAGCTTGTTTTGCCATTGCTATTCTGGTTTTAACGTCTAAAGTACATCTTGAGTCATTCGTTATTATGCTGCCTAGATACTTAAAGTTCTTTACATTTTCAATCGGGATATTATTTAACTTAATTATTTGGCTGTCTATTTTTGGAGTTTTGGAAATTGTTAGAATTTTGGTTTTACTTATATTAATTTTAAGGTCGTATTTTTCAAAAACTGTGTTCATTGTGTTAAGTAGGGTTTCTAGGTCTTCTTTATTACTGGCCAGTGCCGCAATATCGTCTGCAAATCTGATACTAATTATATTCTGTCCATTTATTGTTATTCCGTTACTGATTTTAGCTATTTCCTTCATGGCACCCTCTATGAAAATGTTAAATATTAGTGGAGATAAGGAACAGCCCTGTCTTACACCTTGCCGTACTCTAGCTTTTCTCTTCACTTCTCCTATTTCTACGACAGTTTCCTGGTGTTATTAGGAATATGATATTTTGTTTTCTGTAATAACGATGTTAGTACGAAGCGCGCAAACATTATAATAACAATAGATAAATTTACAGACTTGATGTAGATAATGTAAACCTTCTTTATTCCATAAGAAAGCTTAATTTTATTTACTCAGCGTGTATCCACACAGTGGGAGTAAGCCTTTCTTTCACGCCATCTTTTTTTATTGTAGATTTGCCGCAGATGGCATTAACTACTCTCCCGGACAATTCTGGCGACACTTCTGGCGGCCTGAGGCTCCCAGTTGAGCGCGAACCTCGGCTCAGGGCGTTATCTGAGAGGAAAAATATTTGAAAGAATTAATTGACCCTAGTGGGTCGATAGCGATAAGCGGTGATTGAGGGAAATGGTCGACCACGCCAGCGGGTCGGTATCGGGGTTCTAAAGTGTTTGGTGTCGCGAGCTGAATGGCTGCTTTCACGCCATCCTATCCGGCCCTGTGCAAGAAAATTTATTACTTTTTTTTAACTTTTGTGTCTTTTTCTTCTTTCGTGTCGATGACAAGTCGAACAACGTAATTTATACTGCTACTTACAAAATGCTGCCACGGCAATACCACGGGCGGAAGCGCTCATCAAGTCCTCCCGCGATCAGGTTTTAGGGCCAAGTGGGCATGCGATTAGGTGGGGCATGGTCTGTAGAGCTGCTCCACACTCACACTGATAGTCACTCTTGTGTGAATTTGATTACTACTCTTTTTTTTTAGTTTAATATGTATTGTATATTGTCTTCAATAGAACTCTTAATTAATTCAGTCTTATGATTATTTTATTTTATATCTTTTATTTCAGAAAACACCTATGATTTAACCTTGAACTGTTTATTTCCCACAATTTTTTTTACTAAAAATCTATGAATTTGTAATTATCTGAAAATAATCAATTTTTATGTATTTTATTTTATTTACTTTCTATATGGTAAACAATTACATTTTCGAACGCCGGAACGCAGATCTCAACCAAACACAATGTATAAAGTCTATTGTGTCTGGTATCTCGGCAGATGAGAGGTTAAAGAACACCATCCGTGCATGAATAAAAAGTGAAAAGCATGAGTTTGTCCTTTTTTTTTGACGTGACTTATTGTAGATTTGCCGCAGATGGCATTAACTACTTGGCCGGACAAATGGGGAGCGCTGAAGGGTCCACCCGGTAACTATGAGTCTGTCCATGTCAAAAGAATTTTATGAATTGCGTAGACAGTTTTTTACGGTGCTAATTGTATGTCGGTCGCAAGATAGTCGAAATTAATTAATTATGAACAATTTCAGTTTCAGTAATTTACGTAATAGCTTGAATGAGATGAAAAACTAAAAATTTTATAAAATTAGCAAGCGTTAGTTACTTACTTTATAAAAGTTGAAGTTTATAAAAACATTTTATGAAAAATGAAACATCTAAAATCTCCCTCTGGATTTTTCTTAGCGCTGACGTCACGACGAGATAGCTTTATTTTAAAACTAAATTTTCAACTATATTTTTCAACTAGGGCTCTAGTTTGGTTATGAAGTTATAATGACTTTTCAAAGTTTATTTAATGAAGTTTATGGACGTTATGGTACGGTCACGAGTACTAATATGTATACACTTTAAATCCTTCTCACATTAACTTTTTTGTCAAATCAAACCGTGAGTCTCATTAAATGTCAAATATGATAGAGCAACAGGGTTCTAAAGTGGGTACATGATATTGCTCATGACTGTACACACAAGACCGTGAAAAATGGAAAAAGCAAGGGGGCGCGTTTGCCCAGCAGTGGGATCTTGTAGGCTAGATTAGATTAGTTAATCGGTTTCTTCAGGCGTTTTTAATAACTAGATTTGTCATAAAAAAAAGTTATCGTCGTGGATGCTGATAGTGAAATACATAGCGGACAAACGCATAATCCTCCTTTTTGCTTCGTCGCAGTCGGGTAAAAGGATCATCAATTACAAGGAAATAAATATAAATGAATACGAAACCAGTAGGTGGCCCGAGACTAATTCGGAAATAACATAAATAAACCGTTAAATTTTACGTGTTTATGGCAGCTTAACGTGTCTTTCGAAGCACAAAATCCTGTTTATGTGTGCGCATTCTGAAGGTAAATATCGTTTACAGGTATTCATAACGCAACTGGATTATATAATCCGGCTAACTGTTGACTCGCTGCATTGCAAATCGGCCCTTTTTTAAAACGGCCAGCCGTAACATCTGAATCTATAATAAAGAATCTTCCTTTTTTATACTATACGGTTCAGTAAAAAGTTTCTTAAGTATTTTATTAGATGTCCCTGAATGTTCGTTGATTTCTTATTTTCCTAATTGTTTTCTTGTTGGTTTGATTCCTAAAAAAAACATTTCTGAATTGATAAAAAGCTGATATCCAAACAGTTTTTAACATGAATGTACTGTATACAAAAAAAAAGAAAAACGCGCGGCGTCAAGCCACCCGCCGTAAAGAGACTCGCCGTAACGGGAATCGCTGTTCGGGAAGTCGCTGTCAACGCAATAATTGGGTATTTGACTGAGTTAACGATAAATTATAAAATGCTTAACTAAAATTTGAAGCCTGTTTAAGTTCACCAAAAAACAATCTTGTTTTACTTTTAAAATAAAAATAAATAAATAAAATTAATATTTAAAATAAATATTTTCAAATTTTATTTATGAATGAGTACGACGTTTGACTGCTTTTGTTGATGACGTCACAGGACAGTATTTCCATACAAACTCCATAGAAAACTATCTATGAAGTAAAAAGTATCTCATTTGACTAGATTATCAAGTAGCGTATTCTTTTGTAGCCACTGTATGAATAACAACCACAATGGACACAATAGTTTTATTTTTAAATTCTATATTTCTCAAAGTCAGAGTCGTCGTGTGTTGTGTTGCGGCCAACATCTAGTAATATTAATGGCCTCTATTCATGTCGTCATAAGAGTGGACTCTGCAGACGGGAAGATTTATAGTTAGCTGAGTACCTACTAGACCAATGAAAAATATTTCAACTGAGTATCTTCTCTGTGGGTTGTGAGACCAATGATCGATTTCATCAATCCTGGTATCAGGGTAACTGTTGAGCCGCCCAAAGGCTAACATACATTTTAAGTAAATAGTAACCGGGATCGACCAAACATGCGCTCCAAAGCACGAATCATCTTACTTTCGGACAATCGGGTGATCGGCCTGTAACTATCTAACCAAATTGAGGATCATAAAGTGATTTTTGTGATATGTTCCCACAATGTTTCGAACCGGGGACCTCCGGATCGTGAGCCGAACGCTCAACCAGAGGACCACAGAGGCCGTTACTAGGTCTATGACGACTCCCATTTGCAAAAATTTCGGAAATATTAGTTTATGTAATATTTTTCTTTTGGCTGCAATAAAGAGTTATTACATTTATTTATTAAGGGAAGTTGACAGCATGGAACCTAAATTTAAAATAAAAGCTAAATTTAGGCTTAGCTAAAAGCTAAATAAAATTAAAGCTAAATTTAGGCCAACTACAAGCTCCCAAAAAGAACAAAAGCACATCAAAAGAGACTTATAGTTCTTGTACGTCGAACTGAATATTCCCGTCTACAATCCCTCTATCGGACTCACCCCAGGAGTTTCATTTCGCTGACGAATGCCAGCGCTCATGTAGTTTCGTGTTCCACTTCCTTCCCTTTCATATTTCCGTGGCTTGCGTTATAAATTGACAGATAGACAGGCAGACTTTTATAATGTTACCTAGGAAGGCGTTTCCTCTGTTTGACCTTATGTTGGACAATCGGGATATTTCGGTTTCCGTTCTAGAAGACTTTTGTACTAAATGTGCATAGTCCAGTATCATAGTATACACATAAACTTACTCAGCAGGGGTATGCAGAGAACGGAATTTCATATTTATTTATTTTTGTAATTTTCGTTTATGTGGGTGTTTTCTTATTTAATCTACTTACAAGTTTAACAATATATTTAACTGACCTGAAAAAGAAGGAGTTTAGCAATTTGACCCATTTGTATGTAATATTGTATGAATTGCATAATAAGCGTAAATGTTAGTCTACGTGGGCTTCTAAACACGAATTTATTAAACACAATTTTATTTTTTACCTTTTATGAGACAGATTTTGAAGTCAGTTTATTTACTTGAATATTAGCTTGTCAATAAAATGCGAAGGACGTAATATACGATCTCGTCGACCCGATTACTCTTGCTATAGAGGCGGCCAATCAGCTCGCGACAACAAACACTTCAGAACCTCGTTACCGATCCTGTCGGCATGGTAGAGGATTTCCCTCATTCAGCGACCCGAGAGATCAGCGACACTAGGATCGATTCATTCTTTCAAATATTATCCTCTCAGACGACGCTCTAAGCCGAAGTTCGCGCCCAACTGGGCATCCTCAGTCCTGATGTTTTAAATGTCATACCGGGTGAGAGCTCCCAGCGCTCTCCTTCTGTCAGTTAATGCCATTTGCGGAAAATTTACAATAAGTCACGTCAAAACAAAAACATTTATTTAAGCCATCTATAAGTATGACCAAAAAGTTCACACTTCAACTTTGCACTCTATTTGTCCGCAATTTTACGACGAACGGAGCACCGTGATAGTTTATTAAAAAGTCGTCTTGTGCATTGCAACCTGCAAAAAAATATGAAATATCGACTATCATACAAGAATATCCCTCATGGAGAGCTGAAGCCTTAGTATGATCGGTTATTTATCAAAAAAAAAACTTTTATAGGCAGTATCTTACCGAAAGTAGTGATGAAATTGCAGCCTATCAAATTAAATATACATAGCTGGTAAAGTGGCATTTAAGAAGCCATAGAGCTATCGTACTTATCAGTTTGCAGGAGTAGTAGTACAAGAGAGCGGGGTTGAACCAGCGACAGCGGTTCTCATACGAAATGCGCGTTACGGCCTTTCCAATCTCTCCATCCTTTTTTTTCTATTCCGTGGCCCTAACTCACTATGACACCATGCTGACGCAACTGCAGTCGCGCCACCAATAAAATGTTTGCAGTTTTATGAACGCTAATAACTCATTTTCAACTATGTATTTTATTGGTGGCGCAACTGTGGTGGCGCCACCATGGTGTCCCAGTGAGTTGGGGCCGTGACAAAAGTATTCAATCTTTACTTCGCGGGAATATCTTAATCTTAAGGAAAGCGTTTGAGGGATCCAATTCAAAATGTTTAGTTAGGACTGTACTTACAATCCGGGAGATAAGGTATCAATCTCGTTGTTTACGCGAAATTACCTGGAAAAGAAACATTTGTTTTAATTACAATTTGTTTTTGCTCTGAAAATAAATATAATTTGTAAGGTATTTTATTTTTGCACGTGACTTGTTGTAGATTTGCCGCAAATGGTATTAATTAGGTACTTGACCGGACAAAGGCCAAATATCACACCTCGGACACTCTAAACCAAAATCTTATCCAGATAGTGTTGCTAATTTCTGCAGACGCCATCTAATTTTATTTTAAGTTATACCTGTCACTTTTTTATCCGTTAAAAAGAAAGAAACGGGTAATGGACAGGCATAAAATTTATGGAATACACGTCAATTTTAAGCAGAAATCTGAAACAACCGTCTAAAAATTTTACATCGACCAATAACCCGACAGAATTAAGTAGACAGCACGTCAAACGGATTGCACACAAGCGAGATGACTATTTTATTCGCCCAGGTTATTCATTCCTTTTAAAATTAACTTTTTGACAATCATCCGTTTCTTTCTTTTTGGCGGATAAGACTGTGACGGGTATAACTTAAAATAAAATTAGGAAGTGTCTGCAGGAGTCGGGGCCATTGTGCCTTTTAAGGCGTATGTGCGAACGAGACAGTCCGCGCGGTGTCTCCCTTACTTCTTAGCGACTTACGGCCATTTAAGACTAAAGTAGGACCCAGAGGGGTGAGGTCGGCGCCCGATGAGAATTGGTGCGGAGCGGAGAGTTACCGTATTTTAAATTGGATTTTTGCTTTTTTATTAAGAATCGTATATCAGTGTGAATCAACTTCAAAAATTGTACAACTGTACATTACTAATATTATTACCATGAGTTTGGAACCTTTATTTATAAAAATAATTGGTATTTATTCCAATAAGGATACAAGCTGCCTATTACTTATAGTAGGTGTCGCTATTGTTGAGTGTTCTTAACTTTTGACGGTTCCCCATACTATTTGAGCAAACAAATAATTTGAGTAAATAAATGTTTTGGTTATATTTTTACACTATAACCCTTTGCGCAGCGTTAAACTGCAAAATCAGTGTTATATTTTGGTCCCTTAAGATCCGAAAGAAGAAAACTTAGAAAAACTTATTTTCAATCAAAACTGCCTTTTTCCAATTGGCTGCTTTTTTTTTCGTTACCTACTCATCCTTTAGGCGGGATATACTCCACGTTTTATAGCAATTTATCACAAATTTTAGCTGGACAGTATGGAGAACTGTCAAATTTAGGAACGCTCAACAGTGCTGCCATCTACTTTTGAGGTACTAATTTTTATCCTCATTCGCGAAACAACTCATTGCGACATGCTTCTAAAGTATATACTTATTCTATGACCCTATTACTCTCAAAGCAAAGCCAATTGCACTTAACGTTTCAGCCCCACAAATTTCTACCTGAGCGAAAGAATAAACAACAAGCGAACATTCAAGAAAGTTGGCTTGTCACGAACAGTTAACAGTGGTGATATATGTGAGCTTTTACCCACTATACTTGTCCTTACCCTCGTCAGGGTAATGGGAAATTAGTAGTGTTTTCCGGTGATAAACATGATGAAAAAATCCATTAGGTGTAGTGCTGTGAATATAGTTAAGTACTTCTCTTAGCTCTTTCGCTTAGGGATTCAAAAGAGCTCCGTACAGCCATAGAATTAGGAATAATACTATGTATAGAACGGCAACTCTCCGCTCCCCACCACCACCCTTCGGTCTTATTTTAGTCTTCAATAGTGTGGGCGTCAGACATTACATACAAAGATGCGAGCGTACGATAACGTCAATGTTCAGTGTCTGTGTAAAACGCGGTGGAGGTGATTTGTATGAAGTATCTGGCATGTGGTACAGTCATGAGCCTCATATCATGTACCATGAGGTGTATAGCATCTGTACCTCTTCTTCTTAACGGCCTTTGTGGACCAGTGGTTGAGTGTTGGGCTCACGATCCGGAGGCCCCGGGTTCGAATCCCGGCGGGGACATATCACAAAAATCACTTTGTGATCTTGTGCCACAGGATAAGAAGAAGATCTGTACTTATCCACCCAATCCTCGCCAGCTATATTAAAATAGATATCGTGCGAAGTCACCTCTAATACTTCTCACAATATTAGGCACCGAAACCTTCTAGAAACTAAACAGATTATAGTCACTTGTTAGTGTCATATTTAATAGGAGAATTCGCCGGTTGCCATCGTATTTTGAGCTTTCAACTTGAAGACATTAATCATTTTCCCCTCAGGGCTTTACGTGAAAGTAATATTTTTTTCTAACAACCAGCCATTGTGTTTTACGTACCTATTGTAAAACAAAACAAGAGCTTTATTCCATTACTAGCTGTTGCGATGTCGTTTCTATGGAATTTGGAAGACATTTTTTCTTAAGGAAGCATGCCGTTAAGTTAAAAATATATAACATACACATAACATAAACAGCCTAAATACGTCCCACTGCTGGGCACAGGCCTCCCCTAAATCAACCGGAGGGGGTATGGAGCATACTCCATCACGCTTCTCCAATGCAGGTTGGTGGAGGTGTTTTTACGGCTTATAGCCGGGACCAACGACTTAAGGGTTAAAAATATATAAAAAATATGATATTTAACTCAACCGAGTCGTGAAATTAGAACAAACAAACTTACTTTTTGCTTTATAAATTAGTGTGATACAGAAAGTGGTTACATAACATAAATAATTCCTCTTCATGATAATGATGTTCTCCCAGACGTATCGTCGTCGGCGGCGACACCCTTATCTAGTGATATAAATAATTTTCCTACATAAAATATTTACTTTAAATCTGGTTGGTAACAATGATTTCTCTGGCATCCAATGTTCAGCATGGCAGCATGAAAAAGTATAAAGTTTTATAACATTATTTTTTCTAGCATACTGTAACTTACAAGTTATCCAATTCATTAGACCAATTTGCCTTGAATACACTTTTAATTACTTCTTCCTTCAAGAGGCTTATAATGTTAAAAATAACTATTCACGAATTTGAATCATTTTCGTGAAAAGAGATGGAAAATACAAAATTTTGCGTAAGTTGTTTTTGCTTAATCACTGGCATTATTGGTAGGCGGCCTCTGGACCGAATTTTCTTAAGATTCCAGTCTAACTATTGACTAACTAGGTACAGACATAATTAATGAATATTGTTAGTACTTATTACAGACGTTATTTTTCAAAATCATGGTAAGTAGGCTTTCGTTCTTTGTCTTTTAAATGGAAAAAAATAAATTATTTACAAAAATGGACCGTCGCGCGTGTAAACGATTGATGAATGTAGAGGATGCAAGAGAAGTGTATCAGGATCGAAGCATACGTATATAGATCATTTACTACACAGTCCTAATCATAGGCCCGGCTTATTTCAACAAATAAGCCTATGGTTATTTAAAATAAACACAGTGTAACGGTTTTGCTAGCGCACGCCAGAACTGTTCGCAGATGATTACTTGACACTTATCGTCATATTTTAACAATTCACACAGTATCTTTATAAATTGTAGCCTATGTGTTATTTTGATCTATTAAGCAACATAATTGTAAAGTTTTATAAAAATCCAATCAGTAGTTTTTGCTTGAAAGGGTAACAAATATCTTAACATCCATACTCACAAACTTTCACATTACATTTATAAAATATGAAGTGACCCAGTAAGAGGTGTTTGAATGTATAATTGGTTTTCAATCTTTCAATATGCGTTTGACCAAGCCCCTCAAACTGCAGGATTCATACAATAATTGATAGAATAAAATAGAGGGTAGATGTTAGGAAATGTGAATTTTAAATTTTAAATTAGTACATTACCTGTAGTGAATAATATTTATTATTTATTTATATTGAGTGATGAGTTGACAGCTTGTCATCATAGCATTCATAATGTGTAATTGTGTATTAGGAAGAATGTTGTATATTTTATAAAAATACTTACAATAAAAAATCCGCTGAAATGTATCAATGTAACTCCACTAATTTATCTTTCATCATTCAATCCAGGATTGACTGATGATAAGTTGAGTCTTATTATGCATGTGTGTGTGTAGTTTATTATGTGCCTTTTATGTATATTTGCCAGACAGGGAGGCCTATTTACACATTACAATACGAGCATGGAATATATTACATGAAACAATATACTGGGTGTTAGTGACATCGTAACGAATATTGAGGGGGTTGATTCAGACCATGATTCTGAGTTAAAATCAAGTGGAATTTTCCGTCGCAAAATTTATGATTTTTTTTTTAGTTTTTTTAAATTATTTTCAATTCTATACTTTTGGGATGGAAAATTCCACTTGATATTAACTCAGAATAATCAGATAAATCATCCCTCTCAGTATTCGTTACGATGACACTTACACCCCGTACAAGTACATACGGTAGCCATATAAGTAGGCATGGGTGTTAGTGACACAGTAACGAATACTGAGGGGGATGGTTCAGACCATGATTCTGAGTTGATATCAAGTGGAATTTCGTGTCAAAAAATTCATGAAAATTTTTCTTTTCTTTTTAATTATTTTCCAATCCATACTTTTGCGACGGAAATTTCTACTTGATATCAACTCAGAATCATGGCCTGAACCACCCCTCAAAGTTTTCGTTACGATGTCACTAACACCCTGTATATATATCGTATGAGCTTAAATTAAATACCTAACATTTTGTTTTTGTGTTTAAATTTCTTCCTCATGAATAATAATATCTACGCTTTTCAATACGTATATTGGATTTCCATCCGCAATCATTAATTAATAGATATTTATTATTAATTATGTGAAATATTGAATTACGTAACAAGTAGGTAGTATTCGAATAAATAAACCCAACAAAAACATTTTCATGTATAATGTGGCAAGACGAGATCATAATCGATCACAATGTCAAAGAGTTATCAGATCTCATGTAGAGCCAAGCTTCTAACTTTACACGTGCTAACTATATAATATATATACACCCAATGTTTACAAATTCTACATATTAGGTAAAATGTGTGGCTTAAGGGGGGAGGGGTGAGACAAACCGAGCTCAGCCGCTGGTGGGGAGCGGAGAGTTGCCGTTCTATAAGTACCTAGTATTATTCCTTATTCTATGCCGCTAGTTGGAGTGTGTATGTGTTCATACATACATTATATCCATATCGAGGTACTCATCTTCCGAAGCCACAACTCACCAATTAGATTACCCGAAGCCAGTCCTGAGATGCGTTCCAAAAAATATATAGAAAAAGAGAAAGCTCGGTGAGGTGTCGATACTTAGTTCATCTTGCGATGGATGTACCTCTGATTACCACAACTGGCATATACTAGTGCGTCGAGATCTTATCTTATGTTATGTTATTATTTTTTAAAACAAAAAAAAAAAACAAATGACAAAAAAAATATATTTAAAATATCGATAAAAATATCACCCCCTCTCTAGACACTTCCATCAAAAATGAGAGCGCGACGCGTGTTGACATAAAACAAAGGAATGAGAAAAAAAAGACTGCTAGCAATAAGTCTTCGTTGCGCAGTAAAAAATGCAAGAGTACGAAACTGTATACAGCCTATGGCATTATTATGTTTGATATAAGACAGATCTAAGTGTGTATTACCACATGGACGCTTCATATAAGAACCTTGTTTTACACAGACACTACACATTCACGTTATCGTACACGCGCATCTGTGTGTGTGACGGCTGACGAACTTATGATTAAAAACTAAAGTAAGACCGAGGGGTGAAGCAAACCTAGATTAACGGCTGGTGGGGAGCGGAGAGCTGCCAATCTATACGTAAGTAGTATTATTCCTTGTTCTATGGTATTACGTAGAGGTTTATGTCGCTTTAAGTGATCCTAATACCAAGATAATGTAACTAATAGGCAGCATGATTTGTTGATCTTAGCCTGACCTTTAAATTAGCTAAGAAAAAATAAACTGATAAACGTTACCATCAAAATACAGTAAAATTTGTGACAGGAGTGCAAGTGATAAGAATCAGAACAAAGTGATCAAATAATAATCAGAACTTACAGACACTTTTGATTATTTATATTTCCATGGCGTTATCCCGTTTTTCTTAGGGTCCACTTACCTAACCTGAAGAGTTGACAGGTCCGGGTTTTTACAGAAGCGACTGCCACACTGATAGTTTTGAAATCCTAAGATGGTCAATTGATGAATCGTATGATGACAGATGTACCAACCATTTTTAAAGCGAATAAATGAATTATGATGATCAGCCCTTAACAAAACATAACAGAAAGTCACGACTATATTTCAATGGGGTAGTATAATAGGGTAGGTACATGCATCGCATGATGAACTAAATACCCACACCTCACCAAATCAATTTTCCTGTACCCAAAGGTTGCCTGGAAGAAATTGCTGCATGAGCAATAAGGCCGCCTGTTGTGCTTTTCTGTATATGTTGTCCTTAACTCTGTATTTTGTGTCCATTGTGCTCAATAAAGTATTTTATCTATCTATCTATCTCACCGAGCTTTATATCAGACCAACGTGATACGTCCTTAAATTATAGAAGGTTCCTAATGTTAATATAAGCAGCTGAACCCAAACCATAATATATGAACTACGTACTTTAAATCAATCAAACAAGGTGTATTTCCAAACCTTTTGACGTCTCAACAGACGGTAGACGAGTAACAAAAAGGTGGGTTTCATATTTCAGTTGATAAAAGTCCCTTAGCAATTCGGCCGGTATGTTACGAAATGGCGTCAGTTTTTCCCTTACACAAATACAAATAGCCATAATTGTTACAAATGTCCCGTTGAAGCCAGCTGCCGGAACATCGGGACAAAAAGCAACTATGTCCCATTTTGTACGGGACAATTTTACTGCCATATTTTTTTTGGATGTCAGAATTTTCACGCATTGTAAACACGCGTCGAATGTTGTGAAAGAGAATTTTGGATATGGTCTGTTACTAATAGAAACGCTGTAATTGTGTAAGCAGCGGTTGTTGTTTTTCATAACAGAGGGTGTGGGTTGCAAGGAGTGGAAAAATGTTTCTGCTACTGTAAAGAGTTTGTGTTTTATGCATTACTCTAGATGCGAATTCACATTTTGTTTTAAATGAGATTTCATAATCTTTGTTGGTTCTCTGTTTTGTCCTCGTAAAACGCTGTTATAGGATAATCCATAAGCTAATATTATAAATGCGGAAGTCAGTGTGTTTGTCCGTCTTTCATGGCAAAACGAAGCAACGTATTGACGTGATGTTTAAAGTGGAGATAGTTGAAGTGATGGAGAGTGACATAAGCTATTTTTTGTCTCTTTCTAACCCTCCCACTCCTCTAACATGAGTGGTGGAAGTTTGTACGGAGCATTCCGGAATTTCCTAGGTAGAAAGCTAAAAATTGTTATGTGGACTATATTAGTGACTTACAAAAACATTGTACTATTATTTTATTTTTGGAAATCTGCCCCCAGCCTCTTCAAAGAGGGGGTGAAATTTTATATGGGACTTTTCGCAGTTGTCAAGGTAGGAAGCTAAAAATTGGTACAAAAGGAAAGGGGAACCGTGTTATCCCGAATTTAACGCGAGTGAATCCGCGGGCAAAAGCTAGTGATACCTAAATAAAATATTGCATATCACACTCTTAACCTATGCCGTTGCTCCTTTTCTCTCGTGTAGGTTGTGACACCAACGATGGACCTTATTAACCCTGGCGTTAGGGCTATTACTGAGTCGCCGAAGGCCACTGACATGGATCATGTAATGACTACATGCTTCATATGGCGGTGATTATAACCAATAACTCTAACTAACAATAACTCTAACTAACAATAACTCTTAGCAACAATATGCTGAGTCAGTCCCATTTCACTGTTTTGGGAATAAAGTTATTCTATTCTATTCAATATACTTCATTTTCTTAATCTTCGGTAGTGATCTCTTAGGCAGATTACATGACTCAATAACCCTGGTATCAAGGTTACTGTATACTTGTTGAGCTACCAAAAGCATAACCTAGAGACATGGATCGTAATAGTGACTACTTAAGGTACGTTTCAAAACACAGCCGTTGGTCACGGTAGATTCGAAGCTGGTGGTGATTTCTGAACATACGTTTTCGTTACAAATTCAAATTATTTAATTCGGACTGTATCCATATATGTTAGTAACAAACAACTTATACTCTAATGTCACGATGTCATGTCATGTCATGTTACGATGTCACTAACAAGACAGTCACGGTTGTCCTGAATTACCGGCTTACTTCTCAAACTAGGAACTCCTCTTCGACCCCTGGTACTGGACTCGCACCAGTGGGTTACGCTAACACAATACCACGGCCATTAATTGACGACGATCTCACCACATATCACATTGGTCGAATAGAAAGCTCGGTAAAGTGTGAGTACTTGATGAGAGACTAAACATTTAATGGATTCCAAAAGTGCTATAGGAAGATTTAAACATAAAAAAGTTTAAATTAACTTAAGAAAATTCCTAATTGAGAAAAGTTTTTATACACTGCAACAGTTTTTCTTACATGATAAATAGACTGTAGGTGTTGTTGATTTTGTTATAAATAGTTTTTAAGATTTTCATACTTATTTTGTGATTAATTTTGTTTAATGATAAGCACTTATTATTATTGTTTTTTGTATTTCTGGCTTAATTTATTTTCTTGTTATTTTTGCTTGTTTTTGCTATACCCTCCCAGGTCCATATGTGGTTCTATAATATGTATGACAACTGTTTACCATATGATGTGCAATAAATAAAAAAAATGAGCTTTGCCCAAATATCAATGGCTCTGCCATAGTATAAGAAATCAAACTACGTATAGAACGACAACTCTCCGCTCTTCACGCGTTCTATCTAAGTTTACATCAGTCTTACTTTAGTCTTCAATCGTATGGGCGTCGTAAGTCACACACATTGTTGTGCGTATTCGACAACATCACACACACACACACACACAACACATTGTTGCGTGTGTAGGTTCTGTGTAAAACGAGTCTTTTTGTATGAAGTGTCTGAGGTGACTGCGCTAGTATGACGATAAAATTCATAAGTGCCGTATGCGTTGACTGACGTTTTGCAGGGAATTTATGTGAAGGAATGAGCATAATATCTACCACCGTTTTGTTCCATTCGCATAAATTCTCAAGAAAAAATTACAAACAAAAATTACTCTTACTTCTTCGTACAAAAGTAAGATCACGTCTACTTCTAAGAATTCTGCTTGCTACGATTCTGTTTTTCTTTTTCCATTCTCATCAAACTTCATCATTCTTGATCGTTTAGAGCACGTACTTACCTACTAATTTTATAGATGTACCTCCAATAACTCAATGAGGAAATTCCCTGATCGAAATTTACGCCTGGAAATTTCCAGGCTACGTTCTAAAAAACAATATAGATGGCGGTGTACAGTTTTACACATTTGGGATAATTACCTATTTTCTCATTGTTAGGGTAGGTAATTGTTCAAAAATATAATGTAATGGTAGTAGCATTATAGAAAAAATGTTGCATGATATTTGAACCAGATATGAATAGAATTATGTTGTTGTGTTATGTTGTTAGAATTATGGTGGAAGATGTGTTGTGCCTAGATGAAATAACAAACGTCATCATTTAAACCAAAACAGAAGTATAAAAGATGCATATTAATACTTAATTGAGAAATCATACTATACGCTGCCCCTCCGGTTGATTGAGGGGAGGCCACTGCCCAGCAGTGGGACGTATATAGGCTGTTTATGTGTATGTGTGTACTATACGCTGCAGGACTTTTTTTAACGAATCTTTTAGGTACTAATTATTGTAAATTAACGTATTTTTTTAACTTTATCGTTATTATTTTTATTCTTGGTTTTCTATTTTCATTGTGTATAATTTTAAGTTGTTGTTATAGTGCTCTTACAGAATTCCTGTTTGTACTTTCCTCTACTTTTAAGACCTTTGTAATAACATCAGAAATGCAATAAATATCTTATCTTATCTTTTACGTCTGGTATTCATGAAATAAGAAGGTTAAATGAAGGCAAGACTGCACAGCGCTATCTATAGTTTATCTGGGGAACGTAGCTTAGTTTATCGTACCTAAAAAAACGCAATGCAATAAAAAAGTATTTATGGTACAATAAAAGTCGTTCGCCGCCATTTTCAAATCATTGCCTTCAAATATACATTTCTGTGTTGGAAACGAATCCAATTTAAATGTTGTAAAAGTGTCTTAATTGTTTTTTTGATTTGAATATACTTATTCAAATTTCGAATAAGTAATTAAATTATTTACAATTGAATGTTTGTTTTATGACGTGCATTAACTACTTGGCCGGACAAAACAATTGAATGTTATTGGTATTGTCCCTATGTATATGTTTATATAAAAAATAATATTACATTATATACCAGAAAGTACCAGAAAGTTTAAAACCCTAGGATTTTTGTTTTTAATTACACCTTCACCTTTTTGTTCACAACACTTATAAAAATTTGTTTCCTGTCATATTTCTATTATTTACAATGTTTACGGGAGTATTTTATCGTGGCGCCCAAATAAGGTTTCCGCAAACATTTTTTTTTTGCACCTACCTAAACATAAGGAAATATTTTGGCAAGAGCATTAAATTTCCGGTTGTGAACTTTGCCCTCGGTTCCTCTGACAGATGTTTTCACGTAGGATTATGGACCTTGTGTGACAGTAATATATGGAAAAATACAGTAGAAAAAAATACAATTTTCGGGGGTTGTTCGTAACCTGTAAAATGTAGTAAACAAAAGGTTCTATAAGGGCAGGAGAGTTCAAGATGAACGAAAGATCCACGATAATGCCTGGTTTGATCTGTTGGCAGCGAAGGGCCAGGCGACACGAAAATGGCACGGGACCTTCTGCCCCTGAATGCATCTGCAGAGCGTGTGGTAGACCTTCCCATTTTTTTTTTTACGTGACTTATTGTAGAAGTTAAGGATAATTCTTTGATCACCAAGAACAAAGCATAAATGTGAAAACAAATTTGTGTAGGTACATAAATAAGAATATGTCCAGACAGACTAAATATTATTATCATTGGAGAGTATCGAATAAACTATTACTTAGACAAACAAAACAACAAATAAAGAAGTATTTCCCATAACCATCACTTTTGTAGTCACGACAGGAAAGTTTTGCGTAAACAAAAACGCGCAAGTATTTATATTGCAATCAATCTTTTAAAGAGTGTTATCGTTCGCAGCTGACTTACAGTATCCCAAACGAATTGCTCAATAAATTGTCGTAGGCGATCGTAAATAAAGCGACCGGTTATATCGCTTTTAAACTATTCAGTTTTTTTTTATTTATTGAATTGAGACTGACATGTTTTGCTTACCTAATGGCTTTTTAGTGGTCGATGGATTATTATATTCGACGCTTTGTTAGCGGTTGACGGTTGTAAAATATTTTGAATCGCGACGGTTTCAATTTGCAAATGGAGCGTGAAACAAAACCTTCATACATTTACATACATACATGTCACGTCTGTCAACCCTAATGGGGAGAAGGGGCAGAGCCACAAGTGACCAGATAACTTACAGCTGCTATTGATATGAAGTCCTAAGATGGGTATGATAAATCTTATGGTTCATCATCAGCCCATTAACGTCCCCACTGCTGGGGCATGGGCCTTCCCTATGGATGGATAGGGAGATCGGGCCATCGGGAACCATCACGCGGGCCCAGTGCAGATTGATGGTTATTAACGACTGCTAATGCAGCCGGGACCAACGGCTTAACGTGCCATCCGAAGCACGGAGGAGGTCGACATGAAAACTTTTTGTTTTTGTGGTCACCTATGGTCACCGGCCTTTGCGAAAGCTGCTTAACTTCAACAATCGCAGACCGAGCGCGTTTACCGCTGCGCCACCGAGCTCCTCCTCCTCCATCCTCGAGAATCTTATGGTTACAAGGGACAAATTACGAACAAATTGCATCATGTAAAGCGTCAATTCCATTTGCCAATTACGGGCATTCAAGGTCACGGGCGTGCCGATCAGGATCGTGTAGTCGAATAGCAAATTGGTCAGGCGTAACTATGGTAACCACGATCTTGAGCGAGTTGGTGGGGAGTAACCTTGGTAACCACGATCTCAGCGTCAATTTTCCCAATCTAAATGTGTCAGGATATTGCAAAATTCCCACGGAAACGGGAGTTAGCGGGAAAAAACATTTGTATGAAAAAATCGAAACCGCGTAAGATAGATGTTTTCAATCTAGCATGCATGCATACCTTAGTAAATATAAAGTTTAGTTATGGCTGTATTTTGAACAATGGGAGTTAGCGGGAAAAAAAATGTATGACAAAATCTAAACTGTATAAATTAGATGCTTGAAATTTGATATGCACTCCCACACACACAAAGATCTCTCTTTTATAACACGCCACGCGGACGAAGTCGCGGGCAAAAGCTAGTGTAACATAAACATAAGTTTATGTATCAATGAGGGATTTTCCAGGCTACGTTTCCCATAAACTCTAGATGGTGCTGTTTAAATTTAACGTGATAATTACCTATGTTCCCATTGTTCGGGGTAAATATTTACCTATTCAAAAATATAATGTAATTGCAGAGGCATATAAATATAATTGTTATTTGATATCTGAACCAGTTAAGTATTATGTTGCTTCATATATCGTTTCACTTTATTTTGATCAGAATAATAATGGGTGGAAGCTGTGACGTAATTACGTTTTACTCCGGCCAAACCATTTGGGTTGCAACGTATACTACGTTCTTTCGTTCAAATCGGCACGCACTCTATCTTGAAACACATTCTAACATTTCTAACTTTATTTATTTGTTTATTTTATCGTTTTATATGCATTATTTTGTAAGTATTATTGTATTTCTTTCATGTATTTGTAGATACACTGCACACATACACGCTTTTAATATATGTTTTTGTATACTACTTTGTTTTCATAGTATAAGTAAATATTATTATGTATTAATTCAAGTTGTATTTGTGGGAGACATGGCTTCCGTGCCTCACTTAGCAGGGTCCACAGAATACCAGCGTCGTGGCTCGCGCCGCGGCTTATGCTGAGTGAGGCCCTTTTATAAAGGACACCACCACCATCGTTGACCAGTCCATACACTCAATTATTTGTATTTCTCGTGTATGTTGTTTTTATTATGTGTTTTGTTTGATTGTAAGTTGTGTGTTACTCTGTATTTTATATTATATATTTGTTATTTGTTTTGTTTTTGTAACTGTGGTGTCCCTTTATAATGAACGTTTCTTTCTTTCTTTCTTTCTAATAACAAGGGTCATCATTTTATACTTAAAAACAAAGACAAAAATGCAATACATTGTTATAAGTTCACGCGTTTATTATCATAATTAAAACACATAATAAAACAAGCGGCAAAGAAAGAGGGTAGACAGATATGTCTGCCCGTAGAAAATTATGGATCTACCTACTCCACTCCAATCTCATCAGTCATCCCGTGATCATGGCACTTGCAACAGTGTCGAAATATAAATAATAGTAATAATAGTCTCATATTTCCCTGATTTAAACGCGGCAAGAACCCGTTATTATGTGTTTTAATTAAAAAATGCATACTTATGTCTGTTATCCATGAATTTAGAAGGCAAATCTGTACAGCGCCGTCTATATTTTTTTGGGGAAGTAACCTGAAAAGTCCCTTATTGGAAAGGGATACGGTACGTTACATAATGTACCACGGTTACTCCACTGCTCGTTAGTAGAATACATCCAGATTCCCGGATAAAATTGCACATGTAAATTGTGTTTCATAATCGCATTATATTTTTTTATATTTTAAATTCTTTCGTTTCGTATGTCAGTTAATGTACGGTCACGAGCATTATTATGTATACACTTTGGTACCATTATCACATTAACTTTTTTGACAAATTGAACTGTAAGTCTCACCAAATGTCAAATATGTTAGTGCGACAGAGTCCTAAAGTGGATACATTATATTGTTCATGACTGTACTTATTTCTTTTCATGTATGTTGTGTGTGGCGTCCGTACACAATAAACGTTATTAGTTAGAGCGTTGGGTTCCTTATTTGGAGGTCCAAGTTCCATTCCCGATGGCAAAATATTGTTAAAATATCCTTGTGAGACTTTGATAATGACTTTGCAAGATCGAATCACCTGATTGTCCGAAAAAGTTCAATCACGTTTAGCCTTTGATTCCGGCTTATTATTATTAAAAAAACATCCACCAACCGCAGTGAAACAGCCTCCATACACCCTCCGGTTGAATGAAGGAAGCCTTGTACGGTCACGAGTACTAATATATATACACTTTGAAACCATGTCACATTAACTTTTTTGACAAATTAAAACGTAAGTCTCATTAAAATGTCAAATGTGATGATGCGACAGGGTTCTAAATTGGGTACAATGATATTACTCATGACTGTACCCTGTAGACGTATATACGTAGGCATTTTATGTCATGTTTTGCTATGTATTATAGAAACAATGTTTGAATGTCCTCGAGAACTTCGTAACGTATTTCCTGCCATCGATTGTAAATTTTAATGATCAACAAACTTCTTGTTCTGCGGCCAGACAACAGTGCATTAATTTTAAGCTCTTCCCTACTTCTGAAGGCACGTAGTAGGTATCATCATTTTGTTGGCTTGAAAACTTTGACATAACGTAAGCTAACGACTATACACCCAATGAGGCTAGTCAGAACCGTCCATTGCAAGATGAATGAAGGCCTTTCCAGCTTGTATAGCTTTAACATAATAGTTTATACCTATTCTCTCATTACTCGGGCACATAATTTCTGCAAAATACAATGTAATTACAGAAGCATATTTAAAAATAATTTATGCCTGCTGCTTGGATTACATTATGTATAGAATTACGTTGCTACCTTTATTGCTTGTGTATATTTTATCAGAATAATATTGGGTGGAAGGTGTAATTGTGCTTAGATGTAATAAAAAGGGTCATCATTTATGCCCAAAAACAAAGATGCATAATATGACTGTTATATATATAATATCCATTAAATTAGAAGGTTAAACGAAGAAAAATGTATACAGCGCCATCTATATAGTTTTTGAAGAACGTAGCCTGGAAAGTCAAAGTCAAAGTAAAAAGCGGAGAGTTGTCGTTCTATACGTAGTTTTATTTCTTAAACTATGGTAGAGCCATTGATATTTGGGCAGAGCTCAAAATTTACAACGGCCATTTTGATGACGTCATCGCTGACTGTAAATGAAGTATGTCTTCATTTATTAGGGAGTATCGGACGATACTGTCCAGTTTCAAAATGTCCCGTTGTCACGTTAAATAAATCGATCATTCGAGTTTTCCCATTTGTAAATGTTCTCGTTGTTTGACGATGACGGCGTTTACTGCCTCCATTTTGATGACGTCACGTCCATACATACGTCATTTACACACGAGTCGTGTCCATAATCCCTGTTGAGTTGCCTAGAGCGACATGACGTTAAAATCATTTTGCATCTACAATTGGCGTTTTGAAGTCTTGCCATGACTAAGTAAGATGTACATTTATGGGTGTAAAACCAGCCAATTAACCTTTTAAATACTTCTGTTATGTTGCATAATAATATGGTGGGAGATACTGGCCCAGGATCGGCCGCAATGGAGGGATACTGTGAACACCAAAGTGTATGGCTTTGAACAGAAACGTCGGGAAGAGTTTGATTTGAAACGCGACGAGCTGAAGGCCCGACCATCTGCGACCATAACATATCATTATACCGGAGGTGTGCTGACGTGCAGTGAATGTGGCCGTACATTCACTGCTAAGGTCGGTTACGTCAGCCATATGAGAGCGCATCTTAGGCGTTCCTAGATTGGAGTCTTGTCGCCATGGCCGAATATGGCTGGAAAAAAGGAGGAAAAAGGATATGTTGCATATCAGATAATATAAATATTCCGGTACACGCCATCTAAGTTAATTTTGTTTTACCTGTCATTTTCTTATCAGCTAAAAGCGAAAGGAAAATTACGGGACAGGCAAAAAAAAAAATGAAAACCATGTCAATTTTAGGCAGAAATTAAAAAAAAAAGTCTTTCAAAATTTTATATTGGCCACTACAGAATTAAGATGACAGCATACGTCAAACGGATTGCATATAAGCGAGATGCCTATTTTATTCACCCGGGTTTTCCTTTCCTTTTTAAAATAATAGTTGTCTATAGTTGTTTAGCGATTGATGAATGTGGAGGAAGCAAGAGAAGTGTGTCAGGATCGAAGCTAATGGAATTCTATAGTATCTGCTTACCCCGGTGGGAAATAGGCGTGAGTTTATATATGTATGATAGCGCGACAGCGAAATATTGAAAATCTAAATATTATGTGAACTGTAAACAACACGTGCGGCTAGCAAACAAACAACACCTGCACTTGTTTACGACACACGTGCAAGGTACGGTAGTGGGGACAACCCTTATAAGAAGGCGAGCCGCACGAGTTGTACCATTCTTGTGTCGAACTCCGTACAGAGAACATCCAATAAAAGTAATCCGTGACAGTGAGCCATTGTTTAACTGGCGCTATGCGTCCTCCACAAAGGTCACTGTTACCTTGGGATCAGAGTATAATATTCTTACTCTAACATGTATGTATGTATGTAGTTGTCTATCATCCGTCCAAGAGAAGAAGAAAAGGAAATCCTTTTCGGCGAATAAAAAATGAGGGGTATAACTTAAAATTAAATTAGGAGGTGTCTGCAGCAATGGGGGCCATCAAATGTCTCTCTACCTAATTTATTCTGCGATGTTAATTTGTATAGCTTGCGACACGGTAACCTACCGCGCGCGGCGAATTTTATCGGAGGCTTCGACCAATAACCGAACGAAGTTTATCTACGTCGATAACAATCGTTGCGTTCATTGGTCGAAACCCTTGATATAATCGCGGTTGTCATGCAGGCCCTGTAGGATAATGATTTATCGTCCTCTCCCTGGCGTTTTCCGTTTTCACAGGGTCCGCTATCCTTGCCTGTGTTGCCGGGGTATCCACGTTACAACCCACACTGAGCTTACCTTACATAAATATATGACTGTAATCGAATAAAATGTATAGGGTTGACATAATTCGATACGGCTCACCACATAATTATGACGTTGGTCTGAGAAAACTCGGTGCGGTGTGGGTACCTAGTTCATCTTGTGATGGATGTACCTCTGACTACCCCAATTAGGAAATAGTAGTAAGCTTATGTTATATTGTGTAATTGACATAAGATGACTGTGCTGTGTGATAAGATGATTGTGCTCAATGGTGAAGGAAAAACATCGTGAGGAAACCCACATTTCCCGAGAAATGCTTTTTCGGAGGTAGGTGACCTAACCTGTATTGGGCTGGTTTTCCCTTCGCGGCGCGCGGGTTTAAAAGTCAGACAGGCAGTCGCTTCTGTAAAAAACCGAACCTATCAAATCTTCAGGGTAGGTAAGCGGATCTGTGAAAAACGGGACAATGATAGGAAGATGATCATGAATTGACATAAGATGACATAATGTTGTCATGTTAATCCCATACAAGTTAGTCGACGGTATTTTACTAAAAGTTCGCAACATAGCTATTAGTATGGTGATATATAACAGCATATAGCTCAGAACATATAACAATGACATCACATTAGAATTGTGTTCGATATTTATGAATTACCAAGTAACACAATACACTGGCCAATAACTCATCAATTCGCCATCAAATAAATGGACCTATCCGCCATTTATATCTTATGACGTCATAGTGACGTAGCCTCGGATTCAGTCTCTAGTTCGGTTATCAATAGAACAATGTAGTCGGGAACAATTTATTACGTGCGGTCAGTAACCTGAGCCGTTTGTCGCCCAGTGCTTGAGTGTTGGGCATACGATCCGAGGGTGCCGGGTCCGAATTCCGGTGGGAACATAACCACATAAAAGCGCTTTTTGATATACCTAGTCTGATTAGGACACTGCAAACTGAACACCCGATTGTCGGAAAGTAAAATGATCCATGCACGTTAAGCAGGCAGCCCTGGCTAGTTGCTTACTTAATAAGTATGTAGTCGTTACATGATTTACGTCATGAGCCTTGGGCAAGTCGATAGTAACCCTGACGCCAGGGATGAGGTCAGTCATTGATCTCACTATCTACACGAGAGAAGAAGAAGTAACCAAGTAACAAATGAATCTATTCTACTTCTATCATGTGGGCTGTGAGATGGATTACCAACCCCTTTAACTCTAGTATCAGGGTTACTATTGACCCGCCAAATGCCCTTGACATGGCTCATGTAACGACTGCTAATGAACCTGTAATGAACCTGTTGATGAAATAACCTAATACTTCCCTTAATCTTCTCCCTAGTTCTTCTCCTTAATTTTCTTAATCTTTGTTTTTATTCCGTATATTCAGGGTCTGAACTGGCAGATGACTGGCAGCTTTGTAATTTACAGAAGTGACTGCCAAACTGGTCCACCTACCCGGAGGAAAAGTCAGTTCGATCAAAAAGTCGGACCTTTCAGATATTCAGGTTAGGTAAGTGGACCCTGTGTGAACGGGATGTGTGAACGCCAGGGAGATGAATAATATAATATTGCGTCACAATACAAAACTCTTAATTGATCAAACACAAGAAAAATAAAAATTACAGATAGGACAAAAGAAGTAATAAAAGCGGCCTTCTTACAGGGAACTTTAAGGTGAAAGAAGCTGTAACCAAAAAAAAAGAATGCGGCACGTCATAATATATCAGTCAAACGCGTAATAATATTGCCATGTTTGAATTATCTGCGCAACCTGCCGATGAATGCCTAGCATTGCGGCTCTTCACGATCTCTGATTAAAAAGAATCATAATAATATAAAATAAGCTTCTGCAAAACGATCTGAAGAGAAAATACAAGTTCCAATAGAATTTACTAGGTTTCTCGAATTTCTATATTATTCAGAAATGAATATACTTCAAATATTCAATTTCGTATAACAAGTGTAAGGGCCCTATTTCACTAGGACACCATGGAGGTGCATTCACGGTACGTAGCCAAAATGTTTCCAAAACTCACCTGGTTGCGGCTGTTGGTTTCGGTTGCCGGACACAAATTAACCAATTTGTTAATTCTAACAAATCGTATGTATTTGTTCTGTGTCCGGCCACCGAATCCTCAATAATTTTCCTTTGGTGGCATAAGCATGATGTTCTGGTGAGATAGGTCCCTTACGCCGATACATTTATTGATAAAAATACGCGAGTTGGTTACGTTCTCAGAATACATAAAAACATATTAATTTTGATACCAAGAATCAGAGGTTAACAACATTTATTTTTTGCTAGACTCGGTATAGAAAAATACACAACGTTCAATTTGTATTTTGTATGCCATTAACAGACCAACTTTTATCGAGGGCTTCGACCAATAGCCGGAAGACGTATATCGACGCCTATTTAGCGTTTCGTGCGTTTATTGGACGAAGCCCTCCATATAATTCCGAGTCGCGCGCGCCGCGGTAACGGTTGCCGGGTAGCTTCTGCAGTAGTGCTAATTTTGTCACGATCATTTTATCAATTCTGACGATATACTTATGTCGTTTTGTGGATTGGTACTCATATGTGAACCTGAATAAGTCATGTAATTCTGTCAAAATACGAACAAAATCACGTGGCATGCATGTTAGAGAAAAAACAATCTTATCGATTTCGACAAAATTTATTGAATCGATCGATAACTTTATCACGTTAATTATGTAGCAGTTCTGCTTTATTTTTCTAATAAGTAAAAATTATATTGGCAGCATATCTTCGCCGCCAAACTGGTGACCTTCGCCGCCAAAAATATTTTAAATTAGATAAATACATTAGTGACTGTGATAAGTGTTATTATGGGATTGACATTAGGTGAAATGTCAATCACATAACACTGCATTGTCCATTATCATAACTATTTGCAACTACCCCGTCCTACCGTCCCATTGCGTCAAGTACTTATACAATTTACCATAAAATCAAATATTTTGTAATGCGACCATGATTTTGCTTTGATATCGGAAACGTTGTTACTATCATCACATGGAATGTACACCAAATCCACTTGACGTGTGGACACAATCGCTGGATACACAAACTAAGAGACGCCCCAAATATAGTTGCACCGCGCCCATTGCACTATGCTAATAGGTGACCAAAATTTCCTCCAAACGTGACTAAAATTGAAAGCTGAGAGAGTACACATCCTGTGTTTGACCCGCTCACCGTACATTACGTGAGATGTACTTAACAGCGTAGAAACCGGTGGATTTGGTACGCAATACCAAAGTGTATACATATTAATGTATACCACCATGTCACAATAACTTTTTTGACAAATTGAACTGTAAGTCTCACTAAATGTCAAATATGTTAGTGCGATAGAGTCCTAAAGGGTACATTATATTGCTCATGACTGTACACCGGCAATGTTTTCAACGCCGGTTCAAACCCCTTTCACTAATACTTGCAGCAATATTAATTATCAATTCAAATTAAGTGCAGTTTTCACTAACACAGATGGCTTGACCACCTTTCACGTTAGTCTAACAGAAAGCTCGGTAAGGTGTGGATGGGTAAGTAAAGGAAGTAAATTATTATTATTATTTATTTATTTATTTCAAAAATTTTGTACACACAGTACAAAAAAAATGTATAAAGTATTTATTTCCTCTACAAATTACATAATCTTATTCATAATACATACATACACATACATAAACTCACGCCCGTAATCCCTAATGGGGTGGGCAGAGCCACAAGTAATCAAAGACAACCTTCTCTTTGCTTCTCTTCCCGGGCATGTCGTAAAAACCGACAGAGGGATTGTGTCCTCTAACATGATGGACTAATGTTATGGGCGATAGGCTGATCCCTTATCACCATAAGGTTCATCATATCCATCTTTGGACTTCGTATCAACGGTGGCTGCAGGTTGTCTTTCTTATTCATAATGATTAAAAGTATTTTAGAGGCTGGGTACTTAGTTCTTGCTATGGTCGCCTGGAAGAAATCGCATAAAGCAATAAGGCCGCCATTTGCCGAGTACTTAGATAAGAGTCTTTTTGTAATTATTTCTTTTTATTTTGGTGCAGTAAAGTGTATTTGTATTGTATTGTACCCACGCCGAGTATTCTGTTAGACCAACGTGGTAGGTTGTGCTGCGTGGTTATGTATTTCACTTTTCATTTGAAACCGAATCCTGCCTTCTAGCTTAACCTGTCGCAGTGTCGATAGGGGCCTGTGGACGTGGAAGTGCTAACACGATTGTGTTGACACTTCTCGTAATCAAAGGTTTATCGGTGATTTCGCAGTGACACCATGCATACAGAGACTCACGTTTACATTGACTACTGATATGTGATCACAGGTCTTTTAAGATAACTTTCCACTCTTGACATTGAAGTTCCATACATATACGTACATACATAAACTCAAGCTTTAAGCGATAAGGCCGCCATTTTCCATGCACCTAGTTAAGAGTCTTTTGTTACTATTTCTTTTTAGTTTGGTGAAATGAAGTATATCGCACGAACACACTCACATACACACGCCTATTTATTAACTAATGACCCATATCTATTTGTTCGTATTATTTTATGATATTTTTATGTTTATGGTAAATCGTATTAATGTGTATTTATTGTAATTGTAAAACTAAATAATTATATGTAAGTAAGTTTAAGTAGTATGTATCTATGCACATATATACCGCGATGTCCGTGGCTTCACTCGGCAGGGCCCGCAGAATACCAGCGTGTCGTGGCTCACGCCGCGACTTATGCTGAGCGAGGACCTTTTATTCCGGACTCCACCGCAGATGCTCGGGCCGTCCGCGTCAGTGCGTTGCATTTAGAATACTTAGTTTTATTATTATTGTTTTTATGATTTTGGTTTGTTTTTCTTTTTGTTTTGGATATTTCTTTTTTTGTCTGTGTACTTATTGATCTATGTGTGGTTTCTGTCCTGTGTTAAATGTAATGTCTGTCTGTGTATGTGGTGTCCGGAAGTAATAAATGTTTCTTTCTTTTTTTATTTCTATATTAATAAACTCACGCCCGTAATAATACACCCTTAGCTACAACACTAGTAGCTACTTGTTAGTTAGTGCTCTACGTGGAATAGTTTTGGTGATCCAAAAATTGGTGATCTCAGCTATGGTGCGCTGCGTGGAATACGTCATAAATCTAATCGCCAAAAAATAATGTAGGTACTAATAAATAGGTAAGGGTATAAATCCCTCAAAAAGTACTTTACCTTAACTTTAGTCTTAACCCAAAAATTTATCCTCACTATTTTCAAAGTATTTCCGAACGTCCGTGGTCATTTTGAGGTGGTGCTGAACACGATAGAAGAAGATTATTGACGTTTCATAAACCTCATTTGAATAAGTTGCTTATTTAGAACCAAATCGTAACTTCTATTAAGCTGTTAACTTTATAGTGACGTTTGAGGTTTGCTGTGGTTCTGACATAGTTGTTTACCTATCGCCATCAAAGGTTAACCGCTAGTAATATTGACGTTAGCCAAAGCACCAGTGTATTTCGGTTTGGAAACCTGTATTTACTATTTTCTGATGCTGAATGATTAAAGCCATCATGATCTTCTCCATCTATCGTGCGGGTCGTGAGGTCATTGACCTAACCTCAGCGAGCCGCCATATTTACGTAGTAGCCGAGGCTAACTACTTAACGTGCCTTCTGAAACACGGAATCATTTTATTTTCGGACATTAATGGTCAAACTGAAAACAAAGAGAAATTCCGACTAGGCCGGGACTTGAGCCCGCAGCTCTTGTCAAGCCGGGACGAAATGAAATGAAATGAGATGAGATGAGATGAGATGAGATGAGATGAGATGAGATGAGATGAGATGAGATGAGATGAGATGAGATGAAATGAAATGAAATGAAATGAAAATTTATTGCAATAAATGTGGTAAGTATATCGATGGAATTAAAGCTTATAGCGCTCAGCACATTTAGTCATGTTCTGACATACAATAATAACTAAGTACTTACATAAAGTACTGAAAAATATTACAAAAACACTTATCTATAAGTGTGTTAACCATTACACGACTTTGAATCTATGTATCGTCATTAAGCCGACGCCCCAGTGCCGTGTATCTAGAATATAAATACATAATAATAACAAACTGAGAACAGCCTTTGAAAGTGTCTTTTTGTTAGACAACTCGGCACCGGGAATCGAATCCTGAACCTCCGGATCGTGAGCTCAACGCTCAACCACTGGACCGCGGCAGCCGTTATCTAAGTATACGTAAGTATAAAGTGAGTGTTGGTGGCAGTGCTGGCAGAGGAAGACCTAGATGAACGTAGATTGACCAAATTGGAGAAGTCCTTAGAAAAGGTTCAGTACGCTACACTGAACCGGCGTGCGTGTATGAAACGATTAATGAATGTGGAGAAAGCAAGAGAAGTGTGTCAGGTTCGAAGCAAATGTAATTCCATAGTCTCTGCTTACCCCGGTAATTATTCCACGATTATTACACGTGAGCTAATTATTCAGGGTTATATGGCGGGTCAATTGTAACCCTGACATCCTCAGGGTTAAGGAGGTTCGGGTCATTGACCTCACATCACGAGAGAAGACGAACCATAATTAATTTCAATATCCACTCCTAAAGGTTTTCACTATACGGGGTCTCTTTACTTCTATACTTATTTTTGTTCTTATTGATTTATTTATAATGGTGCATATATATGCACCTAGAATGTACAGAATAGTTTCGCAGGTGGAAACTGCTTTCCATTCACTAGATTCAATTCTAGTCCCTCGTGTGACACGGCGCGATCGAATTTCATTGCATTGCATATTTGTCGGACACTGCGAAAAAACGACTATACTTCTATATTTTGCCTATTTCAGTTCAGTTGGTTCGATCAGGTTGTTAATGCCATAAAAGGCATATTTTGTCACGTTAAAAAAAAATAGGAAAATTATTCTGATTTATCTTATAAAATCATGTAAGCGCCATTTTGAAAAATCACATTCCGATGAAATAGACCAGTTAGTTTCAATCAAAATAAATTATTTAGTCCTAAAATTTTACCTAAATATAAATTGGTTGAAAAAAATCACACGACAAAGTGATATTTCAATAAGATTCTTACATGGTTTTCAATTTAATGCGGCGTTATAGCAGACTAGATAATATATTACTTATAATAATTCGATTTTTGTCTGCGACTATATGTTAGACGGACGTACATTGACCAAATTGGAGATGTCCTTAGATTTAATACGATTTACTCTGAACCGGCGAGCTTGTATGAAACGATTGATTAATGTGGAGGAAGCAAAAGAAGTGTGTCAGGATCGAAGGAAATGAAACTCTATAGTCTCTGCTTACTCCGGTGGGAAATATGCGTGAGTTTATGTGTATGTATTTACCAAGAAAAACTTTACTGCCGTCATACGAAAGTTTGTAGCAAAAATTTCGTAGCAGCCGTAGCAATATGGCTACTCGTATAGACGTAGCAGATAGCTACGAGCGATATATTTTGTAGGCTATCATTGAATATTCGAAAGATACATTTGGGTAAAAGTGCATCGCGAATCCCACGTCAAAATAGATACTGATTTTTTTTAAAGTGTGATCTAGTTGGTATCCCTAATTTAAATCTTAAAACATAACGCTTTCCGCTTTGTAACTATAAAAGGATAAATTCGAAAAATAGATTGGGATACAAAGTGCTTTGCGAATGTCATATCAAAATACTGAGTATATTTTGCTTTGAATTCATCATAAAAATTACGCTTGTAACTATGTAGGTTGTAATCGACTGCAGATATGATATTAGGCAATAATTAAAATTATTTAATTTAAGTTGAAATGAAGAGAAACAAGGATCTCAACAACAACAACAAGGAGGAAACAATCTTCAAGCAATATTTCTAAATCGGTTTATTTCGTACTTTCATAGGTTGGTTTAAACGTGAATGTCATTTTAAGATTAGTTATTATCTATAAGATATGAATGCATGGCATTAGCTGTCTGGGAACTGATACTAGGCAGGCAAATTCATACAATAAAGTTATTTCAAAAAAAAAAGAACGTCTGGGGCCCTATGTCGGGGTTTTTCTTGCAGCTTCTTTTCCTCGGCTATACAGATTGCGAGTACCTGCAGTAGACAGATGAGTTGTTTGTTATGTAAAAAAGACGATTCAAAGTGTAATTATGTTACCTACTGAATATATATATTTTTGAAATTTTTTTTTTTTACTTTTGATGGGTTTGCTCTTGGCCCCAGACTTGTCCGAAGGCATTGACGAGGCCCAAGATGGAGCGAGCTCGCCCAGAAGGTGCCTATTCATTCTGGCTTTAAAAGAACCCGGGTTATATGCATTCGGAAATACAGAAGACGGCAGAGAATTCCACTCCAGATGACATAGAGTCACGACCGCCATTAAAATCTGAGTATGGATGTAGCTTAAACAGGAAACAGTAATCAACGTGTCACCGCCAGGAAGTACACACCAACGTTATTGCATGTGGAACTCAATTGCAGTAGCAAAGCGTACGTCGGTCCCTGACGAGTACAATCCTTTGTAAACAAGGTGTAAATGTATTCATGGTGGAACTGAAACTTGCACTCAAAGTGCGCTGATTCTGGCCGCGGAAGGCGCTACGTGACGGTTCCGTTCTGGGACTCTTCCGCTTGGTTTACTCCTGGTTTGACTTTGAGTAAGGCATATTGTTTCTGGTTTTAAGGTTCCCAAACTCGAAAGGAAAAATGGAACCTTTATAAGATCATTTTTTGTCTGTCCGTTCGTCTGCCTGTCAAGTCTGTCACGAACCTCTTTCTCGGGGACGTATTGAAGTATCAAGCTGAAATAACATCTATTACTTATGTCTGAGCCCTCCCTCCCTTGATGCTGACAAAAACCTTGTTTTAGATAGTAATAGTAATATTCGTCTTACCCGTAATTACTTTGGGATGGAATAGTCACGTAAAGCACTCATGGTACACACAGACAAACATAAGATTATGCCCATTTTCGTTAAAGGTATACGTACGACTAAAACTAAAAACACATTCTGATGTGTTCTCGTAAAATTCTAACTCGCGTACGAATCGAAAGAATCAGAATTGATGGATTAGACGTGTGTGTGTTTTAAGTATTACGGTACAGTGGCTTTAGCCAAGTTGCAAACGATTATCACAATCGACAGTGACAGTAATAAAGAAATTTAAGCCTTACGACCACGGTTATTTCCTAAACATCACCATTTGGAAGAATTTCAGTGAAATATTTTCTTGTTTCATAATTTTAGATCAGGATTTACTTTTGTCCCTGTCACTGTCGATTGTCATGCTTGAAACTCGTCTGAGGACAAGGTCGATTTTTGTTTTGTTTAGTAATATTAAAAAAAATGGATTTCATCCATTGTGCGGTGCCTAACATTAACCTCTCATCTGCTGAGATAAGAGGCACAATCAGTGATCAGTGTTTCCCGCATTCGAAGGGTTAAGCGCCGTTAGTCAACGCCGTTCGATATTTGAATTATATTTGAAGAAAATATCCCGTGGTTCGACAGAGAATAACCCAACAGCCGGCTCGAGTGCCGAGCTGAGGCGAGTTTTGCGCGAATTAGAGACACTCATATTTCCACTTTTCCTCCGACTTCCTGTTTGACTTCCTCGCGCCGTCTGCTCAAACTTGGATTAAAGCGATTTAAGAGTTTTTACCTCCGCCTCTTGGTTGCAGTTTGCATGACTCTAACTGCTGTTGCGATTGAAGTTCTTTTGAAGTCGAGGTAAAGCTGGATTTGTTGTGGGAAACATTTGTATGATGCATTTCGTACTTAGTGTTGCTTTACTTGCTGCCGGAATTTGCTGGGATCAATTTTATTTTAATATCCTCATCCTTTAGCCATATCCCGTTCCTCCCAGTATCCGCTTACCTAACCTGAAGATTTGACATATCTGGTTTTTTACAATAGCGACTGCCTGTCTTTCCAACCCGCGAAGGGAAAACCAGCCCAATACAGGTTAGGTCGCATACCTCCGAAAATGCATTTCTCGGGAATGTGAGTTTCCTAACGATGTTTCCCCTCACCGCTGAGCACGTGATGATCATTTATGAACCAAACATTGGTTTAGGTCTGTGCTGGATTCGAGCCTGCGACCTCAATTTTACTTTCACATACGAAACTAACAGAAAGCTCGGTGATGTGTGGGTAGTTAGCTCATACTGATGAATGTACCTTGTCTACCTCAATTGTGATATAGTCTTGAGATTATAATATTATGTTATGTAAATACTGACAGTCAGTGAGAACTTTGCATGTGTACGTGTTGTTTATTACGTTTTATAACTTGAATGTGTACAACCACGTTCAGTCATCATTAATTTCAGAGGCACGCTCTTGTCGGTGAAGCACTCTCCATGATACTTTTTTAGGGAAAAATAGGACATTGGTTGTTAATGGTATCACATATATGGTAGTTATCCAATGCATGTTTTTTATAACGAATATTGAGGAGGTTGATTCAGACCATGATTCTGAGTTAATATCAAGAGGAATTTGCCGTCGCAAAAGTATGGAAATGAAAATAAGTAAAAAAAAGTTCCGACAGGAAATTCCACTTGATATCAACTCAAAATCATGGTCTGAATCATCCCCTCAGTATTCGTTACGGGGTGTCACTAATACTCATACCTACTTGTATAGCTACCTGAATGTACTTGGACGGGGTGTAAGTGACATCGTAACGAATACTGAGAGGGATGATTCTGAGTTGATATCAAGAGGAATTTTCCAACGCAAAAGTATTAAAAAAGGAACATGAATTTTGCGACGGAATATGCCACTTGATATTAGAATCAGAATCATGGTCTGAATCATCCCCCACAGTATTAGTTACGATGTCATTACCATCCTGTAAAATATACCGATGGTATATCTTAAATAAATATACGTATAGCAGTGATGCAGAAAAAGTAATATGTAAACAAGTGGTATTCTTGACTAAAGCCGCTTGGTACGTACACATAAAGGCCTATTTACAATCTTGGAAGGAACATTAATATAACGTCAAATGATACGTGTAGATACAAGAATGAAAAGAAACCTTCCGACATAATATGAAGTCTGGTTCCTTTGATGTACAAAGATCTATCGTTTATAATGATGTCATTTCGATACAAGTAATTGTCAATTTGATAAGCTTCAACATAATTTCTACATTATTATTTTCATGCTTCTTTAAATTTAGAAATTGGTTAAGAATGTGTTTTCTTAATCAATATTTTATAATAATAATAAAATAAATAATTATTAATGATTCGAAAACAAATGACGCATTATTAGGCGAATAATATTTATTTATTTTGAACAATTTTTTTTAATAAAAAATATATATATATTTTGATGCTGACCAATTACCTCTAGAAGTTTTTAAGTTTTTTATAAGTACATAACGTAGATAAGCAATGATACGCTGTTTCTGTAAGTAAATAACCTCAAAATTATATAGGCGGTAGCATTCCGAAGCGTCTCCGTATAATTCCGGGCATTGTGAACGCAAATTCCAGAAAGCTCATAGCCTAATGCTCTCCAAAATATAATGATATGCGAGAGGGCAATAATACTCGGTTATTGGAATAATGACGAATAATCTCCCCCAATAGAATGACAAAGGTCACTCGGAGAGAATTGTGGTCAAATTGCAGACTGTGTGGCAATCGGTTCACTCTACTGGCTAAGGTCTGTTTGCATCGAGCTAGTACTTAATAGTTTAGTGTGCTAGTAACTTGCATAATCTTGTTCCTGTTGATAACGTGTTGATGGAACTTTGTCTGTTGTCGTGTTGATGTATCTGTTCAAAGATTGCTGGATATATTGGATGCATATAACGCTACTACTAATTTTAATTATGTTATGTATGAAACAAGTGGATTTTTGTGCCCGGTTAATGGCAATAGGCTCGCTCTCTGTTACATGGGACTTAACCATAGCTGGCAGGAGTGGGTGCATATTATAACATAATATACCTCTGCCTACCCTTTCGAAGATACAGGCGTGCTGCGATGCCGTGCAAGATGTGTGATATGATCCCACTGCCTGTAGGATCCCACTGCTGAGCAAAGGCCTCCCCCATATCTTTCCAAGTATCCCGGTTCTGTGCGAGCTCTATCCAGTCTTTTCGATAACCATCGAGATCATCGCGCCATCGTTTCCGAGGTCTACCACGTCTACGGTGTCCGTCCTGTGGTACCCAGTGCGTGATGATCTTTGCCCATATGCCCATCGTTCCGGATGCATGCGGCACACGTGTCCAGCCCAGTCCCATTTTAGCCTGGCGGTCTTCCTGCCAACGTCAGCATACCGGTTTTTGAGCGCAGCACAGTGATATTATAATTAAAGAAATTTTGAAAGACCTATTTTTATAGTTGTCCCTGGTATCAACACTTACATATGACGCCGACTATAATAGACGAAAGAACTGTGAAGATCTCCTTGTTATAATGTCAAAAAAATAAAATATTTATTAAATTGCATGCAGCAGTTTTTAGCCCACATACCTACCCAAATCGCTATCTACATTTCATCACAAAGGTTTACCTTTATATTACTATTAAACAAAGTGGCCCAACAATCCCACTTAATGCAAGTTGGAAGTAATTAAGTAAATGGGACACTAACTGTGTCTCTCTAAACGAGCCTATGTAGAACCGATTAAGCACCGTTCAAATCGTGTAATTGCCGATCCATTGTCGAACTTTGATAGTCGAACTGCAGTATTACTTTCAACTATTACCTTCGTCCAATAGTTATTTTATTGCAAGTCCAATTTATTGCAATCTATGCGACTTTTATAGCACTTTTAAAAGTTCCATACAATTCAGAAAGTTACGTATTTTTACGCAATAAAAATGTGGACTTATTTTGCGAGTTTTCGTAGTCGTTTGATGTTTATTTGATTGGATGTTGTCATGCCAGTGAAACATTTCAGAATTTTGACAGTCAGTTTTAGGATATTCGGAAATTAAACCAGTAGGGTTGGTTTAGCGATAGTACGAGATATAACACCAAAGTATAAATTATACCGATGTTATTTGTAGAGATTTTGCCTATTAGTAGTTTATGCTCCGGGTTCGAATCCCGGTGGGGACACAAAAATCACTTTGTGATCCTTAGTTTGGTTAGGACATTACAGGCTGATCACCTGATTGTCCAAAAAGTAAGATGATCCGTCTTCGGAAGGCACGTTAAGCCGTTGGTCCCGGTTACTACTTGATGATGTAAGTAAGTAGTCGTTACATGAGCCATGTCAGGGGCCTTTGGCGACTCAATAATAACCCTGACGCCATATTTAATGAGGTTGGTAATTCACTTCACAACCCACACGATAGAAGAAGAGTTTATGCTCGGTATAAAAAGCTATATCAGGTTTATTTGTAAAGCCGTAAGTGTGCTTCAATGCGCCCTGACCCAGGGTGTGTGCTCAGATTGATTGAGGGCTCTAGCCATAGAGGCAGCCAATCAGCTCGCGACACCAAACACTTCAGGACCCCGATACCGACCCCGCCGGCGTGGTCGACGATTTCCCTTAATCATAGGGTCGATTAATTCTTTCAAATATTTTTCCTCTCAGACGACGCCCTGAGCCGAGGTTCGCGTTCAACTGGGCACTCTCAGGCCTGTTGTCTTAAACGTTGTACCGAGTGAGAGCCTTCAGCGCTCCCCATTTTTCCGGCCAAGTATTTAATGCCATCTGCGGCAAATCTACAATAAATCACGTCAAAAAAAAGTTGATTGAGGGGACGCTTGTACCCAGCAGCTTAATGTCACTACCCGCGACTTCATTTGCGTGAAACCCTACAATTAAAACTATAGAAGTTTCATACAAACTTTGCCACCTCTTTTACCGGAGTTCAATTTCGCAAAATACCGTCTCAGTGAGCACCTACGCCCTATATGGAGTTCCCATACGTATTTTCCCGGGCGTGTGAAAACCGACAGTTTTAAATTATTAATAGGTAATGGGCTGATCATGATTCTGTTCATTATTTATCTTAGAACTTAGTATCAAAAGTGGCTGCGAGAGACGGCAGTACATAATTATTATGTAAATGTCATAAAATGAATTATGACAAACTCTTAACAATCACCCGAATAGGAATTGAATCTGGGCCCTCTAGTACCTACTCAAGATATTTAATTTTAGCCACCGCATTGCCCCTTAGAATTTGCTCAACACAGTCTGCAGTTGGCTGTAAAATTGTTTAAACAAGGTATTTTATTTTCTGTACAATACAAGAAAAATAACGAAGGACAATTCCCGCCAAGTAGTCAATGCCAATCCGGCCAAGTAGTTAATGCTATCTGCGGCAAAAAAAACAAAGGACAATAGAAATATAAATGGAGGTGGTTACCGCCAGACATCATCATCATCAGCCGTACGACGCCCACTGCTGGGCATAGGCCTCCCCCAAGGATCTCCACGACGATCGGTCCTGCGCTGCCCGCATCCAGCGGCTTCCCGCGACCTTCACCAGATCGTCGGTCTACCTTGTAGCGGGCCTACCCACTGAGCGTCCTCCGACACGTGCTCGCCATTCCAGAACCCTTCCGCCCCAGCGGCCATCGGTTCTCCTCGCTATGTGTCCCGCCCACTGCCACCGCCAGACGAATAGTCAAATTCCATTTGCCTACATTTAGTCTATCGAAGTAGGTAGAATGTGATTCTCCAACTTTCACGTGAGTTGTAGTTAGTTCGAACAGTTAGAAATTATCAACGGCATAGACTTTGACATGGGAAATCAGATCATGCATTTTTGATAGCCCACTTCAGATTACGCGCTGTTCGAATTCTATCTCGGGAATTCATGTTTGGATCACATATTATTGTCCAAGATTTATGCACGCAATGAGTCAAGGCGTTCTTACAATACAATACATCACAAGTACACTTTATTGCACCAAAATAAAAATAAATTATTACAAAAAGTCTCTTAACTAAGACCAGTCTAGTCCTAGTGTCTAGTTCTTCTGCCTGGGGTTCCATGGAGATAATACACAAACCTATTTTGTCTATTGGAAGCGCTGTTTGCCACCTTCGAAGTCCGTAAAAAGTAATGAAACAATTTAATCGTTAATGCAATTCTGATGGTATTTAATAAGTATAATTTATATTAATTATATTTTGAACATTTAATATGGAATCAGACTCACAATATTAATGAAACAAATTAATTTGTTACTAAAATGTCCTATTTCAATTTCAAACAATTTATTTTGTTATTTTTATAAAAAAGTAATAGGTTTTAAGTAACATGACTGTCTTCTTTTATAAATTTTAAAGTACATAAGTAACACTATCATAGTTTTTAAGTCATTGCCTTACTAACAAAATGGATCCAGTGATGTATTTAAAAAAATCTATTATAATCAAATGCCAGATATTTATTTTTTTAAATGCATAGCTTACATTTCGTCATAGAAAAAGGAATAAAACGAACGTATGGAATGGCAACTCTCCGCTCCCCACAAGCGACTGAGCCAGATATACCTTTCCCCATAAGTCTTACTTTAGTCTTCAATCGTATGGGCGTCAGACGTTACACACACAGATGTGTAGTGTCCGTGTAAAACGAGGTTTTTTGTTTGGTATGAAGTTTCCGGAGTGTGATTTAATTATTGGTCTATCGTATACAGTCTGCAATGTTCTGACCAAGCTAGGGATAGCCTCACAAAGGAATTGTTAACTGTGTATCCATTTGCAATGTCCTCGGAGACAGAAACTCCAGATCGGGAGCCGAACACTCAAACTTTGATAATGTCCTCTCTCCAACGTGCTGGACTATTATTAAACCGATGGACTGTAACCTGTTATCATACGATTTATCGTTCCATCTCCCTAGCATTATTCCCTTTCTCATAGGGTCCGCTTATCTTACCTGTAGATTTGACAAGTCCGGTTTTTTACAAAAGCGACTGCCTGTCTGACCTTCCAACCCGCGAAGGGAAAACCAGCCCAATACAGGTTAGGTCACATACCTCCGAAAATGCATTTCTCGGGAATGTAGGTTTCCTCACGATGTTTTCCTTCACCGCTGAGCACGTGATAATTTCGCTCGTTCGAGTTCAGCACAGGTCTAAATCAATAATAGCCGAATATTTTTCGAATTCATACATTGTTTTCAGTTTACGCGGTTCTTATCATAATTAAAGCACATAATAACGGGTTCTTACCGCGTTTAAATGGGGATATGAGACTGTTCCGAACATTCCGATATCAAAAACATAAACAAGCGGCAAAGAAAGAGGGTAGACAGATATGTCTGCCCGTAGAAAATTATGGATCTACCTACTCCACTCCAATCTCATCAGTCATCCCGTGATCATGGCACTTGCAACAGTGTCGAAATATCGGGAGTCTCATATCCCCATTTAAACGCGGTAAGAACCCGTTATTGGCCCCGATTCCTGCAGACACCGCCTAATTTTATTTTAAGTTATATCCGTCATTTTCATATTCGTCGAAAAGGAAAGGGACGGATGATTCACAGCTCTTAATTTGTGTGATGCTCTGTCGCGGAGCCACCACCTCCAATTCAGTTGAAAACGATATAGATTACTGTACGTACCATGTACATAGTGTACGTGAAAAGATTTTATGTGTACGTGCTATAATTAGAAAGAAAACAACAAATTAAAGTGGCTTCGCTGGAGAGCATACTCCCCAGCGGAGCCACTCAGTTTGCATACTTCGAGATGTTTTCTTCCTGTAAATTGTAGTATAGTTTGATGTACGTACTACGTACATAGTGTACGTGAAAAGATTTTATGTGTACGTGCTATAATTAGAAAGAAAACAACAAATTAAAGTGGCTTCGCTGGAGAGCATACTCCCCAGCGGAGCCACTCAGTTTGCATACTTCGAGATGTTTTCTTCCTGTAAATTGTAGTATAGTTTGATGTACGTACTACGTACATAGTGTACGTGAAAAGATTTTATGTGTACGTGCTATAATTAGAAAGAAAACAACAAATTAAAGTGTATATGACGGCATGAACAAAACGTGAAGCGCTGAAGATTTTAAGAAACAATCTCCTTGCGAGAACTTTTTATCTATGCACAAACTACTAAGAGAACCTATTTCAGACGAACGTCTCTCATACAAAACAAAGAGCCTCAGAATTTAGAGTATGACACTTGATTTGACATATAAAATTATATTGCCACACGCAAAAATAATTGTGGGGTTGCCATAGTAATGATATGGCACGGCGTGGCAGTAGTGATAGCTTTAAATTATTTAGATTACTTTAAATTTTGATGACAAGGTTTATAAAAAAAAGACTGCAGTTTACTTGTATAACATTTTATTTTTTAATTTTGTTTTATATTTTATGGATTTTTTTTCTGAAATAGAGCTTTATTATTATTATTTGAAATATGCCTTTTTGCATTAATGGCAAACTTTCCTCTAAACTCTCTAATCTAGAGACATCTGCACTTCTAGAGTTCTTCCTAGCTCACTTTTAGGAAACTGGTGAAATATAGCGTCTTTTCGTCTTTTCGCTTACTTATCTTACACTCATACTGTATGGATATCACAGTTTTCTAGTTGAGAGGCTAACTACGGAATTTATTCAACGCAAATTTCACTCGATCACTTACATTTATAAAACTACAATGAAACAATGATTGATTTTGGATTTTGTTTGGTTAGGACGCCGGGCGGGCAGCGCTTGCCCTTGTGTCTATGTTTATATCCTAACCTAAGATTGTCCCAAGATGGCGGAAGATCGCAGAGGGGTGAAATGAAGTAGGAGAGGGGTGAAGTAGCTGTCATTTTCTAAACTCGGTACATTTGCGCTATGGTACAATTTTTTTGTATGAACATTTCCGGCCGTGTATCTATGACAGATTTGACATAAATTGTCAGTGCCGTACCGATCCGTCACCAAACCTTGTCATCAAAATTTAAAGTAATCTAAATAATTTAAAGCTATCACTACTGCCACGCCGTGCCATATCATTACTATGGCAACCCCACAATTATTTTTGCGTGTGGCAATATAATTTTATATGTCAAATCAAGTGTCATACTCTAAATTCTGAGGCTCTTTGTTTTGTATGAGAGACGTTCGTCTGAAATAGGTTCTCTTAGTAGTTTGTGCATAGATAAAAAGTTCTCGCAAGGAGATTGTTTCTTAAAATCTTCAGCGCTTCACGTTTTGTTCATGCCGTCATATACACTTTAATTTGTTGTTTTCTTTCTAATTATAGCACGTACACATAAAATCTTTTCACGTACACTATATACGTAGTACGTACATCAAACTATACTACAATTTACAGGAAGAAAACATCTCGAAGTATGCAAACTGAGTGGCTCCGCTGGGGAGTATGCTCTCCAGTGAAGCCACTTTAATTTGTTGTTTTCTTTCTAATTATAGCACGTACACATAAAATCTTTTCACGTACACTATGTACGTAGTACGTACATCAAACTATACTACAATTTACAGGAAGAAAACATCTCGAAGTATGCAAACTGAGTGGCTCCGCTGGGGAGTATGCTCTCCAGCGAAGCCACTTTAATTTGTTGTTTTCTTTCTAATTATAACACGTACACATAAAATCTTTTCACGTACATTATGTACATGGTACGTACAGTAATCTATATCGTTTTCAACTGAATTGGAGGTGGTGGCTCCGCGACAGAGCATCACACCTTAATTTTAGGAAGAATGAGTAAATGAATGAATAACCCGGGCGAATCAAAAGGTACGTCGCTGGTATGCAATCCGTTTGACGTGCTGTCTACTTAACTATGTCGGGTTATTGACGGATGTAAAATTTTTAAACGGTTGGTTTAGATTTGTGCTTAAAATTGACGTGTGTTCCATAAATTTTATGCTTGTCGATTACCCGTCCCTTTCCTTTTCGGCGGATAAGAAAATGACAGATATAACTTAAAATAAAATTAGATGGTATTTACAGGAATTAGCACCATTATGTGCTTTAATTTCGAAATCATGTTTGGATAATAAATGATTTGTCCTTTGTATATGTCGTTGTTCAATAAAGTATTATTGATTGATTGATGACTACCGCGTTTATGATTATCACGTGATTTCCAGGATTTGTGCCCTGTTGATGTGAATAGGCTCGCCCCCTATTGTAAGAGACTTGAAGATAGCTGGCGAGGAGCAGGTGCATACTATATCATAATAGAAGTGTATAACCTCTACCTTTTCCTACGGGGATTCAAGCGAAATACCATGCTTGTTGTTTTGGACATTTTCAATGCAAAAATTCGGATGCCATTCGCCATTGCGCCACCATGATATTACGTGACGAATTGTACCGATGACGTCATCAGGACGTTTCAAATAAACAATATAAAATTTGTTCCGTAACAGTGATTATACATACATACATACATACATAAACACGCCTATTTCCCACCGGGGTAAGCAGAGACACACAGTGACAAACACACAGTGTAACAGTGATTATAATAATTCCAGATAAAACTGAAAATTCTGACAGCACAGCGCGATCCATTTGGAACACTTTTGGTTTGAATATTAAATATCTCTCTCTCTTTATTTAAGAGCTGCGCTCTTGTCGGTGGAGTAATCATTACTCCATAGATAGGGCGTGTAGAACGGTGGTTGCCCCAATCGCCTTCCGTTCCGCAGTACACCGACCAATTTCTCAATCGGTGATGTTTCCAGCTAGAGCCCTACAAAATAAAAACTAAAAAAAAATTATCCACTTATTTAAAATCTTTTATTTATTTATTTATTTTATTAATCGTTGTTACAATTTAATGCTACATTTTAAGTAGTTAACATCGGAAAACCCTAAGAGAGTTTGTCCCGACATTAATCCCACATATTATACTAGTATATCTTATACTAAAGACAAGTATAATCAAATTGTTTTTACAAACACATGTTTAAAACGATAAACCAAAGCGGCAATCTATACCGCAACGAACCACACCTCCGCTGGATATCACAAAAATTTTGAAGCAATATTGTATCAGTAATTAAACGATTTCAACTAAAATCCATCTCGAGGTCATGACACAAATAGCGGTTGAAGGATGTTTACTCGTATTGAAAATTCCATAGCAATTACTTATTAACAATATCATCGCAAAATACCTCTAATTTATGCCTGAAATATTTTAGGTTAGGCAAATAAGGGGTAAAGTTAGATAATAACAGGGCTTGCGGTAACTTATACCTAATACTATACACATACCAATGAAACCATTATTACCATGGTAACTGTAACGGTATTACAATTAGTACTGCGTACAAGATTTCCAGACAGACAGAGAGAGATAAAGACTTCGTTTGTACGCGTGGATCAAAGTACACTTCTCATCAAAAACACAAATAGGCTGTCACCAGGGTTGCTAAGGTCATTGATCTCACCATCCACGCGGAGAAAATGAAAAAAAAATCGTAACAGCAAGTATGTTTCGGAAATTTTATCAAAAAAAATATTCAGAAAATATGACTAAACATCATTATCATAATTTATTAATCAAACTCGTGTTTCGTTAAACAAAATTTCAGAATTGTTTCGATTTTGGTGTCAGAGTTATTATTGAGCCGCCAAAGGCCCCTAAATTGGCTCATGTAACGAATATGTACTTACATCAGTAAGTAGTAACCGGGACCAAGGGCTTAACGTGCCTTCCGAAGTACGGATCATCTTACTTTTGGACTATCAGGTGATCAGCATGTAAAGTCCCAACCAAACTAGGGATCACAAAGTGATTTTTATGATATTATTATGTCCCCACCGGGATTCGAACCGGGTACCTCCGGATCGTGAGCCCAAAGCTCAACCCCTGGACCACGGAGGCCGATCTCTTTGCTAAGAAGTATATATCTACTGTACTCAAGTAATCAGAATAACAGTATAGCATGTTATGAGCTGTATAATTAATTATACACTATAACACAAAGTGTTCTAAATTCAGTTTTTCAAATGTACAGTTTTTACCTTCTGTATTACTTAGGTTACTGGTACCCACTGCGATTTCAAAAACCGAACCTTCAATACGAACGGTAACGGTACCGGAAATACGTCAGATCAATCATCGACGTGGTACGACCGTTGCAATTGACACTCGTTTAGCCCGGCACCGTTACAAATTGAAAGTATTTGGCGGCATGGGTGTGCTGCGGCCAAATGATGTTTTCGTGGTACCGAACAGAGCATAGCACTGCGTATGCCACAAGCTGGTAGTGTGACTAGGCATCGGCGATCCAACAATTTTATATTGGAAGAACGCGTCACGCTGTGTAAACTTTAAAAGCGCGTTTCAAGACTGCATTAATAAGCGGTGGCGCCATCTGTTGCATGTGGACAGAACTAGCTGGTCAACTAATTGATTTCGCCACAAGTATTATAAAGTTCTACGTTTCGAATATAATATATTTTCTACTCCTGATTTTTTTGTTGGCTATCCCTTGGGTAAACATCGTGGTATGGTTTTTACATGCAAAAAATTACTTGTTTCTTTTGAAAATAAAATATTATGGCGTTACTATAGGACTGGGTATTTTTTTTAGGATGTCCACTAATCCCCGCCATATTTTGATTATCTCGACAGACACCTTATTTATATTATATATAAAATGGTGCGCTAATATTCAGTGATTCTATAAATCCGCAGTTTTTATATGTTACCCTCTTAAAGCTCATCGAACTACTCCTAATTTAACTAAGTAGGGCAAACACACCTCTGTTGCTATGTCGTGTAATCGTGTTATGTTATATACTAAGTATAATTTTATAACAGCGACAGTGTTAGCGTCAGATCTGGCAACCCCCGTTGCCTAGGTATTCTTATATGGCGCATAGCAAAGGGAGCGTAAAGTAAGGTTTTTCACTACTGAGTTGGTCATCTTTGATTTTGCTCGCTAATATCATGGAGTAAAAGATCACAAAATTATAATGATGTAAAAAAACCTTAATTTGCTATGCGCCATATAATCAACAATACCTAGACAACGGGGGATCTGACGCCAAAAGACAGAAAAATAATAAAATTACCACTTTTAAATTTAGATATAATATTTTGGACTGTATATCACCTAATTGACTGAAAATAAGGCGATTTCGTATTCCGGCAGCAATTTGATTGGTAAAATAAACATAATCGTTACTCGTTACATGAGCAAACTATAGTTTTCCCCTCGAATCGGAAGGTTAGATTGGCAGTCGCTTCTGTAAAAAACTGGACCTATCAATCACCACAAATACGTAGGTAACCGGATGCCGAAATAAGGTAAAAGAGGCACAAAATAAAACGTCGTTTTCAAAATGATTAATTTTGTGCGATGGGCTGATAAAACCTGTCATGGGGGTTCACCATCTATCTTAGAACGAATATTTTGAGAACAGGTTACAAAGAGACAATTAAATCGGAAAGTCTGACTCAGACGGGACTTGAACCCGCAACTACTGTCGCACTCACCGTCCCCTTTACAACTTGCACCTGAAAACTCCCCCCTATTCTACGCAAATGTACGGTGACTCTTTTACCGTGCAGGCCGTCAAACTGTGGAACGCGCTACCCAGGGTCACTCGGGAATGTGACACGGTGGGTAGTTTTAAAAGGAACTTGAAGGATTATTATTTGAGTCTTGCTTAAGTTGCATTAGTCGTATTTGTATGCGTTTACTTATTTATTTAGGTATATATATATATTGTATATAGTGTGTATTTTTTATAAACCAATATAGAAAGTATATAATATGTTTATATATTTATGAAATATATATTATATTATAATTTATTTAAATGTGGTTTGTAGGTTTAGGTTAATATTGTGTCTTATATTAGTATAAGTAATTTCTAAATAATTTGTACGCGTATGTATGTCTATCTATATAATATTATACGTTGAAAGTCTCTCTTGTCACGTAGGTCAGCTGGAAGAAATCTCTTTGTTTAGAGATAAGCTTGCCTGTACTATCTGTTTTCTTTGTATGTTTCTTGTGTCTGTTTCATTGTGTACAAATAAATAAATAAATAAATAAATAAATAAATAAATAAATAAATACTGTCAAGCCGGGAGAAGCGTGTTAAACAAAACACCACCAGGGGCCTGTTTAATAAAACTTACAATGACAATTTGATGTACATTGCGGAGTGTGTGATCACGAATATTGCGCAGTTTCATATTAGCAACGTAATGAACACCAAATTGTCGTTGTAATTTACAATTGTAAGTTTTATGAAACAGGCCCCTGGTCCTCCTCCATCTCTATTGGGCTGACCTACAATCTTCAGGTTATATGTTTTTTTTACGTGTCTTTTTGTAGATCTGCCGCCGATTGAAAATGGCAGACTTGGCCGGACAAAAACCTACTATCTTACTGATAATGTATATTGTGACCAAGTCTTCCAAACATTAGTACCTTTATAATAAACTGCGTAACATAATCCAGAATAACAATATAGCAGTGTATACGTAGTATACAGGCTTTTAGTGATATCGCAACATAAATTTTAAAGGATTATTCAGACCATGATCTGAGTTGATATCAACTGGATTTGTCCATCGCAAAAGTATGGAAGTCAAAATAAATAAAAACAACACTAATAATGATTTTATTGTGATGTAATATTGAAATATTGTAAAGTAATTTATATAATGTGTACCTACTCATCGAAATATTTGTTGACGTGTAATATTTATTATGAATAAAGAATTGAATTCAATTGAATAAAATAAAATTATCATGAATTTTCCGATCCATTCCTCTCAGTATTCGTTACGGTGTCACTAACACCCATACCTACTTGTATGGCTACCTGTACCATGTATGTACTTGTACGGGGTGTAAGTGATATCGTAACGAGTATTGAGAGGAATAATTCAGCTCATTATTCTCAGCTAATATTAAGTGGAAATTTCCATCGAAAAAGTATAAAAAATAATTTTAAAAAATCATGAATGTTGTGACGGAATATTTCACTTGACTCAAGACTCACGGTCCGAATCATCCCCCTTAGTATTCGTTACGAAGTCACTTACACCCAGTACTTAATATACTCACTCCTTACTAGCCATGTTTAAGTCCCATATAATGGGGGGCGAACCTATTGCCATTAGAGGGTACAAATCTAGGAAACCACGTGATATTAATTATTTATGATTCAAACATGAATTCAAAGTCGTAAAGACACGCATCACAGATTTTGAAGAATAACTAAACATGAAAAACTAACTGGAATAAGGTAACAGGATAAACACTAGGAAAATGATGAGTTTATTAACTGAAGGTATTATGCTTCGATCTTCGTAACCTAACAAGATGGGCTAAGATGAGACGCTAGTAACATTGTTGCAGGAGTGCATTTTATAAGATAACGAAATCAAGCTTGCGATGCAGTTCATTTTTGTTTCTTCGTCAGTATGTACCTGGAAAATTTTCAAATTTTTCCCCTAGAACAACAACACAAAGCATCACGCCTGTAGCCCCGAAGGAGTAGGCAGAGGTATATACACTTACTCTTCGCCAGCTACGTTTAATTCCCAGTGTGTAAGTAACTACGAGGTGTGGACCTCACCGAGCCTCTCCTTTTTACTGGGAGTAAATAAAATTATATAGTATTCATTCAGTTGTTAATCATTAATTCATCAATTAGGAAAATTTTACTTGATATCAACTCAGAATCATAGTCTGAATCATCCCTTAAAGTTTCCATTACGATGTCACTAAAACTCTGTCTAATTACTTACTACGTAATTCTGTCGTGTAACATCTACTTTGGTCAACATTATATCCCATGAGAGAAGAACAAAAATATCTCTCATTCTATTTGTACGTAAACCGATCCAATACGAATTCAGAACCAAAGGCTATTCGTTAGCGAAGCGCGATCATCGTACAAAAAAAAGTAAAAAAAAAAAACAAACGGTAGCCTTCCTAACCCCACGCGAAACCGACAAAAAAAAGAACGAATACTCAAATTAAAAAGTGTCAACGGCAGAGGGTTAGTTTTTGTCGACATCCGAGAGTGGTGCCGATTGCAATAGACGAAACTTTCGATATCTCTTTGTTACTGGCCGAATTGGTGTCGAAACGAATTCCATGTAGGTTTTGGAATTGACCCGCGGCCTGCGGGCGTATTTTTTTTTTCTATTGAAAATAGTCAGCATAATCCCGCTTCTGAGGCCTCGTGGGTATTGTACGATGAATACTAAATAGTCGGCGATTTCATTAATATTCGAAATGAATATTAATTCAAATGATCGGAAACAATTTGTGGTATAATACGGCGGCCGAGGAACGTATTTCATTAATATTTTTTCTTTTTAAAATCTAAAAAATACTTGCACTTAAGGCTGCAGTCTGTGCAAAACTGAGTCGTTGCGTGTTTTTGGTGACAATTATTTTCCTTTTTTAAGCAATATTACGTTATTTTTTGCCTACCATTTATTTTACATATACATCATATAAGTAATAGACCCGTATATATGTATAGCCCATATCTACAAGTATGGCTACCTGTATGTACTGAATGGGATGTAAGTGACATCGTAACAAATACTGAGAGGTATGTTTCAACTCATTATTCTGAGTTAATATCAAATGGAAAATTACACTTGATACTTGATGTCACTAACACCTTGTATATTCTATTTAAATTCTGTAATTTAAGCCTAGGTTACACAGTGCGAGCTAACATCCGAGCTGACCGAGTCAGTTATTGAGGTGCAGCTACTACGCACGTCTGACCGCATCATACGAGTTACTGTCATGTGCGAGTAGGACAGTTGCTCGCGTTCGAGTTACTTCCATTTTTTTTTGTTTTTACTCGCTACTTGCCTTCCCCCACCACACCACTCGCACGCCGCTCGGTCGTCAACTCGAACGATTCTGCGAAATGACAGTAGACCGTACGCTCGGGCCCACGCCTAGTACAGTGTTTCTTGTTTGGGCGACATGATACAAACGAATTATACCAGTACACTGGTATAGTAGCTGTCTTCTGCGACGCCAGCAGTTTGCATAGTGTGACCGTGCGAGGCGAGTCGAGCTACTGTCACACGAGTACACAGGCACAGTAGCTGTCTATTGTCACATCAGCTGCTCGCACTGTGTAACCTGACTTTAAGGCTGCTTTCTCATGACACGATACATTTTTTTTTGACGTGACTTATTGTAGATTTGCCGCAGATGGCATTAACTGCTTGGCCGGACAAATGGGGAGCACTGTGAACTAAGTACCCACAACTTACAGGGCTCTGTTAGACGAACGTGATAGGCAGTGCGCCGTATCGCCATCTATAATGGTCGAGCTAATAGTGTCTGTGAAAACTGCACTTAAATGAATAACTCATTGGTGCAAGTTCGGTACCAGTTCGAAACGGCTCTCCGTTTTAGAAGCAAACCACTAGACCATAGTGATCACGGCTGAAGGCGTTCTATGTACTAATTCGCTCCCAGTCCATCATATGCACCTATTATTATACCTACCTATTAAACCCTCACTGACAATAGACAGCCAGTTTATCCAGTAGCGTATTACATAATTTATCTATCCGGAGGGACAAAACGTTAAAAAAGACTACAAAAGCACAATGCTGAATGTTATTCTTATCTATTTGGAGAAAGAAAATATTTTTGCCAAAGCTCGGTACTTGAAGCTGTTTATGTAACTGTTTATTATGTTTCCTTGTGTTTCTGGGTTCCGCTTTGAAGTTTCAAGGACCGCGTTTTGATTACAAAAATGTTTATATTCGAAATACAATACTTTTACTACTCTTTAGAATGCTTTTAGCTGGATTTCGTAAGGAGAATGACAAAAAAAATACGTATATAAAATATAGATTACCGTGTCTTCTTTAACATAATGAACCATTTGTTACAATAACTATAGATATAAAAGCTGTCATATATTATGTAAAATATAAACTTACCATTAAACATAAGTTCATGAATATTCCCAATATGTTAGTCCGAGGTACATTCAAAAGTATGATGGAATAAGTACCCACACCTCACCGAGATTTTTTTTAGACCAACGTGATAGTTGGTCAGCCGTATCGCTATCTAAAATGGTCAAGCCAAATGTAAAAGCCCAATGTGATAAAAAACTATCTTTGCATGACCTATTGTAGTTTGACCTCAGCTAGCATACACAACTTGGCCGTATAGAATAGAAAGACTAAATCCACACCAAGTCTTGAAAAATACTTGCGTCTCCGAAATTTCGGAGTTGACGGCTTAACATCATTATAGATAAAGTGATGACATGATAAAGTGACGACCCCTATCATTAGGAACACCGCAAGCAAAAGGGAAGTACTCTTTAAAAGATCTTACGTACAACCTTAATATTAGCGGAGTTAGCGTAAGTTACGCTGTCGCGCGCTACGCGACAAATTAATGACGTAAGCGTTGGCGAATAGCCGTGCGACGTTTATATACGTAGACAATATCCGTTGCAACTAAGTGGATAATCATAGTACGTAGCTATCTTCTTCTCCTTTTTAACATAGCAAAATATAAGCTCATAACTTTATCGCATTTGGGGTAATCAAAGGTATATCATCGCAAGATGAACTAATTTATTTATTTATTTATTAAAAACACTCATATCTACCATTACAGTTCACATCACTTACTAATTTATTAGGTACCTAACTATTGTTTATAAATATTCATTTTATAACTTAACACATATAGCGTAACCTTTGTAAATTCACTCATAGAGCATGAAAACAAATCTATAATTTCTGCAAACTCATTTAACACATGCATGACTCGCGTGAGAGGGGTGTTATCCAGCAATTTGGTTCGTCCGCGAGGAACTAAGTACCCACACGTCGGCGATCTTTCTTTTTTACTGGGAGTAAATAAAATTATATAGAATTCGTTCATTTGTTTATCATTAAGGTGCAGGTTGCACGTTCGGTGCAAAATTTCAACTTATTATTTAGTTTTAGATATCGTATTTCCTCTAGCAGCGAATTTTCGTCCATCGTCCGTGCAAGGAGCTGGCATGCAAGTATATTAGCTACTGGCATTATGTATATTCTCGCCTTTATGGACTCTAGGTCAGAGGCAAAAACTGCCAGGAAACTGCCACCAGAAGAAAACTTATGAGAAAGAGCCCTCAGCACTCTGCACTCCCCATTTGTACAGCCAAGTAATTCATGACATTTGCGGCAAAACTAACATAAGTCATATCAAAAATAAATATAAATTTGCTTCAAACCTTACGAGCGTATTTTTATGTACCTACGAATTAACAGATTTCTTGTAAGTACAAATAATACCTATGGAACCCGCCTACAGTTTCCAACTCAATCCGCCTCACTAACTTTCCCTATATTTTCACAAAGCACCAAACAATTGTCGCTGTTATGGCGTGTGACAAACACTGAGAGGAGAGTAAATATGATAATAATAGTCGAGGGAAGCGCGTCTTCACATCTAACCATTGTGTTCTATACATTATATCGCAAAGTGACTTTTACTTGGTTAGGGGAAAAGGGTTGACGGTTGAGTCACATTCGTTAATATAAATATATCTATACCGTTAGGATAAATCACAAAAATCACTTTGTGATCCCTGGTTTGGTTAAGACATCACAGTAAAATGACCAGTAAAGTAAGATGATCCATACTTCAAAAGGCACGTTGGTCCCGGTTGCCACTTACTGATGTAAGCATGTTGTCGTTACATGAGTCTTGTCAGAGGCCTTTGGCGGCTCAATAATAACCCTGACACCAGGGTTGATGAGTTTGATAATTCACCTCATTAACCACATGATAGAAAAAGAAGAAGATACTCGTAATCACGTTTTCCGCTGAGAACCCACGTTCTCCAGAGCTTTTTGGATGGATAGGCTAAGCGCGATAAATTACAAGCCCGACCACATGTGGCGATCAATTATTATACATAATTATTTTTAAATAATACACCATTTATGGTGTTCTCACATGGCCGCTATGTGCGAGGATCTTTTCCAATCATTTCATGATGTGCTCAATCATTTCATGAAACGGTCATATTTAATTAAATAGCCAACTTATGTTGACCATACCGTTGTAACGTCAACGTTTAATGATATTTCAATCAACGTTTGGCCATATCATTAATGTAGGCGATGTTTAGTTTATATATAATGTGGTGTAATGCACATGAACGTCGGAGTTGAAGCAGTCGCCGTAGCCGAAATCGGCTGAATCACATCATCATCATCATCATCATCACGGTACTTTGGTTCGAACCGGCGCTGAACTGAACGGAGACTGAACTGAGAAGTAAGCTGTAACACAGGATCACAATGACCTTTAGCTTGAGAAAAAAATAGTACAAGTACGGATTAGTTGAACGCGCTTAGCTTGAAACCGCGTAATATATCCTTTTTATGTACTTATCTAAAGATTCATTCAATCATTTGACATGTCAATCACATACATTTTTATTCCTTTCGGTCACCTTAGCCATAAAATATAGAAAAATAGTAGGTAAGTTCGTTTAAAACGATAACTCTCCGCCTCGCAAAAAATTGTCTCGAACGCACAGTTGACGAGCTATCTTTTTGTAGGGGAAATAAAGATTTTACTTTCTTACTTACCTCACCCCCTCTGGGCCTTACTTTAGTCCAATAGGCCGTAAAAAGAGGGAGAGCGCGCAGACTTTCTACCTCGCTTGCACTTTTTACGCGGCATAAGGTATGGATGGGATTAACAAAAGCGGAAGCATTTTGGCTAGGCTTTTTCTTATCAAACCAGCTATGTTTTTTTCCTTACTGCCAATGCAGCACACAAATAATCGACTGAAATTTAATACAAACTCAACATAATAAATGAACCTTCATTAAAATCTCTGTATAGCATAAAATACAAATTTTAAAATCAACAACAAAAAGTAACTTTTTCCCGCTCGACTGCTATTTGACTGGAAAAGCAAAAACGATTGAATTTCGAATTCCGGTTCAAACAGTAACCGATCGTTAAAACTTTTGTGGACAAAAGGCGATTTTTTTCTGCATATTTTATTTTTTATAGAAGAAGTGGCTTTGCTCTAGAAATTATTGTTAATCTTATTAGTTCAATCATTTAATTATCTGATAGCTGCAGTTTTCTTGTCTTTTTCTTTTTAAGTTCCTGGAAGCACCTACCGACTACAAAAAAATTATGGTAAGTAAGTATTTAAGTTATATTTTCTAATCAATTTACTTTCATGTAAGTAGCTAGATAATACACACTAATAAAATATCATGATGTTTATATTACTAGATAAGGATAGGTACGTTCGTCTTTATAAAAAATGTATACCTAATAAAAAAAATGATTAATGTAAAAAAGGAAAATAATTTGTTATTTTTTTATTACTTTCTTTCATTGTTTACATTATACTTCATCGCAGCGTTCAATATTTGAGATCCATGATATACGAGATAAATAATTTTCCTTTTACAAGATCTATAATAGGTAGGTAGGCAGGTACTTCATGATCATAACCCTGATTTTAACGCGGGAAGAACCCTATAATCATCATCATCAGCCCATTAACGTCCCCACTGCTGGGGCACGCGCCGTATGGATAGATAGGGAGAACGGGCCTTAAACCATCACGCGGGCCCAGTGCGGATTGATGGTTTTTAACGACTGCTAATGCAGCCGGGACGGCTTAACGTGCCTTCCGAGGCACGGAGATGAAAACTTTTTTTTTATGGTTACCCATCCTATGATCGGCCTTTGCGAAAATTGCTTAACTTCAACAATCGCAGACCGAGCGCGTTTACCGCTGCGCCACCGAGCTCCTCATATTATGAACCCTATATTATGTGTTTTAATTATGAGGTTGGTACGTGGTTATAGCTAATTAAATTAATTATGTATTTATAACGTATATACATACACAAACTCACGCCCGTATTCCCCGAAGGGGTGGGTAGAACCATAAATAATCAAAAAACTATTTGCAGCCACTTTTGATACATAGTCCTAAGGTGGATAATGAAAAACCGTATGATGATAGTTGATCAGCCTATCGCTCTTACAAATGATCCATCATGTTCGACAGGACGCTGTCCCTTTGTCGCTTTTTACGACATGCACGGGAAGATAGGCAGCTGAACGCATTCTATGTTTTTCTTTACTCCCAGTCCAGCAGAGTAGCATGTATTCATAAATGTCTTAAAACAATGCTATAGTATGATAGAAGTTGGAAATATCATGCATTGCGTTGCCACAATGATCTATATATTCATATGTATGTATGTGGTTATAGTATAGGTTAAATGGCACATCACCTGGTTACGCAACCAAATAGTTGCGGGCAACCGAATCCTGAATAATTCGCCCATTTCACTATACACAAAATGAATGGCCTGCTTGAAAAGATAACCTCAAGGATTTATGTAGGAAAAATACATGTTTACGACAATTATATTACATAATACAAAAATACATAATTTTATCCGACTGCGGCGAATCAAAAAGAAGGTTTGTGTGTTTGACCGCCATGAAAAAATTTTTTTTTCGAGTGGTAGAGTGTTCGGTATCAAAAGAAAGAGCTTAATTTTTGGCACATTACAAATATGTAATATTACTAGCTTTTACTTGCGGGTTTTATAGTATTTACTCAATAATTACGTTGAATTGATAACATACCGACTTGAATTGATAACAATATACCGGTCCGACCGTCCAACTATATTTTGTTAATTGATTACCGAGTTACTACCCGCGGATACATTCGTATTGTACCTATATTACTTTTTCAACCTTAAATTTATTGTGTTAAGGGTTAATTTATACCTGTACTGCCTAACGTGAATTTGACACATCTTAAACCCATTATGGGTTTCAGTGTCGTAATGTAAGAATTTTATAATATCTTTTGTAATGAATGAATAAATAAAATAAAATAAATAAAACATGAGTGCTCGGACATGTTTCGGATGGGTTTTATCTCCAAATCTTGCATAAAACACGTATCGGAAGCACGTTATCTTAATAAATAAGACCTCAGAATAATGTTAATAAAAATATAATTTTAAAAACTAAACCCGAATACGGAAAAATCACGCTCTCAAACGTATGAAACAATAAAACAGGTATTTTTCTCTGACATTCTTCCGAATAGTGATGTTTAGTTGATGAGTAGATAGACGTGGTCGTATGCCGTGGTAAACAAATTCTTTGTTCTAACTCGTCGGGTTTTAGTTTTCGAACTTATATTTTTATTAACTACTAAAATTATATTATCAAGAACTGTCTGGTTTCGTTGCTATGAGTATAAGAGTTGGTTCACACCATGCGTTTTGGGTACGTTGCTACGCCTGAGTGGTGACGAGTTGCCGCATTAAATCTCACTAGAGGCATGTCAGGGGCCTATGGCGATTTAATAATAACCCTGTCACCAGGCTTCGACGAGGTCGATTATTGGTCTTATTGGTCTACTGATAACCCACACGAGAACAAAAGTTACACATGAAACGCCAGTCGGTACGTAACCGCGGAAAACTGAGCTCACTAACATAACATTACCTCAGGCGGAATGTTGAGTTGAGTCGGTGTTAGAGTTGCGACGACGCAACGAACCGATAATAATAACCGTGTGACCTCACTCTAAGGCGTAGATTATTAGATGGAAAAATAATGGATGAAGCCTTGACGTCAGATTCGTCTAGACGCATCTAAGGAAGACAAAGTGTTAACTCCGGTTTACTTAGAAAAGGTTCTAGCTAAAGTAAACTAATAATGTGATGTTGCTGATATGGGGGACATGCGTATATAAACTCACGCCCGTATCCCTAATGACGATGGCAGAGCCAGAAGTGATCAGCGGACGACTTGCAGCCACTGTTGATACATAATCCTGAGATGAGTATGATAAACATGATGGTCCATCATTATTAGAAACGACAGAATTGCTTTTAGGTACGACACGCACAGGCTGATAAGCATCTGAACGTGTTCTGAGTAAATATCAAGCGAAATTTTCCAACGCAATGATGTAGAATTTAATATAATTAAAAAAAAACTAAACAAAAAAATTATTTTGCGATAGAAAATTCCATTTGATATTAACTCAGAATCATGGTCTGAATCATCCCCCTTAGTATTCGTTACGATATCACTTACACCCTGTATATTTTTGTAAAATCTTCACCAACACGGACCTCCGCGGATCGGAGGGACTCGGTGCAAACGGGTAACGCTAGGGAAATTATGACATTTTATGTTGAACGTATTATCCGTCTGAAACTACTGCAGTTTCTCATCCTGTGTAGCCGAGGAAAAGTAGCTGCAAGAAAAACGTCGACTTAGGGGTGTCCGTCAGAATAGCTAGTAACCAGTATGTTCGAGCCACTTGTGCTGTCCTTTATATTTCTGCTAATACGCCTAGCTACCCAAGGGAAACACCAAAAAGACTTTATAAATTAAAAACAAATAATTAAAAACTTTTTGCTTGAGTGTGTGAACCCCGACGGTTTAGTGACGTTTCTGTTTTTCTTGTTTTCTGCCTGCTTATATATTAATACGTATTATTCTTGCAAACATAATTGTGAATAATAATAAATAGACTGCTGTGATTGCGTGTGCTGTCAACAAAAACCAGGCCTGGTTAAAAGAGTGAAGAAGCTGATCACGTAAGTGTTTCCCTTATTCTTTGAGCTGGGCTATTTTCAGGGTATGGAGACAGCGCAAGTGGTTAGGATTCTTCCTTTCCACCTTTTTTCTTTTTTTGCATGAATGTGTATCAAACACATAAGATGGTCCTTCGAACTACGGATTCATATCCGTGAACCAGTAATTTCTTACCGCAAAATCGCATTCTTTGATTCCGCAATTTGTTGCTATTTCATAAGTAACAAATGGTAATAGCTTACAGACCGATGGGGCTGTAGTTATTTACTTCTATACTGCTTTATTACTTACTGCATTTCTATACTCAATTTCTCTCTATTCGCTGATTATTTTACCGCATATTAACCGCATCTGCATTTGAATGTACCATTCTTTTTGAATAAAACTGCTCGCTAATAATATTCAGTAGTGATTTTTTAATAAAATTAAACGCAACGCATTACTTTGTCACATTTTTGTCCACAATTTTGTTACGAGTGTTCAAGTTATTCTACTAACTAGATATACTCATCCTACTTACGTATTGAGCGCAGAACCAATTCTATATCGCATCGCATTAATATAAAAATTGTTTCTTATTATTTAATAATTTTAATTTTATTGCTGATACATTTTTTATATTTCATTTACAATGTCTAAAAAGGCACCTGTTGACGAGGATGTCGAGGGCCCCATGCCACCTAATATTCTTATAAATGAAGCTCGAGTGCAAGCTTTCTTTCAAAGACTACAAAGCATTTATGACGTTTCACGGAATATTTCCACAAAAGAATTGCAAAATCGCTTCATAAGTTCAGCTGCAAATATAGAACAATTACGCGCTGAGTATTTAACCGCGTTAGATAATTTAAATATCGCTAAAATACAATATGATTCCACTTATAAGCCTGATTACTCATCTTTTCTCGCTTTTGAAGATATTTATTCTTCTATAAAAAACAGTTTGAAACAACTGCAAGTCTCAGTAGACCAATTGAGATCAACATCAATGGAAAAACCGCGTCTTAAACTGCCGCCGATTAATTTGCCTACGTTTGACGGGGACATTAAAAATTGGCCAACATTTTTTGAATGTTTTAACAACGCAGTTCATAACAACACAAGTCTAACTGACTCAGACAAAGTCTTTTATTTGACAGGAGTTTTGTCTAAATCTGCGTTAACTACTATTGCTGACATTCCTCCCACTGCTGATAATTATAGCACAATTTATTCTGCTTTGGTTGATAAATATCAAGATATTCGCACGCTAGGAACTACCTATTTACAACAGATAGTTAATTTGAAACCGCTGACTTTGGCGTCAGCTGATGGGCTTAATAACTTTTTAGATAAGTTTGCCGCATCAGTTTGTGCATTTGATCGATTAAAAATCAAAGATAAAGTTGATTTTATCTTTTTATTTTTGGCTTTGCAAAAACTTGACAAGGAAACTGCTTGCCTTTATGAAAATTCTGTACGATCAGAGAAACTGCCGACTTATGATAGTTTGATTCGGTTCATTAAAGAGCAAATTAAAATAATTGATCGTACTAGTAACAAACCATGTCAGATTTATGGCAATAAAAACAATAATAATCGCTTCCAATCGCCAGCTATTCCAAAAATTATTAACAACCCAAAAGTTACGAAATCTTTTGTAACTTCGTAAAATGCAAACGCAGTATGCCCTTTGTGTTCAAAATCGGGTCATGAACAATTTTATAAATGTCCTGAATTTATGAAATTGAGTCCCAGAGATCGTTATGGTGTTGTTAAAAAACATAATAGTTGTTGCAATTGTCTTAGTTTCAGTCATAGAACATTATCATGCAATTCAAATAAGAATTGTAATATTTGCCATTCGAAAACGCATCATTCATTATTGCATTTTCCGCAACAAAATGATTCGACTACTTGCACCCCCGCGTCCGCACAGACATCCGGTCCGTCGAGTGCTGTGTATGTAGCCGCAGCGTGTGACGTTAAGCCGTTGCCTGCGCAGCCTCTGCCGCAACCTGCAGTCACGTCGCCTTTTCCTGCTCCACCTCACGTTGTCACTGCGCCTGCTACTGCACAATCACCATCGAATGAGTTTTCGCAGTTGTCGCTTTGCTCGCAAACATCGCTGCTTAATCAAAGCGCTAAAACGGTGTTGCTTGCTACCGCTCGCGTTGTAATAAAAAATACTAATGGTAGCGAATATATTGCACGCGCATTGATTGATAATGGGTCAATGAATGACTTTATTACAGTTGAGCTGTGTAACCGCTTATCTTTAAAAATGCATACGCTGCCCGGCCAAATTACCGTGAATGGGTTTGGTGGGTCTTCAAAACAAGTGAAAGGGGTTACTAATGTTGTAATTCACTCGCGTTTTGATCATAAAGTATCGTTTCCGCTACAACCGCTAGTCGTTGATAAAATCACTGACCGCATACCAACATTGCCTATTGATAGGTCGATGTTACACTATTTATCCCGCACTCCGCTCGCCGATGACACATTTTCTGATCCTGGAGAGGTTGAAATGTTAATTGGTGCTAAGTTATTTCCGCGCTTACTGCTTTCGGGACATATTCAGGGCCCACAAGGGACACCTGATGCAGTTCAAACCGCGCTTGGTTTCATTTTGATGGGTGAAGCTCCGATTCATAATCGGTCTCCCTGCAATCTTGCACAGGTTACACATAATACTACGTTATGTGCTTTTACTGGACAATCGTTAGATACCATGATGAAGAAATTTTGGGAAATAGAAGAAGTTTCTACCCCGCACTCTGCTACGTTTAGTAAAGATGAACAGGCCTGTGAAGGGATTTATAAGTCTACCACTACTCGCGACTCGACATGTACAAACGTCGTAACACTGCCGTCTAAAACAGATCCTTCTGTTTTAGGTGACTCAATTACGAGTTCTAAAAAAGATCTTAAAGATAGACTCACCACAAAGACTCGCATGATGTTGGACGCTAGTGCGCCCACAGACACTTGTCTGTCTTTCAATGATGTTTCACATTCGAACCGCTTTCAATTTGATAATATTTTTGGTTTTACGTGGGTTCATTCCAGTCCACACAGACTGAAGACATTCGTGGCGAATCGAGTCACAAAGATACAAGACTGCTTATCCAGAGAACTTACACCTGCACAGCTAGTTGATCATCCAACGTGGATGAACGCGCCTTATTGGGTCCGCAATGATATTTTGGAGTGGCCTATTAAAGCTTACGTGGCTAGTCAAAATGATAATGATCTGCCCGAAGTTAAAATCCTAACATTGTCTAATGTTACGGTACCCTCTGATGATAAAGAGGAATCGCCTCTACGCTTATTAAGCAAACGAATCTCCCAATGGTTGAAATTGCTCCGCACAATCGTCTACGTTTTGAGATTCACGAAACGTTTAAAAACTCGCGGCCATATTACGACTGATGATCTAAACGCATCGGAAAGGATCATAGTTCATGCTGTTCAAAAGGAACATTTTCCAGATTTATTAAAGGCGTTGCTACTTAAAAGGCAATGTCCAGCTGCATTTCGAAAACTAAGACCTTTCTTAGTCGACGGAATTATACGAGTAGGAGGACGATTGGAAAATGCTAACTTGACTTTCGATCATAAACATCCTATGCTTATGCCTAACAAAGATAGGATTACTGATTTACTTATTGATTTTGTTCATCGCACTGCTTGCCATGCTGGACCGCAACACATGTTGTGTTTGCTCAGGCAAAGGTTTTGGATACTTTCCGCACGCCGCACTGTTCGTGCTAGAGTGCACTCATGTGTTCCATGTTTTAGGGCACGCCCTAAACTTGCTTCTTCGCCTGTTATGGCTAATTTACCTTTATGTCGTTTGCAAATGTCCAAACCTTTTGCTCATACGGGCGTCGATTATGGTGGACCGCTGTTTATTACCCTAAATAGGAAACGCGGTGTCAAAAGCCAAAAGGCATATTTATGCGCATTTATTTGTCTTACTACGAGAGCAGTTCATATTGAAGTGGCTACAGATTTGAGCACTGAATCATTTTTGAATGCTTTTAAGAGATTTTTATCTCGAAGAGGTCCAGTAGAAAAACTTTATTCGGACAATGGCACAAATTTTATAGGTGCTAAGGCATATTTGAACGAACTTTACAACTTTTTACAGTCTGACGCTTTTGATACTGAATTTAAAGCCACTTTGGCTAACAACCGCATTGCTTGGGAAATGATCCCTCCCAACGCTCCTCATTTTGGAGGAGGATGGGAAATTACGATTAAAGGGTTTAAATCGCATTTATTTCGCGTAATTGGTTCTCAGATTTTAACGTACGAAGAATTATTGACAGTTCTATGTCAAATCGAGGCTTTGCTGAATTCCAGACCGCTAGGAATATTAAGTGAAGACCCCAGTGAACCTTTACCTTTAACTCCTGCTCACTTTTTGAATACCGCTCCACTGGCTCATTTACCTTCCGTTAATGATCCTGCAGTGAGTCAGAATTTGTTATCGCGATGGATGTTACTAGACAGACTTGTGCACTCGTACTGGCGAAGATGGAGTAATGAATATTTGCATACACTTCAGCTTCGTGACAAATGGAACACTGACACGTGTCCAGTAAAAGAAGGAACGGTAGTTGTTATGATGAAGGACAACTCACCGCCCTTGCATTGTCCGTTAGGTATTATAATACGCACTTTTTACGGAGACAATAATCAAGTTAGAGTTGCATTAGTCAAAACTAAAACTGGTACATTCAAACGACCTGTGGTTCGTTTATGCCCCCTCCCTCATTTAACTTAAAACGCACCGCTTTTCATTTCTTTTATTGCTTTTTTGTTATACTTAGAGTTAATTTTTATTTTGTTATATTTCTGCTTTATTGAAAGGAAACCTTTCAAGGTGGGGGATGATGTTCGAGCCACTTGTGCTGTCCTTTATATTTCTGCTAATACGCCTAGCTACCCAAGGGAAACACCAAAAAGACTTTATAAATTAAAAACAAATAATTAAAAACTTTTTGCTTGAGTGTGTGAACCCCGACGGTTTAGTGACGTTTCTGTTTTTCTTGTTTTCTGCCTGCTTATATATTAATACGTATTATTCTTGCAAACATAATTGTGAATAATAATAAATAGACTGCTGTGATTGCGTGTGCTGTCAACAAAAACCAGGCCTGGTTAAAAGAGTGAAGAAGCTGATCACGTAAGTGTTTCCCTTATTCTTTGAGCTGGGCTATTTTCAGGGTATGGAGACAGCGCAAGTGGTTAGGATTCTTCCTTTCCACCTTTTTTCTTTTTTTGCATGAATGTGTATCAAACACATAATAGACTGCTGTGATTGCGTGTGCTGTCAACAAAAACCAGGCCTGGTTAAAAGAGTGAAGAAGCTGATCACGTAAGTGTTTCCCTTATTCTTTGAGCTGGGCTATTTTCAGGGTATGGAGACAGCGCAAGTGGTTAGGATTCTTCCTTTCCACCTTTTTTCTTTTTTTGCATGAATGTGTATCAAACACAGTATTTTGTTGGCGAATTTTAAGTTGAAATGATGCCTAGTGTCTATTACCAGACATTTGCTTCCAACTCTGACATCACGATGGCCAGTCACTTGGTGTGTTTACGGCTATATAGGCCAAGAATACGGTATATTTAAAAACCAATAATTGCTGGCCACTTAGTGCCCACAAACTTGTAACATAGGCACGGCACAGGACCCTATTTATAATATTTAAGCATGATTAGAATGACAGCAGGAGAGATATATAGTATATCGCCTATTGCGAAAGAAACGAGAGATATGACTGAGTCCATACAGCATAGTACGAAAGAGATAAGAGATATGTCTATATATTTGCCTGTCTGTGTTATGATTGTAACACTAGACAAAACATGAGCTCACAACTATATCCCAATTGAGGTAGTCAGAGGTACATCCATTGCAAGATGAACTAATTACCCACACCTCACTGAGCTCTCTGTTAGGCCATGTATCTAATGCAAATGGAATTCCATAGTCTCTGCTTACCCGAGTAGGAAATAGCCGTGAGATTTTGTATGTCTCTAATCATACTATGTTAATAATGGAGATTTTACGGCATTTTCATAAAGATAAACAGCGGAATGCGTATATGTTTTTATTCGCTTCCAGTTCAGCTTACAAGCAAACAGATGTCATAATTCAAAAATATATCTTTCGAACTATGTTCTCACTTCCGGCATGGCAATGCTGTGCCGATTTATACGTGTGCGAAAACTCCCATTTCTAAGCTAAGCATCATCCTCGACGCGAACACTTGTTCTTATTTACGACCTGCCATTTTCTTTCCTAATATCTTTATTTTTTCCAGCATAGTTTCGTTAAAGTGCCTTCACAGCAGAAAAGTCGGAAATTAGGTAAGATGAATTGTTAGGGTTCAGCTCTGATTTGTGGCTGCAGTTTTTTGATGCCTGACCCAGTTTTTAGTGACTAGGTTCCGCTGTCGACGAGTTATGAATGACGTGAAATGAAAGAAAAATTGTCCAGTCTGTTTTTGGACGGTATTCTGAATGGGTTTTTGGGACTGAAAGTGAAGGAGATAACTGGATTCAGTATGGTACTTAGTTTGTACTATCTCCGGTAAAGGTGACTATGTAATTTGTGCCTATAAGTAATTAAAACATAGGCAAACCTCGGACACTTCATATAAAAAGACAGGAACAACCAGACCTCATCTTATGTTGTTAAATGTTGTCTTAATTATTAAGTACTTGCGAAGACCCCCTCCCCCCGGCTCCGCTGGGGTGCAGTGCTGAGGAAATAATGAAATTATTTACGACATCACATTAAAAACCTCAAAAATAACAGTATTTCTCCACTATTTAATGGATATTATTATATATATATAAACCTTCCTCTTGAATCACTCTATCTATTAAAAAGATACGCATCATAATCCATTGCGCAGTTTTAAAGATTTAAGCGTATATAGGGATATGGGAACAGAAAAAGCGACTTTGTTTTATACTATGTAGTGATAACAATATTTTTCGCATTTTAATTTTATATTTTTTCATTTTTTGTTCAAATCATTTAAAATATACCTAATAAAGACCATTTTCTTCCTGGTTTACACTACTTACCATAATAATAATTATGTATTCGTGTTGTTCTGCCCTCTTGAGAATTTATACTAATATCAATAAAAACAAGAGCGAGTTTACCCCAGTGGGAACAACTTTGTTTTTTTGACATGACTTACTGTAGATTTGCCGCAGATGGCATTAACTACTTGGCCGGACAAATGGGGAGCGCTGAAAGCACTCACCCGGTACAACGTTTGAGACAACAGGCCTGAAGGTGCCCAGTTGGGCGCGAACCTCGGCTCAAGGCGTCGTCTGAGAGGAAAAATATATGAAAGAATTAAATCGACCCTAGTGGGTCAATAGCGATACGCACTGATTGAGGGAAATCGTCGACCACGCCTGTGGTATCGGGGTCCTGAAGTGTTTGGTGTCGAGAGCTGATTGGCCGCCTCTATGGCTAAAGTAATCGGATCGTCGGGATCGTATATTACGTCCTTCGGACGCCGATACTTTTCAGTACCGTCCCTAAGCGGGACGTATTCGGAAGCCGCAACTACCAGGGTACTTGGGTGGTACGGAGCAGAACCGAAAAAACGTTTTGAAGCTAATTTGAGCCATTGGGCAATGGTTGGCAAACCTAGGTCAATGTGCAGATTTTCATTGCGAAGGAACCACGGAGCTCCCGTGGCTTTCCGCATGAAACGATTTTTTCTGTCGGACGCGAGTGGGATGGCCCCGAGAGTAGTATTTCAAAGCCGTATTAGAACTCCTGTCCTCCACATCTGAATAGTACTGACAGTTACTGCTGCCCTCTATCAGGTCCCAGGTTACAGCCCCTGTGACTTGCCTTTTTCGTCTTGCATATTATTATCATTTAAGTGTATCAAAGTGTAATTGAAATTACAATTTATAATTATACCGTTACTCAAGAAAATATAATAAACCGCCTACCTGCCTCTTCTTCTTCTTCTTATCGTGTGGGTTGTGAGGTGACGTACCAACCTCATCAACCCTGGTGTCAGGGTTACTATTACCTGCCTCTTAAGGACGTTAATTGCCGTATTTAGTATACCTAATTTAAATTAAAAAAGGCAGTCCAGATTTTCTCAAACATTTTAATTCCAATTTCAATTCTGTTATTTCCTTCGTAATCCCTTTTCTCATTTCCAACAAACACCTTATTACCCGCGAAATGTAGCAAATTATCCACTATTCAAATGTAGAAAAACATGATACCCGACTCTTGAGAAATCTAATTACTTACACATTTTGTGTGCTTTCTCTGTATGACGGATTTCCTTTTCCCCCTTAAAATGATTTCGCTTCTCCTTGAAATCTGTCTCAATTCCTCCGTATTCGCAATTTCGTTCATATTATATTGGATAAGGCGCTATTGCTAGCGGGACCAGGAAAAAAGGTTTAAAACGTTCCACGTTGAATATTGAAGTGTGTTCTTTATTTTTACTTTGAAATTGAGGAAAAAGAGCGCTGGTTTGAATACTGTTGTGCACTGAGTATGAAATTAAGTGGATATGTCTCATTTTTATGTGATTTTGGTTTTCAGAAGCAGCGAGAATATTTTTTGCTTTTGTAGAATGTGACATGATACAAATATTTCATATATTAATATAAATATTTCCTTTCATTGATATTTAGAAACTCCTATTAAATGGTTTTATAACCTGAACCATTCATTTCCAAATATAAATTATTGGTATGTTAAGTAAAATGGCATAAAACGCTATATTAATATTAATATCTTCTTATTTAAAATATAAATCACTGTGGTTCTGTGTGTCACTTACCCGGACTAATTTCACAAACATACTTGTTCGACCATTGATTATAGACAGCAACATGGCTCACCACCAATCACGTTGGTCTAACAAAAACTTCAATGAAGCGTAGGTCCTCAGATCATCTTGGGATGCGATGAATCGTAAGCTTATGACCATTATGTTCGTAAACGACCTCCGTGGTCCAAGCGTCGGACTCACGATCCGGAGGCACCAAAAATCACTTTGTGATCCCTAGTTTGGTTAGAACATTACAGGTTGATCACCTGATTATCCAAAAAGTAAGACGAAGGCACGTTAAGCCGTTTGTCCCGGTTACTACTTACTGATGTATGTAAGTAGTCGTTATATGAACCAGGGGCCTTTGGCGGCTCAATAATCCCCCTGACATCAGGGTTGATGAGGTTGGTAATTCACCTCACAACCCACACGATAGAAGATTGTTATTTATAGAGAAGAAACATAGTTCCTGTGAGTAATTTTTCACTTTTGAGTAGTTTTGAAAATAGAAGGCAAAAACTAGGCGTTGACCAACAGAGTGTTTGCGCCACTGTTGAGGAAACACAGAGAGCTGTCAACTCATTCACGCACAGATTTGTCGTATCTGCCGTAGTTTGTCTAGGCAAATAGCCTGACAGCCTTTTGAGGCTTATTTTTGTACTTTACCGTTTGATTGACAGCTTTTATGCTGCGATAGCTGCTATGCTGTTTTATGCTGAGTGAGGTCCTTTTATAAAGGACACCACTGCGGCACGATAGTGCCGGCAGAGCAGTGGGATGATTAGTAAATACGAAAATAGTAACAGGAATATCCAGTTTATTAACGACACTTCACAAAGAAATCATAAGGATGCTTAGATATAAGATACAGTGAAGAATTAGTTATAATCACAATCCAAAATTAGAGGGCACGCCCAGAGCTAAGCAGTGTAATATAATGTTGCTCTTATGAAGAACATGCAATGCGTCAGCGTAAAATGAAAGGAAATGCGGAATGGAACGTGAATTTCGAAATTTAAAATGATTGACTGTAAGAAGGAAAGGCCAGTATGTGCAGTGTTTGTACGGTCACGAGCATTAATATGTATACACTTTGGTACCATGTCACATTAACTTTTTTGACAAATTTGACTGTACTGCTACACCACCATTGTTGACAAATCTATACACTCTATTACAATTTGTCTTAATGTTTACTATCTATTTAATTGCACTCTGTTGTGTAAGTTGTTTTTCTTGCGTGATTTGATTGTAAGTTATGTGTTATTCCATGTATTGTTTTTTATTTGTTACTGTGGTGTCCCTTTATTATAAACGTTTCTTTATTTTTTCTAAAGAGACTTCAGTGCGCTCGACGCGGACTCATTGATCTAACAGACATAATATTATTACATGATGCGCTAAACATGAATTCAAACTCAGTGGTTTAAAGGCCGAACCGGGATTGGAATCCTTGACTCAATAATGTAAGTCACGCGTTCTCCGAACAAGACTATCACGGAATCATAATCGTCACTGAAAAGGCAAAATTACGTAAGCGCCAAAATACCATTTCAACAAAAAGCCATTTAAAGTATTTTAATCGTTTTTTATCATAGCTTTTTACCCATTTATCGAATTTAGACGACGTCAACGTAAGTTTACATTGTTTTTTTTTAATTTCTATGTCTAGCAATAGATATCATAAGAAGGACTACTATTTTAGGATATTTTGGCGCTTATGTAATTTTGCCTTTCCAGTGACGATTATAAATACTTAGAACGTATTCATATATCCGTGTCACACAGCAAATAATTCCTCCTACATATTCACACAAAGCGAAAAACTTACAATAACCTAAAATTTTAGTTGAATGTGTAAACTTTTTTTTTTTTGACGTGACTTATTGTAGATTTGCCGCAGATGGCATTAACTACTTGGCCGGACAAATGGGGAGCGCTGAAGGCTCTCACCCGGTCGAATGTGTAAACCGCTAGTAGTCAAGAAAATATACAAAATCGCTTTAAATCAGACCTCGTTGCTGTACGTAGCTCTACAATATTTTACTTGTACAACATGTATCTACCTACGTATACGTTTGTGGAGAATTATAAGATTAAAGGGATCTTCTTGCTACTGCATTTATTTATATAAACGTGTATAAAATTCGATAACCTTTTGATTAATTGCTGCATGAGTAATAAGGCCGCCTGTTGTGCTTTTCTGTATAAGTATGTTGTCCTTATCTCTGTATTTTGTGTCCATTGTGCTCAATAAAGTATTTTATCTATCTATCTACCTTTAATGTATCATATTACTAAAGGACGTTCATTTCTTGAAATACTATTCTCATTGTTTTTTTTATAATTTGAGAGTATAATGAGTCAAAGACAACTTGCAGCCACTGTTGATACGAAGTCCAAAGATGGATATGATGAACCTTAGTTGTCTTTGATTACTTGTAGCTCTGCCCACCCCATTAGGGATTACGGGCGTGAGTTTATGTATGTGTGTGTGTATGTATGTATAATGAGTCATGTTTAGAGTTCCGAACTTCAAAAGAAACAACCGTGCCGCTGGCTTCGACCAATAGAAGCAGCGAATGCTATCTACGCAGAAAAACGTCGAATGGCTATTGGTCGAAGCTCTCTATAGTAATATCGGCCGTTTTAACTTGCCACGAACGGCCTCCGTCGTCCAGTGGTTGAGCGTTGGGCTCACGATCCGGAAAGTCCGGGTTCGAACACCGGTGGGGACATCACATAAATCACTTTGTGATCCCTAGTTTGGTTAGGACATTACAGGCTGATCACCTGATTGTCCGAATGTAAGGTGATTCGCGTTTCGGAAGGCACGTTAAGCCGTTGGTCCCGGTTACAACTTACTGATGTAAGTATGTAGTCGTTACATGAGCCATGTCAGGGGCTTTTGGCGGCTCAGTAGTAACCCTGACACCAGGGTTGATGAGGTTGGTATTCCACCTCACAACCCACACAATAATAAGAAGATTAGCCACGCGCGACAAGTTTACGGGAACCTGAAACCCCTTAGTTAGTATTTTAGCATTTATTTTTCCTTTAAAGCCTATTACTATGAGCCATTACTCTAAGGACTACTCAATCTGATGGTTGGCCTAGATGGTTACGCCAGTTGCCGGCAACAACTAATTGGTTGAGCAACCTATGGATAAAAAAGCCACATTAAAGCAATTAATTCATCTTCAAAACCAATATTCCTATTTGACATTTTGTTGATATTCAACAACTACTTTTATAATATATGTACGTAATATTAAATTATAATAAGTATTGCTTTTTAGATAAAATGCTTAATTTGACTTTTATATCCCCCTGGCGAGGTTAATACAACTAAAGATATATTTGTTGGTAAGTACGTGTTGTAGCCTGAAAATCAATTCTTGCTAACATTTTTTTTTGTTTGAGATATTATATCATTTAGTTTCAATACTAAACAGGGTCGAAAAGGATTCATTGCCAAGTTGCTTCTTAGAAAAATTTAAAAGACATGAAATCTAAACTTTCGCAGAAATTCACTCGTTATTTTCATCGTTTCAGTATTGCAATTGCAACTGAATTTTGCTTTTAGACGGTCTTCGTAATACTCCGTTATTAAAGTTCTCGTTGTTATGTTACGAACTTTGCTGATTTGGACATAAAATATAGTAATGGCAACAAATTATTGGTGTATAATTAATAAGTATTTTGTAACAGCCTCCGTGGTCCAGTGGTTAAGAGCGTTAGGCTCACGATCTGGAGGTCCGGGTTCGATTCCCGATGGGGACATTGTCGATATCACTTTGTGAGACTGTCCTTGTTTGGTAAGGACTTTTCAGGCTTGAATCACCTGATTGTCCGAAAAAGTAAGATGATTCCGTGCTTCGGAGGGCACTTTAAGCCGTTGGTCCCGGCTATCAGCTGTAAAATCACCTCCACTAACCCGCAGTGGAGCAGCGTGGTGGAGTATGCTCCATACCCCCTCCGGATGATTGAGGGGAGGCCTGTGCCCAGCAGTGGGACGTTTATAGACTGTTTATTTTTTACATTATTTTAAGTAACCCACCTATGTACATTCTGGAGAACGAATAAAAAGATCTTTATTAAAATAAAATAAAATAAAATATATTAAAAATTTTTAACAAAAAAAAACCGACTTCAAACGCAAAACTAAAAAGCAATAAATAAATTTACTTCGCACAAAGTAATAAGTACGTATTTTCAATTAGTTAATTAATTTATAATTCTGAAGCCGGTGCCAAGGAAATGCTACAACGAAGTACCGATTCATATATTTTTCAATACTGATTGTTTTGTAATTTTTTGTTTGACATTGTTTTGTAATTGCTTTGATATAGGTATTAAACAATATTGTGTGTACATAGTAATTTGATATTGTAGTAGGGTTGTTGTAGCATTTACTTGGCACCGACTTCAGAATTATAAATTAATTAACTAATTGAAAATACGTACTTATTACTTTGTGCGAAGTAAATTTATTTATTGCTTTTTAGTTTTGCGTTTGAAGTCGGTTTTTTTTTGTTAAAAATTTTATTTTATTTTACGATTTTAAGTGATGGTTAGACCGAGCAAGGATGCAGACAGACAGATTTTCTGATTTATATTCATATATAATAATATAATATATTATTAGTAGTGATCACAATTATTATTGATGAACATGTTTACACACACACACTCACACACGCGCTAACGCACACGAGCACACGCGCACGTACACACGCACACACACAGATACACGCACACACACAGACACACGCACACACACACACACACACACACACACACACACACACACACGCGCGCGCGCGCACACACACGCACACACACACACACACATGTGTATGTGTACATACACACATGTGGTTGTCAGTGGAAGCTGCTATCATACACACTCACGCATACATATAGATACAGTAGATTTCGCGTGGTTCGCTCGCTGCTAAAGCAGCTCGCGTGTCCTGTTTATTCGAAACTGTCCCTCTTCGTATGGCGGCCATCTTGTTTTTCCGCCATTTTGTTTTATTTCACCGGCGACAGAATTTGACCAAGATTTAAATGGGTGTCGTGGAAACAAACAAAATCCAGGTGCAATAGGTTTGCCAGACCGTAGGATGTCTCCCTGATTGGGAGCAGTTTTCAAAGATGACGTTCCGATCACACCCCTATACATCATTTTTACCCCCAAGACATTTTCTGAAAAAACAAAATTTTGTATGGCGGCCATCTTGTTTTTTCGCCATTTTGTATTTTTTTCACCGGCCATTAAATTCGACCAAGATTTAAATAGGTTTCGTGAAAGAAAAATTGGTTCAGGTGTGATAGTTTCGCCAGGCCGTAGGGTGTCACCCTGATGCGGAGCAGTTTTCGAAAATCGGGAAGTATTTCCATACTTAACATGACGATCCGATCACAACCCCGATATATATTTTATATCCCGAGACATTTTCTGAAAAAACAAAATTGTGTATGGCGGCCATCTTGTTTTTCCGCCATTTTGTTTTTTTTTTTTACGCGCTATGGAATTTGACCAAGATTTTAATAAGTGCTCTGAAAGAAATATTGGTTCACGTGCGATAGTTTTGCCAGGCCGTAGAGTATCTCTCTGATGCGGAGCAGTTTTTGGTGACCAGAAAGTATTTCCGTACTCTACATGACGTTTTGAGTAAGCGCCCCATACATTATTTTTACCCAAACGGGCTTCTTCCAAAATCGACAAAATTTTGTATGGCGGCCATCTTTTTTTTCCGCCATTTTGTTTTTTTGCACCGGCGATTGAATTTGATCAAGATTTAAATACGTTTCGTGAAAGAAAAATTGCTCCAGGTTGTATAGTTTTGCCAGGCCATAGGGTATCTCCCTGATGCTGACCAGTTTTCGAAGGTCGGGAAGTTTTCCCGAAGCCTAAAGATCGATCCGATCAATATGACTTTACAAACGCACTAGTCGCTCCTACGATTTTTGAAAATTCCCCTCGATTTCTCTGGTCTTCCATCATCAGATCCTGACTTCCTTGACATGGGACCCCCTTGGGTATATCTCCTTTCAAACAAAAAAAGAATTATCAAAATCGGTTCATATACGACGAAGATATGCCCGAACAAACATAAAAAAAAAAAAAAAAAAAAAAAAAAAATAAATATACGGTCGAATTGAGAACCTCCTCCTTTTTTGAAGTCGGTAAAAATTGTGTTATGTTAAGTATTTTGTATGATTTATTGACGTAAAAATTTATCTACGTATTACAATACAATACAAAAACGCTTTTTTGCACATAAAAACACAACATTAAAAGCAATCAATATTATATTGTATCCTACTTGTCATACTTGTTTGCTCAGAAATATGACAAGTTTATTTAACACAAAAGTAGTTCCAACTCCAGCCTCCGTAGCACGCTGTACGCATATCGCGCGCGTTGCGATAAATGAACTAACCCCATTGGCTATGCGATAAGTAAACAAATTCTATTGGGTCAGCCAATACTTCGCGCGCGGTACGCTGCCATGTTACGACTGCAGGTTTGCCGAAGAGCTGCAACACAGCATAATTTTGGCTTTAAACTCTTGAACTATATCGTCACTGGAAAGGCAAAATTACGTAAGCGCCAAAATAGGTATTTTGGGTTTTTTATATATTCGGAATCAGCGTTTCATTCTGCGTCGATCTGTCTGGGTAGCATTGCGATACGAGCACTTTTTTGGCGCTTACGTAAATTTGAAAATAGTTGACTTTTTTCAATTCCAGTTTCTTAAACGACAAGATTTTGGTGTTTTTTTCGTGACTGGTGTATAAGTAATATTGTGGTCCTATATAATAACTACATATTAACTTTAAGTAAATTTGGCATTCTATAGTTTGAAAAGTATAATTTTATTAGTAATTTTGGACTACTGAAAATAAAAAATAGACTATGTATAAGTCATTTTTATTTACAGCTTTTAAAATAAGTAAGGCGTATAAGAAAAAAATGTCTTAGCATGTTTATGCAGTGAATGGCGTATAAGTAATTTTGACTTACAGTATTTAGAATAAGTAAGGCGTGTACGTAAATTTGCCTTCGCATTTTTATGCTGTTATTAAGCAAGTTTGTGGGCTAGCAGTAAGTTTCCCAGGAAGTTATTTTTTAACAATAGATCTAAAAGTAAAACTATTTTAGAATTGATTTTATAATTTATTAGCGACCCGGCTTCGCTCGGATGCAATGCTGAGGAAAAATTAAATTATTTACGACATCACATTAAAATCCTCAAAAATAACAGTATTTCTACACTATTTATTGGATGTTATTATACATACCTATAAACTTTCCTCTTGAATCACTCTATCTACTTAAGAAAATTGCATCAAAATTCGTTGCGCAATTTTAAAGATTTAAGCGTACATAGGGATATAGGGACAGAAAAAGCGACTTTGTTATACTTTTTAAGTTTTGTCGTTTGCATATTTAGCGCCAATTTTAAAAATTAAAAAATTTTCTATAACTTTCGAAGAGGCCTACTGCGACTTCAGTGTTTCAAACAGTTAAAATCTCTATTCCACGATGAAGTGCCATGTCTGCGAGCCATCGAACGCTGGTATTTAGAATTCGAGCGTGGACATCCGCCTTCACTGAAGATAATATCGTTGCTGTGAGACAACTAATCCTCAAAAATCGTCATGTGACATACCGAGAATAGAGGCGTTATTAGGCATTTCAGGGACAACCATTTAAACGATATTGAATGAGGCACTTGGTGTGAGAAAACTAGTTTGCCGTTGCATCCCGCATTTTCTGACGATCATAAGGTAGCCCGCGTCAGATGGTGTAAGAAAACTCTTCAGAGGTTCAACCGAGGAGAGTCAAATCACGTGTACGACATCATCAGTGGTGATGAATCTTGGATTTATGCTATTATCCTGATTCCAAACAACAATCCACAGTTTGGGTCTTCCAAAACGAGTCAAAGTTGTTCGCTCTCGAAGCACTTCAAAGAAGATGGTGGCTACCTTCGTGGAGAAAATCGGTCATGTTGCGACAATTGCACTTGAAGATCGTAGGACGGTTAATGCAGATTGGTATACCACAAGTCATCGCCGAACTTCGAAAATCTAACCCAAAGCGACGCATGATCATCATCATGCGTCATGCACTCCTGCGCATCCGCAGGAGTGCAGGATGCTGCACCATGACAACGCAAGCTCACACACCGCTCGTCAAACGATTATTTGAAGCAGGAAAACGTAGAAATTCTTGACCATCCTCCATACAGTCCTGACCTAAGCTCCAATGATTTCTTTACATTTCCTAAAATTAAAAAAGAAACTCTTCGCGGTCAAAGGTTCCAGTGCGGTGAAGAAGCGGCCAACGCTTTCAAGTCAGCCATTTTGAACACTTCTACTTTGGAGTGGAATAAATGTTAAATAACACCTGGTTCGAGCGAATGGAAAAGTGTATTAAACTTCGTGGTAAATACTCTTAAAAACAATAAGGGGAATTATTGAGGAATTAAAAAGACTTGACCCTTCCAGAGACTTGACTCGACTTAGAGCCACGTATGCTTGTCCTAATTCAAACAATTTTGAGCCCAAATATACTACTGCATGGTCGACTGTGCTGCCCTGCATATGTTATGTTATGTTAGTGGGCTCTGTTTTCCGCATTTAGACTCTAAGGTGGCCCATTATGCATGTAATTGTTGACTACATAAGCCAACCTATCTCCTTCCAGAAGATCAGAAGCCTCCTGGGGATTTCACAGGCTTCGCGGAGCGACCCCACCCAGCGATCCACTGTGCTGCCCTGCATATTATGGACGGTGGATGACAATGACAAAATTAAGGGCAACATCCTTCTTTCAGTCATTTTGTAATATCGTCCATCTTGGATTTGAAATTTTGACATAATGACAGTATTCTACTAGTGTAGTCCTATCTTTGATACCCATATTGAGGGGGTTGTGGAAAAATATGTACCTAGTCCGCTATTTTGGAACGGCGGCCATCTTGTATTTTAAATTTTGACATAATCACAGTATTCTACTTGTGTAGCTATTTCATTTGATACCCATATTGAGGGGGTTTGGAAAAATATGTAATCCCCCATTATGTACCGGCTGCCATCTTAGATTTATTATAATGTTATTGATTTTATTATATTGTATTGACATCGGAATTAAAGGCGCACCTTTAATTTATTAATACTAAATTTCAGATCAATCTGACAACAGGAAGGTACTTAAATTGCAATATCTAATTTTGATACAAATATACCGTACGGGTTTAGCTAAATAAAACCGTTTAACCCTTTCACGGACAGAGACCATGGGTCATTGGTGGTTCATAATAGGTAGTATGGCACCTTGGAATCGGAACGTCCGTATACGTTCTGTCTTTGAAAGTGTTAAAAAGAAACTTTTACAAACAGATAACGGGTTGTACGCTATTATTTATATTTTATGAAACTTTATTTCTGACACTTCAGTATTTTAATAGCCATTTTTATAAATCAATTGAAGTAATAAGTAGTTTAAGGAGGTATTAAGAATAATTATTTGTCTCTTACGTCTTTTTACCCATGTAAGATATTACAAAAACTTACTTTAAAGAATTTTTGGTGAACTGACATAATCAATCGATCACTTTTTAGGCAATTTTTACATAATGAGAGCAGATGTGTAAAAGTCGTTACAGTAACTTTTACTCCGCTAACATTACAGTATTACTATATTTAAAGAAATATTGTCGTTTTCGTATGCATTGTCTTAAGAGCTGTAAGTAATTTTGCTTCCAAATAATATTTTAACCAGATGGCGGTTAAGTAAATTTGCTTTACTGTAAACTGAAGTCATTTTTACGTAAGCGCCACTATATCCTTAAATAGAAATCCAACAGTTATAATATGTATTGCTGGACATAGAAAATTAAAAAACAATGTAACCTTACCTTGACATCATCTAAATTGGATAATTGGGTAAAAAGTTATGATAAAAAAACGAAAAAATGAAACTTTAAACGGCTTTTTCTCGAAATGGCCTTTTGGCGCTTACGTAATTTTGCCTTTCCAGTGACGATATACTGTGTGCGTAATACCACACCACAATGCGAGTCTATGTATAGACTGTAATATGATGTGAGCCACAAAACCGCTCGCTTTAAGAGTGTGTTTAAAAGCGTGAAGCGAAGCGGAGATAAGCGGAAATATGAAGTAAAACAATTGACGCCGGGTAGAGAGTAGTAAAGCATCTTCTTTTTCGCTCTCTCACACGTTGTGTTTGATCAATTCTGCTCGTCTCCGCTTAGCTCGGCTTTGCAGTTCTGCACTTGATTGGTAACGCACCTTATTATGCTGCAGGGTGGATTATGTTACCCGTCGTCATTCAGAATGGATATTGAAGACGAGGTATACACCGATACAAAAGGTCATAATCTTAAACTAAATTATTTTAAAACTATTCCGCATGTATTATATAACTCACGCCTATTTTCCACCAGGGTAATCAAAGGCTGTGGCTATTTGTTTAGGCTATTTGTTTCGGCAATGACACACTTTTTTGAATCATCCACATTCTTCAGTTGTTTCACACACTCACGCTTCGAGTACATTTACTGAACGTTTACTGAGGACATGTAGAATGCAGTCAATGTACGTCCTTCTAGGTTTTCCTCTGCCAGACCTACCAACAAATTATGCCTTACCTTATATACCGCTTAACAATTTCACATTTTAAATTGGAAGGTACCAATTTACAGTCTTATTTTATGATTGAAGACCAGTTAAAATTAGCGAAAGAGAAAACAAGATAGCTTTTGAAAGAGGCTTACCTATTACAAATAATGAGGCCTGTTTGTTTATTAATTTTCAACAGAGAGTCACGAAGGCATCATTATTATTAGA